>NC_052079.1:21690000-22419257 GCF_015852505.1 Tachyglossus aculeatus | reverse complement strand
TGTTTCTAAGTGTACGCTAGGCTTTTACAAGTTTAACTCATTAGGGGAATTAATTAATCAACCAGTCATAAAATGTATTAAGTGCTTACAATTTACAAAGCCCAGGGCTAAACACTGGGGAGAGCATGTAGACATTGATTTAAGCAGGATCCATAGCCAAAAATAAGTTCACAAAATAAACTGGTGGGGGAGATGAGGAAGGAGGAAAACAGACAGAGGGAATAAGAGAAAGGGGATTTGGGGAGGGATAGGTGGGGGACGCAAATATGCTGAAGTACAAGGTCTTTCATTCATTCATTCAATCATATTTATTGAGCACTTACTGTGTGCAGAGCACTGTACTAAGCGCTTGGGAAGTACAAGTGGGCAACATATAGAGATGGTCCCTACCCAACAACGGGCTCACAGTCTAGAAGGGGGAGACAGACAACCAAACAAAACATGTAGACAGGTGTCAAAATCATCAGAACGAATAGAATTAAAGCTATATGCACATCATTAACAAAATAAATAGACAAGTAAATATGTACAAATAAAATAAATAGAGTAATAAATCTGTACAAATATATACAAATGCTGTGGGGAGAGGAAGGAGGTAGGGCAGGGGAGGATGGGGAGGAGGAGAGGAAAAAGGGGGCTCAGTCTGGAAGGCCTCCTGGAGGAAGTGAGCTCTCAGTAGGGCTTTGAAGGGAGGAAGAGCTAGCTTGGTGGATGTGTGGAGGGAAGGCACATTCCAGGCCAGGGGAAGGAAGTGTGTCAGGGGTCGATGGTGGGACAGGGGAGAATGAGGTACAGTGAGGAGGTTAGTGGCAGAAGAGCAGAGGGTGTGGGCTGGGCTGTAGAAGGAGAGAAGAGAGGTGAAGTAGAAGGGGACGAGGTGGTGGAGAGCCTTGAAGCCAAGAGTGAGGAGTTTTTGCTTGAGAGCAAGGTCTTTGAGAGAAGGGACATGTTTACTAATTATATTGAACTTTTCAAGCACTTAGCAAGTGCTCTGTCCTCAGTAGGTGCTCAATTGATAATACTATTGATGATTAGGAGAGCAAAGATTTCAAATAGTAGAAATAATAATCCATTACTGTCTCCAGTGGGGTGGTCCTCAATCCCCCTGGCAGTTCATATCTCTCCAGGCAAAGCCTAATAGCCCAGGTCTTCTTGACATATGCCTTCTCCTCCCACAGATATTCGTGGGAGTTACTGAATACCTCTTCAGACACAGTCCATGTCCCACACGGGGCCCGCAGTTTAAAGGAGGGAGAATGGATATTTAATCCCTATTTTACAAAGGCTCAAAGAAGTTGTTTCTGTCCTGATTATCTTGCATCTATCTCAGCACTTGGTAAAGTGGTAGGCACAGTGACAGTGCTTAACAAAATACCACAGTTATGATTATTAGCAATTGCAGCTCAGCATAAATTTATTCACACCATTATTAGCAGTCATATATTTATTTTCCCTAAATTTACTTATTTTGACAGTGTTCTATATATTTCTGTTTCCTCTGTTAGAAGTTAAGTGGTCAAGAGCGTACGTCACTCTGTAGTTTTCAAGTACTTAGTATAGTGCACTGCACCGAAGTGGATGTTCAATAAATGCTACTATTACTATTGTTATTACTACTGCTATTAGTACTATTACTATTACTACCACTTTTACTGCTACTGCTGCTGTTGCTACTGAAACACCAGATGTACATTACTACTTAGTACCTCCTGCATGTAGAATATTGTACCAGGCCCTAAAAGAATTGCAGAATAACATAACATGATTTCTGCCTTCACAGAATTCCTGATTGGACTAGGATGATTATGTTTTTCTGGGTTTTTCTTAAAGAGGAATCTCATTGGTTTTTTATTTCAGGCTGGCTTGGGGAGAGACAGAAGACAACAATAGCAATAACAGCTCGACAGGCAAAAGAATGAGTGGAGTGAAGGAGGAGGCTGCTAAGATTTCTCCTCTTTGTCTTTCTCCTCCTGCTTCTCAGTGGCAGCAACAGTAATCACTGCTGCTGCTTCCCAACTCATCTTAACTGACCCCGTACATTCAACTCCCTTCTCAGGCCCCCGGTTCCTCCCCCTCCTCCTTCCCTCACCCCCAACGATCTGGCCTCCTACTTCATTAACAAACTTAAATCCATCAGGTCCGACCTCCCCAAAGTCACTCACCCCTTTCTCCAACCCCCCGGCTCTCAACACTCTCTGCTACTCTCCCATCCTTCCCAGCAGTATCCTCAGAGGAGCTCTCCTCCCTCCTCTCAAGTGCTACTCCGGCCACCTGTGCTTCTGACCCCATTCCCTCTCATCTTATGAAATCTCTCGCTCCAGCCCTTCTCCCCTCCTTAACTTCCATCTTCAACCACTCACTCTCCACTGGTTCCTTCCCCTCTGCCTTCAAACATGCCCATGTCTCTCCCATCCTAAAAAAACCCTCTCTTGACTCCACCTCACCTTCTAGTTATCGTCCCATATCCCTCCTACCATTCCTTTCCAAACTCCTTGAACGAGTTGTCTACACGTGCTGCCTAGAATTCCTCAACAACAACTCTCTCCTCGACCCCCTCCAGTCTGGCTTCCGTACCCTTCATTCCACGGAAACTGCCCTCTCAAAGGTCACCAATGACCTCCTGCTTGCCAAATCCAACGGCTCATACTCTGTCCTAATCCTCCTCGACCTCTCAGCTGCCTTTGACACTGTGGACCACCCCCTTCTCCTCAACACGCTATCTGACCTTGGCTTCACAGACTCCGTCCTCTCCTGGTTCTCCTCTTATCTCTCCGGTCGTTCTTTCTCAGTCTCTTTTGCAGGCTCCTCCTCCCCCTCCCATCCCCTCACTGTGGGGGTTCCCCAAGGTTCAGTGCTTGGTCCCCTTCTGTTCTCGATCTACACGCACTCCCTTGGTGACCTCATTCGCTCCCACGGCTTCAACTATCATCTCTATGCTGATGACACCCAGATCTACATCTCTGCCCCTGCTCTCTCCCCCTCTCTCCAGGTTCACATCTCCTCCTGCCTTCAGGACATCTCCATCTGGATGTCTGCTCGCCACCTAAAACTCAACATGTCCAAAACTGAACTCCTTGTCTTCCCTCCCAAACCCTGCCCTCTCCGACTTTCCCATCACTGTTGACGGCACTACCATCCTTCCCATCTCACAAGCCCACAACCTTGGTGTCTTCCTCGACTCCGCTCTCTCATTCACCCCCCACATCCAAGCCGTCACCAAAACCTGCCATTCTCAACTCTGCAACATTGCCAAGATCTGCCCTTTCCTCTCCATCCATACCGCTACCCTGCTCATTCAAGCTGTCATCCTATCCCGTCTGGACTACTGCATCACCCTTCTCTCTGATCTCCCATCCTCGTGTGTCTCCCCACTTCAATCCATACTTCATGCTGCTGCCCGGATTGTCGTTGTCCAGAAACGCTCTGGGCATGTTACTCCCCTCCTCAAAAATCTCCAGTGGCTACCAATCAATCTGCGCATCAGGCAGAAACTCCTCACCCTCGGCTTCAAGGCTGTCCATCACCTCGCCCCCTCCTACCTCACCTCCCTTCTTTCCTTCTACAACCCAGCCCACGCCCTCCACTCCTCCGCCGCTAATCTCCTCACCGTACCTCGTTCTCACCTGTCCCGCCATCAACCCCCAGCCCACGTCCTCTCCCGGGCCTGGAATGCCCTCCCTCTGCCCATCCGCCAAGCTAGCTCTCTTCCTCCCTTCAAGGCCCTACTGAGAGCTCACCTCCTCCAGGAGGACTTCCCAGACTGAGCCCCTTCCTTCCTCTCCCCCTCGTCCCCCTCTCCATCCCCCCATCTTACCTCCTTTCCTTCCCCACAGCACCTGTATATATGTATAAATGTTTGTACATATTTATTATTCTATTTATTTATTTATTTATTTTACTTGTACATATCTATTCTATTTATTTTATTTTGTTAGTATGTTTGGTTTTGTTCTCTGTCTCCCCCTTCTAGACTGTGAGCCCACTGTTGGGTAAGGACTGTCTCTATATGTTGCCAACTTGTACTTCCCAAGTGCTTAGTACAGTGCTCTGCACACAGTAAGTGCTTAATAAATATGATTGATTGACCCTAGCTCAACCCATCCAGAGAGTTTCTGAGGTATACCTCTCCTTCATGCGATAGAGAATAAGCCACCACTTCTGGAAATCCTAAATGATTGTGAGACTGGCTAAGGGAAAGGAAGATAATAACTGCAGTATTTGTTAACTATGTGCCAGTCACTATACTAAGTGCTGGGGTGGATATAAGCAAATCGGGTTAGAGGTCATCCCTGTCCTGCATGGGGCTTACAGTCTTAATCCCCATTTTACAGATGAGGTAATGGGAACAGAGAAGTGAAGTGACTTGCCCAAGGTCACACAGCAGACAGGTGGAAGAGTCAGGATTAGAACCCATGACCTTCTGATTTCCAAGCCCATGCTCTATACACTACACCATGCTGCTTTTTGTAAATGTTCAGATCCCTGTGCAAAAACCTCTAGGGTTTAGGAGATTAAAAGCCTGTTTTAGTAGACCACATTTTCCTATTTACAACATTTTCATGGATCCTGAAGACCTCCTTTTCCCAAGATCCATTCAACCAATAAATAAGCCAGTGGTATTTATTGAGAATCTCCTTCGTACTAAGAAATGTACTAAACAACTGGGAAAGTATAACTGGCGCATGACGCATATTGCCTGCCTTCCAAAAGCTTGGAATCTAAAGGAGGAGACGGACCAAGAGACAAGAATTATTGAATTTCCCAGTAGTAGAAGGAGGAACAAGGATATAGCAGAAAATGGCACAAATATGCCAATATTTAATAGCTGAATAAATCAATGAATATATAAATTACTATATAAATAGACAAAAAAGTACATAAAAAGATACTGCCATTTATCTGAAGCTAAGAATGCTTGAGAATTAGAAGAATCTTGGGAGGGAAGTGAATGTGAATAAGCCTCTATGAGCTAGTTCAATAAGTGATTGTGAGGAGACTTCAATATCCAGGAGAACAGGCTCTTTTCCCTTCATCTTTGCCTTCAACCCTTGCCCCCTGACTAGGAATAAGTGCACAAGCCAAAGAAAGCAAGCTTTGTTTAGTAATTGTAACTCAGAGCAACATATTGTTTTAGTGGCTGTTTGTGATTTTTGAGATGTACCGTTAACCTCCCCGTTGAAATCAGGATCCCAGTGGAGCGGACAGGGGGTGAGGGGCAGAGGCGGCAGAACTCTAACTCTCTCTGAAGGGAGCCTGTTGCTAGGCTTTGAATTATGGGAACTTCAATTTAACATTCCACTCTTTCTCCCTCAATTAAATTAGAATTCCACTATCTGTGATTACCATGTCATTTGAAATTGTCTGATGTGACTATAAATCCTTTTCATGGCCTCACTGCAGTTACGAAAGGCTGGCCTTATTTCAGAAAATGCTAAATTGATTGTAGCAATCTTCTGATGATGTGGGGATTTGGAAAGCCACAAAAACTAACACTGAGTAGTGATCCCACAGCTAGCAAGGGGAATCGATCAATCAATCAATAGTATTTCCTGAGTGTTTACTATGTGCAGAGCAGTGTACTAAGCATTTGGGAGAGTACAACACAACAGAATTGGCAGACATGTTCCCTTCCCACAGTGAGCCTATGGTCTTGAGGGGGAGACAGACATTAATATAAATTAATAATTTATGATATATAATTTAAAGATATGCATATAAGTTCTGTGATGTTGAGGGTGGGACAAAGACCAAATGGATAAAGGTCACAGGTCCATATGCATAGATTACATAGAAGGGAGAGGAAATCAGGGAAGAGTTCTTAATCAGGGAAGGCCTCCTGAAGGAGATGTGACCTGATGATAATTCATTCATTCATTCAATCGTATTTATTGAGTGCTTACTGTGTGCAGAGCACTGTACTAAGCACTTGGGAAAGTACAATACAGCAATAGAGACAATCCCTGCCCACAGTGAGCTCACAGCCTATGGGGGGGGGTGGGGGGGGGGGAGACAGACATCAATACAAGTAAACAGACATCAATATAAATGTATCAATATAAATGATATTTATCTGATATCTTTTGTCTACCATTAAGCCCTAGGGTCCATATCTTTGTGAGTCAATCAGATACACACGTTTTTTGACCTATTCTTCAGGTTATTTATAACCCAACCTCCAATAAAGACTACATCCCCGTGATGACTGCTTAGTGGTAGTAGTAGTAGTAGTAATAGTACCTAAGTGTTTTCTGTATTCAAAACACTGTACTAAGTGCTGAGAAAGAATACCCTGTCCTCTCCCTGACTTTCCCAACACTGTAGACGGCACTACCACCCTTCCTGTCTCACAGGCCCACAACCTTGGTGTCATCCTCAACTCTGCCCTCTCATTCACCCCACACATCCAATCCATCACCAAAAACTGCCGGTCTCACCTCCACAACATTGCCAAGATCCGCCCTTTCCTCTCCATACAAACCACTACTTTGCTGGTTCAATCTCTTATCCTATCCTGACTGGATTACTGCATTAGCCTCCTCTCTGATCTCCCATCCTCCTGTCTCTCCCTGCTTCAGTCTATACTTCACTCTGCTGCCCGGATTATCTCTGTGCAGAAACGCTCTGGGCATGTTACTCCCCTCCTCAAAAATCCCCAGTGGCTTCCTGTCAACCTACGAATCAAGCAAAAACTCCTCACTCTTGGCTTCAAGGCTCTCCATCACTTCGCCATCTCCTACCTCACCTCTCTTCTCTCCTTCTACAGCCCAGCCCACTCCCTCCACTCCTTTGCCACTAACCTCCTCACTGTGCCTCATTCTCCCCTGTCCTGCCGTCGACCCCCGGCCCACATCCTTCCCCTGGCCTGGATGCCCTCCCTCTGCACATCCACCAAGCTAGCTCTCTTCCTCCTTTCAAAGCCCTATTGAGAGCTCACCTCCTTCAGAAGGCCTTCCCAGACTGAGCCCCCTTTTTCCTCTCCTCCTCCCCATCCTCCCCTGTCCTACCGCCTTCCCCTCCCCACAGCACTTGTATATATTTGTACAGATTTATTACTCTATTTATTTTACTTGTACATATTTACTAGTCTATTTATTTTGTAATTGATGTGCATATAACTTTAATTCTATTTGTTCTGATGATTTTGACACCTGTCTACATGTTTTATTTTGTTATCTGTCTCCCCCTTCTAGACTGTGAGCCCGTTGTTGGGTAGGGACTGTCTCTATATGTTTCCAACTTGTACTTCCCAAGTGCTTAGTACAGTGCTCTGCATAGAGTAAGTGCTCAATAAATACAATTGAATGAATGAATGAATGAATACACAGATGGGAATCAGACACTGTCCCTGACCCTCGGGGGGCTCACAATGCTGTGATAAAAATATTAATATTTGTTGTGCAATCATTAAGTGAAATGCACTGTTCTAAGAGTTCGGGGTGTATGAAACAGAGAAGTGTATGGTTTCATGGCCACAAGGAGTTTACACACTAAATGGAGAGAGACATAAAAATATTCAAAAGTAGAGTAGCAAAAATAAAAGAATGAATGTACTATAACTGAATAAACATATATTACACAAGTGCTAAGTATGATTACAAAGTACATAAAAGCTGGCTTATTTGTATCCACCCCAGTGCTTACTACATGCCTGGCACATAGTAGGTGCTTAACAAATGCCATCATTATTATTATTATTGTATCTACCCCAGTGCTTAGAACATTGCTTGGTACATAGTAAGTGCTTAACAAATACCATTATTATACTTATTATTATTATAGTGTGCTCTCCCAAGCACTTAGTACAGCATGCTGCAAACAATAAATATCAAAAAATACCACTGATGCTGGGGAAAATGATGATGCTTGAATTTTATTCCTTGCTGTGCTACTCCACTCCACCCCATCCTTTTCCTCCCTCTTAAATGCCCCAATATAAATACTTTGAATACCCCCATCTTTTTATGTACAGTATTCTGCCCACAGAAAGCATTCAATGATTCCATTAACTGATTGATTGATTGATTGATAGCATGCACTTCATAAAAAAACTAGTATAAATGTGCAGCAGGGGCCTTGGTTGAGGCCAGAAAAATGACCAAAGGCAGACAGGATAAAGTCCTGTTCGGAGGGGCTTACTGCCTCTTGCTCAGAGGGACTCAGCCCTGCAGCGCACTATTCTTGCTCCATTTCCCACAGACGGCTTGCTGAGCCCAAGAATGAGAGTTTGCTGCTGGACAAGGAGTCCTTTGCAAGATATCGTTCTACTGACTAGACTGAGAAAGATGACCCCCTTGAAAATTTAGCATTAAAAAAAGCTACAATTCTAATTATTTCATTATTGGTCCAGGTCACCATAGAGCATCTCATGATAGCACAGAGCCTAGGGAAGTGGGGCGAGGGGAGCAGCAGGCATGTCTGGGGCTAGGAGACCCTTCAACCATGGACCCCCTGTGCCACTTAGCCCAAGGATGGATGTGCCCTTGGCTGACAAGGACCAGATGGGAGAAGGGTATTGGGGGAGAGGGGAAAGGCTGAGTTAAGCGAGGGTGGAGCAGGAGGGTAGATGCGGGGAGGAGGAGGCTCTCGAGAGAGAGAGAGAGAGCGGGAAGAAAATAATTAATATAAGGAACAACGCTATGTGGGGTCTCTGCTTTGGTGTGGGGTCATTGCCAGATGTGAGAATTTAGCTTGGAGTGAAGGGCTGGTAGTGAAAAAATCTGTCTCTCTAGCTGTCTGCCAAAAAGGGGGTCAAGACTATGACTATTTCTTCCAAAAGGGGGGTCAATGTGTGAGTATGCCTGCCAAAAAGAAGGTTCACATTGGTGAGTGTGTCCTCTGAAATGGGGTTCACACTGGTGAGCACTTCCAATGAAAGGAGAATCATGTTGAAGTGGCTGTCCATCAATTTGCAGATGATTCCGTAACCTACATCTCCAGCCCTGACCTCTCTCCTTTTCTGCAATCTAACATTTCCTCCGTCCTTCAAGACATATCGATTTAGATGTCCTACCATCTAAAAACAAATATTTCCAAAACTGAACTTATCTTTCCACCCAAGCCCTATTCTCCCCATATCTTTCCCAAAACACCACTATCCTCCGTATCTCACAAGCCTGTAACCTTGGCATCATCCTTGAATCACCTCTCTCATTCTACCCACATGTTCAATCTGTCACCAAATCCTTCACAGCACCGCTAAAACCTTGTCTTTCCTCTCCATCCTAACTGCGACCATGTTGATGCAAGCACGTATCCTATCCTGCCTTGACTACTGCATAAGACTGTGAGCCCCCCATGGGACAACCTGATCACCTAGTAACCTCCCCAGCACTTAGAACAGTGCTTTGCACATAGTAAGCGCTTAACAAATGCCATTATTATTATTATTATTATTATTTTATAACATGTATGATAGGAACTAATCAGGAAATTCCTCTTGGGCTAAGTGGAGAACTTTGAAGAAGAGACAAGCTTTGATCTTTCAGATTTCAGGAGGGTGGAGTTCCAGGTCAGGAAGGGATAGAGAGAGTGAAGGAATGGAGTTGGAAGAGATGAGCATGAGGTGTAGTTTCAAGGGGAACTTGAGAAGAATGAAAAGAACAAACTGAGAAATGGGAGGTGAAGAAAGCAGATATCCATGATGCAGCATTGTAAACTCTACTTTGGATCAAAAGATTGAGCATAAAATATTTTCTGTCATTAATTTCATGACTTTGGGAATCATTTCTTGAGTAGGCAGTTGTGATTTTCATGGAGTTGGTCATTCAGCTAGGGAGTCAGAGGATTGTCACTGATGAGTAGAGTGTGGCATAGAGAAGTGAAATAACTTGTCCAAGGTGACTTGAATTACTTGGTCTAGTTGATAGAACATGTGACTAGGATTCAGAAGGACCTGGATTCTAATCCTCGTTCTGCTATTTGTCTGCTGTGTGACCTTGGACAAATCACATAGCTTCTTTTGCCTCGTTAAGTCATCTGTAAAATTGAGATTAAGACTGAGAAGCCTATGCAGAACAGGGACTGTGTCCAACTTGATTAACTTGTATCTACCCAGGTACAGTGCCTGGTACTTTAAGCTTTAAGAAACACCATAAAAAAAAAACACAGATCAGGGAAGTAGCAGAGCTAGGATGAGAACCCAGGTCCTCCAACTCACTGCCTGGGCTCTATCCTGGGTCAGGAGGACCGTTTAGGGTCTCACTCGCCCAAGGCTCATTGAGGAACAAGGTGAGTGAGGTTTGGCCTGGGGCCCCCCTTTCCAGGTAGCTGGTCTCAGGATGTCCTTGGGGCTTCTAGTGATGTTGTAGGGGAGGATGACATGTCCTTTCTCAAAGTAACACCACGATAACTGGTATTTACTAAAAATACATCAAGAAATATGTTGGTTTAGATTTGAGTTTGCTTGCTGATAGTATTTTGTTGTGTTTTCCTCTGAAAGCTCATGGTCAGAAAACCTAATTTCTACAAGAGGTCTATTTGTCACTGACTATAGCAAGATAGATATGTACTTGCATTTTAGTTCCAGAATGCTGAGAAGTTTTAGCTCTGAAGGACAGACTAAGGAGGCTGCAAAATACTACGGTATGACAACTAATCATATGTTATCATATTGCGATGGGGGTAAATCCAGATTGGTTTGGTGCTCATGCATTAGGAGAGACAGTTTCCCATTTAGATTCCTGTTCAGTTTTATCTTACAATAATGACTGGGAATGAATAATGGCGTTTCCACACGCCTTTTACAGAGGAAATTGTGACCAAAAATAGAGTGTCAATCCTTATTTTCTTTCATTGGGAATTCTGTTTCAGTTCAAAATATCCCAGGATACTCAGAATGACAACTAGGGGAAACTCCAATTTCTCCTTTGTTCAATAGATGGGCATTTTATTCAGGTCCAGATGTTACCTCATCATTTCTGTCAGCAGTAAACACAGCTTGTCGTGATCTACAGAGAACATTTCCATCCCTGAATAAGTCATAGTATGACCTAAGGTGAAATTTGCTGTTTTTCCAGTAAAAAAAAATATGGATAAATGTATAAAATGAATTTTCTTTCTAGGAAAAATCTGAAAACATCCTCTTCCATAACAAGATCATAGAACTGAAATGTATTTCACATAGTCATCAGATTCATTCCCCTTGTCACACAAGTAAGTGCAGTGGACAGTACTTAAATATTCCAGGAGACTGTGTGTAGATTTATCAATATTTATCAATCAATCAATCAGTAACATTTATTGGGTGCTTACTGTATGAAAAGCACTGTACTAAACACTCTTAAAAATTTTACAACCTAGATGGTGAGATAGTGCTTAATTAAATATATACAATTTTAGATAATTTTGTGGAACATGATGTAGTGATAGACATTTTTATGGATTTATTAAGAGCTTTCTATGTGCGGAACACTATTTAAAGTACTGAGGCAGCATATGCTGTATAATTAAACACGGTTTCTGCTTGATATGGGGCTGAAAATCAAAGTAGAGATAGACAGATAACAAAGACTGATAACAGTAGATAAATAAAATCACTGGAAGTAGCCAGGCCTAGTAGAAAGAGCATGGGCCTGGGATTCAGGGGATTTATGTTCTAATACTGGCTCTGCCACTTGATGTCTGAGTGACCTTGGCTTAATTTCTCCATGCCTCTGTTTCCTCACCAGTAAAATGGGGATTAAATACCCGTTCCTACTACTACTTACATCGAGCCTCAGGTGGAACAGGAACTGTGTCCAACCTGAATAATTTGTTTCTATCCTAGGGTTTAGTGCAGTTCATGGTACACAGTAAGCACTTAAAAACCGCGATTATTAAAAGCAGTATGTATCAAAATAAACATAGGAAAAATGTTAGTCTCAGTAAATAAATAGTTCTTAGAGAAGGTAGTGCTCAAATTCCTTCCCATTCCAACTAAACAGTCCTTTGCTACAGTACTGTATTGTTTAATCTGATCACATTTCCTTGGCAAGAAATAAGAGGACATTGATAATTATGGAATCTCCCTTCAGGAACAACAGAAAAGCCTTGGTATCATGAGTTTGGGATTATGAAACCGCATAGAGGAATTAATTAGAGGTCTAGTGATTTACTCAGGGCCATTATCTTTTTCCCATCTCGATGAAGCAATGAGCAAATAGGTGGGCAGAGATGCAACATGTTGCAAAGTGTGGGAAAAGAATTTTCAGTAACCCATGATAGCTAGCCATATTTCAGGATTCCGGCAACACCTGCCCATCTCGGGGAATTACCTGACATAGCTCAAGCAGCCAGAAATGGTATTAGGATTCAGTTCTGCTGATTTTGTGAGTAGCAGTAGTAGCAGTAACATCACTAAAATCCGTCCTTTGCTCCTCCTCCAAATTGCTACCATATTTGTCTAAGGCCTTAGCCTATTATGCCTTGATTACTGTATCAGCCTGCCCGCTGACCTCCCTACCTCCTGTCTCTCCCCACTCCAGTCCCTACTTCATTGTGCTGCGCGGATCACTCTTCTACTGCTTAGCACAGTGCCTGACCCATAGTAAGCACTTAACAAAAATCCAGTACCATACCTATCATTGCTGTCATTAATCCCTCTTACTTAGATTCCAAGCCCCGCAAGGCCCAGAACTGTATCCAACCTGATTATCCTGATTATCCCGATTATCTTGTATCTACCCCAGTGTAAGCTCATTGTTGGCAGAGAATGTATCTCTTTATTGTTATATTGTACTCTCCCAAGCACTTAGTGCAGTGCTTTGCACACAGAAAGCACTCAATGAATATGATTGAATTAAATGAATGCTTAGTACAATGCTTACCACATAATAGGCACTTAGTAAATACCATAATTAAGGGGTCTGCAATCTAGCGGGTTGCTTCAACAAAGCCACCTTCTAGCCACACCAACCTTTGCCATTTAGAAGAAGTACAAAATATAGGTAATTTATTCATTTATATCAATGTCTGTCTCCCCCTCTAGACTATAAACTCATTGTGGGCAGGGAATGTATCTGTTTATTGTTGTATTCATTCATTCATTCAATCACATTTATTGAATGCTTACTGTGTGCAAAGCACTGTACTTAGTGCTTGGGAGAGTACAATATAACAAAAAACAGACACATACTTGCCCACAATGAGCTCACAGTCTAGAGGGGTAGACAGACATTAATATAAATAATGTACTTAATAATATATATAGATAATATAATAATATATTAATAATAAAAATACATGAAGAGATAGATAAATAAATAAAATATCATACTCTCCCAAGTGCTTAGTACAGTGCTCTGCACACAGCAAGCGCTTAATGCATATGATTGAATGAATGAATGAATGAATGACTGGTAAAATTAATCAAATGTCTGGGGATTGATCAGGTTGATCTTTATTGTAGCATCTAAATCCTATCTGACAACCTACTGAATTACTATCAGGTAGCATGATACGGTTGAACACATAACTATGACAGCACGTTAAATGCTGTTAATTATGGAGTTTTACAAATTGATATGTTATAAAAGCAGACTGACTAGCACTTACAAGAGGAATAATTCATTTCTTAAACTGCCTATATGAATGCTCAATTCTGTCAAAATATATGTTTTCATTTAGTGTTTTTACTAGAATACTGTGAGGAACCTCCTTCAAACAATGTGAGGCTGTTTGTATGCAGGGTGTTGTGATTTTGGAAGTAATGACCTTGCACAATCATATCCTTTCATCAATAAGTGAAGGCTACAATGGGAGTTCATCTTTATAAATCAATTAGTTGTGTACACTGAGTACTTACTGTGTGCAGAGCACTATACTAAGAGCTTGGGAGAGTACAATGAAAAAGAATTAGCAGACATGTTCCCTGCCCATAACAAGCTTACAGTCTAGTGGGGGAGACAGACATTAAAATAAATAAGCAATTTGTAATATATAATTTCAAGATATGTAGATGAGTGTATGGGGTTGAGGGTGGGGCAAATATCAAATGCCCAAAGGTCACAGATCCAAGTGCATAGAAGATGTAAGAGGGAGAGTGAGCCAGGGAAAAGAGGGCTTAATTGAGGAAGGCCTCTTGGAGGAGATGTGACCTATAAGAAGGATTTTCAAGAGGACAACCTACACATTAAGCACCAATAAAGTGATTACATACATAGAAATAGAAAAATACACCACCCCTTTCTCCTGGAAACTTTATCCAGCCTTGTCTTTATTGACTGTCCCGTACTGGTTCTCCTCTTATCTCCCTGGCCATTAATTCCCAGTCTCTTTTGCAGGCCCCTCCTCTGCTTCCCACCCCTTAACTGTGCGGGTCCCTCAAGGTTCAGTTCTGGGTCCCCGTCTATTCTCTATTTACACCAACTCCCTTGGAGAACTCCTTCACTCACACAGCTTTAACTACCACCTCTATGTGGATGATACCCAAATCTACATCCCCAGCCCTAATCTCTCTCCCTCGCTGCAATCTCACATTTCCAGTTGCCTTCAAGACATTTCTACGTGGATGTCCTCCTGTCACCTCAAGCTTAACATGTCCAAAACAGAACTCCTTATCTTCCCACCCAAACCCTACCTCATGACTTTCCCATCACTGTAGACAGCACTACCATCCTTCCTGTCTCACAAGCCTGTAACCTTGATGTTTACTTGACTCCTCTCTCTCGCTCAACCCACATATTCAATCTATCACTAAAGCCTGTTGGCCCCAATTCGTAATGTCGCTAAAATCCACCCTTTCCTCTCCATCCACACTGCTATCACATTAATACAATCAACCATCCTATCCTTCCTGGATTACTGCATCAGTCTCTCTCCACTCTAGTTCATAAATGTTCAGGATATGTCACTCTACTTAAAAAACTAGGGTGGTTGTCCATCCACCTCTTCATTCAATTCATTCAATCAAATTTATTGAGCACTTACTGTGTGCAGAGCAATGTACTAAGCGCTTGGGAAGTACAAGTTGGCAACACATAGAGACGGTCCCTACCCAACAGCAGGCTCACAGTCTAGAAGGGGGATACAGGCAACAAAACAAAACATATTAACAAAATAAAATAAATAGAATAGTAAATATGTACAAGTATATAAATAGAGTAATAAATATGTACAAACATATACAGGGGCTGTGGGGAGGGGAAGGAGGTAGGGAGGGGAGATGGGGAGGAGGAGGGGGAGAGGAAGGGAGAGGAAGGAGGGGGCTCAGTCTGGGAAGGCCTCCTGGAGGAGGTGAGTTCTCAGTAGGGCTTTCATGGGAGGAAGAGAGCTAGCTTGATGGATATGCGGAGGGAGGGCATTCCAGGCCAGGGGGAGGACGTGGGCTGGGGATCGATGGCAGGACAGGCGAGAACAAGGCACAGTGTGGAGGTTAGCGGCAGAGGAGCGGAGGGTGCAGGCTGGGCTGTAGAAGGAAAGAAGGGAGGTGAGGTAGAAGGGGGCAAGGTGATGGAGAGCCTTGAAGCTGAGAGTGAGGAGTTTCATCAAACAAAAATCTCCGTTATTGGCTTTAAAGCAGTCCATCACCTTGACCCCTCCTACCTCACCTTGCTACTCTCCTAGTACAACCCAGCCCACACATTTCACCCCTAATGCTAACCTTCTCACTCTGCTTTGATCTCACCTATCTCACTGCTGATCCCTCGCCTACATCTTGCCTCTGGTCTGGAATGCCCACCGTCTTCAATTACTATCCCCCCATCTTCAAAGCCTTAAGGAAGGCACATCTCCTCCAGAAGACCTTCCTTGACTAAGCCCTCCCTTTCCTCTTCTCTCACTCCCTTCTACATCACCCTGGCTTGCTCCTTTTTGTCTTCTGCCATCCCAGCCTCACTGCATTTATGTACATATCTGTAATTTATTTATTTGTACTGAAGTCTGTCTCCCCTCTTCCAGACCTTGAGCTCTTTGTAGGCAGGGAATGTCTGTTGTTGTATTATACTCTCCCAAGAGCTTAGTAATAATAATAATAATAATAATAATAATAATAATAATAATAATAATGGCATTTATTAAGTGCTTACTATGTGCAAAGCACTGTTCTAAGTGCTGGGGAGGTTACAAGGTGATCAGGTTGTCTCACGGGGGGCTCACAGTCTTCATCCTCATTTTACAGATGAGGTAACTAAGGCACAGAGAAGTGAAATGACTCACCCAAAGTCACACAGCTGACAAGTGGTGGAGCTGGGACTTGAACCCATGACCTCTGACTCCAAAGCCCGTGCTCTTTCCACTGAGCCACGCTGCTTCTGTGCTCTGTACAATGCTCTGCACACAATAAACACTCAATTAATACAACTGAATGAATAAATGAATATTCTCACACACACGCATACACACTTGCCATTTTGTTTTTAATGGTGTACTAATTGTGAGATCCTGTACATATGTGCAAGTGTGCATGACTAGGTCATTGTGTGATCTACACTCCCTCCTAAATTATTCCCAGGTAAGGATAAATCCTTGTTGCACTAATACATATTTCTCCTGCAGTTAGAACCTGTTTCTGTCAAGCCTGTCTCTGAATATCTTCATATTTGCAGAGTCTTTGGTCAAGGAGAACAACTCTGTCCGGATTGCTGCTAAAATCCAGCTACTATGTCGAACTATTGCGACTGTTCTTCATGGTGTCTTCAAATAGTTTACTTTGACCACCTGACTTCCAATGTATCCCCTTTCAGTACCCCATAGCTCCGTGAGTCCTGCAGTCATCCCTGTGCTTCCTCTACCCCACTCAGCCGAACTGTGTTGTTGTGAGCTGGACCTCAATGCCGGTGAACTGATTGTGTGTCACAGGGCCCATTGTTTGTAATCTTCTCCT
Organism: Tachyglossus aculeatus; assembly: GCF_015852505.1. NCBI lineage: Eukaryota > Metazoa > Chordata > Mammalia > Monotremata > Tachyglossidae > Tachyglossus > Tachyglossus aculeatus. The sequence goes on along the minus strand of NC_052079.1, from coordinate 22,402,459 downwards.
GCCCTTTGATGTTGAGTATGGTTCATAGGTGGAACTGGTGATATTCCTTGTGCAGCTGGATCTGTCTTCTTTAGGAGGTAAATGTCCCCCCTATGCATCATCTATGCACTTAGATGTGTGACTTTAGGATACTTGATATTCACCCCATCCTCAAACTGACAGCACTTATGTCTTGTCTTGTTTTATGCCGTCACGGACACGTCTCTCCCAGAATGCCCTGCTCTCCATCTGCAATCGTTCTAGTAGTGTATCCATATAATTTTTCTGGTAAAAATACAGAAGTGATTTACCATTGCCTCCTTCCATGCAGTAAACTTGAGTCTCCACCCTCGAATCTCTCCTGTGCCACTGCTGCCCAGCACAGGTAAGTTTTGTCTTTAACAGATTGTCTTTCACCTGCTGGCCACTGTACAAGCCAAGAATGGAATGGGTATGCCTCTGCTTGACTCTCCCTCCAGTAGCCGAGATTGGTAGAGTACTGGAAACTCTCCAGGTGCGACCCTGAGAGGGGTGCACTTTTGTACATATCTATAAATTGCATAATATAAATCATTTATTTATAGTAATGCCTGTCTTCCCTTCTAGACTGTAAGCTCATTGTGGGCAGGGAACTTGTCTGCCAACTCTGCTGTATTCTAGTCTCCCAAGAACTTGGTACAGTGCTCTGTGCAAAGGAATTGCTCAATAAATACCACTGATGATTGATGACTATGGAAGTTGGACATCAACACATCATAATAGACCTTCAACTTGGAATGGAACTTGATGTCTCATTGTCATCGAAGCTTAACTTACAGTCCCCAAAAAATGTACCGGCTTTTTAAACTTTGTTTAGCCTTCTTTGACTACATATATGAATAGATGGTGATGATATGAATTCCTAGGCAGCAAAATCTGATTTATACTTCAAGTTCATGATTGTTCACAAAAACCTTTCTAGGGTTTCCCAAGTATAGGCCGGTACAAACTCCTGTTTTTTTTCAGTCTTGAAGTCACATCTGATATGCAGACAAACACATATGTGTGTGCGTGTGTGACCAGTTTCAAGAAGCTGTCACTTCCGTCACAGTGTTTAGTATTAATTAGAAGGTGGAGATGCTGGAGACAGGGAGAGTAGTGAGTATAATGAGCAATAGCCTAGCTGCAATATTACAAGAGCATGAATCAGGGTGGGAGTAATTTGAGTGGGGAGGAAAGGACAGACTCATACAATATGGTGTAGGAAGAATCCCCCAAGGATTCAGTAACAGATTCAATGTGAGAACTGAAGGATTTATCTCCAAACCTACCGCATCTTGGAGAACTCCTCTGGCTGCCAGGGGGTGGAGAAGGTGGGCAGTTTGCCCCCATGGGACTGTGAGGTTCGGGAGGCACAAGGACTCTCTCTCCCCTGGCCCTGTGAGGTTCATTCATTCATTCAATCGTATTTATTGAGCGCTTACTGTGTGCAGAGCACTGTACTAAGTGCTTGGGAAGTACAAGTTGGCAACATATAGAGATGGTCCCTACCCAACAGTGCTCTCACAGTCTAGAAGGGGGAGACAGACAACAAAACAAAACATATTAACAAAATAAAATAAATAGAATAAATATGTACAAATAAAATAAATAAATAAATAGAGTAATAAATACGTACAAACATATATACATATATACAGGTGCTGTGGGGAGGGGAAGGAGGTAAGGCGGGGGGATGGGGAGGGGGAGGAGGGGGAGAGGAAGGAAGGGGCTCAGTCTGGGAAGGCCTCCTGGAGGAGATGAGCTCTCAGTAGGGCTTTGAAGGGAGGAAGAGAGCTAGCTTGGTGGATGTGCGGAGGGAGGGCATTCCAGGCCCAGGGGATGACGTGGGCCGGGGGTCGACGGCGGGACAGGCGAGAATGAGGCATGGTGAGGAGATTAGCGGCAGAGGAGCGGAGGGTGCGGGCTGGACTGTAGAAGGAGAGAAGGGAGGTGAGGTAGGAGGGGGAGAGGTGATGGAGAGCCCTGAAGCCGAGGGTGAGGAGTTTTTGCCTGATGCATTTTTGCCTGAGGTTGAAAATAGTGGTAGAAATGTTACCCTCCTGCTTCTTGCCAGCAGGGGGAATGTGGGGAGTCAAGATCTCAGCACCACCATCAGGCCCTTTTAGGCGCCAAGAGGCAGACAAGCCAACTAGAACTACCTGCCCTTCCCATAAAGCTATGGGGCTGGGCCAGTTCCTTGGGAACTCTCTCCCCTTTGGCATGGCACTTACAGTGAAATCATTTTGAACCTAATCTTTTTTTTTTTTGTATTTGCTCATGAGCTAGAGCTTCAAATATAAGGCTATGTGCTTCAAAATAATAAGGCCAAATTATTTTGGCTGTAATAGGCTCATCAGTGCTTTCCTGTCATAAAATTTCTCATAAACAAAATTGTTTTCCATTGTACTGTTCTATGTTTAGAGTGTTGGAGGCACCAAAACTCTCATGAAAAGCCATGAAAGCCTGCTTTTAAACTTTCATCTATTTTTACTACACAGTCACAGCCAAAATACAATCTTTCATTTTGAAGCTAAGAAATAAATTAGGAATACTTAATTGCTATTTCATGCTCAGTACATGTTTACTACTTAAGAACTTGCAAAAGACCTTGAAATATTTAGGATTTCATGAGCAGTAGTGTAACATGTTCACTATCTGTCAATATGTATGTCATATATGCCGCAAGGGAATCACAGAAGAATAGAGTTGGGAAAGACCTCGAGAGGCTATCGTTAAGTTCATGATTGTTCACAAAAACCTTCGTAGGGTTTCCCAAGTATAGGCCAGTACAATCTTCTGGTTTTTTTTCAGTCTTGAAGTCACATCTTATATGTAGACAAACACATGTGTGTGTGTATGTGACCAGTTTCAAGAAGCTGTCACTTCTGTCACAGTGTTTAGTATTAATTAGACTCCTGTCTTCAAATGAGAACCCTCCAAGGTAAATGGTTGTCTATGTTTTTCAGAAATGGAGATGTCACAATTTCCCTCTGTAGCCTACTCTAGGACTTCAACACCTAATTGCCTAACAGTCTCTCCTGGGACTATTTAAATCAATTTTTCATTTCTTCTTGCATGTAACTCTGAGGACACGAAGAACCAGTCATCAGCAACCTTCTTCATAAAATTCTAGAATATAAGTGAATGCCGTTTATTTAGAAAAATCTGTCTTCACATTCACTTAAGTTTTCAGTGTTTACCCCTAATCATCTATTCTTCTGAACCTTAAAAAGTTCTGAATAAGAATTAAGTGAATGACATTTAATGAATTATGACAAGTGAAAATATGCCTTTTAAAATTTGGAACACAAATAAAGAATCCTGATTACAGGATAATTACTTTCAAAATGTGTAAAATTAAATAACTGTATAATGCTTAATGAATTATTAATTTGAATTATAAAATCACTGGATTTGTAAAATCCACTTAATAAATGTAGATATTTATAGTCAAGAAAAAATAATTTACTGAATTAGCATCCCTTTTCAGTTCGATTTCAATTTCTTGATATACACAGAATCATTTTTCTCTGTCTCCCTTTCACTTTCTTACTCTCCTTTTCCCAGTCTCTCCTCTCTCTCCAAATACATATACACATTCACTTATATCCTCAATGCATAAAACCCCTCTAAAATCATTAGACCACAATGAAATCCTAGAAAAATTAAATTGTGTGCCAGAAAATTCTTTCTTACACTAAGAACCTTCATTTGAGTATCACAAATTTTGATGATAAAGACCATAATTAAAAATATACATTTTAAATCTATTAACAGTGCAAATGCTTTCATCCTATGATTGCCTTGAAAGGAAATCATTCACAAGCCTCATATTGCTTTACCTTATTCAACCAGACTATAATTTTTAGTTTCCACCTAATCCTGATAGGATTCACAAAGAATTAGTTGCTAAACCTATTTGCTCTTCACCTCCATGCAACATGTATTTAAATGTCAAAATGACAATTATCAGAAAGTGTGGAAAGTCGTATCAAGGAATTCACACTAAGGCTTATTTGTTCCAGTCCTCAACTGTGTAAGTAAAGGTCTCAAATTCCAATGAGTGATTACTATTACTCTCATTGTCAGTTTAAGGAAGGTAGAAAGAGGAATGATGTAACATAAAACAAAAAAAAAAGTTCACAAGAGAATTCTTTTTTTAAAAAATGACTTTATGTAAAGTGAACATGTTCTTCATTAATAAGGTTAAATGCATGCATTTTTACTCATTAACAGAGTCTCGAAATCTTTAGCTTTAGTAAGGCATGCTGAGTAGGAAGTTTCTCTAAAGGGTTTTACATGGAGGATCAAAGAATCATTGAAATGACATTGGATAGGAGTCATGTAACCAAACGCAGCTAATCCTTAGACATCCACAGGAGCTTTTTCTCAACATATGGAATCCTGAGCAAAGTCACAAGACTTCAAAGATGCCTAGATAATCACCATCTTCAAAAGGAAAGTGGAAGGATTTCACTGGGAATCTAGTCAGAATTCTTAGAGAAAACACTAAAGAACCCAGTCTACCTGAATTCCAGTGTCAGAATTGCAAGTTGAAGACAAAATGCATATCCAACTTACTCAAAACTCATCCGGTTCAAAAAGTTATGAGCATCATCAAAGTCACAAATTCCATCCATAACTGCAAGCTCCTTGTTGGCAGGGATCATGCCCACCAACTCTATGGCATTATACTTTCCCAAATGCTTAATTCAGTGCTGTGCACCCAGTAAGTGCTCAGTGAATACCATTGATTGATTGATCATCCAGTCTTTGAGACAGTGATCCGCAAGGCTGTACAATAGATGCACATATACAAGGAACTGCGCACAATCTTATAAAACACCTTAAAGTTTCACTCTGCATAGGTCTGAAGAAAACTGAAGTCATGCAAAAACCTACAGCTGGGAAACCATACACACAATAAAAGATTATCATGGGAAAGCTGTCTCCCTGTTCTGCTACAAAGTTCAGAACACAGGTAATACACTCAATGACTAAGCCTGACTAAACCCTCTTTTCCTTTTCTTCCAAACCCTTCTGTGTCACCCTGACTTGTTCCCTTTGTTCATTCCCTCTCCCAGTCCCACAGCACATATGTATATTCCTGTAATTTATTTTATGTATATTAATGTCTGTCTCCCCTCTAGACTGTAAGTTCACTATGGACAGGGAATGTGTCTGGTATATTGTTATACTGTACTCACCGAAGAGCTTAGTACAGTGCTCTGCACACAGTAAGAACTCAACAAATGTGATTGACTGACTGACTAACTGACTGATGAAAATGGCCAGCAGATCATACAGATCCTCAGAAGCAGTCATTCCTTCATTTTCCCTCTCCCTGCAGCCAGACCTGAATCCATAGATGAGGGGAGAGAACAGGTGTGGCCTCAGTGTGGACAACTACCTGTATTTTTGCATATCAAATGCTGCCAGCCTTTAAATCAAACCAGCTCTCTGTTTACTCAGTAACACTCACCTCTTCACTCTTAAAGACCCAAGGACCTTTATATAATTCAACAGTTTACTCAGGAAACTGTGAGATTAAGCAGTTATTGTTGTTGATAACCTCACCTACAACTCTTAAATCAATCAATCAATCAATCGTATTTATTGAGCGCTTACTGTGTGCAGAGCACTGTACTAAGCGCTTGGGAAGTACAAGTTGGCAACATATAGAGACCGTCCCTACCCAACAGTGGGCTCACAGTCTTAAACTTCTCTGACCTCACCATGTCACCTCTCCAATCAGCCCTTCCCTGTTCTCCCTTCCCAAGCACCCCTCTACCTTCCTCTCCTCCCCCACCCCATCCCTGTTATCCTGTCCTAGTATCACCCCTCATGCATCACCCCTCATCCCCTTCCCCAGGGGTACCAGCACCCAACACCTCTCTCCTATCCAACCCCTCCCCACCCCTCATTCTGTCCCCTCCCACCATTTGCCCCTCACAGCCACAGCCAAATGCAGCCTGTGGAAACTCCACTATGTCATGGGAAAGTTTCCCTTCATCTTTTAACTATTTCTGATCCATTCACTGCACTTCCTCACCGTCACTGAAAACTGACTTTTCCTAAATGACACTGAGGAAGTTGTCTACACTCACTGCTTCCAGTTCCTCTCTTTCAATTCTCTCCTTGACACCTTCCATTCTGGCGTCTGTCCCCTTCACTCTACAGAAATACCCTTTCAAAGGTCACAAATGATCTTTTTTCTTGCCAGATTCAATGGCTTCTGCTCCATCCTAATCCTTCTCAACCTCTCAGCTGCCTTTGACAATGTCAACCACCCCCTTCTCCTGGTAACATTATGCAACCTTGGCTTCACTCACTGTCTTCTGCTGGTTCTTCTCCTATCTCCCTGGCCACTCAGTTTCAGTGCCTTGCTCCTCCTCTGCCCCACACCCCCTAACTGTGGGGGTCCCTTCAGGTTCATTTCTGAGTTCTCTTCTATTCCCCATCTATGCACATTCCCTTGGAGAATTAATTCTCTTCCATGGCTTCAACTACCACCTTTATGTGGATGATTCCCAAATCTACATCTCCAGCCCTGATCTCTCTCCCTCCCTGCAGTATTACATTTCCTCCTGTCTTCAGGACATCTCTACTTGGATGTCCCACCAACTCCTCAAACTTAGCATGTCCAAAACAAAATTCCTTATCTTCCCATCCAAACCATCTCCTTCCCCTGATTTTCCCATTACTGTAGATGACACCACCATCCTTTCTGTCTCACAAGTCCATAACCTTGGCATTATATTTGACTCACCTCTCTTATTCAATCCACATATTAAATATGCCATTAAATCCTGGTGGTTCAACTATCACAATATCACTAAAATCCACCCTTTCCTCTCCATCTAAACTACTGCCTTGTTAATCCAAGCACTTACCCTATCCTACCTTGATTACTATATCAGGCTACTTGCTGATCTCTCTGCCTCCTGTCTCTCCCAATGCCATTCCAGAGAAGCAGCATGATGTAATGGATAGATCATTGGCTTGGGGGTCATAAGGTCATGGGTTGTAATCACAGCGATGCCACTTGTCTGCTGGATGACCTTGGGCAAGTCATTTAACTTCCCTGTGCCTCATTTACTTCAACTGTAAAATGGGGCTTGAGCCTGTGAGCACCACATGGGACAGGAACTGTGTCCAACCAGATTTGCTTGTATCCACCCTAGCTCTTAGTACAGTGCCTGGCATATAGTAAGTGCTTAACAAATACCATAATTACTAATTATTATTCCATATTTCACTATGCTGCCCAGATCATTTTTCTACAAAAATGTGCGGTCTATATTTCCCCACTCCTCAGAACCTCCAGTGGTTGCCCATTCACCTCCACATAAAACAGAAACATCTTACCATTAGCTTTAAAGCACTCAATCACCTTCCCTTCCCTTACCTTACCTGTTCTTCTATTATAACTCAGCCCACACACTTCAGTCCTTCGATGCCAACCTACTCACTGTACCTCTATTTCTTCTACATCTCCACATATGTCTATGATGTTTACTGTAACACTTTTCTTGATTGCATTTGTTAAGCACTTAGTCTGTGCCAAGCACTTGGGAAAATGCAATACAAAAGAGTTGACTGATGCTATCTCTGTCCACAGAAGTTTACAGTGTTCAGGCGGAGATAGACTTTAAAGTAAATTGGGGATAGGGGAAATAATTTAGTATAAGAATATTTACATAGGTATTTGTGGGGGTGGGCTGAGCATCAAAGTGTTTAAGGGGTACAGAGTTAAGTTCATAAGCCATACAGAAGGAAGGGTAGATAGAGAAAATAAAGGGCTTAAAGAGAAAATCCCTTTTTGGAGGATATGCAATTTTAGGAGGGTTTTGAAGGTAGGAAGGGTGGTTGACTGTCAGATATGAAAGAGGAGGGAGTCCTGGGACTGAGGAGGATGTGAGAAAAGCAGAAGATCAAATACACAAAATCAAGTTACAGACAATAGGTTGCTATTAGAGGAGTGGAGGATATGGGTTGGGCAATAATAGGAGATCAGCGAGGTTAGGTAGTAGGGAGAAGTGGGGAGATATGGACTGAACTTTTTTGGAAAAATTATCTGGGCAGCAGAGGGAAGTACAGACTGGGGAGAGGAGAGATAGGAAGCAGGGAGGTCAGTGAGGAGACTGATGCAGTAGTCAAGGTGGGAAATTAGTGCTTAGATCAGTGTACTAGCTGTTAGGATGGAGGAGAAGGAACAATTCTAGAGCTCTGAAGGTAGTACCAACAAGAATTCATGACAGGTTGATCGTGTGGTTGAATGAGAGAGATGAGTGAAGGATAATCCCAGAGCAGGGGGGGAGAGGGTATTTAGAGGAGAGGTGAAGCTAATCCTCTGGAAAATGTGAAGTCCACCACTCAGAACACTGCCCCTGACCTGAATATCCTTCCCAGTCTAGACCGAGCCCTGAGTCTCTCTCCAGAATTTGGGAGTGAAGAGGGAGAGTACAGTGGGTCCAGAGCTAGGGCATGGGGGATGACTATGAAGGAGAAAAGAGACAATTCCCTGGGAAATGCAGGGTGTGCTGACCCAAACACCTGAAAGAACATCCTTGACCTGGCTATAGAGGGAGTCCCACCCTGCCCCACCCACTCTATGCTACCAGTGCCAAAACCAAGCTTTCATGTATTTAAGAAAGGTATAATTGGATTGATACAATGGATCAGAAATGGCCACTCTTTGAAGATTTCACCAATTAGGAGTACTGCTGTCCATAAAGTTGGATTGGCTTCATGGTAGCACAAAAAAAACTTGACCGGGAAGAAATTAAATCTACAGGGAAAAAAATCAAAGCAGGTCAGAGATAGGAATGGGACAGGAGCAATGGGAATGCACTGGAAAATAATGGGATGCAGGAGAGAGGATGAGAAAGAAAGAGAGAGAGAACTGGGAGAAAGAAGAATGCTTCACTTCAGACTTGTTCTTGAATGAGTTATAAGGACATTTTTCTGTATGGTTATTCAGTCTATGTAGTTATCTGGGTGTCACTGGTTTTGTGTTTTTGCTTTTACGTTTTGGAGTAAATTCACTATTTCTATTTCAAGTTCATGTTTATGGGTCTTGTCCTAGCACAAGGGCAAGGAGCATATGCTTTCTCCATCCTCAACTGGGGCTAGAAATATTCTTTTAGAGCCATTCCCATGAGGAGCATTATGACTAGGATATGAGAAACAGACTTATGGAATGGAAATTTACAGAGTCAAAATGTTCAAACCAGTATTTTCTGTTGATCTGCCCCTTTGCAGCTCATGTGCTAACTATACTACCAGGCTGGAAACTAAGACAGAGAAGTAGGCCACCCAAACATGAGGGTTTTAATCTGTTTCATACCCTCTCTCTGGGTCAAGGTGGAGTCTCCTAGTGTGTAGCAGTATGGCTCAGAGTCTAAGGCCAAAGATTTAAAATGTTGAATTTGTGAATCCTAGTACCCTAATACTTCTCTTCATTAGGGAGAACCAGGGAATTCCGGGTGGGCAAAGGAGCATTAACGATTAGGGCAAAGGAGGCAATGATAGAATGAAAGAATATGGGGGTAAAGAGTAAAAAGAGTAAAAAGAGTAATGGAAGTGATGCGCTCATTCACAGAGTAGAGATCAATGGAAAACTAATTTGGCTTTATTGACAACTTTTCAGAGATATGCATGTGCTGTGTATAAAAGGTTGTGCGATCAATGGAAAAGTAATGATTACTGGCTTACTACTGTGATTCGGATAAAAGGAAGTAACAGTAATGATAGCAACAGGCCTTCTAAATTGTCCATCAACACTGGAAAGATACTATACTTATCCTGTTGCATAAATACCTTCTAAGCAGTTAGTACAGTACTCTGAGTACTGTAAGTGTTCAATGAATATCATCGATTATTGTTGAACTCCTTTAATGACTTTGTTCTTAAAGAACCAGCATGGGCTATTGGACAGGTCATGGGACTGGGGGTGAGGAGAGCTGAGTTCTAATCCCAGCTCTGCCTATTGTTATTATTATTATTATTATATTTGTTAAGACCTTACTATGTGTCCAGCACTGTTTGAAGTACTGGAGTAAATACAAGGTAATCAGGTTGTGCACGGTTCCTGTACCAAATAGGTCTCAGTCTAAAATGGTAGGATGAAGATGTAATCCCTATTTTAAAGATGAGAGAATGAGGCATTGAGAAGTCCAAGGTCACACAGCATGCCGCTGGCAGGGCTGGTATTATTCATTCATTCATGTTGCCAACTTGTACTTCCCAAGCGCTTAGTACAGTGCTCTGCACACAGTAAGCGCTCAATAAATGCGATTGATGATGATGATGATGATTTGAGGAGGGAGGGTGTTCCAGGCCAGAGGCAGGACGCCGTCAAGAGGTTGGTGGCAAGTCACAAATGGATGTGACCCAAAAGACATCTGCAGAACTTGTAGTTTGGTTCACAATGGGTACATGTACAAAATTACCCTTTGGCTTACTGGTCTTGTCACTTGTTTCTCAAAAACACCTCCACGTCCTGAGTGTCAGCCCTCCTCTGGCTTAGTGTTAACAGAACGCATTAAACCTGCGATAAACATGGTGAAAATGAAGTGTAAACAAATCAATCAATCAATCACATTTATTGAGCACTTACTGTGTGCAGAGCACTGTACTGAGCGCTTGGGAAGTACAAGTTGGAAACATAGAGAGACAGTCCCTACCCAACAGTGGGCTCACAGTCTAAAAGGGATTTTTTTCCTGATTAAAAGGAATGAAAAAACTTTGTTTTCCCAAATTCACTACTGAAGAGCAACAACAAAAGCGAGGAGGAGGTGGAACTGAAATATTAGTTCCACCTTCAGCCCCTTCCCAGATCCAAGAGGAGGCTTTACCTCCTATGCCCCTCCATGCCAATTTATTTATTATTTATTTATGTATTTACCTCCATTAGGCCCTAGGTAGGTCCCTGGTGTGGCATCCTATCAATCTATCTGATACAGTAAATTTGTCTTTCATATTGAAAGATCGTGCTGCTGATATTGCTCTCCTTGGTGGGCTGAAAAGACTAATGCATGACCAATATGAAGTGCTTAGAACAGCGCTTTGCACAGAATACGCAATAGATGTCATTAAAAAAATTTTGTTGCCAGGTAATATTTTAGTACGGAGTATGTAGGTGCCAGAAGTCATTTTTAGGCCCTTTGCCGTGGAACTTTTATTTCCTGCGAGAATGACAATGAGGTATCGTACTGGAGAAGCAGCGTGGCTCAGTAGAAAGAGCACGGGCTTTGGAGTCAGAGGTCATGGGTTCGAATCCCAACTCCGCCACATCTCTGCTGTGTGATCTTGGGCAAGTCACTTAACTTCTCTGGGCCTCAGTTCCCTCATCTGTAAAATGGGGTTTAAGACTGTGAGCCCCACGCGGGACAACCTGATCACCCTGTATCCTCCCCAGCGCTTAGAACAGTGCTTTGCTCATGGTAAGTGCTTAACAAATGCCAATTATTATTATTATTATTATTATTATTATTATTATTCATTCATTCATTCATTCATTCAATTGTATTTACTGAGCGCTTACTGTGTGCAGAGCACTGTACTAAGTGCTTGAAAAGTACAATTCGGCAACAGATAGAGATAATCCCTACCTAACAGTGGGCTCATAGTCTAGAAGGGGGAGACAGACAACAAAAAACAAGTAGACAGGCATCAATAGCATCAAATTAGATAAATAGAATTATAGATATATACACATCATTAATAAAATAAATATAATAATAAATGTGTACAAATATACACAAGTGCTTTGGGGTGGGGAAGGGTGTAGAGCAGAAGGACGGAGTAGGGGCGATGGGGAGAGTAGGAGGAGCAGAGGAAAAGTATTAGAATATTAGAGTATTAGACTATTAGAACCCATGTCCTCTGACTCCCAAGTCCATGGTCTTTCCACGGGGCCACAGCTTCTGCCTGACTGTGGACAGAGTCACAACTTCTCTAGGCCTCATTTTTCTCATCTCTCAATAGGGACTAAATGCCTCCACCTTAGACTATGAGCCCTATGTGGGACAGGAACTAGTTCTTATTTGATGCCTGATCTGACTGTATCTTCTCCAATCTTTTAGCAAAATGCAGGGGACAGAGTGAAAGTTGAATAAATAACAAAATTATGATTACAGTCTGTGGTGCTTCAGCAAAATAATGATTGAACTTACCCCTGGAGTTTAAGCGTGTCATTCATTCATTCATTTGATCATATTTATTGAGCTCTTACTGTGCACAAAGCACTTAAGAGAGTACTTTTCGCAACAGACACATTCCTGCCCACAATGAGCTCACAGTCTAGAGGGAAGACAGACATTAATATGAATAAATAAATAGATAAATAAATTATTAATTATATATATATATATACATACATACATACATGCGCTGGGGGCATGGGAAGGAGCATGATGGAGCAAGTAAGAGTGGCACAAAAAGGAGTGGGAGAAGAGGAAAGAAGAGCTTAGACAAAGGAGGCTCTTTGGAGGAGATGTGCCTTCGATAGGGCTTAGAGGCAGGGGAGAGCAATTATCATTCTGATATGAGGAGAGAGGGCTTCCCAGGCCAGAGGTAGGAAATACGATTGAATGAATGTAAGTGAGAGGTCATTCATTCATTCATTCATTCATTCATTCATTCATTTATTCATTCATTCAATTGTATTTATTCAGGGCTTACTGTGTGCAGAGTACCGTACTAAGAGCTTGGGAAAGTACAATATAGCAATAAAGAGAGACAATCTTGCCCACAGCTGAGCTCACATTCTAGAGATGGGTCAGGGGGAGACAGACATCGGTAAAAATAAACAGACATCAATATAAATAAATAATATTACAGATATGTACATAAGTGCTGTGGGATGGGGCTGGGGAGAAGAGCAATGGAGCAAGTCAAGGTGATGCAGAAAGGAGTGGGAGATGAGGCAAGCTGGGGTTTAGTCTGGGAAGGCTTCTTGGAGGAGATGTGCCTTCAGTAAGGCTGTTTGCTAAGTGCTTACTTCTTACTACATTCCAGGCACTGTACTAAGTGCTGAGGTAGATATAAGCTGATTGGATTGGACACAGCCCATGTCCCAAATGGGGCTCACAGTCTTAATCCCCATTTTACAGAGGAGGTAACTGAGATATAGAGAAGTTAAGTGACATGCCTAATGTCATATGGCAGACAAGTGGTGGAGCTGGGATTAGAACCCTGAATTTCTGATTCCCAGGCCCATGCTCTATCCACTTGTTCACGCTGTTGGCAACTAGAAGGACCAGATCGAGATACAGTGAGTGGGTTAGCATTAGAGGATTAGAGTATCAAATTTTAAACAAAACTTGATAAGACTATTTATTCTTCCCTTCTCATATATTTCTGTCCTTCTCCCCCACCCTTACAAAGCATAGTTATTTCTGATGTTGTTTTTTATTTACACATCTTTATAAATGGTACCAAATTAAGCATATACTACAGTTGAGTTTTGATCATCACTGCAGCTGAGTGAAACACCTGGTGTCTGCAGTTTCACTTCCCTGACCTCTCTTGGTCCCCACAACCATCGCTGAGCAAACTGGCTTCCCACCCTGCCACCCATGGCCCTAACTCTGGCATGCTCTATACATGCTGGGACAAGAATAAGAGTTTCTGCTGAGCTTTCTCAGACTTTCTGCATTTTGGTTGAATGAAACACCCGGTAAAAGCAGCCTCTCCTCCCTACACACTCTCAGACCTCCTTGCCCTGGCCAAGGGAACTGCTTTATCTCCCTGCCACCCAGGACCCCTGCCCCCAGTATGTTTTGTGTGACATTCACACTATCTTCCTGGGAACCGGCACCAACTCCACACTGCACCACCAAGGAGACCTCATTCTGTTCTTTTTTTCCTATCACCTCAGTGGGAAAGAGAAGAGCACCTGTGGCATGAGGCCTCATAAATCCTGCAGGAGTCATTGCTGTGGCTACAGTTACACTCTGAATCACAAGGAGCCTGTCATTCCATTCCTATAGCCACAGCTTTCTACTACCTGTTTCTATTTTGTATATTGGGTATTTATCCTAGTCTCTTAGACTATTTAAAAGTTGATTGTTCCCTTACTCCTGATGTCTCTGTTTCCAGTCCTCTTTCAAACCTACATTTGTAGATTGTGAGCTTCTCGAGGGACAAGGTCTGTGTCTAATTCTTTTTTTGAATGGTACTCATTAAGCAGTTACTATGTGCTAGGCACTATTCTAAGCCCTGGGGTAGATACAGGTAATACGGTTGGACACAGTCTATGTCCCACACGGGCTTCACAGTCTTAATCTCCATTTTGCAGATGAAATAACTGAGGCACAGATAAGTTAAGTGGCTTGCCTAAGGTCACACACACAGCAGACAAGAGGCAATGCCAGGACTACAACCCAGGTCCTTCTGACTCCCAGACTCGGGATCTATCCACTAGGCCACACTACTTCTCAATTTCCACCTGTGTACTCTTTCCCAGTGCACACTTAAAAAAACAATATTACTACCACTACTGTGTGGCTGACAAGTCAAAAAATGACAATCCACTCTATATCATTTAAATAAGAAGATTTTTACCTGCTGCTTTAGTCTATTTGCTACACAATGTGCCTGAGTGCTGTTATTTCTCTTTTTCTTACAATAGTCTATAAGTTTCTATGCTAAAGATCACCCCATTTCCAATTTGTGCATTACAGGATGGGAAGTCTTATGCTGCTGTCTCCTCCACTTCTAGCTTGTTCATGGTTTTCACATTTCAATTGACATCTTTATGTAACATATAGTGACTATTTTCATATTCTCTGTCAGTCACTCCCCTCACATATCCCAACCAGAAAAATTTGCTGTGACGAGCACTGCTTCACTCCTGGTGGAATGAATGCTTCCTAGAACTTGAGGTGTGTGTCCTCATTCTTAAATCATAAACTCTTTGAAGGACAAGAACCATGTATAATTCCTATCTGTGTATTCTCTCCCAGCACTAGTACAGTGCTCCACACAAGTAACCACTTAATACACATTATTACTCTTCTTTTCCAATTCATGTCAAGAATGGCAGGTGTGGCATTAATGGGTGGAACTGCTTAACAGGCTAGATGTGGGTGGCATCACATCTATGGAAAGTTCAAGTTTCACATTCATTTAGAAGGATGGAAACTGCAGTCATTCTTCATATGGGGAGTGATAGTTCTTTAAATAATACTGCCTCTTGAGGGTCTGTAGAGTTAAACGGTCATAGGTTGCTACATTTTACTACTCCCCTTCGAAGTGTAACATAGAAAACTGCTGAACAGCTAGATGCAGTCCAGATGTCTTTATAATGTCTGCCTGTCCAGACATTGAGCCCAAGTTGCCTGTATATCTGGCCTTTTAGAGATTTTTGTTTATTTATCCAATCCCTCCCCAAGACAGTAACACTGGCCCCAATCCTCCATGACCTTCCATGGATTGTTGGGCTGTCAATCTGTTCTCTCAGCCAATAAGAGGTTTTCTCCACCATTGTCTGTTCCTCCTGGCAGGGCACATTAGGACTCACCATCCTGGATTCCCTGTTAGCCACGTGGCTGGGATCCAGAACTTGAGTGCTGTGTGGAAATGAGGCACCAGAGTAGGGCCCCCACCCGAGTACAGAGGGCAGAGGGCCAGAGTCCAGGTCCCCAACACTGTGGGGGTGAGTGCTGGGGAGTTGGAGGGAAAGATGGCATGGGGGAGTGTGAGGCCAAACCCTACCCACTGTCCAATTCCAGAAATCATGAGTTAGGGAGAAGGAAGTAAAGGAGGCTGGAACTAGGGCTCCAATTTCTGAGGAGAGGGAGAAGGGGACACCAGTTCCGTGGCCACCCAAGCTCTCTGGCTAGCACGTGCATCTGGTCTTACTTCTTCTTATGTCTCAGGCCCAGGACAGCCTTCCTTACCCCCACTATGGTAACCTGAGCTCTGCACGTGGAGCTCTGTGGCACCCAGGGCAGGTGAGGAAAGGGGGCATTGAGAGGGGTAAAAATGGACAGGAAGATGGGGGCAGTGACCTGTGTTGGCTCCATGGTGGAAGCAGCCCAGGGCTCACCCTGAGCCAGAGACTGAGGAAGGCATAATTTTGCCTTTCTTCAGACTACTACATCATAGCATTTTACTGTCCTAGAAACGGTTCCTAATAATTTGGGCATCTTGCTTCTAGAGATAGGCATTGATGAATTGGAATTCCTATTCACATAATTCTGGTACTTTTAATACTGCATTCAGTTACTGAGATAAAGTGTCTGTTAAAACAAAATTGTACTCTGACACTAGATTTCAGATCATCTGTTATATCCTCAAGTATGGCTCTCATTGGCAGGGCTGGAAGGTAAAAACACACAAACTCCTTTTACCTGCAGAGCTAACAAAAAGAGGGTAATGGGGAGTAGGAAGTGGGAATACTTCCCTGAGAAACTACATCTCCCAGAAGTCAAAAACCCTTCCAGAAATTTTGGGGTGGAAACTTCTAATAGGTTGAGAAATGAGGCCAAACCAGTTCACTGACTGTCTCCTATGGGGAAGACTTTTCTATGTGCATGAGTAAGCACTCATTATCACTTTGTTGAAGAGACAACTCTTTTTTTGTGTTCCAGAATAAATGTGTTTGTAAGGTGAAAATATTTAAATATTTAGTTGGTTTTTTGGAATATTTTGGATTTTGCTATAGTCTTTCCCCCTTATCCCATCCTACAATTTAAAATTGAATCTGTTCAATTATTTCAGCTCTGATCATTTGGAAATATAAGCCAAGTCCACAAATTGGTCTCTGCCTCCTCTCCCAGGAATTACAATAGGTCAGTTATTATATGCAACAGCACCTAGGTCTTTGTCTCATTTATTTGTAGATAATTAACCATCCTGGGAAATGTTTTCAAAGCCCTAAAAACCTCAAAAAATGGTTCTCCTGGGTGGGCTATGCAAAAGTGATCAAGGGATTGATTGGTATTATCCTTGATTCATCTACAACATTCAACCCACATATTCAATCTGGCACAAAATCCTGTCAGTTCAACTTTTACAACATCACTAAAATCCACCTTTTCCTACCCATCCAAACTGCTACCATGATAATCCAAGTATTTATCCAATCCTGCCTTAATAACTGCATCAGCCTCCTTGCTGATCTCCCTGCGTCCTGTTTCTCCTCACTCAATCCATACTTCACTCTGCAGCCCAGATCATTTTTCTACAAAAATGTTCAGTCCATTTTCCCCATTCTCCAAGAACCTCCAGTGGTTGCCCATACACCTCTGCTTCAAACAGAAATAATAATAATAATAATAATAATAATAATAATAATAATAATGGCATTTGTTAAGTGCTTACTGTTTGCAAAGCACTGTTCTAAGTAAGTGCTTGGGGGGGCACAAGGTGATCATGTTGTCCCACGTGTGGATCACAGTCTTAATCCCCATTTTACAGATGAGGTTAACTGAGGCTCAGAGAAGTGAAGTGACTTGCCCAAGGTCACACAGCAAACATGTGGCAAGGCTGGGTGGGATTAGAACCCATGACCTCTTACTCCCAAGCTCATGCTCTTTCCACTGAGCGACGTACTTTAAAGCACTCAATCACGTTTCCCCTTCCTTTCTTACCTTGCTACTTTCCTAACTACAACCCAGGCCACAAACTTTGCTCCTCTAATCCCAACCTATCTCACCAGTGACCTCTTGCCAACATCCTGCCTCTGGCCTGGAACTCCCTCCATCTTCATATCTAGCAGACAATCACTCTCCCCACCTTCAAAGCTTACCAAAGGCACAACTCCTCTGAGAGGCCTTCCCTGACTAAGCCCTCATTTCCTTTTCTCCCACTCCTGTGCTACCCTTGCACTTGGATTTGAACTCTTTATTCATCCCTCCACAGCACTTATGTACATATCCATACTTTATTTACTTATATTAATGTCTGTCTCTTCCTCTGGACTGTAAGCTTCATGATGACAGGGAGCATGTCAACCAACCCTGGTATATTGTACTCTTGCAAGCATTTAGTACTGACTTCAGAGGGAGATAGCTGTTAAAGTAGATGAGGGATAGGGGAAAAATTAGACTATAAGAATATATACATAAGTACTGTGGAGTGGGATTGATTATCAAAGTGCTCAAGGTGTACACAGCTGAATTTACATTCCTTGCAGAGGTCCAGGTGGATGGAGAAATAAAGGATTTAGTCTGGAAAGGTCTCTTGGAGGAGATGTTACTTGAAGGAGGATTTTGAATGTGGGGAGAGTGGTGGACAGTTAGATTAATCAATCAATCATATTTATTGACTGCTTACCATGGGCAGAGCATTGTATTAAGCCCTTGGGAAAGTACAATGTAACAGAGTTGATAGTCACGTTGCCTGCCCACAACAAGCTTACAGAGTGGGCAACAGACCTTAATATAAATGAATAAATTATAAAATATCTGTGACCTTAACAAGAGCCATTTCTGTGGAGTGTGTGGGAAGCTGGAGTGGAAAAAATAATGCAAGGGATTGAGAAGATAGTTATAAGACAGAAAGGCAATTTGTTCAAGGGGTTTGGAGAGAAATAGTGGGAGGGAAATGAGGTGATAAATGGAGGGTGCAGAAATGGTAGGAAGGAGATGGGGCAGTAACTGGAGGCAACAGTGGGACCAAGGGAGGTTTTTTTTAGGATGGGGATACATGAACCTTCTTGAAAGCAATGGGGAAGGAGTACTTGGAAAGTGAGTGGTTGAAGATGAAGGTCAGAGGAGAATGAAGGGAAGGAGGCAATTACTTTGACAATCTGAAAGGGGATATGATCAGAAGCAGAAGTTATGTTGCCAACTTGTACTTCCCAAGCACTTAGTACAGTGCTCTGCACACAATAAAGCAGCGTGAAGCAGCGTGGCTCAGTGGAAAGAGCCCGGGCTTTGGAGTCAGAGTTCATGGGTTCATCATCATCATCATCATCAATCGTATTTATTGAGCGCTTACTATGTGCAGAGCACTGTACTAAGCACTTGGGAAGTACAAATTGGCAACATATAGAGACAGTCCCTACCCAACACTGGGCTCACAGTCTAAAAGGGGGAGACAGAGAACAAAACCAAACATACTAACAAAATAAAATAAATAGAATAGATATGTACAAGTAAAATAAATAAATAAATAAATAGAGTAATAAATATGTACAAACATATATACATATATACAGGTGCTGTGGGGAAGGGAAGGAGGTAAGATGGGGGGGATGGAGAGGGGGACGAGCGGGAGAGGAAAGAAGGGGCTCAGTCTGGGAAGGCCTCCTGGAGGAGGTGAGCTCTCAGCAGGGTTCGAATCCCGGCTCTGCCAGTTGTCAGCTGTGTGCCTTTGGGCAAGCCACTTAACTTCTCTGTGCCTCAGTTACCTCATCTGTAAAATGGGGATTAAGATTGTGAGCCCCCCACGGGACAACTGGATCACCTTGTAACCTCCCCAGCGCTTAGAACAGTGCTTTGCACATAGTAAGTGCTTAATAAATGCCATTATTATTATTATTAATAATAAGCACTCAATAAATACGATTGAATGAATGAATGAAAAGCACAGGTGGAGGGAAAGAATTTGAGAGAAAGCAAGAGATATCTTGAGATACTGCTGGGAAGGATAGTGGCCTTGAAGAGGGGGCTGAAGAAGGAAGGGAACATAGGAGACCAGAGGGGATTTTAGGGCGACCACACCCATAGGTTTCAATATTATCCACAAAGTACGTGGTCAGGTCATTAGGGACAACAGATGTCAGGGGCCAGGGGACAGGAGGTTTGAAAAGGGAGTTAAATGGTTGAAACAGCTGACGCAGGTAATGATTTGGGGGTGAATAAGAATGTAGATGTATTGTTGCTGAGCAGATGAAAGGGCCAAATTATAACACTTGAGAGTGAAATTGTGGATGTGTTGATAGTTTACACTGAATTAGATTACGGAAGGCAGTTAATCTCGGCTAATGAAAGCAACAGCAGAGAAATCAACCATCATGGAAGTCAGAAAAACCTGGGTTCTAACCTGGGCTTTGTCACTTGTCTGTATGACCTTGGGCAAGTCACTTGTCTGTGTGACCTTGGGCAAGTCACTTTGTTACCTCATCTGTAAAAAAAAAAGGGGATTTAGATTCTGATCCCCATGTGGGACATTGACTGTGTCCAAACTGATTAGCTTATATCTAACCCAGAACTATGGTACATACTAAGAGCTTAACAAATACCACAAAGAAGCAAACAAAAAAAATAAATCAATCATATTTTTTGAGTGCTCAATGTGTGCACAGCATTGTACTAAATGCTTGGGAGAGAACAGTATAACAGAGTTGGTAGACATGTTTCCTGTCCACAACAAGCTTACATCTAGAGGGGGAGAATTCTAATCCTGCTAATTCTGTTGTATTGTGCTCTCCAAATTCTTAGTGCAGTGCTCTGTACATACTAAGCACTCAGTAAACACCATTGATTGATTTATTGACTGATTGAGCGAGACATGAATATAAGCAAATAAATTATTGGTAAGGACATAGATGTTGTGGGGCTGAGGGAATGGTGAACAAAGGGAGCAAATCTAAGTGCAAGTGTGCTGCAGAAAGGAGTGAGAGAAGAGGAAATGAGGGTTTAGTCAGGGAAGTCCTCTTGGAGGACATGTGCCTTCAATAAGGCTTTATAGGAGGGGAGCGTCATCTCCTGTTGGATAGGAAGAGCGAGGGCATTCCAGTCACTTGGTAGGATGTGGGTGAGAGGGAGCAAGATACGTGAGACGGTAAGGACTCAATAAATATGACTGAATGAATAGGTTGACATTAGAGAAGTGAAGTGTGTGGGCTGGGTTGTAATAGGAAAGCGGCGAGTAAAGGTAGGAGGGGAAAAGGTGATTGAGTGCTTTAAAGCTGATGGTGAGGAGTTTCTGTTTGATGCGGAGGTGGATGTGGAGGTTCTTGAGTGGGGAAATGGGACTCCACGTTTTTGGAGAAAAAAGATCCAGGCAGCAGAGTGAAAAATCTCCTGGAATGGGCAGAAACTGGAGGCAGGGAGGTCAGCAAGGAGGCTGATATGGTAATCTGGGATAGGAAAAGTCCTTGGATTTATGTGGTTTTAGATGGAGAGGAAAAGATGAGCCCTAGACTGTGAGCCCATTGTTGGGTAGGGATTGTCTCTATATGTTTCCAAATTGTACTTTCCAAGCACTTAGTACAGTGCTCCGCACACAGTAAGTGCTCAATGAATATGATTGAATGAATGAATGAAAAGATGTATTTTAGCAAATCCGTCAAGGTTGAACTGACGGGATTTAACAACAGCTCTAACATGTGGCTTGAATGAAGGATAATGCCAAGGATATGGGCTTGTGAGATGGAAAGGATGGTGGTACTGTCTATAGTGAAGGAAAGTCAGGGGGAGGACAGGGTTTGGGTGGGAAGAAAATGGGTTCTGTTTTGGACATGTTATTTTTGAGCTCTTGGGAAGCAGCATGGTCTAGCAGATAGAGTACAGGCCTGGCGTTCATAAGGACCTGGGTTCTAATTCTGACTCACTTGTCAGCTGTGCGACCTTTGGTAAGTCACTTAACTTCTCTGTGCCTCAGTTACTGCATCTATAAAATGAGGATTGAGACGGTGAGCCCACTATGGGGCCGGAAGTGTGACCAACTCAATTACCTTATATCTACCCCAGTGCCTGGCACATAATAAGCTCTTAACAAATATCACAATTATTATTATTATAATTAGCTCTTGGCAGGACATCCAAGTAGAGATGCACTAAAGGCAGGAGGAAATGTGAGACCATATAGTAGGAGAGAGGTCATAATAATGGTGGCATTTATTAAGCGCTTACTATGTGCAAAGCACTGTTCTAAGCGCTGGGGAGGTTACAAGGTGATCAGGTAGTCCCACTGCAGGGGTCACAGTCTTAATCCCCATTTTACGGATGAGGGAACTGAGGCACAGAGGAGTTAAGTGACTTGCCCAAAGTCACACAGCTGACAATTGGCGGAGCCAGGATTTGAACCCATGACCTCTGACTCCAAAGCCCATACTTTTTCCACTGAGCCACACTGCTTCTGTAGATTTAGGAATCATTCTCATAGAGATGGTAGTTAAAAACACTGGAACAAATGAGTTCTCCAAGGAAGGGGTGTAACAATATAATAATAATAATAATAATAACAATAATAGCATTTATTAAGCACTTACTATGTGCAAAGCACTGTTCTAAGTGCTGGGGAGGTTACAAGGTGATAAGGCTGTCCTTTGGGGGGCTCACAGTCTTAATCCCCATTTTACAGATGAGGTAACTGAGGCCCAGAGAAGTTAAGTGACTTAATCAAAGTCACACAGCTGACAATTGGCTGAGCCGGGATTTGAACCTATGACCCCTGACTCCAAAGCCCATGCTCTCTACACTGAGCCACGCTGGGTGTAGATAGAAAAGAGAACCGGACCCAGAACTGAACTCTGGGGGACTCCCACAGTTAGAGGGTAGGAGGTAGAGGAGAAGCCTTAAAAGACACTGAAAATCAATGGCTAGAGTAATTGAAAGAGAACCAGGAGAGAGTAATGTCAGTGAAGTCAAATTTGGACAATATTTCCAGGAGAAGTGGCTGGTCGACAGTGTCAAAGACAGCTGATAGTTTGAGGGGGATTAGGCTGAAGTAAAGTCTGTTATATTTGTCAAGAAGTAGATCACCTGTGAATTTTCAGTGGGCAGTTTCTATGAAGTGAAGGGGGTGGAAGCTAGATTGGAGGAGGTCAAGGAGAGATTTGAAGGAGAAGAACTGTAGACATAGGGTGAAGATAACTAGTTCAAGGACTTTGGAGAGGAATGATAGGAGGGAGATAGGGTGATAGCTGGAGGGAGCCATGGGGTTAAGGGATACCACCCCCTCCAGATTCTTGTAGCCATCATCTACCGCCCCCCCGGCCCCACCTCCAACTTCTTCAACGATTTTGACCCCTTCCTCACCTTCCTTCTCTCCTTTCCAATGCCCACTCTGATCCTCGGAGACTTCAACATCCACACGGATATCCCTGATGACTCCTCTGCCACCCGCCTTCTATCTCTCCTTGACGCTGCCAACCTCTTGCTCCACCCCACCTCACCCACTCACCAAATTGGTCATACCCTCGACCTCATCATCTCCTACCGCTGTACTGTGTCCACCCTCACCAACTCTGAAATCCCTCTCTCTGATCGTAATCTTCTCACCTGCCTCCTCACTCACACTCCTTTCCCCTGTAAATCCATATTACTCCCTTCGCCACTCTCGTACCACTACCACACAGCCATGGATCACTGCCACTGTCGGCCTCCTTCGCTCTTATGCTCGAGCTGCCGAACGCTGCTGGCGAAAGTTTAAACACAATGCCAACCTCGTTCACTTCAAGTTTATCCTTTCCTGCCTTAACTCAGCCCTCTCCTCTGCCAAATAAAATGATTTCTCCTCCCTTATTGACACCCATGCCCATCACCCCCGCCAGCTCTTCTGTACATTCAACTCCCTTCTCAGGCCCCCGGTTCCTCCCCCTCCTCTTTCCCTCACCCCCAACGATCTGGCCTCCTACTTCATTAACAAAATTAAATCCATCAGGTCTGACCTCCCCAAAGTCACTCCCCCGCCTTCTCCAACCCCCCGGCTCTCAACACTCTCTGCTACTCTCCCAACCTTCCCAGCAGTATCCTCAGAGGAGCTCTCCTCCCTCCTCTCAAGTGCTACTCCGGCCACCTGTGCTTCTGACCCCATTCCC
This sequence comes from Tachyglossus aculeatus, assembly GCF_015852505.1. Lineage (NCBI taxonomy): Eukaryota > Metazoa > Chordata > Mammalia > Monotremata > Tachyglossidae > Tachyglossus > Tachyglossus aculeatus. The sequence goes on along the minus strand of NC_052079.1, from coordinate 22,378,734 downwards.
TCTCATGTCATGAAATCTCTCGCTACATCCTTTCTTCCCTGCTTAACTTCCATCTTCAACCGCTCACTCTCCACTGGTTCCTTCCCCTCTCCCTTCAAACATGCCCATGTCTCTCCCATCCTAAAAAAACCCTCTCTTGACCCCACCTCACCTTCTAGTTATAGCCCCATATACCTCATACCATTCCTTTCTAAACTCCTTGAACGAGTTGTCTACATGCGCTGCCTCGAATTCCTCAACACCAACTCTCTCCTCGACCCCCTCCAGTCTGGCTTCCGTCCCCTACATTCCACGGAAACTGCCCTCTCAAAGGTCACCAATGACCTCCTGCTTGCCAAATCCAACGGCTCATACTCTATCCTAATCCTCCTCGACCTTTCAGCTGCCTTCGACACTGTGGACCACCCCCTTCTCCTCAACATGCTATCCAACCTTGGCTTCACAGACTCTGTCCTCTCCTGGTTCTCCTCTTATCTCTCCGGTCGTTCATTCTCAGTCTCTTCTGCAGGCTCCTCCTCCCCCTCCCATCCCCTTACTCTGGGGGTTCCCCAAGGTTCAGTGCTTGGTCCCCTTCTGTTCTCGATCTACACTCACTCCCTTGGTGACCTCATTCCCTCCCATGGCTTCAACTATCATCTCTACGCTGATGACACCGAGATCTACATCTCTGCCCCTGCTCTCTCCCACTCCCTCCAGGCTCGCATCTGCTCCTGCCTTCAGGACATCTCCATCTGGATGTCTGCCCGCCACCTAAAACTCAACATGTCCAAGACTGAACTCCTTGTCTTCCCTCCCAAACCCTGCCCTCTCCCTGACTTTCCAATCACTGTTGACGGCACTACCATCCTTCCCGTCTCACAGGCCCGCAACCTTGGTTTCATCCTCGACTCCGCTATCACATTCAGCCCTCACATCCAAGTCGTCACCAAATCCTGCCAGTCTCAGCTCTTCAACATTGCCAAGATTAGATCTTTCCTCTCCATCCAAACCGCTACCCTGCTCGTTCAAGCTCTCATCCTATCTTGTCTGGACTACTGCATCAGCCTTCTCTCTGATCTCCCATCCTCGTGTCTCTCCCCACTTCAATCCATACTTCATGCTGCTGCCCGGATTGTCTTTGTCCAGAAACGCTCTGGGCATGTTACTCCCCTCCTCAAAAATCTCCAGCGGCTACCAATCAATCTGTGGATCAGGCAGAAGCTCCTCACCCTCGGCTTCAAGGCTGTCCATCACCTCGCCCCCTCCTACCTCACCTCCCTTCTCTCCTTCTGCAGCCCAGCCCACACCCTCCGCTCCTCTGCTGCTAATCTCCTCATCGTGCCTCGTTCTCACCTGTCAATCAATCAATCAATCAATTGTATTTATTGAGCACTTACTGTGTGCAGAGCACTGTACTAAGCTCTTGGGAAGTACAAGTTGGCAACATATAGAGACAGTCCCTACCCAACAGTGGGCTCACAGTCTAGAAGGGGGAGACAGAGAACAAAACCAAACATACTAACAAAATAAAATAAATAGAATAGATATGTACACGTAAAATAAATAAATGAATAGAGTAATAAATATGTACAAACATATATACATATATACAGGTGCTGTGGGGAAGGGAAGGAGGTAAGATGGGGGGAAGGAGAGGGGGACGATGGGGAGAGGAAGGAAGGGGCTCAGTCTGGGAAGGCCTCCTGGAGGAGGTGAGCTCTCAGTAGGGCCTTGAAGGGAAGAAGAGAGCTAGCTTGGCGGATGGGCAGAGGGAGGGCATTCCAGGCACGGGGGATGATGTAGGCCGAGGGTCGATGGCGGGACAGGCGAGAACGAGGCACCGTGAGGAGATTAGTGGCAGAGGAGTGGAGGGTGTGGGGTGGGCTGTAGAAGGAGAGAAGGGAAGTGAGGTAGGAGGGGGCGAGGTGATGGAGAGCCTTGAAGCCGAGGGTGAGGATTTTCTGCCTGATGCGCTGATTGATTGGTAGCCACTGGAGATTTTTGAGGAGGGGAGTAACATGCCCAGAACGTTTCTGGACAAAGACAATCCGGGCAGCGGCATGAAGTATGGATTGAAGTGGGGAGAGACATGAGGATGGGAGAGAAGGCTGATGCAGTAGTCCAGATGGGATAGGATGAGAGCTTGAACGAGCAGGGTAGCGGTTTGGATGGAGAGGAAAGGGAGGATCTTGGCAATGTTGCGGAGCTGAGACCGGCAGGTTTTGGTGATGGCTTGGATGTGGGGGGTGAATGAGAGAGCGGAGTCGAGGATGACACCAAGTTTGCGGGCTTGTGAGATGGAAAGGATGGTAGTGCCGTCAACAGTGATGGGAAAGTCAGGGAGAGGGCAGGGTTTGGGAGGGAAGACAAGAAGTTCTGTCTTGGACATGTTGAGTTTTAGGTGGTGGGCAGACATCCAGATGGAGATGTCCTGAAGGCAAGAGGAGATGCGAGCCTGGAGAGAGGGAGAGAGAGCAGGGGCAGAGATGTAGATCTGGGTGTCATCAGCATAGAGATGATAGTTGAAGCCATGGGAGCGAATGAGGTCACCAAGGGAGTGAGTGTAGATCGAGAACAGAAGGGGACCAAGCACTGAATCTTGGGGAACCCCCACAGTAAGGGGATGGGAGTGGGAGGAGGAGCCTGCAAAAGAGACTGAGAATGAATGACCGGAGAGATAAGAGGAGAACCAGGAGAGGATGGAGTCTGTGAAGCCGAGGTCGGATAGCGTGTTGAGGAGAAGGGGGTGGTCCACACTGTCGAAGGCAGCTGAGAGGTCAAGGAGGATTAGGATAGAGTATGAGCCGTTGGATTTGGCAAGCAGGAGGTCATTGGTGACCTTTGAGAGGGCAGTTTCTGTGGAATGTAGGGGACAGACGCCAGACTGGAGGGTGTCGAGGAGAGAGTTGGTGTTGAGGAATTCGAGGCAGCAAGTGTAGACAACTCGTTCAAGGAGTTTAGAAAGGAATGGTAGGAGGGATATGGGGTGATAACTAGAAGGTGAGGTGGGGTCAGGAGAGGGTTTTTTAGGATGGGAGAGACATGGGCATGTTTGAAGGGAGAGGGGAAGGAACCAGTGGAGAGTGAGCAGTTGAAGATGGAAGTTAAGGAGGGGAGAAGGGATGGAGCGAGAGATTTCATGAGATGAGGGGGAATGGGGTCAGAAGCACAGGTGGCCGGAGTAGCACTTGAGAGGAGGGAGGAGAGCTCCTCTGAGGATACTGCTGGGAAGGTTGGGAGAGTAGCAGAGAGTGTTGAGAACCGGGGGGTTGGAGAAAGGGGGGGAGTGACTTTGGGGAGGTCGGACCTGATGGATTTAATTTTGTTAATGAAGTAGGAGGCCAGATCGTTGGGGGTGAGGGAAGGAGGAGTGGGAGGAACCGGGGGGCTGAGAAGGGAGTTGAATGTACGGAAGAACTGGCAGGGATGTTGGGCATGGGTGTCAATAAGGGAGGAGAAATAGTTTCATTTGGCAGAGGAGAGGGCTGAGTATAGGCAGGAAAGGATAAACTTGAAGTGAACGAGGTTGGCATGGTGTTTAGACTTTCGCCAGCAACGTTCGGCAGCTCGAGCATAAGAGTGAAGGAGGCGGACAATGGCAGTGATCCAGGGCTGTGGGTTAATAGTACGAGAGCGGCGAAGGGAAAGGGGAGCAAGTGAGTCTAGCTGAGTAGAAATGGTAGAGTTAAGAGCAGTAATCTGATCATCAAGACTGGGTAGAGAGGAGAGGGAGGCGAGGTGGGGTTTCAGGCGCTCAGAAAGATGGATGCCGTCAAGAGAGTGGAGGTCTCCGTGAGGGAGTAATATGGATTTACAGGGGAAAGGGGTCCTGCCGTCGACCCCCGGCCCACGTGATCCCCCTGGCCTGGAATGCCCTCCCTCTGCCCATCTGCCAAGCCAGCTCTCTTCCTCCCTTCAAGGCCCTACTGAAAGCTCACCTCCTCCAGGAGGCCTTCCCAGACTGAGCCCCCTCCTTCCTCTCCCCCTAGTCCCCCTCTCCATCCCCCTATCTAACCTCCTTCCCTTCCCCACAGCACCTGTATATATGTATATATTTGTACATATTTATTACTCTATTTATTTATTTATTTATTTTGCTTGTACATATCTATTCTATTTATTTTATTTTGTTAATATGTTTGGTTTTGTTCTCTGTCTCCTCCTTCTAGACTGTGAGCCCACTGTTGGGTAGGGACTGTCTCTATATGTTGCCAACTTGTACTTCCCAAGCACTTAGTACAGTGCTGTGCACACAGTAAGTGCTCAATAAATATGATTGATTGATTGATTGATTGATTGATTAAGGGAAGCTTTTCTTAGGATAGGGGACACATGTGCATGTTAGAAAATGGAGGGGAAGAAGTCACTGGAGAGTGAACATTTGAAGATGGCCATTAGGGAGGGAAGAGGGAGGAGGCAAGTGGTTTCATAAGATGTGATGGACGGGGTTGGAGTCACAGGTGGAAGGGGGTGGATTTGTAGAGAAGGCAGGGGATCACCTCTTAAGATACTGAAGGGAAAGATGGGAAAGTTTAAGAAAAGGCAGGAAAAGGGAGGGCTTGGAAAGGATCAAGGTTTCATTGGTGGGGAGGCAGTGCAATGACTGGATCAGAAATAGTCAAAGATGAAGGGAAGCTTTCCCATGATGAAATGGGGTTCCACAGGCTGCACTTGGCCTAAATTGCTTTATTGTATGAGGGCCTTTGAGAATGAACAGCAAAATGCTAAGGAATGAACAGAGGGCTTGGTTGATTGAACGATGAGCAGCTGTTGGTATATAAAAATCTGGGTAGTTGTCACCAGGGTGTCAGACAGGCACACCTGTTCCATGTTTTCCACTGTGTATTCACGCTGGGCTGCAAGAAAAGAGAAAATGAAGAAATGGCCACTTCTCAGTCACCAAAGATCATGAGGACTAAAACCACATTCTGCAAGGGTATACAGTAGGTGTACTAATCTACAAAGCTTACAATGGCCATTCAGATTCCTCCAATTAAAACACTGGCTTAAAATCTTTCCCTCCTTCTCCCCACTTTGATTGGTTCTCTCAGGCAATCAATCAATCAATCAATCAATCAATCGTATTTATTGAGCGCTTACTGTGTGCAGAGCACTGTACTAAGTGCTTGGGAAGTACAAGTTGGCAACATATAGAGACGGTCCCTACCCAACAGTGGGCTCACAGTCTAGAAGGGGGAGACAGAGAACAAAACAAAACATATTAACAAAATGAAATAAATAGAATAGATATGTACAAGTAAAATAAATAAATAGAGTAACAAATAAATAAATAGAGTAATTATCAGTGGATACCTCAGCCAGTAGAATGCTCTCCATGCTTAGTCCAGAAGTGTTTCATTGGACAGTGCCTGCTGAATCTCTACACCAGTGACACAAACCCCTCTGGTTGAGAGATGAAGGAGCAGAGGCAGAGTTGAGGAAGATGGGGCTGTTTATTTTGAGCCTGCAACTCCCTCATTTCTCAAGTCCTTTCATGGCTACTCTCAAAGAGTATCCCCCCGGTCCACACTATCCAAGTTTCCTCCAAAAAACCCACACATCAGGATCCTATTTGAAGTCAACGGTGGCTGCGTCCTGCTTCCCAGAGCAGCAGCATGAGTCTGAGCTGAGATATGCTCACCCAAGATGGTCTGCTAATACAAATGCCATTATTATTATTACCCTGGCAAATTCCAGGGGGACCAATGCAGAGTTCTTGCTTTCTGGGGACAGTGAGGGGAGGCAGGGAGATGATGGGAGTAGCGAGCAGTCTAGAATTCAGACTTTCAGCTCCAGAAAAACTTGGGGTAAATGAGTTATATCTGCAGAGCTTGTCCTGCAGCAGAGGGACCTTGACCTTGTCCCACCCTTACTCTTCCTCCTGCCCTGCCCCTTCTTCATTATGGCTTTGAGTGAGAGCCGTGTAATTTGCATGCCAGCAGGCAAACTATTCTTCATACTGCGGCATCTTCCATGGTAGAAGGAATTTTAAGGTGATTACCAGAATGCAGTTGGCATCTCTCTTTGTTTAGAGGATACATTTACAGATGCACATATTTGCTAGAGTAGCCAAGCTCATTGTGGGCAGGGAATGTGACTGTTTATTGTTAAATTGTACTCTCCCAAGCACTTGGTACAGTGCTCTGCACACCGTAAATGCTCAATAAATACAATTGACTGACTCACAATATTGAGGTTGGGGGCATGCATATACATATATGTATATATATCCTCAAACTGTATGAATGTATGGGAACATACTGGAAGCAGCAGGAAGGTGTGGTGGGGTTGTGAATTACTGGTAGTTGTACGGCAATGAGTACAACACAGGATAATGGCATTAGGACTTTTAGGGCAGTTAGCAGCTCAACAGAGAAAGGACATTAGGACTACAACGGGAAAGCATTCCATCATCCCATCATCACCACAAAGACTGTTGATAATGGCAACAGTGAAGGGGCGGGGAAACCTCCCCTGCCTTTCTCTGGACAGTCAGGTAGAAATCGTTTCCTAACACAGGTCATGCTAGCTGACCTGACCGTGAACCCTTTACAAGGACTAAGCAGACTCCCAACTGGGGGACACCCTGAAAAATGCAGACACACCTCAGGAACACCCCAGACAGTCCAACATAGAATCAGAGGCTAAGACGCCTACCTTCAAGTTGGAATCAAGGAAGGACAAGGGATGTTGGGGTGTAGAATCAATCAATCAATCAATGGTATTTAATGAGTGCTTACTATGTGCAGAACACTTCACTAAGCGCTTGGGAGAGCACAGTACAATGAATTAGCAGATATATTTCCTGCCCATCAAGAGTTTACAGCCTAGAAGGAGCTACCCAGAGGGTAGAAGAGGGATTGGGTGCAATAATCACTGCTCAATGGGTTGGAGTATAGGTAATATACATTCCTGCAGCAGTGAAAAGGCAAGCCAGTAAATTGCATTTTAGTGGACCTCTTGACATAGTATCTCGCTCTTGGACTGGTAATTATATCATGACAGTGGGCAGGTTCTTTCCCTTTTGGTAGGACGTTATCTTACTGGAAACCTGCTACATTGTTGGGAGCTGGTTGTTAGCAATAAAGTTCAGTATGAAAAAGCTGCCCTCTATTTCTTGCCTTATACTTAAAAGCTACTTCTGGAAATGAGACCCAATTTCTCATTATTTCATTATGATTTCTCCTCCATGGCTAGATAGAAACAAACAGCAAGATTTCATCTGAAAAAATATACCACGTTTGCTTTTTAAGGATTTTGTTTCAGTAGTGAGTTGCTTGCTGAGAACAATAATAATTGTGTTATTTGTTAAGCACTTACTATGTGGCAAGCTCTACTCTAAATTGTAGAGTATATACAAGGAAATCAGGTCAGGCACAGTCCCTGCCCAACAGAGTCCTTACAGTCTAAATAGGAGGAATTTCCTCTCCCCCGCCCCCCCCATCCTTCTCGCCTTACCTCCTTCCCCACCCCACAGCACCTGTATAATACCTATGTTTGTACATATTTATTACTCTATTTATTTTACTTGTACATATTTACTATACCATTTATTTTATTTTGTTAATATGTTTTGTTTTGTTGTCTGTCTCCCCCTTCTAGACTGTGAGCCCGCTGTTAGGTAGGGACCGTCTCTATATGTTGCCAACTTGTACTTCCCAAGCGCTTAGTACAGTGCTCTGCACACAGTAAGCGCTCAATAAATACGATTGAATGAATGAATGAATGAATGAGGAAGAACAAGTATTGAATCTCCATTTTGCAGGTGAAGAAACTGAAGCACAGAGAAGTTAAGTGACTTGCCCAAGGTCACACAGTAGACATGTGGCAGAGCAAGGATTAGAACCCAGGACCTCTGACTTGCAGGGCTGTGTTTTTCCATTAGGCTACAATACTTTATTCAAGTGAATTTATTGAGCACTTACTGTGTGCAGAGCACTATACTAAGTGCTTGGAAAGTACAAGTCAGCAACAAATAGAGACAATCCTGTCTAACAATGGGCTCACAGTCTAGAAGGAGGGAGACAGACATCAAAACAAGTTAACAGGCATCAATAGCATCAATATAAGTAGAATTATAGATATATACACACCATTAATAAAATAAATAGAATAATAAATATGTACATATACACAAGTACTGTGGGGTGGGGATGGGGGTAGAGTAGAGGGAGAGAGTCAGGATGATGAGGAGGGGAGCAGAAGCAGAGGAAAAGGGGACTTAGTCTGGGAAATCTTGGAGGAGGTGAGCTTTCAGTAGGGCTATGAAGGGGGGAAGTGTGCTAGTTTGCCAGATTCGAGGAGGGAGGGCATTCCAGGCCAGAGGTATGACGTGGAACAGGGGTTGATAGAGGGACAGATGAGAATGAGGCACAGTGAGGAGGTTAGCAGCAGAGGAGTGGAGTGTGCGAGTTGGGCTGCAGAAGGAGAGAAGGGAGGTGAAGAGCGGGTAAGATGATGGAGAGCTTTGAAGCCAATAGTGAGGAGTTTTTGCTTGATTTGAAGGTTGATAGGCAACCACTGGGGATTTTTGATGGTGGTGAGGGGGCGGTGGTGAAATGCCCAAAGCGTTTCTGTAGAAAGATAATCTGGGCAGCAGAGTGAAGTATAGACTGAAGCGGGGAGAGACAGGAGGTGGGAGATCAGAAAGGATGCTGATGCAGTAATCCAGTCGGGATATGAGTGATTATACTAACAAGGTGGTCGTGTTCCCTAGTAGAAAGAGCGTAGGCCTGGAAATCAGAGGGCCTGGATTCTAATCCCAGCTCTACCACTTGCCTGCTATGTGACTTTGAGCAAATAACTTATTTTCTCTGTGACTCATTTAACTCATCTGTAAAATGTGGATTAGAACTGTAAATTTCATGTGGGACATAGACTGTGTTCAACCTTATTACTCTGTATCTATCCCAGCACTTAGTACAGTGCCTGGAACACAGTAAACACTTGTCCTAGGAGCACAGTAAGGGTAAACCAAATTCCACTGTTATTGTTAGTTACTCACAGTGTGGTACTCTTTTTGATTCTTATTCTACACGTCAGTCTTCCAATGGCTTCTGCTCCAAGACCCACATCCCATTCCTGCCAAGCTGACCACTTTCTGCAACCATCTCCTGTAACAATGGATGAGGGTATTCTTCACTGGGCTTTTGGTGTGTTTCTTTTGTCCTCTTTTATCCATGTACCCCATTTCAGCACATCAGAGGGTATCCAGGCTCGTAACTTCTACTGCCTTCAGGACATCTCCACCTGGATGTCTGTCCACCATCTAAAACTCAACATGTCCAAGACTGAGCTCCTTATCTTCTCTCCCAAACCCTGCCATCTACCTGACTTTCCCATCACCGTGGATGGCACTACTATCCTTCCCGTCTTACAAGCCCACAATCTTGGTGTCATCCTTGACTCCACTCTTTCATTTACCCCACACATACAATCCATCACCAAAACCTGCCATTCTCACCTTCACAACATCACCAAGATCCACCCTTTCCCCTCCATCCAAACTGCCACCTTGTTGGTTCAATCTCTCATCCTATCCCGACTGGATTACTGCATCAGCCTTCTTTCTGATCTCCCATCCTCCTGTTTCTCCCTGCTTCAGTCTATACTTCTCTCTGCTGCCCAGATTATCTTTCTACAGAAACGCTCTGGGCATGTCACGCCCCTCCTCAAAAATCTCCAGTGGTTGCCTATCAACCTTTGCATGAAGCAAAAACTCCTCAATATTGGCTTCAAAGCTCTCCATCACCTTGCTCTGTCCAACCTCACCTCCCTTCTCTCCTTCTACAGCCCAGACCACACACTCCACTCCTCTGCTGCTAACCTCCTCACTGTGCCTCATTTTCACCTGTCCTGCCGTCGACCCCCTTGCCCACGTCCTACCTCTGGCCTGGAGTGCCCTCCCTCCAAATATCTGCGAAACTATCTCTCTTCCCCCCTTCAACGCCCTACTGAGAGCTCATCTCCTCCAGGAGGCCTTCCCAGACTGACCCCCCTTTTTTCCTCTGCTCCTTCTGCCCTCCCCAGCCCCTCCACTCCTTCCCTCTGCCCTTTCCCCTTCCTCTCCCCACAGCGCTTGTGTGTATTTGTACATATTTATTAATCTATTTTATCAATGATGTGTATATATCTATAATTCTATTCATCTATTTTGATGGTATTGAAACCTTTCTATTTGTTTTGTTTTGTTGTCTGTCTCCCCCTTCTAGAATGTGAGCTCGTTGTTGGGTAGGGACTGTCTCTGTTGGCAAATTGTACTTTCCAAGTGCTTTGTACAGTGTTCTGCGCACAGTAAGTGCTCAATAAATACGATTGAATGAATGAATGAATGTGTTCAGGTGACCTGCTCTCAACCATTTTCTTATCTGTCCCCCACGGGGAAGAAGATTGTGAGAAACTTCTTTTCAATTTCAGTGATCCAAGAAGTCTCATGACCTCATTCTTTGTGAATCTGCCTTTACTTTTGATGTTAAGACCTGTGCATTGGTGGCTTTGGAAGAATTACCCTAAAAGTAGAATGTAGTGTCTCAGGGAGATCCAAGCTTATAGTCATCAAAATCGTTGAACAGAACAGTGATTCTTATCATCTTCATTTTGATCTGAATGTTGAAGCTATTTTCATTCCATACAGTGTCTTTGAACTGGTTGATTTGAATTTCTACTGTTTTTTCTTTATGACAATGTGCCCGATTCTCTGAGAACATAAAGATATTCCTTCTTAAACCGTGTATGTATAGATAGTGAATGTTCATATGAAAATGCCCTTAAAATGCAAGATCAAAAGACTAAGGATAACATAATCCCTCTTTTAAACTCAGAGTTAATAAATTACTCCTAATGAAACAAATGATTAATTCTATTCATACTTGTTAAGCTGAATAGTGAAATTGGTGTTTGGGGAGCATATGAAAAAATAGAAGACATAGTCCTTCAATTAATCAATCAATGGTATTTAGTTCTTGGGAGAGTAAAATACAACAGAATTGATAGACATGTTATCTGCCCACAAATCTTATGGTGCAAAGGGAGAGGCAGATATTAAAATAAATTGTGGACATGTACACAAGGGCTTTTGGGCTAAGGTTGAGGTGAATATCATAAGTGCTTGAAGGTATAGCTCCAAGTATGTAGGTGATGCAGGCGGGTGAGGGAGTAGGGGGAAATGGGGCCTTAGTCAGGGAAGGTCTGCTGGAGAAGATGTGATTTTAATAAGGCTTTAAAAATAGGGGGATTGGTGGTCTGTTAGATATGAAGGTAGAGGGAGTTCCTGCTAAGAAGGAGGACAAAGGCAAGGGATTAGCAGTGAGGTAGATGAGATAGAGGTACAGTGAATAGGTTGGCATTTTAGGAGTGAAGTGAATATGCTGGGATGTAATAGGAAATCAGCGAGGTGGGATGGGAGGGGACAAGCTGACTGTTTATGCTCATGCTACCCGTGAGGAATATCCAATCTAGTTGGGGAGTCAGTAAATATATGTTGTAAATTGAAGAATGCACCTTAGTTAAGAGTGAGACAACAGACATGAGTTTAAATTCCTTGCAAGACAGGTGTTTAGCAGGGAGGTACCAAGTCACCTGTGACCCAGAGCCACCTTAAAGTTGGGCTCCTGGATCTGATCCAACCTCCCCAAGTCCAGACATGCCTCTCTGAGTGCTGCAGGACTTCAGGAACCAGAAGATTACCATTACAGCTCAAGGGCCCTGGGGACGCAAGATGGGCAGGTAAATGAGCACAGTTTACTGAGACAGTGAGGAATCTGAGGACTCCCTCCCAAGATCCATTCCTTCTCTTTTCTTGACATTGTTGGCTTATTGACTCTCTTACTTTTTGTAACTGTTGTCTAACCCTCTAATAGTTTGTGAGCCCCAAATGGGACATGGACTGTTCTGATCTTTTATGTTTGAATAGCTACCCACCACTGAGTTAAGTGCAAATGATTGAATGAATGAGAAATAAACACAAATACATGTGTACTGAGGTAGCTGATGGACTTTTCTAACCAGAAAGGAAACAGGGATTGATCATAGAGTTAACACAGTGATTAAAATAGTTATCAGGATCTAAGAAGCTCCAGTATACCTTGTAAATTGACAGCAATTTAACATTTGGTAATGTACATAAGCAACACGCAGTGGAGATAAACTTTAATTACCAACAAACAAAATTGCACATTTCTTGTCATCTTTTGTCACTGAAGATAAGATCAATTATTTTCTCCTCTGGTCTTCCTATTTTATTTCAGACTTACATCATAAAACAAATACCTCATCTTACCACTGAATGTAGAAAAAATGTGTCAGTTTGAGAAAAGTTTCCTGGACATATTCTAGAAGTAAATGTCCACACTAATTTTGTAAAATAATTATAAAGTATTAAAAGATCCCTACAGTTAGTTAAATGCCACCAAGGATATGGACTACTTTGGCAGTCATAATGAAAGTAAATGAATAAAACCTCCGAGTCTACGTGTTAGACAACAATGTTACAAATCAAGTAGTGTTTTTAAACAGGTCTGGCAGGAGAATTGCTGGAAAAGAAGCATCAGCAAGAAGTTGCAGTATCCAGAATGCAAATGAATGGGTTTCACCTTCAGTTTGCAGAAGCTATTGGGATATTTAGTAAGGAGACTGGAACCTCTGCTAATAGTCATGTCTATTTCTCCTCAGGGAGTTTGATGAGAGGGCTCAGTTCTTAGCCTCTAGCTCTTTGTTGGTACCACATTATAAAAATAATCTCATGTGGTATTGAATTTCTCTCTCTTTCAGCTGTGCCTAGGTTAAAAAGAGATGATTTTAGTCTGAACCCTTTTCTAGCAGCATCTTCTAGCAAAGCCTTCAGGTACAAATTTAGCTGAACACCCATAACTTGTTTCTGGAAATCAGGTAATCCATCTTGGCACTTGGAGCCTTAAACCTTCAGTATCAATCAATCAGTGGTATTTATTGAGTACTTACTATGTGCAGAGCACTGTGGTAGCCTCAAATGTCATATTGCAACCCTCACACTGTGATTGTATTAACATGGTAGCAGTTTGGATGGAGAGGAAAGGGTGGATTTTAGCAATGTTGTGAAGGTTGAACAGACAGAATTTAGTGATGGACTGAATATGTTGGTTGAATAAGAGGAGTCAACAATAATGTTAAGGTTATGACTTGTGAGACAGGAAGGATGGTGGTGCCATCGACAATGATGGGAAAGTCAGGGGAAGAACAGGGTTTGGGTGGGAACATAAGGAGGTCTATTTTAAACATATTAAGTTTAAGCTGATGGAAAGAGATCCAAGTAGAAATGTATTGAATACAGGTGGAAATGTAAGATGGCAGAGAAGGAGAGAGATCAGGGCCGGAGATGTAAATTTGGGAATCATCCCCATAGGGTTGATAGTTGAAGTCATGGGAGTGAATGAGTTCTCCACGGGAGTGGGTGTAGATGGAGAATAGAAGGGGACCCAGAATTAAACCTTGAGCTGGTGGGAGGCAGAGGAGGAGTCTGTGAAAGAGACTGAGAAGGAGTGGCCAGAGAGGATGGTGTCAACCAGGAGAGGATGGTGTCAGTGAAGCCTAGTTTGATAATGTTTCTAGGACAAGGGGAAGGTCAACAGTTTTGAAAGCAGCTGAGAGGTTGAGAAGGATGAGGATGGAGAAAAGGTCATTGGCTTTGGCAAGAAGGTGATCATTTGTGACCTTTGAGAGGGCAGTTTCTGTGAAATAAAGGGGATGGAAGCCAGATTGGAGGGGATCAAGGAGAAAATTAGGGGAGAGACAGCAAGTGTAGATAACTAGCTCAGGGAGTTTGGAGAGGAAAGCTCAGGGATTTGGGAGAGGAATGGTAAGAGTGTGAAGGGGCAAAAACTGGAGGAAGCCATGGGGTCAATACAGGGTTTTTTTAGGATAGAGGAAACTTGGGCATGTTCGAAAGCAATGGGGAAGAAGCCATTGGAGAGTGAACATTTGAAGATGGTGGTTAGGGAGGGAAGAAGAGAGGGGTCAAGTGTTTTGATAAGGTGCAAAGTCTACAGATCCAAGTGGCCCCAATCCCAGTCTTATGAAGCAAGAGCTTCTAAATCTATCACAATGTGATTTAAACTATGTAAATATTTTTATCCTGTAGGGACATCATGTGTCTATCATTAATTATCATAAATTCATCCCACTCATGATATTTCTGGGAATATTCACATTTTAATATGCCTGGTAAATCTGTAGCCTGTAGTGTTAATATCGTAGATAAAACTGTCCTTTGTTTTCAGTGTTGATGCTATTGATGTGAACAGCAGGTGGGTGTACTTGAATGATGGAGTTGCAACAGAGACACGCATCCACTTTGTGTGGAGGTAAAATTAATTCCTGGTGTATTGGTGCGTTCACCAACAAAGGACTGGCTTCTCTTTTCCTAATCTCTAAGAAGTTCCCACTCAAGGAGGGCAGTTCCTATGTCTTCTGATTGGACAGTGGGCTGCGGTGGTCTCCCAAACATAAATACCTACACCATGGGAATGAGGGGGGTGAGGACTCCCATGGGATTGGCACTGAGGGGCAAAACAATTAACTTTGCTACCATAGTCTTTGGGGCCCAATGGCCAATCAGCGCTTAGAACAGTACTTGGAACATAGTAAGCACTTAACAAATACCATCATTATTATTAACTGTAGCTAGCCTGTTCTAACTCTTGGAGCAGAAGAAAAAGAAGGAATTTTATCTTTCTCATGGAGCTTCAGCAGTGGGTATCCCAGTGCTTTGTAACATCTAGTTATCCCCCTGTCTCCCTCCTAATTGGCCCACCCAAACTGCCTGGCGATTTCTCTAGGAATGAGGTGGGCGACAGAATTCTGAAGCTATTCCAAAGAGCGATAGCTCTGGAGAGCCTGTCCATGACATTGCTGATTGAATGGAAGAAGTGCCAGGTTCCAGGCTAGGGAACAACTCAAAAGTTTTAAACTGGGAGCATGGTTCTGCATCTCTGACCCCAACTCCACCCCCGGAGAACCCCCAGGGGTGCCTTGGTTTGTAGGCAGGACTCGGGCACCAGGGACAAGCAAGGTGAGCCAGCACAAGTGATGGGAAATCATCCTCCCTTCTTAACTTTTTCCTTTTCTCCCTCTCCTCCTCCATTTACTTCTCTACCCTTCTGTCCCTGTCTATCATCCACATTTCTCTTGTTAAAGCCCATTTCTCTAACTTCCTTTCCACATCTCTAACTCCCTTCACCTTCTTTTCATTCCCTGTTCTCTCTAACTCCCTGACCCCATCTTTAACTTCAATTCCTCTTCTTTAGCTCTCCCTTTCCTCCCTTTCCATTGATGATGATGATGACAAATATCAGTATTACTGTTGTTATTACTATTATTCCTCTTCCCTCTCCTCCCTTACCTCTTCCAGTTATTGTGACCCTACCTGCTAAAAAGAGGTCCACTCTGTGTTATATTGAGAAGACAATGGATCAGGGAACAGAATGTGATATATTCAGTGAGTCCACAAATAATACACAATTTTAAAGATGATTTTTTTAAAATTCTAGTGAATAAGCAAACCTTTTAGTTTTTGTGATTGCTGGCCTATTTCTTCCTAAGTGAAAAAAGTTTTATCCTTGATCAGTTATTGTAAGCAAAATGAATGCCTGGTGCTTCAAATTAAAAAAAGACTTAAAAACACTTAGAAATTATGGTTTTGTTTCCTTTTTGCCATATTGAATATGTAAGAATCAAAATTCAGTGAAAGAAAGAGAGCAGATGGAAGAAAAAAGTCCTGCTCTAACTCTCTTGCTCACCTCCTGTTGTGTTGTTTGACAATGTTGAATTCCTAATTTAAGTTCCCTAACAAGTGTTTATGCATCTGTGATTTATTTCAGTTTCCACTTTTTTTAAAAAGAGCAGCTCTTTAGATAATCACATTTGAATATTTCGTTTATAAAAGAGTGCTCCAGGAAAAAAAAAGTGAGCAAGAAGCAAACTAGTGATCTAACAAGGCTTCTCGATGCTAAGGTAAGAAATGGAATATTTAAACAAATGATGGAACTTTTACAGAGGTAGATGTCTTTCATCAGATTCTATTATTGTCTAAATGTTATTGTCATTATTAGTTTCAGTGGTGCATTTACTTTGTGCCAAGCCCTTTACTAGTATTGGGGTAGGACATCAGGTAGGACATCAGTCCCTCCCCCAAAAAAGAGTCTATGTGTCTAAATGACAGACACTCTGGGAAAGAAATAACAGACAAATTCAGCAAAAATTCAAACCAATTCATTGATAGGAACACATAGAAAGCAGTCTCGGCTAGGTAGAAAGAGTAGAGGAGTGGGAATTAGAGGACCTGGGTTCTAATCCCAGCTCTGCCACTTGCCTGCTGGGTGACCTTGGGCAAGTCACTTCACTTCTATGTGCCTTAATTACTTCATCAGTAAAATGGGGCTAAAAACTGTGAGCCCCATGTGGGACAGGAACTGTGTTCAACCTGATTTGCTTATATCCATCCCAGCAGTTAATTCAGTGCCTGGCACATAGTAAATGCTTAGCAAATGCTACAGTCCTTCTTATTAATAATAAATACCACAAATATTATTTCTATTAGCTTTGCTAGATGGGACATGTATGGAGAATTGGTGACAGCAGGGTACCCAAGTACCTTCTGCATGATAAACTGAATGGAGTATAAACATCAGTTGTTGGTTGCCAACTCTGTTGTACTGTAGTCTCCCAAGGTCTTATTACAGTGCTTTGCCCACACTAAGCACCTAATAAATGCCCCTGATTGACTGAAGACAATTGCAGTTCACATCAGCCTAGCATACAAAGAGCTTGTTCTTCTTGTGCGAAAAACATCTGAATGACTAGGTGAAGAAGCAGTATTGCAAAACGTGACAGGAGCTGCACATGAAATCCATAATAATGTAGCAAAAAGCAAACTTTTTGTGCCCACAGTATCGATTGGACTGTCAGCTGCACAGAAATGCTTTCAGTCAAATGCTCTTATGGAAGGGATCTCAACATCTATAGTGTCATCTTTGTCATCTAATCACTCACTCTTTATTGTTTTCTCTCCCTTTTCTTTTCTCCCTTTCCTCAGTGTATCTAGTCCCTCAGTTATCCATCAGAGGCTCAATTTTTGCTGTCATTAGAGCCTCTGAGGTTTCATTTTCTTCAACCCCTTTCAAGTTGAGCTCTTCTGCCCTCCATATGTGCTCATGCACACCTCTTTTTCTGCCTCATCTTCCTGACAGTGTTCTGCTGCATTTTGTACTTTGAGCCCAATTCTCCCCACCATGTCTGCTCCTCGTGAGTCCCCCCACAATTCAAAATCCACTCAATCAAGCAATCAATAAATCAGTGGTATTTATTGAGCATTTATTGAGCACTCTACTAAGCACTTGGGCGAGTACAAAATTACACATTTGGCAGACAGTTCCAGGAGCTTACAGTCTACAGTGCATTTCCCTTCCACTGCTGAAGATCACTGTGCCTCAGGCCACCCTGCTGCCCTATCCTCCTTGGCCACAAAAGGTGAGGGCTGGGGCTGAGACAAGGGGAGGATGGGATAGTGGAAACAGTAGCAGTGGAAGGAGGAAGAAGGGAGTTAGGGGAAGAGGCCCTCTATTAAGTAGTGCCTTCCAACATCCCTATTGATCCCTCTCCTTCCTGAGCCCCTTTTCCTCCAAGTTCTACACCTTTCTCCTCTGCTACAGCCATTCCCTGTTTTCCTCCAAGCACCTTAATGCCCCTCCCATCTGGTCCCCCCCACAAATGATTTTGGGTCTCTGGGGGTAGTGAGGACTTTGAGGCACCCAAGGGCCAAAGCATCATCATCAGTGTCCTCTTTATCAGAATTAGAAATATAAAAAAAATTTCTCTTTCTCTCTCCCTCTGCTTCTCCCCCCACTTTCCTTTCTTTCTATGTCATTCTTTCCAAACTGTTAGGAATTTGAAGGAGTCTGCAAGGTTCAGGAACAATGAAGCATGAAATAGCAATACATGTTTACTTGTAAGAGAAATAAATCAGAAGCAACAGTTTGTGGCTGAGTATATATTTGTGTACTGCATGTGTTGGAAGGTTCAAGGGCAAAGTCTGTGAACATCAAGGACTTATGTTTCATAATTATCCTATTTCTACCGTTATCTTACCATTTTTGTCTATTTCTAATGAGCTCAGGGAGAATGTGGTCCTGACACTTCTCTTGTCTGCTAACAGCTCTACAGTTGTAATTTCTCATGTGAACAGTCATTTAATTGCATTGTTTTTTGGAGCCATCTCCAAAAAGAGTTCTCTTCTGTATATTTTTAGACTTTCTAATAAAGAATCATCACCCTGCAAGGTTTAGAACATCTAAATTAGTACCCACAATAGTCTATCTTCCACCCCCATCCATATGTGGCTGTTTGAAAACCATATAGGAAAGCATTCTTATCTAAAGCTTTGTCTCGGGTTCCTTGGTGCAATTTTGCATATTTACCAAAACATCATTATTCATATGATAACCCTACTTTAACATTGTGACAGCAATTGTTTTTGAGTGAGTTTACTTCCTAAATATTGTTTTCTTTTGCAAAAAAGGTTTTAGAAGTGTTTTTTCCCCACATTCTCTTTCAGAACAATTTTGTTCTCTATTTCCATAATTGTGGTTAAATTGAATGTGAAACAACTCTAATGCAGTTTACCATAACACTGGGATATTGCAGTTGTTGTTTTGGAGTGTTGTTTTGAGTATCTGAAATTTTTCCTGAAACATAGGATTGTCAACTTTCAATTATGATCATAAGAGGAAGGGAATTATGGAAAATGGAAGTCTAAAACTTATCTGCTTTTGGTCATTATTATAGACTTATTTCTGACAAGGAATGTGATTCATTGTCTAATATACACCTCAGTTTTCTTCAGGCTGACTCTTTGCTGACTCTGGGAAATGACTCCTCTTCAACTAAATGCCTAATCCAGGCCACATTTCGGAGAACATTCTAAAGAGTCAGACAGGATACTTCCAACTCTGTCTTGAATATCCGTGACATCATGGAGTAGCCTAAGGATCTTCTTGAACTTCTCAGGGCAGCCAAATCTGTTTAGCAGTTTTCAAAACTTGGTTTATTGATCAGCCAATCAATCAATGATACGTACTGAGCACTTACTGTGCGCAGAGCACTGTACTAATTGCTTGGAAAAGTACAATATAAAAGAGTTGATAAAAGTGTTCCCTACCCTCAGGGAGCTTCCATCCAAAGGGGGAGACAAACCTTAAAATAAATTATAGGTGGTGGCAGTTTTGGTTTGAGAGAAACTTTAAAAATATAGATTGCTATATTTGCCAAGTGACTTTAATGAAAATTGAAAAGCATAACTTTTAGGAGATTGTCCAAGTGTCAAAGTCATAGAGTATTTCATACCAAATTGAATATTTTAAAATCTCCGATGGATCCCAACCTTCCACCTGTATATAAGACTTGAGCAGTTTCACCAGCACTGTCTATGAGCTGTACTCAATCTCACATTACAGGGCAAATTTACTAATAATGTGGTCCTGAATTATGGCTGGCTAACCATATTTAGAGAAAGCTCATCACAACACTGTTTCATTGGGTAGGCTTTGTCTGGAGAATGGGTGATAACAGGATACCCAAGAAACTACTGTGTGGTGACCTGAAATCAGCCAAACACAAGTAGAACTGAAAAAAAAAGATACAAGGAATCAAGTTTTAAACACCTAATAGCAGCAAACTGTTGGGAGACTTCGCACCCAGACATACCAGCCTGGTAGGTAGCAATCAGGAAAAAGGGCCATTTTCTTTGAGCAAGAATTTCAGGAAGATCCAGATGCCACCGGGTATCTGGAAAATGATAATCAAGCCATGCATAGCACACACATTCATTCAGAAAGGATCTTTCTAAGGTGGGATGTGGATTAGGTTTCCTGGGGGCAGAGTCTTGGTGCTTGGGTCAATTGGCAGTGGCAGTGATAAGAACTGCTGCCTAACAAAACTGCCTCTTCTGGGACATTCTTCATCATCATCAACATCATCATCATCATCACCATCATGACCACCACCATCGGCAGCAGAGTTTACTGAGCACCTACTGAGGGCAGAACACTGTGTTACGCACTTGGAAAAGCTCACTGGAAGTAAAAGACATCTTTCCTGCCATCAAACAGCTCACAATCTAATGAGGAAGTTTACATTCCTGGGAATTTTGGGACATTCATATGATGTGTGTCAGCCTGGACTAAGAGTTCCAAAATATGGTAGTGGTTCAGCCAAAGAGGCAACAGTTGTAGCAGCAAATGCTGCTCCCACCACCAAAGGAGAAAGAGGAAGAAGAACGTGGGCCATTTGTGTCCTTTTATCTTTTACATGAGATTTACCAAAGATCCCTGAGGAAAGAGACCATATCTTTTCCTTTTTTGTATGCTCCCACTTGCCCAGGATGGAGAGCTGTGTACACAGTAGACACTCACATGTAGGCTGCAGATGTAGCCAATGATGGGATAAACTATCTCTCATTCTGCCTCCTCCCAGATGCCATGTCACCACTGTGATTGCTGCAGCTTCTAGATCCCCTAAAAAGCTCCACACTAGTTCAATTAAGGGGAAATCCAAGACTGTGAGAGATAAAATTCAAAGAGAAGTCTAGGCAGAGAACCGAAGAATGTGGCCAGAGGATCCTCCAACAATTCATTTGAGCCCAAATTCCAGTGTGACTTCTTGGCAAGTTATACCTAGCAGTCAAGAAAGGCAGGTTTTATTGCTGTTGTTGTTTCATTTGGACTCCTCGTCAAAAGTGTTGAAGAAAGTTACACCAACACAGCTAACACCAACTTCATTGCAGTAGAATTAAATTCAGCAGTTTGATCAAATAGAAATAGATATGAGTTTTTGCTGAAATTTACAAAAGGCATGTAAGGTGTGATCTCTAGGAGTCTGAAACCAGAATCTAGTATCCTCTTATTAAAAACCAAGAAACCTAGGACTCATAATAAGCCGAAGAGGGAGCGGAAATAAGACAGTTCTGATGTTCCCTTGCCTTTGAAAACTCTTTCTCTGGAACCAAATGTTCATCCTTAACAATTATTAGTGCCATTTTAATGATAGCATATGTCACTTTTGAGGAGAAGAGAACATTTTTCACTTTGCACAGCAAGGTTAGGCGAGCTATGATTAGGACACAAGACATAGTAAGCTTCATCTGAAATCCAATTTATTTGAAACCTATTGCTATTATTTTTACAATAAGGTCTTCAAGGTGTTGGTGAATCTTACCCACTGCCACTGCTCTATTACAATGAAATCGATCTTAACCCTCTTGCTACTGTGAACTCTTTTAGCATGTTTCCAATGCATTTATTTCATAAAGCTGGCCATAGCCACAGCTAGGAGTCTCATTTTTATAAACCCTTAGGTGATTTATAGGGCCATTCCATAAGCTCCACGTTCTACAATCCGGCCAATTGCCATATCTTCTTTCTCGGTTCCCTAATCTTCAAATTTGCCTTATATTTCACTTAACTATTTCGATGCCAAAATGGACTTAAATGGATTCCCAAGTTCATTCTATCAGATTCAATGCAACTTGATTGAGAACATTATAAAATGTCAAGATCTCATCTGTCATCACTAGAACTGACATATATTTAGCATAGGATATTAGGGAGGTTTACCTATTCTTTAATGATGCAAACAGATTGGTTTTCTTTGAAGATTTTCCCTCCTTCTGCCTCTGTGGAGAATATGGAGTCTCCATGTAGAACTGTAATTCATGTTTGGGTTTTCCTTATGTCTTGTGTGAGCATCATCATCTCTTCTCATTCATGTAGATGCCTCATCTTGAAACCAGTATATAGCTGTGGTTAAATTTTACTTTGTGGTTGTCCTCTAATATCAAAAGTTAAACAAGCCTGCCTTAACATTATTCAATGAGTGTGAACTGCATGCTCCGTTGTCAATGATTCACTTCATCATTTGTACCATTTGCAAATGCTAGAAAGGAGAAATATGCCTGGAGAAACATTTGATATATAGAAGTTGTAAAGATAGCTGAAATAATATCCGTATTTGTGAACATTTTCAAATTTGAACTTGCTTTCCATTTGAATTTCATAACCCCCTCCAAAAGAACTTACTCCAACTACAATATTAAATGGGAAAAAGTCACAATTTACATACCATGCACTACATCCACATCGATCTTTCCCTCTTCTTCTTATCTATCATTAATTTTATCTCCTCTGCTAGATTGCAAAATACTTGAGGGCAGTAGAGGTAATGACATTTATTGAGTACCTACTGGGTGCAATGCACTGTAATGAGCATCTGGGAGTAAAAGACAAGTGATCTATTCCCTGTCTTTTGTCCAAAACTGTATATCCAAAAGTGGCACATTCCCTGTGTACAAAATCAGGTTGGACACAGTCCGTGTCCCATATATAGGGCTCAGAGTCTTAATTCCAATTTTACAGATGAGATAACTGTGAGACAGAGAATTTAAATGACTTTCATGAGGTCACACAGCAAATAATTTTTTTTCCAGCAAAATGGATCCCAGAAAAGTGCAGAATAAAACACCTATTCAATTTTCTGGGCTGATACATTCATTCATTCATTCAATCGTATTTATTAAGTGCTTACTGTATGCAGAGCACTGTACTAAGTGCTTGGGAATTACAAGTTGGCAACATATAGAGATGGACCCTACCCAACTAGGCTCACAGTCTAGAAGGGGGAGACAGACAACAAAACAAAACATGTGGACAGGTGTCAAGTAATCAGAAGGAAAGCTAGATGCACATCATTAACAAAATAAATAGAATAGTAAATATGTACAAGTAAAATAAATACTGTAATAAATCTGTACAAATGTATATACAGGTGCTGTGGGGAGGGGAAGGAGGTAGGGCGGGGGGATGGGGATGGGGAGAGGAAAGAGGGGGCTCAGTCTGGGAAGGCCTCCTGGAGGAGGTAAGCTCTCAGTAGGGCTTTGAAGGGAGGAAGAGAGCTAGCTTGGCGGATGTGTGGAGGAAGGGCATTCCAGGCCAGGGGGAGGACGTGGGCCGGGAGTTGATGGTGGGACAGGCAAGAATGAGGCACAGTGAGGAGGTTAGCGGCAGAGGAGCGGAGGGTGCGGGCTGGGCTGTAGAAGGAGAGAAGGGAGGTGAGGTAGGAGGGCGCGAGTTGATGGAGACCCTTGAAGCCGAGAGTGAGGAGTTTTTGCCTGATGGTAGCCACTGGAGATTTTTGAGGAGGGGAGTAACAGATTTTTGAGGAGGGGAGTAACAGATTTTTGAAGAGGGGCTGATCCCTCTTCCTCTCTTCTTTATTCAGCAATATGTGTCCTTTGGAGCTCAACTCAGGTTTACATTTCTTTACATCACTGTCTTGGCAAGCTAAACTGCTCACCTGGTTTTTTAACGACTCCTAAATTTCAATATCCAAGTCTGACCTCTCACCTGCTCTACAGCCTCGTATTTTCTCCCACCTTTGGTTCATTTTCACCTGGATATCCTGCTGACACCTTAAGTTTACTCATCTTCCTTTCTAAAGCCTCTAGTTTCCCATCTTTACCATCATTTTTACCATACCACCATCATCACCTCTAGACGACATCCTCACCTCCATCATCTGGAATGTAAGCTCTTTATGAGCAGGAAACATGTCCACTAATCCTGTTGTATTGTACTATCCTAGGTTCTTAGTACAGTGTTCTGCACAGAAGATGTGCTTGATAAATACCATGGAATGTTTGATTGATCCTCCTTGTACTACAACACTTGCAGCCTTAGTGTCATCTTTGACTCCTCTTCCTCTCATTTACTTCTCACATTCAGTTTGTTCTGAACAGTATACCTTCTTTACTTTTGTATTTCATGGGTGCACCTTTTGTCCCTTGCTCCCCACCCTTGCACTTCCACCTTAATATAAAAGCTCATCATCCCATGACTGGGCACTTTCCATTTTTGACAAAGGGAAAGGCTATTACTGACTTTTTTTTACCCTTGCCAGTTATCATGGAAGTTGTCAGTTCAGTCACCTGTTTTTTTGTTTTACAAAACATCAGCTTCTTCCTAACTCAGATCTTCAATTTTTCATAATAAGCCTAGGAGGGAGGGAACAAAAATCCTGGTTGCTTTCAGCAGACACATAGATTTGGGGCTATCTTGGTGAGTGAAATGGTGAGGAGATGTTGGGGATATGATTCTGGGATGATAAACCTTCCACTGGACTTTGTAAATTTTATTTTATTTTTTAAGGTTTTTCTTAATCACTTATTAAGTGCTGTGTTAGATACAAGATAAGCAACATGGCCTAGTGGAAAGGGCATGGGCCTGGGAATCAGAGGACCTGCATTCTAATCCTGGCTTCAACACATCTGTTTTCTGACCTTGGGAAAATTACTTAATAATAATAATAATGATGGAATTTATTAAGCGCTTACTATGTGCAAAGCACTGTTCTAAGCGCTGAACTTCTCTGTGCCTCAATTACCTCAACTGTAAAATAGGGACTCAAGTTCTGAGCTCCATGTAAAACATGGACTGTATCCAATCTGATTTTCTTGTACCCACCACAGTGCTTAGTATGGTAGAGAAGCAGCGTGGCTTAGAGGAAAGAGCACAGGCTTGAGAGTCAGAGGTCATGAGTTCTAATTCCATCTCTACCACTTGTCAGCTGTGTGACTTTGGGCTAGTCACTTAATTTCTCTGGGCCTCAGTTACCTCATCTGTAAAATGGGGACTACGACTGTGAGACCCACGTGGGGCAACCTGATGACCTTGCATCTACCCCAGTGCTTGGTACATACTAAGTGCTTAACAAATACTATTATTATTATTATTATTATTATTATTATTATTATTATTACAGTGCCTGGCACATAGTAATCCCTTAACAAATACACACACAAAAAATTAGTTCGGTCACAGCCCCTGTCCCACTTAAGGCTCAGAGTCTTAATCCCCATTTTACAGATGAGGGAATTATGACAGGGAGAAGTTAAGTGACTTTACTGAGGTCACACAGCAGATGTGACAGTACAGGGATTTGAACCCATGCATTCTGACTCCCAGCCTAGTGCTCTTTTCACTAGGCCACGCTGTTTCTCTAGGGATAACCCCTGCATCAAATGTGTTAAGATAGTTATTCAGTATCAGCTGCAAACACAAAGATTTCACTGTGCATTCCTTTCTGATCATTTAAAAAGACATTAAAAACGGGAATAAGCACATCTTCCCAGAAAACCACACTATTTTTATACCATTAATGTCCATTTCTTCCTAACCTTTATATTCTCTTACAAGAATATTTCCTCCAATTCCATGATTTATAGACACTGATGTGAAGTTTGTTAAAAGCCTTTTTGAAAAACTTGCCAGATTAAATCCAATGATTTCCCTCTCCATGTGTGTTTATGTGAATGTATACACGCCTTTGTGTTTATATGTATATACAGGTACACCCCCACACACAAACAACCATTCAAAGAATTTCAGAAGAACAATGAGGTACAATTGCCCCTTACATATTCCATGATGTCATCATTTCAATTGGTACTCAACTTTTTCTAAAGTTAATTATTCAACCTACCAATTTTCAGGGTACAGAAATGAAACTCACTGGTTTATCATTCCCAGAGTCTTCTTTAGAGCCCTTCTTATGGATGGGAATTAAACTGGTGCCCTAAGAGTTGTAGGCTGTTTGTAACCCTAGGCTATGTAGTCCTGCCAGGAGTTCCATAACTTTCCCTACAAGTTATTTCATACCTCCTGGGCAGATGCTATCTGATCCCAGTCGTCTGTGTACATTTAATATATCAAACTTGATTAAGACATATACAGTATCAACTGCTTCATTTTGAACTGCCTCACAGAGTCACCCCAGGACTCCAGATTGGTATAAAGGCTGGAAAGAACCCATGACAATATGCCTGACAGCTCCAGTTAACCTCCTACACATTGCCAAAACATTTCATTGGCAATACAGAATGGGTTGCTGCCACTGAAATTCATTCATTCATTCAATTCATTCATTCAATCATATTTACTGAGTGCTTACTGTGTGCAGAGCGCTGTACTATGTGCTTGGAAAGTACAATTCAGCAACCAAATGAGACAATCCCTGTCCAACAATGGGCCCACAGTGTAGAAGGGGGGAGACAGACATCAAAACAAGTAAATAGGCATCAATAGCATCAATATAAATCAATAGAATTATAGATATATATGCATAATTAATAAAATAAATAGAATAATGAAGGTGTACACAAGTGCTGTGGGGCCGGAGGGACAGTAGAGCAGAAGTAGTGATTCAGGATGATGGGACGGGGAGGAGGAGCAGAGGAAAAGCGGGGGGGGGCTTAGTCTGGGAAATGTGTTATTGATCCAATATTTTATTTAAAAATTGGCAAAGTAGAAACCTGTGCATTCTTTGTAAGTTTGACATACAGATTTTGATATCAATTTGCTGGATAGCAAATTGCAGGTCTAAATAGCTATGATGGTGCCCAACCTTCTATGTGACTATGATACTTTGAACTACCACATACCGCTTCTCACGCAAATGTCAAAATCATGCACTGACCTCAATATCAAATAGCAAGTCAAGGTTACCAACCACAAGATTCTGGAAAGCAGTCAATTCCAGGATTGACGCAAAACTTTCATCAAGACAGCCTCTCTTGGAAGAACATAAGAAGGGAATGGATGACAGCAGAGTACCAGAGCATCTGCTGAACTATGTATAGAAATGTAGCACACTCAAGTAAGGAGAACAAAACAAATAATTTAAAGGCATAGTGACGCACAGTCTGAAACAGTGTGATTTAGCAAGGGACTCCTGGGTTATAGCAACAGCAGACAGACTGCCTTACAAACACTTATGTACATATGTCTGCTTTATTTAATTGTTCTTGGCTTATCTGGTTGAAAATATTTTCACTCTGGTCTCCCACATCGGAGTGCCAGGTCTTTATGCCCAATCCCATATTTGACCAGTGGCAGCTACATGACCCACCATTCTCCTTATTCTCAGCTTCTGGAGTCCTACCAAGTGGAAGGGATGCTGTCTCACCCCTATGACACCAAAGCTCCCATCTGCCGCAGGTCCAGCCAGAGAGGAATTCAACCAGAGGCAGCATGAGGTGCTCTCAGCTTTAGACCTTGAGAAGGTCACTGTCATGGTCATACCTGTGACTTGTGGGATTCTTGGTCTGAGCTGAGAAGAGCCTGAATCCTGCTGTTGCTTCTGTGTTGACCTCTTTGACTTTTGTATTTTTGTTTGCCTTTCCTTATTTGTCTGTTGAGTGCCTCTTTTCTACCCTTATTCTTAGATGGTGAGCTCACTGTGGGGCCAGGGACTATTTCTATAGCTTATCCATGAATTTCTTTTCTAGGATTTGAGACGGTGTCTTCCACAAACAAATACTATTATCAATACTGTCTGAGGTCCTTACCCTGCTCAGCCTTCCCAGAGGCAGCTAAAGAAGCACCACAACCTTTAGTCCTCCTGACCTGTTTGGCTTTGAGCTTCTAAGGGTCCCTCCTCTATGCTTAGGCCCGAGACCCAAACCGGCCTCCACCACAGAGATGGGCCTAGACTTTAATCATACACTCAGTGACAAATTCAAAGTGAAACCAAACCACCATTGTATACAGCAGAAAGTTTTATTCAATTCTTATTAGTTACCGTTTGCTCCAAATTTGTGGAGATGGTCCCACGTCAGAGGAGTTTGAGGAGTGCGGCTGGCTTGTGGTTGCCATGCTGGTTTGTGATGGCTGTGAGTGGCAGCGTGGACTCCCAGAGCAAGCCTTAACTGGTTCATAGCGGCCAGGCTGGTTTGTGGTGTCTGCACCCATTTGTGATGGCTACCACTGTCCCATCGTCTCTCATCTCATCGTCTCCTTCCGCGACTCAAGGTGACTACCTTTTTTCTGCCTCTGCCTCGGACAATGCGGAGGTTCCTGACTCACTGCCTTGGGCATCACGACCATTCTTGATTCACTGCCTCGGGTGACAGAGGTTTTTGATTTGTTGCCTTGGACATTGCAGCGGTTCTTGATTTGTTGCCTTGGGGATCCTGGTGGTTCTTTGCTGCTCGAAGCCCTTTACTGGGTAAAGCAGGGAGGCAAAGCTACCTCTCCCTCTGTGCCCACCCCACGGACTGTTTGCCACGATTTGCCCCACAGCAAAACTGCCTAGTTCCTCTTCAAATTGTTCATGGGGTCAAAAAACAGTCACTTGTAAAATGGCTTCTTGGCCTAAAAAATGGCTTCCTGTGGGCTCACTGCAATTACTTCTATTCCTCCTTCTACTATGACTATGACTAGTTCAATAGCAAATGAAATTGCCTTTCATTGGTTTAAAGAACCCAGGTTACTGCTTATGAATGCTTTTTTTAATTGTTTAAGAGCAGGCTGTATTTAGTGAGTATGAAAGTATGAACATGGCCACAGGAAGGATCACTGGATAGTCTGGGATCAGGATTTCCTAAAGGATGGAAGGATTTTGGCAGATTAATTAATTTTGTTCTCTTTGATATTTTATTTTGCTGAGAGCATGTCCTGTAAAATATGAGGCTAGTATGTTCTCTGGCCTTATTTCACTTGAGCTCTGTGTGCAAGGGACTATGTGCTGTGTATTTTAAGTGTTTTTGAGGAAAGGATACAGTTACATTCACCTCTCCTCTGTCCTCTCCCACATTCTGATTCTTTCTTCCTTGCAGGCAGGATGCAGACTGAGTTAATGTGTGCTTTACAAAAACCCACTCTCCTATACAGTGTGTTGGGATTGTCTGGGGAATGGAGTGAGAGAGGGAATTAATCTTTTTGTGGGAAGAATTATAGGAGTACTGCACCTAAGGCAATATTATTCAATTCAAAGAATAATGCTCCCCACTGAGAACCTACAAATACTCCCCTCATTGATCTGAAGGGGAAGTTATGCGTCTATTTCAAAGAAAAAAATGAAGTATATGATTTGAGGACCTAGTTTTTCTAACATAATTTATTTCTTTTTTATAGAAGCTGTTGATGACAATTATTTGCCCTTATATCTTATTGAAAAGTATTCAAGAAAAATACATTTTGGCTTCAAATGACAACGAGCAGGTGAGAATTAGTATTTCAACATGTGTCTCCTTCATTTTGAAATATTGTACAATAAACACTACATGCAATCTACACTTCTATTACAATTATCACTGCTGATCTGCTAGAACCAGTCAATTGGAAGATGAAGCATTCCTAAGAAAATCCCCATGAATTTATTATTTCATAGTCTCAAGTGAAAAGTGAAAAAAATGAATCCTTTAAAAAACAATTACATTAACTTCAAATAAACGTTATGCATTTTTTTGAATTAACTATAATGAACCTATGTTGTTAGTGCTAACATTAACACTTTTTGTAGCTGTAGAAGAGCTTGAGTAGTGTGTTAGCAAGTAAAACTCAACAGATAATTAAAATCCATCCTGTAGCTACATATTTTCCTTTGCTAATTAGATCTGTGAACCCTCCTGAGAGGTAAGTAAATAAGGGCCATGATTGCCATTTTACTAATGAGGTAACAGATGCAGAAAGGTGATGTCAATTCTCAGTGATTTACATCCAATCAATAGCAGAACTAAAACATGAACCAAGAGTTCCTTATTCCTGTTTATGATTCTTTCCCTATCAGCTAACCTTTAATAGGCCTGGGCTTGTTATCAGTCTTTACAAAGTTGCCAACAGCAATAATCAGGAAAGGCCAGAAGCTTCTCACTAAATGCATGGCTTAGGAATGCATGGCCTGCAGCTGAGTTTCCCACCTCTATCTTAGGGGAAGTAATATGGCTTAGTGTATACAGCATTAGCCTGTGAGTCAGAAGGTCCTGTGTTCTAATCCCTGCCCTGCCAAATATCTGCTGTGTGATCTTGGGCTAGTCACTTGACTTCTCTGGGCCTCACTTACCTCAGGGGATTAAATGGGGATTAAAAGTGTGAGCCCCATGAGGGACAGGGACTGTGTCCAACATGATTAACTTGCCTCTATCATAGTGTACATAGTAAGTGCTTAACAAGTACCATTATTATTATTACCTTGCTAGCCCATACCTCTCTTCTGGTATGAAATGTGACATTTCCTCTGGCCTCCAGGACATCTGCATATCCTGCATATCCCAGGGATATGCATATCCCAGGAGCACCTTAAAATCGGTATGGCTAAAACTCATCTTCCCACCTAAACCCACTCTTCTACTTTCTAGCTTTCATATCCCTACCAAGACCAACAATCAATTGTTTATTAATAAGAATAATAATAATGGCATTTATTAAGCACTTACTATGTGCAAAGCACTGTTCTAAGCACTGGGGAGGTTACAAGGTGATCAGGTTGTCCCATGGGGGGGCTCATATTATCAATCCCCATGTTGCGGATGAGGTAACTAGGCTCAGAGAAGTTAAGTGACTTGCCCAAAGTCACACAGCTGACAAGTGGCAGAGCTTGGGTTAGAACCCATGACCTCTGACTCCAAAGCCCGGACTCTTTCCACTGAGCCACGCTGCTTCTCAATCAATGGCATTTATCTATCAATCAATCAATCGTATTTAATGAACACTTACTAGGTGCAGAGCATGTACTAAACCATTGGGAAAGGACAATATAGAACAGAGTTGGTACTTATGTTCCCCATTCAGCTTACTATATAGGGAGAAACAGACATTAATATGAGTAAATACCTTATTATATATAATTTGCAAATATGTGTATAACTCCTTCACATCCCAGAAGCCTTCAAGTTTGGGCCAACCTGTACTCCTCATGGTGTTTCAAATTTCACATTCAACCTTGTCAAATCCTCTAGCTGTCAGAAAGTTAGTCAGTCAGTCATATGTATTAAGAGCTTACTTTGTGCAGGGCACTTTACTAAGTGCTTGGGTGAGTACAATATAACAATAAACAGACACAACCCCTGCCCATAAAAGTTTACAATCTAGAGGGGGAGACAACATTTAGTATAAATAAATAAATTACAGAGATGTACAGAAGTCCTGTGGGGTTGGGGAGGGGGATGAATAAAAGGAGTAAATCAGGATGATGCAGAAGGGAATGGGAGAAAATGAAAGGAGGGCTTGGAACAACATTTCCTTTTTTCATGGTATTTGTTAAACACTTTCTATGTGTCCTAACCCCTGATGTACATACAAGTTTATCAGGTTGAACTCAGTCCCTGTTACACTTGGGTCTCATTATCAAAACTAGGGGAAGGATCATTCAATCCCCATTTTACAGATGAGGTAACTGAGACACAGAGAAGTTAAGTCACTTGCCCAGGGTGACACTGCAGACAAGTGGTGGATCTGAGATTAGAACTCAGGTCCTCTGATTGCCAGGCCCATGTTCTTTTCACTAGGCCATGCTGCTTCTTTTCTGGATGTACTCCTTGTTCTCCATCCAAAAGGCCACTACCAAGGATCAGACTCATCTCATGTTCTGTCAACTACTATATCAGCCTCCTCACTTATATTTCTGTACATATCCTTCCTTCTTCAGCCTATACTATACTTTGAAGCTGACATCATTTGTCTAAAACATTGTCCAATACATGTTTCTCCACTTCTCAGAAGGAAACAATGACTATTCCTTATTTTTGCATCAAGAAAAGACTTCTGACCAGACCACTAAGCTCTCGCCTCCATGCCTTTGGGACTTTCATGAACAACCCCCTACCTTGAAATTCCATCTCATTCTCCCTACCCCATAGAGCCAGGAGAACTCACTAAAATTGAGACTTAGTCCAGAAGTGAGTTCCAGCTAGCAGTTGTAGAACCAAAACAGTTGCCCATGAGAGAAATGAATGCCACTCCTCCAGGACCCTCAAAATTCATGTACTTAACCTATTTACTCTTAGGCTATGTAAAACTAGTGTCATCCCAATAATATAGTTGTCTCCAGGCCCATCTCTTTCTAGCTCCCTGGGGTTTTGTGTATTTGGCCTTCCTCCCTGAAACCCAAAATTGTTCTCCGTCCACTTCAATCCCTGTACACCCTCTACTCCTGTAACTTTTATTTGCACACCTTTAATGTGATGGATACCACTACCACTACTGCAGACCAAGTTGCTGTTTTCACCACCACACAAGACAGGCCTAGATGCCCCCCGACACGAACCCACAAAGTTGGAGAACTGTGGCTGGACCTTGATGATGTCAGTACCAGGGGTGGCAGAGAAGAAAACAGAGGAAGATGTTTATCAGCTTCTGTGGCTGCTCTCCCTGTGAAAAGAACACGGGCTTGGGAGTCAGATGATGTGGCTTCTTATCTTGGCTCCACCACTTATCTGTTGTGTGACCTTGAGCAAGCTGCTTAACATCTCTGTGCCTCAGTTACCTCATCTGTAAAATGGGGATTAAGACTGAGCCCCATGTGGGACAACCTGATTACCGTGTATCTACCCCAATGCTTAGAACAGTGCATGGCACAAAGTAAGCACTTAACAAATATCATAATCATCATCACCCTCTCCACTCTATACTACACCCAGCTGCTCTGCTGCTCAGACTGAAGCATCACTTGGCATACCTCTCACCACTCCTCAAAAATTTCCAATGGGTTCCAATGTTCCTCTGCATCAAGCAATATGTCCTCACAGTTGGCTCTTTTCCAGCTCTTTCCCATCACACTATTTCAGTCAACCTATGGTTGGGTAGGGACCGTCTCTATATGTTGCCAACTTGTACTTCCCAAGCACTTAGTACAGTGCTCTGCACACAGTAAGCACTCAATAAATATGATTTAATGAATTAATCAATGAATAGATTGAATGCTGTCTGTGTGCAGACCACAGTACTAAATCGCTTGGGAGAGCACAATGCATTAGAATTTGTAGGCACATTCCCTGCCTACAACAAGCTTTCTGCAACTGCTATTCCTCAACTTGCACTTTTCCACCCTACAAGCCAACTTTCCAACTGTATTTCTCATCTATGATCTCCACCTGTCTCCCTGGTAGCATTGGTACCCTGTCTTGGTACAGTCTTGCTTACCCCAAATTCACAAGACGACAGCTTTACCTTCTTAAATAGTCTTTCTGGACTATTCAATTCTTCTTCCTAGAATGCTTCTTTTTCAACTATTTATGTTGAAGTTACTCAATTTTGAGATATTGGCTGCTTCGATACTTTACCCATCATATTTTCCTCTTTCCTTTTAGAAAATATTCCCTAACTAATCCTTTTCCTTCCGATCAAACCACCTCGACCGTCGTGGATATATAGCTGTGCATTTATTTCCTATTAAATTACCTGCTTTTTAAAAATCATACTTTTTCTCATTATATATTTTGAAATTTGTGTCTACTCATCCTTGGGCATAGGGATTGTGTCTTCTTTCTTTATTGTATGTTACCAAGCACCTAGAACAATGTTAGGCAGTGCTGTGAGAAGCACCATGGCATAGTGGATAGAGCACAGGCCTGCAAGTCAGGAGGTTATGGGTTCTTATCCCGGCTCTGCAACTTGTCTGCTGTGTGATCTTGGACAAGTCATTTCACTTCTCTGGATCTCTGTTACCTCATCTGTAAAATGGGGATTGAGATTGTGAGACCCAAGTGGGACAGGGAGTGTGTCCAACATGATTTGCTTGGCATGATTTGCTTAGTACAGTGCCTGGAATGTAGTAAGCACATAACAAATACCATCATCGTTATTATTATTATTACTATTATTCATACACTCAATCAACACAGATGCTCAAACCTGAAATATCTTTTAGGGTCTGTCTCCCTCAGTAAATTGAAAGCTCCTTGAGGGCAGAGATCATGTCTAGCAACTCTCTTGTATTCCTTCAAGTGCTTAGTACACTGCTGTTCACAGAATAAGTGCTCAATAAATACCACTGATTAAATGAATGAATGAATGCTCTTGATGATTATGAAAGGTATGAACTAGATTCAAAGTAAGATTTCCATGAACATACAGTGCCCTCGTAAAATTTCACTTCCTAAAACAGGCCTTCCCCAATTAATTACCAATACCCTGAGTTGTATCAACCAACCACCTCTAACAATTTTGTATTTATTCATGCCCATCCTCTGCAATTGTGGGGGTGTGTATGTAGGTGTATGCATATACATATTCAACTGCAAAAATAGAATGAATTAATGAATTTTGATTCTACTGTTTTTAATGGTATTTGTTAAGCTCTTACTATGAACCAGGCACGACTATGTCTCTGTCAGGTTGGACACAGTCCCTGTCCCACATGGGGATCACAGTCTTATTCTCAATTTTCTATGATGTAACTGAGGCATAGAGAAGTGACCTGCCCAAAGTTACACAGTTGACAAGTGGTAGAGCCAGGATTAGGACTCATGTCCCAAGTGCTTAGTACAGTGCTCTGCACACAATAAGCGCTCAATAAATACAATTGAATGAATGAATAAAAAACTATAGAAACAGCATGGTCTAGTGGAAAGAGCCTGGGCCTGGGCATCAGAAGGACCTAGGATCTTATCCCATCTCCTCCATTTGTCCCCTGTGTGACCGTGGGCAAGTCCCTACTGAGAGCTCAATATGTTTTGTTTTGTTGTCTGTCTCCCCCTTCTAGACTGTGAGCCCACTGTTGGGTAGGGACCGTCTCTATATGTTGCCAACTTGTACTTCCAAAGCGCCTAGTACAGTGCTCTGCACACAGTAAGCACTCAATAAATATGATTGAATGAATGAATGAATGTCCTTCTGACTCCCAGGCTCAAGGTCTACCCACTAGACAAAGTTACTTCTCTAAGTATTTTTGCCTCAGTGTGACTGGTTTCTGTGAAACTGTGACTGTTTTCCCTCCTACTTAGTGGGGATGTTTTACCTAATCATCTTGAATCTACTCCAGTGCTTAATAATAATAATAATAATAGTATTTTTTAAGCATTCATTCAGTCATTCAGTCATTCAGGTGGAGGTGGAATGGGGTAATTCCCCATTCCAAGGGGGCCAATTCCTAGCTCCGCCACATGTCTGCTGTGTGTCCTGGGCAAGTCACTTAACTTCTCTGAGCTCAGTTACCTCATCTGTAAAATGGGGATTAAGAATGTGAGCCCCACGTGGGACAACCTGATCACCTTGTAACCTCCCCAGTGCTTAGAACAGTGCTTTGCACATAGTAAGCCTTATCGAATGCCATTACTATTATTATTATTGTTATTATTATTATTATTAATAATTCCCCCCAAAATGCCTAAAGCAATATATTCTCTCTCTTCAAGGGGTCAGTGTGAGGCAATAGAGGAAGACTTGGTAAATTGTGAGAGTGGGTGGGAATTTTTCAGTGCTCTCAGTATTTGGAAAATCATTCTCTCTCTGGTGTTTGTCTTCAGCTATGTTGATGGTTGGTCATTGATTTATTTCTCTTGATTTCTAAGGGAACTTCAAATCAACATAATTTTTTTCATGTAATTATTTTGTTTCACACCAAAAATTGCAATTATATAGTCCTAACTCTTAGAAACTTAGTGACTGCAGCTGGGTAAAACTGGAGATTTCAAAACAGTTTTAATTTGGCAGTAAAACCAGAGGCTTATTATGTAGCCTGGGATGTTTTTAAATCCCATATAAAGTATCAACAAAAGAAAACATACCACTGCATTGAGAAGGGAATGGATAATAAAATGATTAAAAATAAACATGACAAAAGAATTATTAAATTAAATAATATAAACCAGAATCCAGTCCTCTTAACACTTGAGCCACCCACACTTTCAATTCTATTTGCTCTTTAGCTAGCAATGAAAAGGAGGAGTGGTGAGGGGAAACATTTCATTAAGGACATTTTATTGCCTCGTTATGGGCAGGAAATGTTTCTGCTAATTCTGTTATTTTGTATTCTCCTAAGCACTTAATACACTTAATAGGAAGCACTCAATATATTCATTCATTCAATCTTATTTATTGACCACTTACTGTGCACAGAGCACTGTACTAAGTGCTTGGGAAGTACAAGTCGGCAACATATAGAGACCCAACAACGGGCTCACAGTCTAGAAGGGGGAGACAGACAACAAAATAAAACACATAGACAGGTGTCAAAATCGTCAGAACAAATAGAATTAAAGCTATATGCACATCATTAAAATAAATAGAATATGATTGATTGTTTATGAGGATATGAGGAATGGGGGCAATGAAGGGTAGCGCATTGACTGGAGGAAGGAAGATGCAACTTAAGATTAAGGGAAATCTCTTCTAAAAGAAGGCATTTCAGTCTGATGCTGATCATGTTTGGGATGTGGACAAAACCTCTTCCATTTAAAAGGGAATAATTCCATTTTAAATGTGCATAGCTGTCAGGGGAGAGCCTCAGGCCCTCTCCTCATCCTCTTTCCCCTCATTTCCCACCCCCTTCCTCTCCCTTCACCCCCTTTTTCCCCATCTTCTCTGCCCCCTTTCACACACCTTCCCTCTCCCTCTACTCCTTCCACTCCCCTCTCACCTACTCTCCTCTCCCTTACTTCCCTCTATCCCACTTCCCTCTCCCTCCACACCTCTCTCTCCCACCTTCCTCTCCCCATTACTCCCTTCTCTTCCCATTCCCTTCTCTACCAACTCCCCATCCCTCCACTCCCCTCTCTCCCACCATCCTCTCCTCATTACTCCCCTCTCTTCTCATTCCCCTCTCCCCCAACTCCCCTATTCCTTCACTCCTCTCTCCCCTTTCCCTATTCTTCCCTTTCTCCCCTTTCCCCCCACAACGTTCTTCCTTCACACCCCTCTTCTCCCAACTCCCCTCTTTCCTCCATTCTGTCCTTCCATCTCCCTCCTACCCCCCACTTCATTCTTCTCCCCACTCTCTTCTCCCTCCACTCCTCCCTCCACTCCCCCCGACTCTTCTCTTCCTCCACTTCTCCCCATTCCTCTCTTCTCCCTCCTATTCATATCACCTTCTTCCTCCCCTTCAGCCCTACTGATGTCACTTGTTCTTTCCCTGTCCCATCCTGATCCTGACTCTACAGCCCCAGAAGACAAGAAACCTTGGACTTGGAAGGGGCCAAGTTTGTGACAGTGGCAGCAGCAGAGAAGTCTATCACTTGGGACTGTAGAAAAGTTATAAAAGCAGGTTTAGAATAATAACAATAATCATAATAGTAATGTTAAGCACTTACTTTGTGCCTAGTACTGTTCTAAGAGCTGGGGTAGATACAAGTTAATCAGGCTGGACATAGTTCTTGTCCCACCTGGGGCATAGAGGGGAGCACTGGGAGGTTGTTGAGATAAGGATTACATTTGGGGCTTGGGGATGGAGAACAAGAAACCCATGGGAAAATGGAGGAATGGGCTAAGGAGGGTGGGATGGGGATACTCCCCTGGAAAGTTTGCTAAGGTGAGACTCCTGGATTCTCTCAAGAAGCAATTTTCACCTGGCTTACTTGAAAAACTACAAAGCCATGGGGAAAGAGGGATTGGAATAGTGGAGCAGTGAAGGAAACTCCTTGGATCACTCACAGTAGTTGGGGAAGTGGCCAGGCCTATCCAAAGAATCCCAGGGTGGGAAAAAAATCAACATTTACCAAGGGAGTATTTCCCATGACTAAAAGGAGGTGAAAGGTGAAGAGAAAAGGAGATAGGATAGGAAACACCAAAACTTGTTAAAAGTTTCATGGGTAACAGGCAGTAAGGAAATATTAATGCTAATAATATTATTTTGGATCTATTTCACATCTTTCATCATCATCAACAGCAACGGCATTTAAAGAGCATTCATTCATTAAGGATTCAATCATATTTTATTAAGCCCTTACTGTATACAGAACACTGTACTAAGTGCTTGGGAAAGTTAAGTACAAAAATAAAGAGTGACAATCCCTGCCCACAATGAGCTCACAATCTAGATGGGGGGAGAGAGACATCAATATAAATAAACAGACATCGATGCAGATAAATAAAATTACATATATATGCATAAGTGCTGTGGGGCTGGGATGGAGGGAAGAGCAAAGGGAGCAAATAAGGGTTATGCAGAAGGGAGTGGGAGATGAAGAAAAGTGGGGCTTAGTTTGGGAAGGCCAGAGCACTTTCTGAGCTTCTTGTGGGAAGGGATTATATCTGTTTGTTGTTTTACTGTACTCTCCCAAGCGTTTAGTCGAGTGTTTTGAACACAGTAAGTGCTCAATAAATATGAATGAATGAACTAATTAGTGTTTTGATTAGAAAACAAGCAGCGTGGCTCAGTAGAAAGAGCACTGGCTTTGGAATCAGAGGTCATGGGTTCAAATCCCCACACTGCCAATTGTCAGCTGTGTGACTTTGGGCAAGCCACTGAACTTCTCTGTGGCTCAGTTACCTCATCTGTACAATGGGGATTAAGACTGTGAGCCCCCCGTGGGACAACCTGATCACCTTGTAACCTCCCAAGTGCTTAGAACTGTGCTTTGCACATAGTAAGTGCTTCATAAATGCCATCATCATTATTATTATTATTAGAAGAGTAAAGTTCTCAAAGAGTTTACAATACAGTGGGAGAGACAAGTGCTCCCAGGCTGCCAAATACACAATAGGAACAAGTATAAGAGCATAGATACATGTAATAAAAAGCAAAAGCAGAGAATTAGATAAGAAATAATGTCCCAGCTCTACCCATGAGTCCTGAGGAGCTGAGAGGTAAGATGATCAGGAAGGAGGAAGATTAGTCAGGGAATCTTTCTTGAAAGAGAGAACCTGAAAATTCAGTTAAAGCAAAGTCAGTAAAGTAGCAGAGCAGCCAATATCTAAAAATTGAATAGCAATGTAATGGATAGTTCAGAAAGAAGAAAGGTAAATGGAGAAAAAGCATACACAAGAGCAGTGACAGGTCTGAACTTCTGTCAGAATCCACTTTATCATAGCCTTCCTAGAAATCAGGAGGATAGAAATGGATAAAGTAACACTGAAAAGGGATTTTCTATCACAGAGTGCAATGTACTTACATTTGAAGGAAAAATCCCTTCATTTTTGCTTTTTTCTTATTCCAGATCAGTTGCATTTTGTAGTCTGTAACAGAATACTCTATCCAATTGATACTGAAAAAAATCTCAAAAACCTGGAAACACTGGCAATATTTGTTGGAATATCAGTTTGTAAAGAAGTGCTCAAAATATATGCATATTGGGAACTCCATTTTCACCAGGTGGACCCAAAGAATAGCCTAATTTATGCTGTGAAATGATTTAACCAAGTGGTGATGTGTCCTGAAAAAATTACCTCTCTATAATAGTTCCCCAAAGTTGACTATTTAATCATATTAAGGATTAAATTAATGAATGGGCAGATGATTTGGGAGCAGTTCAAATAATTAATAGGCATAGTGAGAATTCAGGGTTAGTGATTAAACTACTCAGAGGCAGTTCTCCCAATTTGGAGAAATTCCCATTTGGAAATCTGTGGTATTATCCACTGCAATGAAAGTCTGCTGATCCCTTATGGTAATTTATAAATTTTTTGAATTCACTAAGCACCATGGGATGGATAAAATGCATGAGTTCCCTGCAATCCTGCCTTTCAATTGGGAATATGCCAAGCCTGTCCTCTTCTTTCCTCCATCCCATTTTCATTTGAGAAAAACGAAAACTTTTTCAGGCTTAGAGATATGTGACAATTTTTTTTCAAAGCATTTGTTAATTAAAATTATATTTTTCTTAGAAAGGCATT
This sequence comes from Tachyglossus aculeatus, assembly GCF_015852505.1. Classification (NCBI taxonomy): domain Eukaryota; kingdom Metazoa; phylum Chordata; class Mammalia; order Monotremata; family Tachyglossidae; genus Tachyglossus; species Tachyglossus aculeatus. The sequence continues at coordinate 22,339,135 of NC_052079.1, read as the reverse complement.
CAGTAATCAGTAAATATGAACAACATTAAGACCTTTACCTTATGAGGTAATAGGTACCAAAGTAGGGTGTGTTTTACCCTTGAAATGCCTGTCATCCTTCAAGAATGCATGGGCATCTTCTGCCCATCTTCTAGATTCTTCAAGAATACATAGCATTCTTTTCCCTAAACTATGCTAAACAAAAAATATTTAAAATTAAAAAGTTAAACTGGATCATGGGTTTAATTCCATTTATTTATAACCAGAAATAGCTTTCTCTGTCTTTCTCAGAAGCAGTAGGAGTTTGAGTGGACTAGCAGCAAATACAGTGAGGAAGAGATGAGGAAAAAGAAAGGAAATAAGTCAATGCGGTGGGACCTTCACACATTGCTGGTTTTCTGTGTTTTGAAACTCAGTGAGGGAATGCATATTCAGAAGTTCATTGTTGTGCTCTTTCCACAGTACAAAATTTCCTTATTTTCTGTGAGGAGGGTGGTTCCATTTGCTCTTTGTATTGGTGAAGTAACATGTAGTAACCATATAGTTTGATATCTAGATCAATCAATATTAAGTGCTTGGGAGAGTACATATAATAAAGGTGGTAGACGTGATCCCTGCCCACAAGGAGCTTACAGTCTATAGGATGAAAACATCCTCAGTTAGCAGTTATTAATAATAATGATAATTATGGTATTTGTTAAGTGCTTACTATGTGTCAAGCACTGTTCTAAGCACTGGATCTCCTATTCTATCCCTGGATCTCTAGACTGTAAGCTCATTATGGGCAGGGAATATGTCTGCTATATTATTAGATTTTACTCTCCCAAGGGCTTAGTACAGTGGTCTGCACACTAAGTGCTCAATAAATACAATTGATTGATCTCTTCAGCATTTTCACCTCACTACTGATCCTGTAAGGTTTCTCAGCATGATGTGGCCTTTGTAAGTCTGTTCTGTTGTGACCATGAGGAACTGAGTGATGGTATTGATGATTTTCTTGCATTGCTGCAAGAAACTTTTAATCTCCGAGAAACTCATTCATTTATTCATTCATTCAATCATATTTATTGAGCGCTTACTGGGTGCAGAGCACTGTATTAAGCACCTGGGAGAGTACAACAATAAACACATTCCCTGCCCAGAATGAGTTTACAATCTAGAGGGGGCAAGACAGACATCAATATGAATAAATATATTACAGATATGTATATAAGTGCTGTGGGGCTGGGAAGAGGGAAGAACAAAGGGAGTAAGTCAGGGTGACACAAAAGACAGTGGGCAAAGGGGAAAGGTGGGGTTAGTCTGGGAAGGCCTCCTGGTGGAGATGTGCCTTCTTTAAAGCTCCCAATCACTTTGTCCCTACTTCACCTCAGTGATTTCCTAGTATAACCCAGCCCGTACACTTCACTCCTCTAACTCCAATTTACTGTACCTCAATCTTGTCTATCCTGCTACTGACCCCTTGTCCACAACTTCCCTCTGACCTGAAACTCCCTCCCCTTCCATGTACAACAGACCACCGCTTTCTCCATCTTCAAAGCCTTGTTAAAATCACATCTCCTCTGAGAGATCTTTCCCCATTAAGCCCTCTTTCCACTTATTCCCTCTCCCTCATGCATCATCTGTGCACTTGGACTTGAATGCTTTCAGTACGTGGTAATCACTCCACCCTCAGCCCCACAGCACTTATGTACACAACTGTAATTCATTTATTCATATTACTGTCTGTCTCCCTCTTTAGACTGCAAGTTCTTTGTGGACAAGGAAATGTCTACCAATTGTGTTTTATTGTACTCTCCTAAGAACTTAGTAGAGTGACCTGCAAACAGTAAGCACTCAATAAATACAGTTGATAGATGGATTGAATAATCTTTGGATCCTTAGTTCCATATACATTTTCCCCTACCTCTTTATGTGATAATCTTACCATTTCTATTTTGAAGCATCCATCATATTTCTAATTCTCCCCCTTGTCCCCCTCTCCATCCCCCGCATCTTACCTCTTTCCCTTCCCCACAGCACCTGTATATATGTATATATGTTTGTACATATTTATTACTCTATTTATTTATTTATTTTACTTGTACCTATCTATTCTATTTATTTTATTTTGTTAGTATGTTTGGTGTTTTTTCTGTCTCCCCCTTCTAGACTGTGAGCCCACTGTTGTGAAGGGACTGTCTCTATATGTTGCCAGCTTGTACTTCCCAAGTGCTTAGTACAGTGCTCTGCACACAGTAAGCGCTCAATAAATACGATTGATTGATTGATTGATTGATTGATTGCTTCTATATCCCTAATGTCGACAGTCAAGCCTCAGTGTTTGAAATTACTTCTTTTTGTCCTTCAAACACCACTCTCCTAATCTTCACACCCCTCCTAAAATCTTCCTTCCTCCAAGAAGCATTCACATCCCAACATCAACCCAACATCCACCTTCAGCACTTATATTGTGATACCTCTCCCTAGCACTTATCTACATAAATATATTTTATTCATTTGTATATACATTTTATTTCTTTATGCATTCAATTATTCAGATACTTCATGCTGATTTTTCTGTACTACTTCCTATTATCTCCCTGTTTTTCCTCCCTCTCCCACTACTTGTAAATCATTTTGTCAGTCTGTGTCTTTCATTTGATTGTCAGGTCTTTGAGGAAACGGTCTGTATTTCTTGTTTTCTTAAACTGAAATACTTAGCATTCAGTTGGCAAATAATAAATTCCATTGGTTGATTAATTGGTTGACTAGTTGATCGGTTACTCATTTTTTAAAAAAATCTCTCAGTCAGGGACTTGGTATTTGTAAACCTAAATTCAGTCTGTCAACTGAGTCTCCAATGTCCACTAACTTACTGGCTCCTTTAAATCCCTCTAGGCGATATTTTCCTGAGAAGCCAGTGGCCTCAATCATAATTGGAGATTATACCTATATTCCTGGAATGGAAATCAAACTTGAACCGCTATAATTCCCAGGATCAACTCTGGACATCTTATTCAATGATGGGACTCACACTGGAAATCCACCAGCTCAATGGTGCAGTAACTGTCAGTAATGCCTGGTTAAATTTCTTCAGAATGCCATCTAATTACAATGATCTTTGACTTATTCTTTCTGGCAACTGCTTTTAGCTTTCCAGTTATTCATGCAAGATTTTTGATTGATTTTCTGTGCTTGTTTTGGGTGGGGAACACATTTTTCCTTGGTTTGGTTGTTAACAGCCTCTAGGCTTCTTGTATGTTACCCAGTTCTTGCAGGTATTTCCTATGACTCCCTTTTTAGTGTAATTGCATTTTCAATAATGTAGTAGCTGTGGGTAGATATTTTGGACCTTCTCTCCCTGATAATTTTACAGTAAGTTGTTCTGTGGTCACTATCAGAGGGTGGAGCTCCTGCTTCTTATGTTTTCTGTCCCTGGTCTGGTTCACAACATATAGTGAATGAAGGGCTAGGGTTAGGGGAGACCTTGGACAAATCACTTAACTTGTCTGTGCCTCTATTTCCTCATCTATAAAATGGATATTAAATATCTGTTCTCCCACCTACTTTGACTGTGACCCCCACCTGGGGCAGGGACTGTGTCCAATCTGATTAGCTTATGCCTACTCCAGTTCTTAGTAAAGCATTTGACACATAGTATGAGTTTATGAAATACCACAATTATTAATAGTATCAGGTCCTATTGTAACCAGTTTTGAGGCTAGTGGGGCAGGCAATGCTTAGGACCCCTCTCCCACTGGGTGCAAACAATGTATTCTAAAATAAGGCTCCTTAAGCTCATATAGTGGTGCTGATCACCATTACTGCCTTGTCACTGATCAAAAAACATTTGTTTAGCGGATGAGGGAATAGAAGCCCCCCATGTGTAGGATATGTACTTATGTGCTTCCCAGGAGGGGTGATTTTTTGCATAGTGTAATCCACACTCTCACATCATCTCTCTGTGAGGTTAGAGGGGTTAGAAGTGGAGCCTGTTAGCCTTAGGACAGAATATCTCTGTGGGTTCAATGCAGCTGTTGACATTCATTCATTCATTCATTCACTCAATCAGTCATATTTATTGGGTGCTTATGGTGTGCAGAGCACTCTACTAAGCGCTTGGGAGAGCACAATATAACAATAAGCAGACACATTCCCTGCCTTCAATGAGCTTACAGTCTAGAGGGGGAGACACATTAATCTAAATTTAAAAATTATGGCTATGAACATCCTGGGACTTTTCCATTTTCTTGCAGCATTGTTGAATGCACATGCTCATCTGCCATAGAAAACATTAGAGGCTTTTAATTTTTATAATACATTTTTTAAATTTACAAACTATTCTTCAGACTATTTGCCATAGGGCTGTTACAAGGTGAGTTATTAAAAAGGCCTTTTAACCCCTGAACAAAATGCACAATAAAAGTGTGGGAGTTTAATTGGGATTATGAAGAGAAAAGAGCAGTAAGAAGAGATGAACAGATCTAGAAATTCAACTGTCTGCAAGTGCTGTCCAGGCAAAGAATCCACTGGCCCTGTGACCCCCTGAAAAATCCCCTCCTGTTTCCCCAGACCCTCAGTTCCCCAGTTCCCCATCTATGTCACCAGCTCCTTTTCCTCCAGGTTTACTCTGGCTGGAGGGAGATTGTACTCAATTCAATGGTCTTCACTCTCTCCCCCATTTGAGAGTTCAATTTCTGGTCTGCTGCTATGGCCCTTGATCTCCAAGACTGAGTTCTTTCTTAGAGAAATGAATCCTTTGATCCCAGATGAAGCCAGGAAATTTGCATTTATCCTGGCTAGTCCAGGAATAAACCAATCCCTGACCCTTGAGGAACTTGATTTATATATCTAGCCCCAGCTCTCCTCATCACACATAAGCATCTTAAGATCACAGTGTTTCCATTTTTCATCATTTCTAGTACTAGATGCTATATTTTCAGACTCTTTTTAGAACTTACCTACTTTTCCAATAATCATGCATTGTTAGCTTGACAGTAGTCAGTCAATCATATTTGCTGAGAACTTATTTTGTATTAAGCACTTGGGAGAGTACAATATAACAATATAACAGGCATATTCCCTGCCCACAACAAAAATACAGTCTAGTTGAGGGGACAGCTATTAATATGAATGAATAAATTACATGTATGTACATAAGTGCTGTGGGGCTGGGAGGGGAATTAATACTGCAGAAGGGAGTTGAAGAAAAGGAAAAGAGGGCTTAGTCAGGGAATGTCTCTTGGAAGAAATATGCCTTCAATAAGCCTTTGAAGGAGGGGAAAAAATGTCTGTTGGTTATGATGAGGGAGGTCAGAGGCAGGACATGGGAAAGAGGTCAGTAATACGATAGATGAGATGGAGGTAAGGTAAGAAGGTTAGCATTAGAGAAGTGAAGTGTGTAGGCTGGGTTGAGGTAGGAAAGTAGCAAGGTGAGGTAGGAGGGGGCAAGGTGAGAACTATCTGTTCGATGCGGAAGTGCATGGGTAATCACTGGAGATTCTTGAGGAGTGGGGAAACATAGCCTGAATGTTTCTGTAGAAAGATGATCCAGGCAGCAGAGTGAAGTATGGACCGGAGTGGGGAGAGACAGGAGGATGGGAGTAATCAAGGTGGGATAGAATAAGTGATTAGATGAATGTGGTAGCAGTTTGGATGGCGGGGAAAGGGCAGATTTTAATGATGCTTTGAAGGTGGAACTGACAGAACTTAGTGTTGGATTGAATGTGAGGGTTGAATGAAAGAGAGGAGTCAAGGATATTGCCCAGGTTACTGGCCTGTGAAATACAAAAGATGGTGGTGCTATCTACAGTGATGGGAAAGTCAAGGGTAGGACAGGATTTGAGTGTGAAGATAAGGAGTTCTGGATAAGACATGTTAAATTTGAGGTGATGGAAGGACAACCAAGTAGAGATATCCTGAAGGCAGGAGAAATTGTGTGATTGTAGAGAGGGAGAGAGATCAAGGCTGGAGATGTAGAGGTCATTTCCTATGCTGCCTCTTCCCACTCCCAACTGTGGGGGTCCCTCAAAATTCAGTTCTGAATCCCCTTCTATTCTTCATCTATACCTACTCCCTTGGAAAACTCATTCTTTCCCATGGCTTCAACTATCACCTCTTTGCGGGTGATACCCAAATCTACATCTCCATCCCTAATCTCTCTCCCTCTCTGCAATCTCATATTTCCTCTTGCCTTCAAGACATCTCTACTTGGGTGTCCTCCTGTGACCTCAAGCTTAACATGTCCAAAACTGAACTCTTTATCTTCCCACCCAAACCATGTCCTCTTCATGACTTTCCCATCACTGTAGACAACACTAACATCCTTCCAGTCTCACAAAACCATAACCTTGGAATTATCCTTGACTCCTCTCTCTCACTCAACCCACATATTCACTTTGTCACTAATGCCTGTTGGACCCAACCTCACAACGTAGCTAAAGTCCACCCTTTCCTCTCTATCCAAACTCCTACTACATTAATATAATCACCTACATTAATGCAATCACTCATACTATCCCCCCAGAATTTCTGCATCAGCCACCTTGCTCCAGCCTTCTGTTTCCTCCCACTCCAGTCCGTACTTAACTCTGCTGCCCCAATCATTTTTCTTCTCAAACTTTCAGGACACGTCACCACACACCTCAAAAAACTCCAGTGGCTGCATCAAACAAAAACTCTTCACCATTAGCTTTAAAGAACTCTATCACCTTGGTCCCTCCTACCTCACCTTGCTACTCTACTACTACAACCCAAGCTGCACATTTCACTTCTCTAATGCTAACCTTCTCACTGTCCCTTGATCTCCCCTATCTCAATACTGACCCCACACTCACATCCTACCTCTGGCCTGGAACACCCTCCCTCCTCAAATCTGACAGTTATTGTCTTCCTGCTTTAAAACATTACTGAAGGCATGTCTCCTCCAGGAGGACTTCCCTAAGACCCCTCCCCATTTCTTCTTCCCCCACTCCCTTCTGCATCACCCTATCTTGCTCCATCTGTTCTTCTCCCCTCCCAGCCCCACAGCACTTATTATCAGGAATTTTATATGTGAATGAATGAATGAATGTATACAGGTGGTAGTTGAAGCCATATATGTGAATGAGTTCTCCAAGGGAGTGGGTGTAGATGGAGAATAACAGAGGATGCAGAATTGAACCTTGAGGGACACTCACGGTTAGGGAGTGCAAGGTAGAAGGAGAGCCCAAGAAAGAGACTGAGAATGAGCACCCAAAGAGACAGGAGTAGAACCAGGAGAGTACAGTGTCAGTGAAGCTGATGTTGGATAATTTTTCCAGAAGGGGATGGTCTACATAGCTACATTTCTATTTATTCTGATGGTATTAACACCTTTCTACTTGTTTTGTTTTGTTGTCTGTCTCCCCCTTCTATACTGTGAGCCTGTTGCTGAGTAGGGACCATCTCTATATGTTGCCAATTTGTACTTCCCAAGCACTTAGTACAGTGCTCTGCAAACAGTAAGTGCTTAGTACAGTGCTCTGCACACAGTAAGTGCTCAATAAATATGATTGAATGAATGAATGAATGAATAGAATGTAAGCTTGTCCTCCAGACTGTAAGCTCAATGTGGGTAGGGAGCATGTTACCAACTCTTTTATATTGTACTCTCCCAAGAACTTAGTACAGTGCTCTGCACACAGTAAGCACTCCATAAATATGATTGATATATTTCCAATGGCCAAGGTGAACTGATTTTTAAATGAATTAAATGTCAATCAATGAAGATAGAAGTTAAGGTAGTTCTGTAAATAACTTCATAAGTAATTCTTATTCACTCATATCTTGCTTTCAGTTTGCTCATGTTAACTTTTTTCTTTGTGGCATAGAATTGAATTCATCTCAGTTTTTCTTCTGGGAGAAACTACTACCTTCAAGGAAAGATTTATTTTCCTGACATTGTATGATTCAAGAGGGACACAGAAAGTTTATCATTTTTAGAATTGTCTTTTCTGGTTTCCTCAAGGGTCTTTAGTTGGTTAAGGATGGTTTCTAGGAAAGAGTGACTGTTTAGATAGAAGGATGATTTGAAGAAGGGGAGACATGGATCTTTTCAGAAGAGCTGTGAGATGTTTATGAAAAATCTCAGGAATCATGGAAGAAGGCATAAGTGTGCAAGAAGAAAAGGAAGAAGGGATTAAATGTGTGCTTGCCTAGAAAAAGAATGTTTGTAAAATGAGTAGATTACTGAATAGATGTTATTGTTATCATTATCATTATTATTGTTGTTGTCATTATTATTATTATCTGCCATCGAGTCTTTTCTAATTCATAGTGACTACATGGATATATTTTCTCCAGATCATTCTGTCCTCTGCCATAATCCACAACCTTTCTAATGGTTCTTCTGTTAGTAGAAACTGTTATTGTTTCTATCCATCTAGCTGCTGTTCTGCCTCTTCCACATTTTCCCTGATCTTTTCCTAGCATTAGTGTTTTCTCCAGAGAATTAGTCCTCCTGATTATGTGTCCAAAATACACTAATTTAAGTCGAGTCATTTGGCCTTCCAAAGACCATTTTAGTTTAATTTGCTCCAAAATCCAATGTTTTGGGGTTGGTTTTTTTTGGTCAGTCCATGGTATTCACAAAAGCCTCCTCCAACACCACATTTCAAATCTACATCTCTGCCCCTGCTCTCTCCCCCTCCCTCCAGGCTCGCATCTCCTCCTGCCTTCAGGACATCTCCATCTGGATATCTGCCCGCCACCTAAAACTCAACATGTCCAAGACTGAACTCCTTGTCTTCCCTCCCAAGCCCTGCCCTCCCCCTGACTTTCCCAACACTGTTGATGGCACTACCATACTTCCCATCTCACAAGCCCGCAACCTTGGCGTCATCCTCGACTCCACTCTCTCATTCACCCCACACATCCAAGCCGTCACCAAAACTTGCCGGTCTCAGCTCCGCAACATTGCCAAGATCCGCCCTTTCCTCTCCATCCAAACCGCTACCCGCTCGTTCAAGCTCTCATCCTATCCCGTCTGGACTACTGTATCAGCCTCCTCTCCGATCTCCCATCCTCTTGTCTCTCCCCACTTCAATCCATACTTCACACCGCTGCCCGGATTGTCTTTGTCCAGAAATGCTCTGGGCATGTTACTCCCCTCCTCAAAAATCTCCAGTGGCTACCAATCAACCAATGCATCAGGCAGAAACTCCTCACCCTGGGCTTCAAGGCTCTCCATCACCTCGCCCCCTCCTACCTCACCTCCCTTCTCTCCTTCTACAGCCCACCCCGCACCCTCCGCTCCTCTGCCGCTAATCTCCTCACCGTACCTCGTTCTCGCCTGTCCCGCCGTCGACCCCCGGCCCACGTCATCCCCCAGGCCTGGAATGCCCTCCCTCTGCCCATCTGCCAAGCTAGCTCTCTTCCTCCCTTCAAGGCCCTACTGAGAGCTCACCTCCTCCAGGAGGCCTTCCCAGACTGAGCCCCTTCCTTCCTCTCCCCCTCGTCCCCATCTCCATCCCCCCTGCCTTACCTCCTACCTTTCCCCACAGCACCTGTATATATGTATATATGTTTGTATGTATTTTTTACTCTATTTATTTATTTATTTTACTTATATCTATTCTATTGATTTTATTTTGTTAATATGTTTTGTTTTGTTCTCTGTTTCCCCCTTCTAGACTGTGAGCCCACTGTTGGGTAGGGACCGTCTCTATATGTTGTTGCCAACTTGTACTTCCCAAGCGCTTAGTACAGTGCTCTGCACACAGTAAGCGCTCAATAAATATGATTGATTGATTGATTGATTTCAAAAGCATCGATGTTCTTTCTATCCTGTTTTTTCACTGTCCAGCTTTCAATCCATACATCGCTACTGGAAACACCATAGAGTTGACAATTCGTATTTTTGTGGTAATTGTTACATCAGCACGTTTCATGACTTTTTTTCCAGGCTCTTCATAGCAAGTCTTCCTAATATTAATCTTCGGCGTATTTCTTGGCTACTAGTTCCTTTATTATTGATTATCGATCCCAGGAGAGAAAAAATTGTCAACTATTTCAAATCTCCATCTCCAACTTCCAGTTGTTATGATCTTTGTTTCCTTTACATTCATATATAGGCCCATCCTTTTGCTCTGTTCCTCAACTTTTCATAATAAGCCTTTCAAGTCTTCTTCACTTTCTCTTGGTCAGGTTGTATCATCAGCATAATGAAGGTTGTTTATATTTCTTCCTCCAAACTTTACTCCCATTTCATCTTCATCCAATCTGGCTTTTCTCATTAGGTATTTGGTATAAAGGATGAACAGATAAGGTGTTAAGATACATCCTTGTCTTACACCCATATTAACAGGAAACCAATCTGTTTCTCCATATTTTGTTCTTATTGTAGCCTCCTGTTTTTGTCATACAGGTTGCGTATTAATGCAATTAAATGGTCCATTATACCCATTTTCCTTAATGTGCTCCAGAGTTTCTTGTGATCCACACAGTCAAAGGTCTTATAATAATCAATAAAACACATGCTGATTTCCTTTTGATATTCTCTTGTCCTTTCAATTATCCAATGGACATCAGCAAGAGATATCAGGAGAGATATAAACGGATAGAATTTACAAACCAAGGTGATACATCTATGTTCTTGATGCTAAAACAATGTTGTCTGTAATGGATATTCTTTTAACCATTCAAAACCATCAAAATTCAGTTTAGGTGCTGGAAAACCAGTTCTTTTCAAGTTTCGTAAGATAGAGATATTAGTAATTTGAGTTGAATTCCTTGAAGTCCCAGTACAACTAGTATTTTGGAAAGATTTGGACCAGGATCTCTTTGGTGAGTTATAAATTTAAATTCAAGATTCTTCAAGATCATTTTAGATCCATTTTTTGCTATAAAACATTTCAACTTTGACCTGTACCTTTTTGGAGTGACGTGTGGGACCATACCATCAGTAACAGTCTTTTTTATTAAAATTAATCTTACTATGCTAAGGTCTAACAGATTCATCCCTGAGGAAGGATAAAAATTATTTGCAAATAGAACTTTAATGGGGCTGAGCTGTTTGTAATGCAAAAGATCTAAGTGATATTGGCAGTCAGAAGCAATTCCTAAGGAAATCTTTGCAACATGAAGTAAGTGATCTTGTCAAAAAATAAAGACATAAATACATTAGATTTTTCTATTTTAAGAACTTTATCCCACCAAAGAAATGCATTATGAAATTTACTTATTGATAAAATATAAAAAAGTTCAAGTATTACTGACTCTTTTATACTTATTTTAATAGACACAATAAAACACATGTAAAGTGTTTTATTAATAAAATCCAAGGGGAAAACATAATTTCATTCCAAAAATGCTTTCAGATGTTACAGTTTACTCAGGTAAATATAACCTCTTTTCATTGCAACAGTTACTTTGTTGGGTTTCAAGTCTAAAATGTTGCATAAAGCTCCCTGAGAAATTCTTGGATACCTGATCACCTCCTATAATAGCAAACCTTCAAAATTAATATCTAGTATGCTATTTTTTTCAAAAGTGAAAAGAAAATGATGAAAACATACCACTGATATACACTAGAAGTCATTTGACCTAACAAGAGCAGCTAGTCATAGGATAGTAAAAATACTAGGACTGAGCAGCCTTAGAAATACTTTAGATCAAAATATAGAGTATACTTCCATTAGGAACAATGCCAATTATTAAGTCTATTCATTTCCTAAAATATGCAAACCAAATATTCCATCTTGCTTAATGTACCTCTCAGTTAACAGGGGAATCAATTTATTATTCATTCATTCATTCTTTCTAAAGTATTTATTGAGTGCTTACTCTGTGCAGAGCACTATATTAAGCCCTTGGAAAGTACAGTTCGGCAACAGAGACAATCCCTACTCAACAACAGGCTCACATTCTAGAACAGGGAGACATAAAACAAAACAAAACAAAAGAAGTAGACAGGAGTCAATAGCATCGATACAATAATAATGATAATGATGGCATTTATTAAATGCTTACTATGTGCAAAGCACTGTTCTAAGTGCTGGGGGGATACAAGGTGATCAGGTTGTCCCACGGGGGGCTTACAGACAATCCCCATTTTACAGATGAGGTAACTGAGGCCTAGAGAAGTTAAGTGACTCGCCCAAAGTCACACAGCTGACAAATGGTGGAGCTGGGATTTAAACCCATCTCACTCTTTCCACTGAGCCAGGCTGCTCCTCCAGAACTATAGATATATACACATCATCAGCTACTCTGTAGACACAGTAGGAAAAAGAAATTAAACCCTTCCATTCCATGCTCAGCATTTGTAAAGGGGTTAATTAATTGCCAACTTCTTTCAGGGTGCAAGTCATATAATCATGAACCATAAAATACATGACTACAGATAAAAGTCTTTTCTTTTCCTGGAAGTAATTTCCATGGAAAACTTAATGAGTTTTCAAATAGTTGAAAAATGATAAAGTCATTTGATATTTGAGTTAATCTTTTAAATGATCCTTATTACACTATTTGGTTTTTGTTAAGTGCTTACTATTCATTCATTCAATCATATTTATTGAGTTCTTACTGTGTGCAGAGCACTGTACTAAGCGCTTGGGAAGTACAAGTTGGCAACATATAGAGACGGTCCCTACCCAACAGCGGGCTCACAGTCTAGAAAGGGGAGACAGACAACAAAACAAAACATATTAACAAAATAAAATAAGTAGAATAAATATATACAAGTAAAATAGAGTAATAAATATGTACAAACATATACACAGGTGACGTACAAACATATATACATATATACAGGTGATATACATATATACAGGTGATATAATAATATAATATGAGAAGCAGTGTGGCTCAGTGGAAAGAGCACAGGCCTTGGAGTCAGAGGTCATGGGTTCAAATCCCGGCACATGTGTAAAACACTGTCCTACTGCAGGGGTAGGTCCAGGTCATTCATTTATATTAATGTCTGTCTTCCCTTCACCGTGGGTTGAGAACTCTCCAAGCACTTTGGACAGTGCTCTGCACACAGTAAGCACTCAATAAATATGATTGATTGATTGATTAAATTCTTTGTATGGAATGGATTAATTATTTAAAAGTTCCCTAGGAGGTGAGAAGGAAAGAGGTCTTTTCTCTATTCCCTTCCCCAAATGAGTTCCCACTGTTCTCATGTTTGGAATATCACCACATCATTCTGGAGCTATAATCAATTAACCCATCAATTAATCAGTAAGTTGTATTTATTGAACATTTACCGTGAATCCCATGTGGGGCATGGACTGTGTCCAGCATTATTAACTTGTATCTACTACTAGTACTATGACTGCTATTACTACTGATAATTATTATTATGGAACTCGTTAAGTGCTTACTATGTACCAAACACGATTCAAGCACTGGGGTAAATTCAGTAGATACAGTTTAAAACAGTGCTTGGCACATAGTAAGCACTTAAAAAGTACCATGAATATTATCATTATTTTTATTTTCCGAGTACTCTATTAACTGTTCAGGAGAGTACAATATAACAGAGTTAGTAGACCTGATCCCTGCCCATGTCAAACTAAAATCTAAAAAGAAACTAAGCATCAACAGAAATAAATAAATTGAATTATAAAATCATACATAAGTGCTGTGGGGATGAGAAGGGGTGAATAAAGGGTGCACATCTGAGTGAAGGGTGATGCAGAAGTGAATGAGAGAGGAGGAAATGAGAATTTAGAGAAAACCTCTTGAAGGAGATATGCCTTCAATAAAGCTTTGAAGGTGGGGTTAGAATGTCTGTTGGTTATGAAGAGGGAGAAAATTTCAGGCCAGAAGCAGGTCGTGGGCAAGGGTCAGTAGTGAGATTGACAAGAGTGAGGTGTGGTGTGTAAGTTGGCATAAGAGGACTGAAATGTGCAGGCTAGGTTATGGTGGTAAGGCAGGAGGGGGTAAGTTGACTGAGTGCTTTAAAGTCAATAATAAGGAGTTTCTGTTTGAGGCAGTGGTGGAGTGGCAACCACTGGAGACTCTTGAGGAATGGGGAAACATAGACTAAATGGTTTTGTAGGAAGATGACCTGGGCATCAGAGTGATGTATGGACTGGAATAGAGAATGACAGGAGGCAGGGAGGTCAACAAGGAGGCTGATGCAGTAATCAAAGGCAAGATAGGATTAAACGCTTCAATTAAGGTACTAACAGTTTGAATGGAGAGGAAGGGGTGGACTTTAGTGATGTTGTGAAGGTTGAAACAACAGGATTTCTTGACAGACTGAATATATGGGTTGAACGTGAGAGATGAATCAAGGATAACACCAAGTCACTGGCTTGTAAGGTAGGGAGGATGGTGGTGCTGATTACAGAGACTAGAAAGTCATGCAGTGGACAAGGTTGGGTGGGGATATGAGAAGTTGTATTTTGGAAATGTTAAGTTTTAGGTGTCATTGGAAAATCAAAGTAGAGATGTCCAGAGGGCTGGAGGAAACGCATCACTGCAGAGAAGGAGAGCATGGCTAGAGATTTAGATTTGGGAATCATCTATATGGAGATGTAAAGCCATGGGAGAGAATGAGTTCTCCAAAGAAGAGGGTGTAAATGGAAAATAGTAGGTGACCCAGAACTGAGCCCTGAGGGGTTCCCAGAGTTAAGCAGAGGACCCCATGAAAGAGACTGAGAATGAGAAACAGTTTTTGAGGGAGTGGAGGAACAATTATCTTCTGGGATTGTTTCTGGGGTTGTTTTTACCAATATAAAATGTACTAACTACAATAATACAGATTTTTTATAAAGAACTTTTATTTTTCAAATGTCGAACAGCATCCCTGTGATGTAGAGAAAGCAGATATCATTATCCCCATTTTACAGGCAAGAAAACTAGCTCAAGGAGGTTAAGTGACGTGTCCAAGGTCATCGGGCAGTTAGGGAAGAAGTCAGGACTAGAACCCAGGTCTCCTGGATCCAAACCCTGTGTTATTTCCATTAGAGTCTACCACTAGTAATTCTAGTATATATTACTTCCCTTGAAAATTTTCAGACCCATTCTAGAGAGTCAAAAATCATTCCAAACCTCAGTTGCCTTATCAGAAAACTAACATACAACAAACTGAAGGAACCTCCAGTTATAGAAAGCCAACTGATCTTTAGACACTGTATGAGAAAAATAATAAGTGAAATTAATTTGCTCCCATCTTCCATGCAGAAGTTCCCCAAAGAAATTGATATTGGAATTGGGCAGCTCCCTCAGCATTCTCCAGTGGAAGTTTAGAAACGCTCTTTAAAAAGACTTTAGAAATATATACAATTGAGGTAGTAATACAATTCTACTTCCAAAGGTCATGGGATTTGTGTAATTGAGTATGCAAATGTAGTGCATATACTCTTATTCTATTACAAAATAATTGGCATAAAGCATTAAAGATACAGAGCCATTCATGATGCAGATTGACAATGTTTACTGATTTGGGAATTATATGATCTTTATTCAAAAACATAATTTTTGTAGATGACAGAGAAGAGACGGTGATATGTAAAGAAATGCAGTTCCAACACACTTACTAGAGAAATGGTAAATAGTCCATGTATTAAGAGAATATTATTTCAGTGATTTAAGGGTTAAGAAGCCTCTGAACAGCTAATGATCAATAACTGTCAGTGTTTATATTGACTAACTATGTAAGAAATGCATGGCAAAATGCTGCAGCCAATGCTTTGAATCTATCCTTTGGGTAACACAAATAAAATTAGAAATTAGGAAAGAAATATAAGACTGCAACTCGCTTGATTTAGACCATTTTAAACTTTAAAAGTTATTGTCAATGATGATCACCATTACAAAACAAGCACCCTTGCTTAAATCTTTATATTGTGTAATCATAGCACACATTTCTTAGAACAGAAACATGAAGACACTGGTGTTGATGGAGTCTCCCATCACAAAGGACATAAGTTTGGTATGGAGATGTCAGGACCAAGAATCTGATCAGATTCTGTAGATTCCCAAATCTACATCTCCAGCCTTGATCTCTCTCCCTCTCTGCAGTCTTGCTTTTCCTCCTGCCTTCAAAATATCTCTACTTGGATGTCCCATGGTCACATCAAACTTAGCATGTCTCCAAGATAGCAAACTTAGCATCTTTCCTGTTTCACAAGCCAGTAACTTTAGTGTTATTCTTGACTCCTCTCTTTCATTCAATCCGCCTAATCAGTCCATCATTAATCCTGTTGTTCCAACTTGTCAACATAACTAAAATCCACCCTTTCATCTCCATTCAAACTGCTACCATGTTAATCTAAGCACTTATCCTATCCTGCCTTGATTACTGTATCAGCATTCTTCCTGACCTCCCTGCCTTCTGTCTCTCCCCAAGCCAAGTACATACTTCACTCTGCTGCCTGGATCATTTTTCTAAAAACATGGTCAGGCCATGTTTTCCCACTTCTTAAGAACCTCAAGTGATTACCCATCCACCTCTGCATCAAACAGAAACCCCTTACCATTGACTTTAATGCACTCAATCCCTTGATCCCTCCTACCCCACCTTGCTACTCTCCTACTACAAACCAGCCCACACACTTCACTCCTCTTAATGTCAAGCTTTCCACTGTATTTCGATGTCGTCTATCTCACCACTGCCCTCTCTTCCACATCCTGCCTCTAGTCTGAAAAGCCCTTCTTCTCCATATCTGACAGACCATTAGTCTACTTGCCTCAAAACCTTATTGAACCATCTACACCAATAGGCCTTGCCTGACTAAGCCCTCCTTTCCTCTTCTACCCTCTTCTGTCATTTTGACTTGCCCAAATTTATTCATCCCCCCTCCCAGCCACACAGCACTTATGTACTTATCTGTAATTTTATTTAATTACATCAATGTCTGTCTCCCCTTCTAGACTGCAAGCTCATTGTGGACAGGGAATGTGGTGGTTATATTGTTATACTGTACTCTCCCAAGTGCTTAGTACAGTACTCCGCACTCAAGAAGTGCTCAATGAATCAGATTGACTGACTGTTTTAAATAAGTACATAAATTATAGGTATGTATATAATTGCTCTGGGATTGAGAGAGCAGTGAATAAAGGGTGAAAATCCAAGTACAAGAATGATGCAGAAGGGAGTGGGAGAAGAGGAAATGAGGTCTTATTAGGGGAAGTTCACTTGGTGGATCTGTGTCTTCAGTAAGGCTTTGAACATGAATAGAGTTATCATCTGTTCGATTTGAAGAGGGAGGGCATTCCAGGAAAGAGGTGGGATGCTGGTGAGAGGTCAGTAGCAAGACAGAAGAGATCAAACAAAGTGAATAGGTTGGCATTAGAGAAGCGAGGTTTATGGTCTGGGTAGGAAATCAGGGAGGAACGTTAAGAGGAGGAAAGGTGATAGAATGCTTTAGGGCTGATGGTAAGGTGGTCTTGATGCAAAGGTGGATGGGCATCCACTGGAGGATCATGAGGAGAGGGGAAACATGGACTGAACATTTCAGTAGAAAAATGATCTGGGCAGCTGAGTGAAGGATAGACTGGAGCCGAAACAAATAGAAACCAGGGAGGTCAACAAGGAGGCTGAAACAATAATCAAGGCAGTATAGGATAAACGCTTGGATTAATGTGGTATCAGTTTGGATGGAAAGGAAAACATCTATTTTTAACAATGTTGTGAAGGTTGAATTGACAGGATTTAGTGAAAGACTGAATATGTGGGTTGAATGAGAGAGTGAGTGAGGGATAATGCCATGGTTATGGGCTTATGAGACAGTAAGGATGGTGGTGTTTTCTACAGTGATGAAAAAGTCAAGGAGAGGACAGCGTTAGGTGGGAATATGAGGTGCTGTGTTTTGGAAATGACCCCATCCCTTTGCATCCCTTTGCAACCCTTTGCATCTTCTATACTGTAAGCCCACTGTTGGGTAGGGACCATCTCTATATGTTGCCAACTTGTACTTCCCAAGCGCTTAGTACAGTGCTCTGCACACAGTAAGTGCTCAATAAATACGATTGAATGAATGAATCCCTTATCAAAGCACTTGTGCCCTCTCTTCCCTCCCTGATTGCTATCTTCAGCTGTTGACTCTCCAAAGGCTTATTCCTCACAGCTGTCAAACATTCTCAGGTTTCCCCTATCCTAAAAATACCCCTTCCTTGGCCCCAGATCTCCCTCCAGTTATCACCCCATCTCCCTTCTACGATTACTCTCCAAACTCTTTAAGTTGAGTTGTCTACACCCTCTGTCTCCAGTTCCTCTCCTCCAATTCTCTCCTTGACACCCTCTAATCTGGCTTCTGCCTCCTTCACTTCATAGAAACTCCTCTCTCATTGGACACTCCTTCTTGCCAAATCCAATGCCCTCTACTCCATCTTACTCAACCTCTCAACTGCTTTTGTTACTGTGTCAACCATTCCCTTCTCCTGGAAATGTTATCCAACCTCAGCTTCACTAACAATGTCTTCTCCTGGTTCTTCTCTCTCTGGCTCTTCCTCTATATATCACTCCCCTACCTGTGGGAGTCCCTCAGGGTTCAGTTCTAGGTCCTTTTCTATTCTCCTCCTATACCCTCGATCTTGGAGTAAGTGCTTAACAAATACCATTACTATTATTATTATTATTAACTTCCATGGTTTCAACTACCATCTTTAGGTGGATGATTCCCAATTCTCCACCTCCAGCCCTGATCTCTCTCTATCTCTGCAGCCTCATGTTTCCTACTGCCTTCAGGAAATCTCTTTTTGGATGTCTTACTGACACCTTAAACTTAATAGGTCTAAAACAGAACTCCTTATCCTCCCAGCCAAACTCTATCCTCCACCTGACTTTCCTGTTACATTCCCCTGGCCTGGACTGCCCACCTTCCACATATCCACAAATCTAACTCTCTTCCTCCCTTCAAAGCCCTACTGAGAGCTCACTTCCTCCAGAAGGTCATCCCAGACTGAGCCCCCTTTTCCCTCTCCTCCTCACCATCCCCCCACCATACCTCCTTCCCCTATCCACAGCACTTTTATATGTTTGTACAGATTTATTACTCTATTTATTTTACTTGTTCATATTTACTACTCAATTTTGGTAATGATGTGCATATAGCTATAATTCTATTTATTCTGACAATTTTGACACCTGTTTTGTTTTGTTGTCTGTCTCCCCCTTCTAGACTGTGAGCCCCTTGTTGAGTAGGGACCGTCTCTATATGTTGACGACTTGTACTTCCCAAGTGCTTAGTATAGTGCTCTGCACACAGTAAGTGCTCAATAAATACGATTGAATGAATGAATGAATAGGCAGCACCAGGAGCTTCCCTTTGTCACAAGCCCACAACCTTGGCATTATCCTCAACTCATCTTTCTCAATCAAACCACACATACAATCTGTTACCAAATGCTGTCAGTACAATCTTCCCAACATCATTAAATATAGCTTTTTCTCTCTATCCAAATTGCTACCACATTAATCCAAGCATTTATCTTTTCCTTGATTACTGCATCAACTTCCTTGCTGACCTCCATGCCTCCTGTCTCTTTCCACTCCAGTCCACACTTCACTCTGCTGTCAGGTTCATTTTTCTGAAGAAAAAAAAAATCAGTCTATGTTTCCCCACTCCTCAAGAAAGAATCTCTAGTGGTTGACCATCCACCTTCCTATCAAAAAGAAGCTCCTTAACTTTGGCTTTGAAGACTTAAATCACCTTGCACCTTCTACCTTACCTCATTCATTTCCTAATACTATCCAACCCACATTCTAATGCCAACCTACTCACTATGCCTTGATCTCAGCTCAGGATAATAATAATGGCATCTGATAAGCACTTACTATGTGCAAAGCACTGTTCTAAGCATTGGATATGCACATCCTGTTTCAGGTTGCTTCCTCACCATATTTGACAGATGATTACTTCCCCGACCATCAAAGCCTTATTGAAGGCACATCTCCTAAAATGGTCTTCCCTGTCTAGACCCTCATTTCCCCACGTCCCTCTCCCTTTTGTGCTGTCCTTGTCTTTGGATTGGTATGCTTTATCAGTCAATCATATTTATTGAGTTTTTAGTGAGTGCAGAGCAGTGT
Source organism: Tachyglossus aculeatus (assembly GCF_015852505.1). Lineage (NCBI taxonomy): Eukaryota > Metazoa > Chordata > Mammalia > Monotremata > Tachyglossidae > Tachyglossus > Tachyglossus aculeatus. Next base: position 22,319,169 of record NC_052079.1, on the reverse strand, counting down.
GCTAAGTGCTTAGGAGAGTACAATATAACAACGTAAAAGAGTTCGTAGACAAATTCGCTGCCCACAGTGAACTTACAGTGTAGGGGGGTAGCTAGGCATTAATGTAAATAAATAAATTATGGATAAGTACATAAGTGTCATGGGTCGGAGAGAAGGGGAAATAAAAGGAGCAAATCTAAGTATAAGGGAGATGCAGAAGGAAGTGGGAGAAGATGTCCCACTTTATCAGGGAAGGCCTCTTGGAGAAGATGTGCCTTTAATAAGGTGAGGAGAGCAATAAAGAGGGAGGATGTTTCAGACCAGGAGCAAGACGTGGGAGAGAGGTTGGCAGCAAGATAGAGATGAGGTACAGTGAGTAAATTGACATTAGAGGAGTGAAATGTATAGGCTGGGTTATAGTAGGAGAGCAGCAAGGCAAGGAATGAGGAGCCAAGGTGACTGAGTGCTCTAAAGCCAGTGATAAGGAATTTCTGTTTGGTGCAGAGGTGGATGTGCAGCCACTGGAGGCTCTTGAGAAGAGGGGAAATATGACTAAACATTTTTGTAAAAAAAATGATCTGGGCAGCAGAGTGAATTATGGAATGGATTGGGGAAAGACAGAAGGCAGGGTGGTCAGCAAGGAGGCTGATAAAAGGGAGAGGTAATTGGGGAAATGAGGGCTTAGTCAGGGAAGGCCTCTTAGAGGAGATGGGATTTTAGTGAGGCTTTGAAGGTGGGGAGAGAGGTGGTCTGTCATTAATAAGTAGCCTTTAGCTCCCATCAGGCTTATCTGTATTTTATAGTGGTCTCCCAACAGCCCACTGTTTTGTCACCATATTTCAGACCGTGTTTCCCTTATGTCTATATGTTGTTCTATACATGCCTTCTTTCCCTTCATTTCAGAATTTTTTATGTGAGCCATTGGGTCGCCTTCCACTCGTTTGGTGGCAACTGTTGTTGATGATCAGGTTGAGCTGACAATAGTACTCCTTTGCCAGGTCTCATCCCTTAAAGAACTTGCACAAATAATTCATTTTTTTTATCTAGATTTTCAAAGCAGATTGAAGTGTTCCTTCCCAAGTAATCGATTCAGACACTTGTAGGCCTAATCCCAAATGACAGACTAAAAACAGGAACACTGGTTCTTGCTTCATCTTTTTATTTGTGCTCCCATGAGGACTGGATTGTAAGTGCTCCCTCGCTGGGGAAACCACATGGTTAAACTGGCTTGCATAAATACATCAATAGTGTTGCTGATTCTTCCTTTATATTTGACCTCTTTTCACTTTTCTGTGCTTTTGCATTACAATGACAAATCTGCCATGCCCGCATACCACTTTCCATTTTCCATCCCAATAAAAGACTTTTCTTTCATCCCCTAATGTTTAATATCCATAAATTTCTATGAAAAAAAAACAGTGAGAGTCAATTATCCCAGAAGTTTACTTGGTTATGACCAATAAGCAACCACTATTTATTTTAAAATTGTTTGGTGTATACTTGCTTTTTTTTCTGGTTAGATGTTTTCTTATTTAGTTTCCATTTCTCCCATCTAATGAGACAAGTTAGAGAAGCAGCAATGTTGACAGTAAAAGTAATAGCTTCACACAAGCAGTAACCTGTTGTCATATATTGCTGTGCTGAAAAATGGATTCTCTGGTTTGGGGCACATCTTTTCACCAAGCCACCACAGTCTATGATGGAAGATACGGGTGAAAGAAGCACATTTCTAATAACAGAACACTCTGATAAAGAGGCCCAATTAATCTTTGTCTTCTGGAGCTGAGAGTAGGAATTAACTTCTGTAAACTAGGGTGAAGGCAAAGTTCAAAGAAAACTTACATTATTAAAGTTCTTTGTGACTATCCTCTTCCAGCCTTTGCAAATTAATTTGCTGTTGTTTCAGGCCATGACTTAATACGGTTGCAAGGTTCCAGTTTGTTATTAATGCTGACAAAAGCTGAAAACCATGAATTATCCTGGCTGTGGCTATTATCAAAACTTGAATGATTGGGTTAGATTTAGATGCGCTCATCTTTGCTTGTTATCTTTCGGGAGTCTCACCTTAGTGTTACTGAGTGGGAAGGCAGAATTTCAAGTGAGGCCTTAGAAGACCTGTCTGTGACCCGAGTGGTAACATGCAAAGGAATTATGGTAAATCAAACCACATCATGTGGGCCAGAACTTGTTCTGAATGTGACTTTTATAATGCTCTTTTTTTTTTCAAAAAATGATAACCAGGGAGCAGCTGATTCTTGGCGATTAGCAAAGTTTTGCCAACTTTTGGAACTTTTGGAAAGCCAGAAATTCAATGGTGGTTCTTTGTTTTTCACTGCCCTTTCTTTAGCACAGCACAAATTAATAATTACTTTATGTGCTTCCCTTGCAGGATCTGCTGTCTGTTTTGTTACCATGGTGATAAAGGTTTCATGTTATTCCTACTTTTAACTGAAATTAAAGCATGCCAAGAATGAGAAGGAAAGGTCTCCAACATCATCACACCTTCTGAAATATTATGTGATTTTGGTACCAGTTACAAAACACCTCTACAAGTAATAACAAAAATCATTCCCTGGTAGAAAGCACTTAAAAAAAGTGAAATAAAATATTTTTGGAGACTATATGGCTAATGTGAAGTGACATTTGCATTTTGAGTTTATCAAGCACAAATCAGTTCATAGATGTTGGTGTGCGTCTTTAAAGCCAAAATGTTGTCTAGGTGAAATATTTTTAGAATAAACTTGAAAAACAGTTTCCTACTCTTCTAAAGCCATGAGAAACATACTCTCATAGAGATGTGATGTATTAGACATATACCTTAGTTATTATTATTAATTATTACTTGTGGCATTTGTTAAGCACATAATTTAAACTATAATTTTCCTATCTCTAATTTTCCTCCACATGCATATAATTAAGGCACAACTATTGATAATGACAAATATTTATGACAAATGAGGTAACATTTTTAAAAATTAAATTCAGAATTACTCTTTTTCCAAGAGATTGGGTCAAGATAAATTTTCTATTTATCCTCTTATTTACAAATGACCATAATGTGTTATTATAAATCCTTTAAATTTGATAAAAATTCTCATTAGGAGTATTTTTTTATTTGCTCACAAATGATGAGAAAGTCAAAGAAAGCTTGAAGAGAAAAATCCCTGTCATGTGATAACCTCTGGTCAATGAAATGTCATTCACTGTGGGTCTCAATTCAGTTTAAAAAGGGCTTAACTGTCAATTCGAGGAAGCAAATTTGGAATAACAATGACAGTCTTATCCTGTTTATTGATTTTAGCTGCTTTATTATGTTTAAAGCACTCTGTTGAAACTCACTGCCTCTCTGCTAGCTTTCAAATATACTTACAGAAAGAGTTTAACACATGGGGATAGATAGAACTGGAATAGATTTGTCTTTCCTGATAAGAAAAAAAAAGAGTGTCAGACAAGCTAGTCTTAATGGCTTAAAATACCATCAGCAATTTAGTTTTAAACTAGTTATAAAATATCAGTCAAGTCTATCAATCAAAATGAAATTAATGGAGTCCAGAATTTTTTTTATCTTCTCTTCCTCCTTCTTGGGATGTAGGGAAAATCACATAGCATCTCTGGAGACAGGGTGCCTAGCTGAAATGAAACACTTCTTCATTGGTCAATTTTATAAAAAATTAACTACCTATATTGCCAAATCAATTTGCAATCTGTTTCTTTTCCACAATTCCAAAGGTTTACAAATTTGAAAACATCACTAATTTTGAAGCAATATAATTGTGGTTTCTACTACCCCAAACCCGATCCTCCAAATACACATCATGTTCCCAGGCTTACCATGTCTCAACAATTCCAATTCTTTATAGCACTCCTAATTTGTGCAAAACATGGCATACATAGTTGTCTTTTATATTTGAAGAAGATACCCAAACATTATACTGAAGATATAGTTTCAGTTGTCCTTTATGTCCACAGAGGATGCCTGACCCTGGTTGTGGCTTAAATGGCAATTGTGGGACTCATTGTCCTGACCACCCTGTCACACAAAATCTGCCTTTTGTTATGCTGTCCTGTTGACTTCTAGTAGCAGCTGGTCCCATATTTGCTGTCTTCACTGTATTTCATGACCTGTACTCAGAATGAACAGTTCCTCCCCTTTTTGCAATTACCATGGTGGTTTTATCTGGGGCAACTAACTCCCTGCTTTCAGCAAGGATACAACATGGTTTGAGGCCTTGTTTTACTATCTCTTTAAAAAATATCTCCTCCATCCTCCTTGCTTTCACTTTACCAAATTCAGCTGATCATTCAGCAGCCATTTGGGAGTCTAGGGAATCTAAAATAGTCAGTTTCAGTTAACCCACCCACAGGGAGAGAGGAAGTCATCCATTTCCCCAAAGGAACTTCATTAACATAAGACAGCCACTTAGCTGAGAGCATCACTTGGAACAAAGCCAATTCCAAGGGAGATCTAGGCAAAGGAGGAGGGCAACATTTAGTTAAAGAAAAAGCACAACCACCTTAAAGAGTGAGTTAAGAGGAGGTAATCATGAGGATTGTCCCAGAGTTTACTTGTCACCCACAGCCCCTGAGAGAATCAATCAGTGGTATTTACAGAGTGGTTACAAGTGCAGAGGACTATGCTAAGTGCTTGGGAGAATACAAGGAAGTCATTTAAGCCTTATTGTTAGCACATTCATTCATTTCATTCATTCAAGTCACATTTATTGAGTGTTTACTGTGTGCAAAGCACTTGTACTAAGTGCTCGGAAGAATACAGTATAACGACAGACACATTCTTGCCCACAGTGAGCTCACAGTCTAGAGGGGCAGACAGACATTAATGTAAATCAATCAACAAATAAACAAACAAATTACAGATATATAGATATACACATATGTGCTGTGGGAATAGGAGGGAACATGAATGGAGCAAGTAAGAATAGCGCAGAAGGAAGTGGGAGAAGAGGAGAGGAGGGCTTAGTCAGGGAAGGCTTCTTGGAGGAGATGTGCCTTCAGTAAGACCTTGAACGGGGGGGAGAGCAATTATCTGTCTGATAAGAGGAGGAATGGCCTTCCAGGACAGAAGCAGGATGTGGGCGAGAGGTCGGTGGTGAGATAGATGAGATTGAGGTACAGTGAAAAGGTTAGCATTAAAGGGTTGAATTGTGCGGGCTGGGTTGTAGTAGGAAAATAGAGAGGTGAGGTAGGAGGGGGCAAGGTGATTAATGCTTTTAAGCCAATGGTGAAGAGTTTTTGTTTGATGCTGAGGTGATGGGCATCTCCATCTCCTCCACTAGGCCTCCCCTGACTATGACCTTATTTTTTCTTCTTCCACTCCCTTCTACATTGTCCTTGCACTTGTATTTGCATCTTTTACTCTCTGCTCCCTCAGCCCCACAGCACTTATGTAACATCTGTATATTTTTTAATGCTATGTGTTAAGTGCTTACTATAGAGAAGCAGCGTGGCTCAGTGGAAAGAGCTTTGGAGTCAGAGGTCATTGGTTCAAATCCTGGCTCTGCCAATTGTCAGCTGTGTGACTTTGGGCAAGTCACTTCACTTCTCTGTGCCTCAGTTACCTCATCTGTAAAATGGGGATTGACTGTAAACCCCCCGTGGGACAACCTGATCACCTTGTAATCACCCCAGTGCTTAGAACAGTGCTCTGCACATAGTAAGCACTTAATAAATGCCATCGTTATTATTATTATGTGCCAGGCACTCTATTAAGCTTTTAGCGCTCAATAAATACGATTGAATGAATTGAATGAATGAATGAATGAAAGGAAGAAGAATTTATTAACAACATTATTTGAAGTACTATTTTTCATGTACAAAAGGTGTTTTTGATGCTGTTTGCTTAAACTAAAGGGCACTTCAGGTCCTATGCATATATTTTGCTGAAGCTAAGCTGCCGCACTTGGGAGGCCTATTTTTGGCAGAAAATTAATTAAAAGCTAGTTAAGATCACTAACTGCTAAAGTTAGAGTGAGGAGAATATTTGTGAGAGAGACTTGGGGACATGGTATTGTGAGGGGGAGTGGGGAAATGAAAGAGAAACTTTAGCAGGTACTCAGTGACCAGTCCTTCTGAAAGAAGAGCAGCCTAACCTATGGGGTGTAAAACAGTAAGTCATAGGAGGGCAATTTAATGAATGAATTCTTGTGGTTACACCTGTATGAACACGTAGAAATTATCCTGAGAAGCAGCATGGCTTAGTAGAAAGAGCAGGGGTTTGGGAGTCAAAGGTCATGGGTTCTAATCCTGACTCTGCCACTTGTCAGCTCTGTGACTTTGAGCAAGGCACTTAATTTTTCTGTGCCTCAGTTACCTCATCTGTAAAATGGGGATTAAGACTGTGAGCCCCATGTGGGACAACATGATAACCTTGTATCTACCCCAGTGCTTAGAACAGTGCTTAGCACATATTAAGCACTTAACAAATACTTTTATTGTTATTATTATTATTACCCTTTATCTCAAGATGGAATGGACACAAGCATCCTGGGGACACCTGTGAGCACCTGAACTATTTTAAAGGTGGCTTCTGAGGTTATTTTGCCAAAATGAATGGCCTCTGAATTGCCTCAGGATATTTTCAGCCATCCAGTCTCCTTGTATGCCCAGGACAACAGTATTGAGGTGAGCATAGCTTCAGTGTGAAGAGATCCATACAGATCCAGGACTTGGTTGTTGGTGATTTAATGCTCAGTAGAGCCAGCGATTGAATTACTCAAGGCATTGATTGTAACCTCTGAAGGGAGTAGAGGTCTCACAGCCCTAGGAGGAGTAGGAACAGCACCACAACTCTGAAAGTAAGACCTTCTGTTAGGCCTGGAGCCTAATAACCCACTCTACCTCACTCTATTTATGAATGGTCCGCCAAAGGATTTGCAGGCCTCTTTAATTTTCTATTTGTTTGGTCAGTCTTCACTGGCCAGTGTGTTACCTATGTAACAGAATTTTGTAAGAACATTTATCTCCATTTTTCCAATTAAGAGTTTTTCTTGGAGTCCGGTTTCCTTGGAGTCAGCTGATACCTTAGCTCATATCTCTTTATATTGTTGTTCAGATGGTCACTTTAGCCACTTGGGAGAAGTAATTTATAATTCTGTGCATGTCTATGCAAAGTCAGAGCCATTCAGCTTTGGTTTTGATCGTGAAAGCAGCTCTTCACTCCTCCTTTCCCTATCCTGCATGTCTGCTAAGAATGTCAGTGGGTGGACTGTTTTGTTCTGGCTTTAGAAAAGCAGCCCTGAACACAAATATTCATGTGCAGGTTTTGCATGTCTTCTTCAATGTGTGCTTCTAGGAGTCATATGTTCAGTGTTGGTTCCCAGGATGCTGTTGAAACTCTCCGCCAGGAGCTCACAAGTAGTAGTTGTTTATTTTAAGCAAACTTTAGATTTTATTTTTCCTTTGTAATCGAACTGCTCAGAAGTGCAGGGATGAGTCCCTGCCAAGACCTAACAAAAATTTGGGGCTAACTATGAAGTCCTCAAGCTGTGAATGGACTGATTCAATCTGGTCCCCCTGGAGATGTCTGCACCTGCACCCTCTACCTATCCCTCCAATGCAGTCCTAAATCCCTGGCTCACTCATGGTACCCAGATATCCCCAATCTGCCAAAAGCCTCTGGAATGGTGGATGCTTTGCATTTCAGAAACACATTATTGGGGGATGAGTTGCTAGTGGAAGCACAGGAAAGCCTATGTGTAATGTGGACAGTGGCAGCAAGTCCATCTGGGGCAGCAGCCACAATCCCCTCCTTCAGGCTCACTACCTCCTCCATCTTCTTTCCTTCCTCCATCCTCCATCCTTCACTCTCCTCCTTCTCACCATAGGCCATTCCCCTGCTCCAAAAACCGCATCTGTTTCTAGGGGCATCCAGTGGGGTGTATCAGATAAGCTAAAAAAATCACTTCATACCCTCTAAGGAGAACTTAGAGTTCAAAGGATGCCCTAGGGGATGAGGCTGAACTCCTGCAAACCTTGTCAGAATTAGGCACTGTGCCTGATGACAACAAAATGACTCAGAACTGCCCAATGAACCCAGACGTGTTCTCTAATTTGTCCCAAGCCCTAGAATCAGGAATTGGATTAACCTAGTTCTGGTCTAGGGCAAGCAGGCCTGACACCTGACACATCTCAAAATCATTACAATCTTCAGACCCAGGTAACCCCAAATCACTACAGAAATAAGAATTTCAGCTCCCAAGATCCCCTTCCAATGTCCCTGAACATGGTCATGGATCCAGTCTTGTCTGAAGCACTTCCAAGAACATGAATGGACAGCATACACTATGTAAGAGAATCTGGAAGATTAGGAGGAGAAACTGGGAGAATAATCAGCAGACCACAGCACTCTGAGCCAATATTTCTTGTGGGTTTAGATCCCTTCCAATGCAATCAGGAAAACTGAAGTTGATTACACGTTAGGTATGAAAAAGTAAAGGAAAAATCCAAATATTGTTATCATGGGTCTCAGTCTAATCCAATTAATGATTTTAAAATGCTCTGGTCTTTCTCTCTCTGCCAGGGTAGACTATGGCAAGTGGCTGTCCTAGTTATAAATTTTCTAAATGATAGAGTTCCCATTACTTCCCATGAGTGGCTCCTCGCACTCAACACTATTAGAATGTTTTTGCTGGGATCAGAGTCTGGGTCCTCCCCGACCTCCTAGTCCTGTTGTCTTTCCACTAGAGAACCGGCTTCCCTACTCTGAGTTCTAGCATGTAAATAAATTTCTTTAATAGTAATGCTGGTATTTGTTAAGCCCTTATTCTGTGCTAAGCACTGTTCTAAATGCTGGAATGGGTAAAAGCAAATCAGATTGGACATAGTCCCTACCCCACATGGGGCTTACAGTCTCAATCCCCATTTTACAGATGAGGTAACTGAAGCACAGAGAAGTGAAGTGACTTGCTGTGGTCACACAGCAGAAAAGTGGTAGGGGCAGGATTAGAACCCATGACCTTCTAACTCCCAAGCCCCTGATCTATCCACTATGCTGTGATGCCTTTATGTTGTAGAGCACTGGGCTGGGAGTCAGAAGGACCTGGGTTCTAATCCCAGCTTCTCCACTCGTCTGCTGTGTGAACTTGGACAAGTCACTTCACTTCTCTGGGCTTCAGTTACTTCATCACTAAAATGGGGATTAAGACTGTGATTCCCAAGTGGGACATGGACTGTTCAACCTGATTAGCTAGTATCTATCCCAATGCTTAGCACAGTGCCTGGCACATAATAAGCATTTAACTAATGTCATAAGAAGATTTGAAGTTAATTCTTTATTTGGAACTAGGACTGCATTTCTTATATTTTAGCAGAATGGGAGCCTTTTCCTGGGAATAAATAGCAATGGAGATGAAATTGTTTTTAACAGACAATCTCCTTTGGCACACAAAATCAAAAGAAGGTCTAACTCCTTTTTCTCTAGTTAATAGGGATGAGAAGATTAGGAGAAAATGAAACATTAGGGCAGTTGAAATGGAACTAGAGGTGGCATAAATCACACAAGGGAACAAGGAGTACATTGGACACTGTGTTATGAATAAACATTTTGTCTTTAACACTTTTAGTCTGGGTTCACTGCCAGCCAGTCCTTGTTCTTTCCTGTTATGTTTTATCCCATTTCCAATGTTATTCTCCCAGAGCAGCCCATGAGCTTTCCAAACTGCCACTCTACACCCCTCACCGCAGCTCCCTGGTAAGAAACTATTCAATGCATCTAAGTGAGTCAGAGCTATTCAACTATGGATGTGGTAGCAGCAGCAGCCTAAAGCTCCTTATTCTTTCACCCACTGTGTCTGCTAAGAATATCAGGAGGTCAACTGTTTCATTTGGATTTAGAAAAACTGCACTGAATAAAAAGAGAGAGAGAGAGAGAGAGAGAGAGAGAGAGAGAGAGAGAGAGAGAGAGAGAGAGAGAGAGAGAGAGGGTGTCAAGAGTGCTGAGGAGCTTGTAAATCTCCTGAGGGTCAGGGTTGGAATCTTATTTATCTTTCAGTGTACTCTTACCCATCACATAGCATCATAGTTTGCACATAGTAGGCATTCAATATTTGCCTATGAATGAATGATTGTAGCAGGCTTTAAACTGATCATTCATTGAATAGTATTTATTGAGCACTTACTATGTACAGGGCTCGGTACTTAGTGCTTGGAGAGTACAGTACAATAGAATTAATAATAATAATAATGATGGCGTGTAAGTGCTTACTATATGCTAAGCACTACAGGAGATACAAGGTAATCAGGTTGTCCCAACTCATCCACATGTCTGCTATGTGACCTTGGGCAAGTCACTTAACTTCTCTGAGCCTCGGTTGCCTCATCTGTAAAATGGGGATTAAGATTGTGAGCCCCACGTGGGGCAACTTGATTACCTTGTATCCCCCCAGTGCTTAGAACAGTGCTCTGCACATAGTAAGCGCTTAACAAATGCCATCGTTATTACATGGGACTCACAGTCTTCATCCCCATTATACAGATGAGGGAACTGAGGCCCAGAGAAGTTAAGTGACTTGCCCAAAGTCACACAGTGGCCCTTTCCACTGAGCCATGCTGCTTCTCTAATTGAGAGACACAAACTAGTTGGGGAGATAGGCATTAAAATAAATAACAGAAAGGCAGCAGGGTATATGGACATGTATAAAAGTGCCATGGGGCAGAGGGCGGAGTTGAGTATGAAAATGCTTAAGGGGTAGCCAAGTACCTAGGCAGCGCCGAAGGGAGGGCAAATAAGGTGGGTGAATTGGAGTTAGGAGAAGCTTCTTGGAGGTGATATGATTTTAGTAAGTCTTTGAAGATGGGAAGAGTGGTGTTCTAGTAGCTATGGGGAGGGACGACATGAGCAAGGAGTTGGTGATGAGAGAGAAATGACAGAGGTACAGTAAGTAGGTTGGTATTATTGGAGTAAAGTGTGAGGGCTGGGTTGTAAATAGAAGATGGGCCAGGTTAGGTAGGTGGGGGAGGACTAAATTATATTATAATGATAATATATAATTATAGAGAAGCATCATGGAAAGAGCATGGGCTTGGGAGTCAGAGGTCATGGGTTCTAATCCTGCCTCTGCCACTTGTCAGCTGTGTGACTTTGGTCACTTAACTTGTCTGTGCCTCAGTTACCTCATCTGTAAAATGGGGATTAAGACTGTGAGCCCCATGTGGGACAACCTGATTACCTTGTATCTCCCCCAGCGCTTAGAACAGCAGTAAAACAGAAGCAGCTGCTGCAGGAACCCCCAGACCATATACAGGAGTCAAGTTTCCAGCAGGAATATGGAGGGACGGTCTTTAGGACACCTTCTCCTCTCGCTTCTATTCAGGTGAATGACAATTGTACTACAGGCCACAGAGAACCTCACAGTGAACAGACATTTCTAATACTATTCTGTTCTCACAGAATGAGTGGAATTATTTCATGGGCTGTGACCTGACACCCAAAATACAATTAAAAAATTCTTAATCCATACACTTAAAATGAAATGTTAAACTGACCAGAATTTTTGCCATCCTAAATGGAAGGGCAGGGCCAGAGGGGACAGATAAGGAAGGGAGACAGGAATAAAGGAGGAGAAAGAGAGAAGGACTCTGTGACCTAGTAGAAAGAACACTGGACTGGTAGTCGAGACTTGGGTTCTAATCCTGATTCTGCCACTTGTCTGCTGTGTGGCCTTGGGCAAACCACTTAAATTTAATGTGGCTCAATTTTCTCATCTGTAATGTGAGCATTTAATACATCTTCTCCCTCCCTCTTAGAGCCCCGTGTGGGACAGGGACTATCTTCTAATATGATTGTATTTTATCTATCCCAGCACTTAGCACAGTGCCTGTAACCTAGTAAATGCTTAACAAATATCATTATTATTACCATTAGAAAAAAAGAGAGGAGGCCATTCCCTCTCTGCTTCCCTGCCTTTTTCCCCCATTTTCTGCTGCTATGTAGTCCACCCAAGAATCAGTGGTTACAATTCCTGACTCAGGATGTGCCCATTGAACAGGGGCCAATACCCATTGGTGATAGATCGGAGGACAGCAGTCCTGATCTGCATCCAGACCCCATAGCCTCAGAGGCTGCTTTGGTTTCAATATCCCTAGCTTCTTCCTCTCTTCCCTGCCCAAACTCCTTGAAAAGCTTGTACAGTAGCAGTGGAATTTGTTGAGCACTTATAATGTGCCAAAGCACTGCAATTAAGTTCTGGCATAGGTAGAAGATAATCAGGTTGGACATAGTCCACACGAGGCTCACAGTCTAAGTAGGATGGAGAACTAGTACCTAATCTCCATTTTACAGGTGAGGAAACTGAGGCATAGAAAAGTTAAGTGATTTGCCCAAGGTCAGACAGCAAGTAAATGGCAGACCGGAAATTAGAAGACAGGTCCTCTAATTCCCAGGCTCATTTCCTTTGTGCTAGATCACACTGTATGCATCTGATACCTCATCTTCCTCTCCACCAACCCTCCCTTTGACCAATGTCAGGTTTTTGGCCTCTCCAAATCTCTCCAAAGTCACCAAGGCTTGTGGGCTGGGAAAGAATGCTGTTCACACAGTGCCTGCTCTAAATCCAGTCCCTGAGGGAGTGATCTTTTTGAAATTTCCTATAAAGAGGCTTAGTACAAGCACTCTTTCAGCAGCCCACTTTACTGCAAATCAGTCTATCAGAGGTATTTATTGAGTGCTTGAGTGTGCAGAGCACTGTACTAAATGTCTATGAGGCCTGTAATAGGGCAGATAAGGTCAATGCAGCAGTCTTTCACTCTAATATTGCTAGCATTGCTATATAGATGACAGAGAAGCTGATTAGGAATAAATATATCATTCTTCAGTGGCTATCAGGACTAATTCCTGTCATTTCTAGCAATACTAATGGAGTAAGAGAAAGAACACATTAGGCATACTGAAATATCAGCAATACTCTCTAAGTATATACACATTATAATGTACCTATTCATCAAGACTTTCATTCTGATCCTAATTTTTTTATTCTTAATAAAGACTATTGCTTTTTCTATAGTGGGAAATAAATTTTCCAGTGTGGAAAGGAGGCTAAATCATGACAGTGAGTAAATAAATTTTGTTTTTTCAAAGCCAATAAGTTTGCTTTGTTCTCATAATACCTCTTGAGTCAAGGAGAGGCAGGTATTTTTATCTCCATTTTAAATATGAGGAAATTGAGTCACAGATAGGTTAAGAGACTTGCAGGATGTCACACAGCAATGCTTATTTTCTGCATTTTCTTCTGAAGTGTCACAGACTATTCACTTTTATTACACACTACAGTCTTAAGACACATTTTAATTTCAGAAGTATACTATTAACAGTGCAACATGTTATTCAGTTCTAAATGATCCTAACCAAGATATTGCAAATGATGGGCAGTTACAAATTGAGTAAGTGGCTAGCCACCAATAGTAGTAGTAATAGTAATAGTAGTAATATTTTTAAAAAACTTACTGTGTGCAGAGCACTGTACTAAGCACTGGGAGAAAGTACACAGGTGGTAATTGGACACGATCCCTGTTCCCTGAAGGGTTCACAGTCTAACAGTACAAGTGCGAGAAGGGACAGGAAGCAGACATATTAGGAATGATTAAACAGTGAAACACAGCACAGACAAATACACAGAATAAAAAACCAAATCAGTGGCATGCTGTGGCTATAGAAGCAGAATTTTAGGTATCCTGTAGCCACAGCAACCACTAGAGTAACCTTCAGTCTTCCTGAAGTTTGCTGAAGGCCTCACACTGTGGGTGTTTTTCTCTTTCCCTCCAGGGTGGTGGAGACAGGACAGAATGGCAGTTTCTCAATGATGTAGAAGAGAGCTGAGGCCGGTACCCAGAGAGGGAATGTGGCAGACAGGCTGGGATGGGAGATGCCAAGAGTGCCTGGCAGCAGCATCCTTGGCCTGATGTGCACAGAGAGTGTTGGGAGCACGGGCCCTCCATGGCAGGAAGAAAGACAGGACTTACCATCAGTGCCTTGCTCTGCTGTGGCGAAGGATCTGAGCAAACCAGATCTAAGTTCAAAACTGTGCTCTTGGTCAGCTCTTAATGCAGTTTCACGTTTCGATGTTTGCTGTGGGCTGGGAACGTCTGCCTATTCTGTTGTATTGTACTCTCCCAAGCACTTAGTATAGTGCTCTGCACATAATAAGTGCTCAAGAAATACCATTGGTTAATTGATGTTGACATTTTGAGCATTTCAATCTGAGGTGACTTTTGTGTTTATATCACAAAGTTGTCCTCACGTAATTTTATTATTATTTTTTTATTAACTATTTATTGTGGATGCCACATAGTAGCAATTGCTTCTCTGGAAGAGTTTGGAGCAAGGCATCCTGTGTTTGATTCAGCAGCATCTAGGGTTGTTATATAACTGTGGAACTCTGCAAATTTACAAATCCCTGCTGTGGAAATGCAGTAGAATAATGCATCACCAATTATAACTTATTCTGTATGTAAAAGACAACACTTTTTAAACTTTAGAAAGGGACCATTTGGTAATAATGCTAGGAGTATCAGTTTGCCCCACCAAAAAAATTTTCATAATTCTAAATTAGGGAAGCAGTGTTGCCTAGTGGAAAGAGCACAGGACTATTAGTTAGAGGACCTGGGTTCTAATCCTGCTCCACCACTTGTCTGCTGTAAGCTCTGGGGAAGTCACTTAGCTTCTCTGTGCCTCATTTACTTGATTTGAAAAACGGGGATTAAATCTCCTCCCTCCAATTTAGACTATGAGCTCCAATGTGGGACAGGGACTGTGTCCATTTTAATTATCTTGTATCTACCCAAGTGCTTAGTGTAGTGCCTGGCACATGATACACATTTAACAAGTACAATTAAAAATTGGATTTAAACTTTGAACTATATTTATAATCATTCATAGATCATCAATAAAACTGAAAGAAGTCCATTTGAAGTTCAATTTTGTATGGATTTTTCTCTCATTTATTTGATACAGTTTATTGATTTCAAATGTGCCAAAAGACCTGACAATGCAGTACATTTTCCCACAGTTAACATTTAAGATTTGACTATGATTAATAAGCTGATAGGTGGTTTCACAGTTAAGAAAGGTTTTCTTTTAATTGTTTTCCCATTTTTTGAAGATTACAAGTTATGGTAAATCCATATCTTGTTCTTTGCTTGTTTTGAGTTATTATTCTAATTATTGTTGTTACATTTGTTATGAGCTTACAATGTGTCAAACACTGTTCTAAGCACTGGGGTTGATACAAGTTGAGGAAACTTAGGCATAGAGAAGTGCACACAGTAAGCGACTGGCAGAGCTTAGATTAGAACCCAGGTCTTCTAACTCCAAGGCTCGTGCTCTTTCCACCCGGTCATGCCGCTTCCATAATTTAGGGTTTGAAGTGCTTGTCTAGGAGTTGATGAGGACAACTCGGTGATTTCCTTGCCTTCAGAGTACTAACACATATCTCTATTAAATCTAGGAATGTTTAATTCTTCACACTACTTAGAATATTGAATTGTCAAACAAGATGGATCTTTGGAGCACTAGCTCATTACCAGAAATTGACGATGACAGCCAGAGACTGAAACATTTATTTTAGCTTCAGCATCTGCCAACGAGCAAGATAATGAGCATGTCAAGAGGATAGGCCAGAAGAAGACAGTATAGAAAAGACTTTCTAACTGAAATTATTTTCATGCTTAGTTAAATATAATACAAGGACAGGACTATAGTGCTTGGTATTTGGATCTATGTACCATATGCATTTATACTTCAAGTTCTGCACATTTTAATCTAAATAGATGACTATAAAAAACAGTGAACAAACCAACTTTGATGGGTATAATGAGTGCTTATTTGATTAGCTTCAGGACGTGCATAAAGCCAGACCTTGCTGGATGTTGGATACAGTATTATATTTGTGTCATACTAAGGAAAGTGGGGTGAACAACCGCAATTCACAGCCTCTTCCACCCCTGTGAACTTGGATGCCAAGAACGAGGATCATTGTATTACTTTTTTCCTGAATAGCCTCACACTTATAGAAAGCCATTAAGGATAAGGGAATTATGATCTTGCTTTAGCCTTCTGTTGTATAAACAACTGCTGAAGCACTAAAGTAAAAAATTAAAGTTGCATTCAGTCCAGACCGAAGTCATCCAAGTAGTTTTACTGATCACTGCTTTTATTGATTGGGCAATGCATTGCGTTTGTAATTTTAAACAAATAATATTTGTGTTGTATCTATTCACTAAAGTTTGAGCTGGCCCGACAGGATCACAAGAAAACCCGTGTGAGCCTACTTAGTTGTATTAGTAAAAATGATAATTATTGTAGTTGTCGTGAGGCTCCTTGTGGGCAGGAAATGTCACTGTTTATTGTTGTATTGTACTTTCCAAAGCGCATAGTACAGGTCTGTGCACACAGTAAGCACAGTGAATACGACTAAGTGAATGAATGGTATTAATAATGCCTACTGAGAAAGCACAATAGAATTCCATGACAGTTCGGCAAATTTTGCATGCCAACACATCAATTAGAAGTGTGCCAGGGAGTGTACTGGGTTCACTCTGTATCCAGGAGGGGCTGGGCTCTTGGAGCAGACCGAGGAACGATCCATATCCTGCCGGGGCCATGTGTATATAGTGAACAGGGGAAGCTCCATATCCAGGAGGGGTTGTGTGCTGGGGAGCAAACTGGGGGCTCTCCATTTCTGGGAGGGGCTGCAGGTCAGCAAGCAGACCAAGAGATACACTGTATCATGGAGAGGCTATGTGCTGGGGAGCAGATGGGGGGCACTCTGTGACCAGAGGCTCTGTGCACTATGAAGTGGACCAGAGAGTGCTCCATATCTGGGGTGCGGTGGCTGTGTACCAGGGAATGGTCTAGGGGGGCTCCATATCCAGAAGGGGCCATACATCAGGGAGTGGGGAGCGTTCCATATTCATTCATTCATTCTTCATTCAATCGTATTTATTGAGCGCTTACTGTGTGCAGAGCACTGTACTAAGCGCTTGGGAAGTACAAGTCAGCAACATATACAGATGGTCCCTACCCAACAGTGGGCTCACAGCCTAGAAGGGGGAGACAGACAACAAAACAAAACATATTAACAAAATGAAATAAATAGAATAGTGAATATGTACAAGTAAAATAGACTAATAAATATGTACAAACATATATACAGGTGCTGTGGGGAGGGGAAGGAGGTAGAGCGGGGGTTTGGGGGGGGGGGAGAGGAATGGGGGGCTCAGTCTGGCAAGGCCTCCTGGAGGAAGTGAGCTCTCAGTAGGGCTTTGAAGGGAGGAAGGGAGCTAGCTTGGCGGATGTGCGGAGGGAGGGTATTCCAGGCCAGGGGGAGGATGTGAACCTAGGGTTGATGATGGGACAGGCGAGAATGAGGCACAGTGAGGAGGTTAGTGGCAGAGGAGTGGAGGGTGTGGGCTGGGCTGTAGAAGGAAAGAAGGGAGGAGAGGTAGGAGGGGGCAAGGTGATGGAGAAACTCCTCACCCTGGGCTTCAAGGCTGTCCATCACCTCGCCCCCTCCTACCTCACCTCCCTTCTCTCCTTCTACAGCCCAGCCCGCACCCTCCGCTCCTCCGCTACTAATCTCCTCACCGTACCTCGTTCTCACCTGTTCCGCCATCGACCCCCGGCCCACGTCATCCCCCGGGCCTGGAATGCCTTCCCTCTGCCCATCTACCAAGCTAGCTCTCTTCCTCCCTTCAAGGCCCTTCTGAGAGCTCACCTCCTCCAGGAGGCCTTCCCAGACTGAGCCCCTTCCTTCCTCTCCCCCTCGTCCCCTTCTCCATCCCCCCATCTTACCTCCTTCCCTTCCCCACAGCACCTGTATATATGTATATATGTTTGTACATATTTATTACTCTATTTATTTATTTTACTTGTACATATATATTCTATTTATTTTATTTTGTTAGTATGTTTGGTTTTGTTCTCTGTCTCCCCCTTTTAGACTGTGAGCCCACTGTTGGGTAGGGACTGTCTCTATATGTTGCCAATTTGTACTTCCCAAGCACTTAGTACAGTGCTCTGCACATAGTAAGTGTTCAATAAATACGATTGATGATGATGATGATGATGATGATGGAGAACCTTGAAGCCGAGAGTGAGGAGTAGGTTGATGCATAGGAGTAACTTGATGTGTAGGTTGACTGGTAGCCACTGGAGATTTTTGAGGAGGGGAGTAACATGCCCAGAGCCTTTCTGCACAAAGATGATCCAGACAGCAGCGTGAAGTATAGATTGAAGTGGGGAGGGACAGGAGGATGGGAGATCAGAGAGGAGGCTGATGCAGTAATCCAGTTGGGATAGGATGAGAGATTGAACCAGCAGGGTAGCGGTTTGGATGGAGAGGAAAGGGCGGATCTTGGCAATGTTGTGGAGGTGAGAGCAGCAGTTTTTGGTGACGGATTGGATGTGAGGGGTGAACAAGAGATCAGATTTGAGGATGACACCAAGGTTGCGGGCTTGTGAGACGGGAAGGATGGCAGTGCCGTCAACAGTGATGGGAAAGTCAGGGAGAGGGCAGGGTTTGGGAGGGAAGATAAGGAGTTCAGTCTTAGATATATTGAGTTTTAGATGGCGGACAGACATCCAGATGGAGATGTCTTGAAGGCAGGAGGGGACATGAGCTTGAAGGAAGGGAGAGAGAGAGCAGGGGCAGAGATGTAGATTTGGGTGTCATCAGCGTAGAGATGATAGTTGAAGCCGTTGGAGTGAATGAGTTTACCAAGGGAGTGAGTGTAGATAGAGAACAGAAGGGGACCAAGAACTGACCCTTGAGGAACCCCTAAAGTAAGGGGATGGGAGGGGGAGGAGGAGCCCACAAAATAGACTGAGAATGAATGGCCAGAGAGATAAGAGGAGAACCAGGAAAGGACAGCGTCTGTGAAGCCAAGGTTGGATAGCGTGTTGAGGAGAAGGGGGTGGTCGACAGTGTCGAAGGCAGCTGAGAGGTTGAGGAGGATTAGGATAGAGTAGGAGCCGTTGGTTTTGGCAAGCAGGAGGTCATTGGTGACCTTTGAGAGGGCAGTTTCAGTGGAATTTGGGGATGGAAGCTAGATTGGAGGGGGTCGAGGAGAGAGTTGGCATTGAGGAATCCGAGGCAGCGGGTGTAGACGACTTGTTCAATGAGTTTGGAAAGGAATGGTAGGAGGGAGATAGGGCAATAACTAGCAGGGGAGGTGGGGTCAAGAGAGGGTTTTTTAGGATGGGGGAGATGTGGGCATATCTGGGAGGGGCTGTATGCTGGGAGCAGAGACTCTGTTTTTGGGGGAGTTAAGGGGGACTGTGTACCGGAGGAGTACTGGGCCCTTTGTATCCAGGACGAGCTGTGCACGGGAGAGCAGACTGTCCACTGGGGATGATGCCAGGGGTGGAGGAAAACTGAAGTGGCTGTCCCAGCTTCTCAGGAAGGGTCATGCCCATCCAGGACATTTCCCTACATATCCTCCATCCACTAGGGCTGCTGCTCCAGCAGGGACAGGGGGTACAGAATCTCTGGCATGGCTGGGAAGTGGGTCATCCTCTGGAGACGCTCTGGGGTAGACACCAGGCCAGCATCAGATGTCATTGGCAGATGTCAATCATAGGGGAGGGCATAACTTTGGTTCAGTGTTCAACCCCTTCTTCTAGGAGTTTGTTAGATTTGATTAGGGCACCCAGACATATTTGTAATACAAACACCTCTTTTGCAAATTGCATCCTTGGCACAACCCTTATGAAGATACATAAGACACATTACCTGCCCATAAGGAGGCTCACACAAAAATATTTGCAAATTGTGGAATCATAATCAATGAATGGATGTTCAATACATCCAATATTGTCTAATATTGATAATAATAATGATGATAGTGATGATAACTGTGGCATTTTAAGTGCTTACCTGACCAAAGCACTGGGGTAGCTACAGTATAAGCAGATTGAAAACAGTCCTTGTCCCACACAGGACTCACAGCCTAAGGGGGAGGAAGAGTAGGAATTTTATCCTCATTTAGGTGATGCAGAAACTGAGGCACAGAGAAGTTAAGTAACTTGCCCAAGGTTACACAGCCAGCAAGTTGTAAAGACAGGATAAAAGCCCAGATCTGCTGAAAGATGCCATTTCCCAAGGAAATACTGCTTATATATACAAGAGCTCCTTTGACTTATACTACTTTTGGTATCTGAATATGTGCATCTTAAGTTGAAATGTTGTTTGTCATAACCAATGTTCCCATACGACACAATGTTACAAATGCAGAATTAGTTTCTGAACAGGGCGGGAACTATTTTATTTCTACCAAAACACTACAATTAGTGTACTTTATTAATTATCATGAGTTTCAACTTCAGAAGCACTGATTTACATATCAAACACCCTATGCACATATTGTCTTTCCCTTCTCCTTATTTGTGTATCGTTTTAATATCTGTCTTACCTGATAGACTGCATTTTTTGAGACCAGGGATTATATCTACTGTACTCTCACAAACACTTAATACAGCACACTGCACACAGTAGTTGCTCTATGAGTACCATTACTTGATTGATTAATATAGCTGCATAAATATATAACTTAAAATAATGTTAATGGCAGCCATGATGTTCAACAAAACATATTAAAAATCACAGTTCATTAAGGAATATGGTACACTACTGTCCTAAGTCAGAGAGAAGCAGCGTGGCTCAATGGAAAAGAGCCCGGGCTTTGGAGTCACAGGTCATGGGTTCAAATCCCGGCTCTGCCACTTGTCAGTTGTGTGACTTTGGGCAAGTAACTTAACTTCTCTGTGCCTCAGTTACCTCATCTGTAAAATGGGGATTAAAACCGTGAGCCCCCCATGGGAAAACCTGATCACCTTGTAATCTCCCAAGTGCTTAGAACAATGCTTTGCACATAGTAAGTGCTTAATAAATGCCATTATTATTGATTCTCTGATTTGATTCTTTTGTGTCTCGCCTGGTACACAATGCTTAACAAATGCTACAATTATTTCTTTAAGGTTTCTATCTCAGCCCAAACTTACCATGTTCGAATCAGAACTCTTTATCTTCCCACTTAAACCCTGTCATCCCCTTGACTGTCCCATCATTGCAGACAGCACCACCATACTCCTCATCTCGCAGGCCTATAACCTTGGCGTTATTCTAAAATCATCAAACCACATATTCAATCTGTCACTAAAATCCATCCTTTCTTCTCCATCCAAACTGCTACCACATTAATCCAAGTATTTATCTTATTTCTCCTTGATTACTGCATAAGCCTCCTTGCTGACCTTGCTGCCTCCTCTCTCTCCCCACTCCTGTCCACACCACTCTTTTGCATGGATTATTTTTACACAAAACCATTTAGGCCATGGTTTCTCCTCAAAAGCCTCCAGTGATTGCCCATCCACCTCCATCTCAAACAGAAACTCCTTACCATTGGCTCTAAATCACTCAATCACCTTGCCCTTCTCCTATCTCACCTCACTGATTTCCTACAGCAAATTAGCACAGTCACTTCGGGCCTCTAACACTTATCTACTGGCTGTTCCATGATCTCATTTATTTCATCATTGACCACTTGCCCATGTCCTGATGCTGGCCTGGAAATCCCTCCTACTTAATATTTGACCTACCACCACTCTTCTGTCTTCAAAACCATATTAAAAACACAACTCCAAGGGACCTTCCCTGACTTAAACCTTCATTTCCCCTAGTCTCTCTCCCTTTTTGAGTTGTCTTTGCACTTGGAATTGTACACTTAATTCACTCACCCTTCACTCCCTCAGCACTTATGCACATATTTATAATTCATTTTAATATCTGTTTTTCCCTCTAGACTGTAAACTAGTGAACCTACCTACCAACTCTGTTATATTGTACTCACCCAAGCACTTAGTACACTGTTATGTACACAGTAAGCACTCAATAAAAGCAATTGATTGGTTGACTGATAGTAATAAGCAGTAGTAGTAGCAGTAGTAGTAGTAATAACAGCAGCAACAGTATTCATTAAGGATCCACGTGGTGAGATTCACTGTGTTTTGTGCTTGTAAAGTACCACCTAAAGAAGTAACACATTTCCTGCCCACCAGGTGATTAAACTCTAGTCGGGGAGCAAAACATAAAAATATTTACAATTAGAGTGGTCAAAATAAATCTGTTGAGCAGACACATATGCATGAGTGCTAAGTAAGATCATTAGTGCTAGATCTGGCAGAAGGGATGACATAGCTTAAGGTACTGAGAAAATAATCAGAGAAAATTTGTTGGAGAAGGTAGGATTTTAGGAGGGATTTGATTGCAGGGACAGATGCTGTCTGTCTGATGTGTCGTGGGAGGGAGTTCTAAGCTAAGGGAATCACATGAGTGAAAAGAGAGAGGCAGGCACATAGAGAAAGAAGTACAGCTGGAAGGTCGGCTTGGGAGGAGTGAAGTGAGAAAGTCAGGGAATAGTGAGTAAGGAGAGCATGTTGGTGATGTGGGGGGCAGATAGTGGGGTGCTTTGAATCTTATTGTAAAGAGTTTTTGTTTGATGTGAAGTGACACAAGTCATTAGAGTGTTTTGAGGAGAGGAGGGATGTGGACACGAAAATGATGATAATCAGGGCACCGGATTGCAGTATAGATTAGAGGAGGAAGAGGCTAGATGCTGGGAAAACAGAGAGGATGCTAATGCAATAATCTAATTATGACAAGACAAGGTACATGTTTGAGTGTGCAGGCATCTGTGCATATTTTATATTTTTGCCATATGCAAGGTTGTGTGCTGTTTTATATTGTGCTGCTTTAGTTGATTTTTCATCATCATCCCATCTCTGTTGACGGCACTACCATCCTTCCCGTCTCACAAGCCCACAACCTTGGTGTCATCCTTTACTCCGCTCTCTCATTCACCCCTCACATCCAAGCCATCACCAAAACCTGCCGGTCTCAGCTCCACAACATTGCCAAGATCCGCCCTTTCCTCTCCATCCATACCGCTACCCTGCTCGTTCAAGCTCTCATCCTATCCCGTCTGGACTACTGCATCAGCCTTCTCTCTGATCTCCCATCCTCGTGTCTCTCTCCACTTCAATCCATACTTCATGCTGCTGCCCGGATTATCTTTGTCCAGAAACGCTCTGGGCATATTACTCCCCTCCTCAAAAATCTCCAGTGGCTACCAATCAACCTATGCATCAGGCAGAAACTTCTCACCCTGGGCTTCAAGGCTGTCCATCACTCGCCCCCTCCTACCTCACCTCCCTTCTTTCCTTCTCCAGCCCAGCCCGTACCCTTCGCTCCTCTGCCGCTAATCTCCTCACCGTGCCTTGGTCTCGTCTGTCTCGCCGTCAACCCCCGGCCCACGTCATCCCCCAGGCCTGGAATGCCCTCCCTCTGCCCATCTGCCAAGCTAGCTCTCTTCATCCCTTCAAGGCCCTGCTGAGAGCTCACCTCCTCCAGGAGGCCTTCCCAGACTGAGCCCCTTCCTTCCTCTCCCCCTCGTCCCCCTCTCCGTCCCCCCATCTTACCTCCTTCCCTTCCCCACAGCACCTGTATATATGTATATATGTTTGTACATATTTATTACTCTATTTATTTATTTATTTTACTTGTACATATCTATTCTATTTATTTTATTTTGTTAGTATGTTTGGTTTTTTTTTCTTTGTCTCCCCCTTTTAGACTGTGAGCCCACTGTTGGGTAGGGACTGTCTCTATATGTTGCCAATTTGTACTTCCCAAGTGCTTAGTACAGTGCTCTGCACATAGTAAGCGCTCAATAAATATGATTGATTGATTGATTGATCATCATCATCAATAGCATTTATTGAGTGCTTACTATGTGCAGAGCACTGATTTTTCATCCTTTTATCCTGGTGATAAACATCTTCAGGATGCTCTATGTGCAGTGCAGAGACATCCTAAATATACCCAATGAAGCAGCACTCTAATTATGGCACGCATGAAATACGTGATGCCTCCACAACTCATACTGGCCATGAAAACCTGGATAATTATTTATATGTTTAATGTATGTACATTAATATGTAGGTGGAAATTAATTTTTTGTTCCTATATTTGTAATTGCCTTAAATTGTATACCAGGTGGTAGTGATTAAAATAGGAGTATCAGAATATAAAAGTAGGAGAAAAAGGATTTGGCTTGGACTATCTCTAGAGGTGGATATGACTGATGAAAATCATTTTTATGGATATTTATGGTAATGTATATATTTTCTGGCTTCACGTTTTCTCCTAGATACCATGCACTGGATAAGAACTCCATAAGCAAATTGAGACAGATGTGCAGAAATATCACTAGACATAGGTTGCCCACACTACAGTTCTCTGGAAAGACCCAAGAGTTTTCATTTGGGGCTGAAAAAACCCTGAATAGTGGTGCTCTGGCTTATTTGCCTCATCCCCACAAATAGCCCTGCTCTCTTTGAACACCCAAGCTCACACCATGGAACCTTCCCACCTCTGCTACTAGGAACATCTGGTTCTATTATTTCTAGAACAATTTCTCAAAAAGAACAACAACCTCCTTCCCCATAAAAGCAGCACTAGTATTCATCATTGGGATCTTCTTAGGTGATTTATTTAGCTCCACCTGCTTGAATGCCTTCTGAAAATTAATAAGTATTTTCTTAGTCTTATGGGATACTTGGTTGGTGCTTTGGGATAAAGTTTACAAACATTTTATAAGCTCTCTGTGAATAAATGGTGTTTTCCCTTTTGCCCTCTGCTCAACCTGCTATATGAAATACTGGCAGTCCTTTGAATTATTTCATGTACTTCCTATCCAGACTCTGAAAAGAGATATCACCTTTTAATGAGCAATGGCAGGAAAGAAAATACACAGACTTCTGCTTTAAAGTAGTTGCTAAGTTGTTAACATATAACCTGATTATTTGATCGAAAGAGCTAAACATGAAATCAACATATACCCTCCTTGCCTATAATAATAATAATAATAGTACTTGTTAAGATCTTACTATCTGCAGTATTGTGCAGGATAGATGCAAAATTATAGGGTGGGGCACAATTCTTTTTCCACATGGAGCTCATAGTCTAAAGGGAAGGGAGAAGGTGTTTAATCTTCATTTATAGATGAGGAAATCGAGGGACAGAGAAGTTAAGTGAATTGCAAGTATGAAGTTAAGGGAAAGCAAGTATGTGGCCAAGCAGGGATTAGAACTCAGGATTTCTGACTACCAGTTCCATGGTCTTTCCACTAGACCATATCTTTCTTCTTCTAGGCCATCTATCCCAGAAGTAACATCAATCAATCAATCAATCAGTCAATGACATTTATTGAGCACTTACTTTGGCAGAGCACTGTACTGTGTTTGGGATAGTACAATACAATAGAGTTAGCAGATACTTTCCCTGCCCATGAGCTTACAGGCTAGAGGATGAGTATACAGTCTAGAGGGGGTGAGGAGTATTTTAGTGCCCAATGTATTTCAATGTTGTTAAAACAAAAATAATCCAGAAGTGAGTACACTAATTGCCATGTCCTAGTCAGCAATATGATGACAGAATATTTATTGTGACCTTACGACTTCTTGGAACTATTTTTCACAATCTGACAAGGCATCTGCCTCAGTTTTTAAAGGATATAAGAATCTCATTGTTCCTCAGAGTTCTTATTTTAGCCACTTTAAACTAATAAAATTATCTTCAGAAATTCTCTGGTATTTTTCATCCAAGAAGTGGCTAGCATGGGTAGTGCTGGCTGGGGAAGGAGTTGTTTTGACCAAAGAAGTAGAGAAATGGCCGTTAAGAATTAGCCCAATAAAATTTGGGGGCAGAGAAGCAGCAAGATTTCTGGTTTCCTTCCAAATCTCTACATTTAGGTCTCTCCATCACTATAGATGACTCCGTTTTTAGGCCCTCTACTCAGCCTATCAGGCCCTCACTGGTGGATACATCCAGATGGACATTGATTGGCTCAAAATTCAGGACACAGACAGTACTTTCTGATAATCAACCAACCAACAGCTTTGCCGCATTAGTAGCTACTCCTTCTAGTAACAGCTTTTGAGAAACACTTGTTTTATCTGCCCATGTACTCATGTGCTTCCCCTCCTACCTCCCCTGCTACTTTTTTCTTGGTCCTTTTCACCATCTCCTCCTTTGCCTCTTACCTCCTAACTGTTGTGGCCGGGGGGGGGAGGGGGGTGTCCC
Source organism: Tachyglossus aculeatus (assembly GCF_015852505.1). NCBI lineage: Eukaryota > Metazoa > Chordata > Mammalia > Monotremata > Tachyglossidae > Tachyglossus > Tachyglossus aculeatus. The sequence goes on along the minus strand of NC_052079.1, from coordinate 22,293,043 downwards.
TCAAGACTCAGTTCTGAGTCCTCTTGTAATCTTTATTTACACTCACTCCTTTGGGGAGGTCATCTACTTCCACAAATTCAAATACCATCTCTTTGTGGATGGTTGCCAAATTTACTTTTATGGCTCTACCTCTCTCCTTCCCTCCTCCTTGTCTCCCAAGCACCCAACTTGGGTATTTATCCTTGACTCGCCCTCTCCTTCAACCTGTGTATTTAGTCTCTCCCCCAACTCTGACAGTTCTCTCTTCATTCATTCAATCATATTTATTGAGCACTTACTATGTGCAGGACACTGTACTAAGTGCTGGGGAGTACAATACAGCAGAATTATCAGATACTTTCCCTGCCCATAATGAGCTTACAGTCCAGAGTGGGAGACAGACATTAATATGAATGAACAAGCAATTTGTAATATAAAATTTTAAGATATGTACATACGTGTTGTGGGGTCAGGGGTGGGGAGAATGTAAATAGTCCAAAGGTCACAGATTGATGTGCTTAGATGAGCAAAAAGGAGAGCAAGTTGGAGTAAAAGGGGCTTAATTGAGGAAGGCCTCTTGAAGATGATAGAAAAGCAGCATGGCTTTCCAGAAAGAGCACAGGCTTGGGAGTCAGGGGTCATGGGTTCTAATCCCGGCTCCGTCACTTGTCAGCTGTGTGACTTTGGCAAGTCACTTAACTTCTCTGTGCCTCAGTTACCTCATCTGTAAAATGGGGATTAAGACTGTGAGCCCCACCTGGGACAACCTGCTTACCTTGTGTCTACCCCAGTGCTTAAAACAGTGCTTGGCAACATAGTAAGTACTTAACAAGTACTATTATTGTTATTATTATTATATAACCCCAGCAATGTTTTGAAGGTGGAGAGAGTGGTGGTCTGGCACCTATGGATGGGGAGGGAGTTCCAGGCTAAAGGGAGGAAGTGGGAAAAGCGTAGTACTCACTAAATTCCACTGCTTGATTGATTGATAGATTAAATTTTAAGGAGCCAACCAAGGTAACGAATCAAGTGACCAGGGTATTGTGCTTCGATAAGCAAACCAAATGCAAATGTAGATACAAGGAGCTGAATAATTTTTATTAGAATCTATTTATACTTTACAATATCAAGTCTCAGTTGTACCATCATATATGCTTTCCATCATGGCACTGTTTGTCTGTCAGTCTGGAGAGTTTAGCTTTTAAACTAAGCTGCCTTTCAGGCAGGTTCAGAGTCATCAAAGCTATTTCCACTACATTATATTGTACCATTTTTCTCCTATGCTACAGAATTGCAATACCATAAATGTTAAGAATATAAATGGCCCCTTAAAATATAACTATATTGAAAAAATATATCCTAGGAAAGTGAGTCAGTCCATAATAGATGCCTCTGTGAAGTGCCATCATAGACGTTTCAGGAAAAAAAGCTCAAGTATTCTTGAAAAATGTAAGCTAAAGTACAAGGACTTACTATTACAAAGTTAATAGGACACACTGATGTAGTGACCCCTGACTTGTTAAATACACATCAAAGATTATCTGGGTTCATCTGGCAATTTATCCAGAGTAAAACAGGGCTGGTGTGAGTTTTGTACCATTCCTGAATCAATTAATCAATCAAGGTATTTTTTGAGCACTTACTGTGTGAAGAGCAGTGGACTAAGCACTTGCAAGAGTGCACTACAACAGAGTCACTAGACATGTTTCCTGTCCAAAAGGAGCTCACAGTCTAAAGAGGGAGGAAGACTATATAAATAAATGAATAAATTATAGACATGTATTTAAGTGCTGTGGGGCTGAGGGTAGCTGCTGTGGGGCTGAGGGTAGCTGCGGTGGTGCCAGCTCTGCTGAGACATTGGGTGATTCAGGCTTTTAACCTCCCAGTCCCCCTTCCACCTCCTCTCTCTTCCTTCCATGGCTTTGCACCATAAGAAACAAAAGCAACTGTGTGCATGGAGATGTGGCAACCCTTGCTCCAAATCCCACCCATAAACAGGGACAATGGGTTTGGGGATGGGGAAGGATACTAATTTTGACTGTTCAGATTCATTCTCTCTATTTCTCAGTCTCGGTGTCTCACAAGGATCCATCAATCAGTCAAATACATTGAGCACTTACTTTGTGCAGGTTACAGTATATCAGAGTTGGTGGACACATTCTCTGCCCAGAAGGAGCTTACAGTTTGAAAGGAGAGACAGACATTCATATAAACAAATGAATTAAGAGACATACATAAGAGATGTGCAGATGAGAGTGTGGTGAATAAAGGGTAGAAATTCAAGTGGAAGGGTGATGCAGAAAGGAGAGAAGAGGAAATGAGGGCTTAGTTGGGGAAGGAGACATACTGTTAATAAGACTTTGAAGGTGGTGACAGTAATCATTAGTCAGACATGAAGAGGGAGGGAGTTCCAGATGAGAGGCAGGACATAAGTGAAGGACTGGTAGCAAGATAGATGAGATTTAGGTACAGTAAATAGGTTGGCATTAGAGAAGTGAAGTGTGTGGGCTCGTTGTAGTAGGAAATCAGAGAAGTAAGGCAGAAGGGGCCAAGGTGATGGAATGCTTTAAAGCCATTGGTAAGGAGTTTCTGCTTGATGTAAAGGAGGATAGGAAACCACTGGAGGTTCTTGAGGAGTAGAGAAACTTGGACTGAATGGTGATCCAAGCAGAACAGTGGAATATGGACTGAAGTGAGGATAGTCAGGGGGAAAGGAGGTCATCAAGGAGGCTGATGCAGTAATCAAGGCATAGGATAAGGGCATGTATTTAACATGGTCACAGTTTGGATGGAGAGGAAATAGCATTTTGTGAAGGCTGAACTGACAGGATTTGGTCACTCTGAATATGTGGGTTGAATGAGAAAGATGATTTCAAGATAAAACCAAGGTTACAGGCTTGTGAGACAGGGAGGGTAGTGGTGTTGTCTTCAGGGATTGGAAAGTAATGAGGAGGACAGGGTTTTGGTGGGAAGATGAAGATATCTGTTTTTCGCATGTTAAGTTTGAGGTAACAAAATGATGACCAAGTAGAGATGTCCTGAAGACAGGAGGAAATACAAGATTGTGGAGAAGGAGAGAGTTTAGGGCTGGAGATGTAAATTTGGGAATCATCTGCAAAGAGATGGTAGTTGAAGCCATGTGAGCAGAATGAGATCTTCAAGGGAGTGGGTGTATATGGCAAATAGAAGGGGATCCAGAACTAAGCCTTGAGGAACTCCCACAATTAGGGGGTGGGATGCAGTCAGTCAGTTAGTCAATTATATTTATTGATTGCTTACTTTGTTCAGAGCACTGTACTAAATACGTGGGAGAGTACAATATAACAATATGACAGATATTTTCCCTGCCCACAACGAGCTCACAGTCTAGCGGGAGAAACAGACATTAATGTTAATAAATACAATTGCAGATACGTACAGAAGTGTTGTGGGGCTGGGAGGGGGGAATGAATGAAGGGAGCAAATCAAGGTGACGCAGAAGGGAGTAGGAGAAGAGGAAAGGAGGGCTTACTCAGGGAATGTCTGACTTTAGGGAGGCAGAGGAGGAGCCTGTGAAAGAGACTGAGAATGAGCAGCCAGAGAGATAGGAGGGGAGCCAGGAGACGGCAGTGTCACTGATGCCAAAGTTGGATAATGTTTCTAGAAAGGGTTATCGACAGTGTCAAAGACAGCTGAGAGGTTGATGAGGATTAATATTGAGTAAAGGCCATTGAATTTGGCAGAAAGAAGGTCACTGGTGACTTCTGGGTGGCCAATTTCCCTGGAGTGAGAAGGGTGGAAGCCAGATTGGAGGGGGTCAAGGAGAGAAATGGAGAGGCAGTGAAGATAGTGAGTGTAGACAACTTGCTCAAGGAGTTTGGAGAGGAATGGTAGGTGGAAGATGGGGTGGTAACTGCAGGGGAGACATGAGGTAGAGGGAGGATTTTTTTTAGGATAAAAGGAAACATGACCATGCTTGAAAGAAATGGGGGAAAGGCTTTGGAATGTGAATGGTTGAAAACGGTGTCAAGAAAGGAAGAAGGAAGGGGGCAAGTGTTTTGATAAAGTGTAAAGGAATAGGGTGAGAGACAAAGGTGAGGAGGGTAGATTTTGAGAGGAGGTGGAGATTTCCTCTTGGGAAGCTGTTGAGAAAGATGGAACAGTCAAATAGTGCACAGGAAAGGGGAGGGTGTGGAGCGGAGCAGGGTAGATTTTAGGGAGATCACCATTGATGGTTTCAGGTTTAACAATAAAGTATGTGGCCAGGTCATTAGGGGCAGGTGATGAGTGGTGGGAAGAGACAGGAGGTTTTAAGAGGGAGATAAACATCTGTAACAATAAGTGCAGGCAAAGGTTATGGGAGTCAGTAAGCATGGAGATGTATTGTTGCCAGGTGGAGGAGAGGGAATTGATGCAGTGGGGGATGAAGCTGAGATGGATGAGCTCAGCCAGGTGTCTGGATTTCTTGTTCTCTTCACTGCAGCTTGAGCACTGGAACAGAGGAAGCATACTATGGAATTGATCCCATGTTGTGGATTAATTGTATGAGGTTGTCAGAGGAACAGGAGTGAGAGAGTTGTGTTCAGTGAAGAGGTCTGTATTGAGGATGCGGATTTGTGCATTACTAGCAGGTAGTTTGGATTTGGAGATCAAATGGGATATGATGATATTAGAGAACTGGAGGAGATGAAAAGGTCAGGTGTCTGTGGAGTAAGAGATTATTGACTGAGTAGGTGTGTGGGAGAGAAGTCAGCTGAGGAGGTTGCTTTCAGACAGAGGAATTTCAGAGGTTGTAAGAGGAGAGATTTTACAGTGGCTAGAAATGATGAGATCGATTGTGTGTCAGAGTTGGTGAGTCGGAGAGGTAGAGCGGAGCAAGAGGTCAGTGGAGTTAAGGAGTGAGAGGATCTAGACAGTGGTAGGTTTGTCAGGAACATCCACATGGATATTGAAGTGCCTAAGGATCAATGAAGGGATGGGGAAAGAGGGAAGAAATGAGAAAAAAAGCATTAAAATGGTTCAGAAAGTTGGAGGTGGGGCCTTGAAAGCAGTAGATGACTGACCAGTATCTGGAGTGGGTGGTAGAGGTAAATGATATGGGCTTTAAAGGAATGGAAAGGGAGGGATGTGAGAAGAATGGTGTGAACATGGCATTGGGAAGCAAAAAAGAAGTCAACTTCTTGGGTAGTGGGAAATGATCAAGATCACTCTGGTGAGAGTGGCACAGGATACAGTACCATCTGGAGTGAGTGAGGCTTCAGAGATGGTGAGGAGGAACAGCTATTGGGTCAGGAACAGATCAAGGATGAAAGGAAAACTTCCCAAGGTGGTGCAGCAATTCCACAGGCCACACTTGACTGAGGCTGGTGGTGGGGAATGTGGGGAGGGAATGATGAAAGAGGTAGGGAGGTGTTGGAAGGGGGTGAGTTGACAGGGACAGGGGGATGCAGAGTGGGACTGGGAAATGAAGAGAGGAATGGGGTAGGGAAGGGGATGAAGGAGGTGCAAGGGGTGGAGAGGGGTTGGATGGGAGTGAGTTGAGAGGAGCTGGCATGTCAGGAGAGGGATAAGGAGGGGAACTGGACATGCAGGGCATTCATTCATTCAATCATATTTATTGAGCACTTACTGTGTGCAGAGCACTGTATTAAGCACTTGGAAAGGACAATACAGCCATAAAAAGAGACAATCCCTTCCCACAATGGGCTGGGGTTGGGGGACAAGAGGGAGAAGACTGAGGGAACATGAGAGACATGGGCATTCAGGAAAGAAAGTGCCAAGCTGCAGCAGCTGACCTGGAATGCCCAGTGATCAATGCAGCACCATCTTGGAATTTCGGTTTGTAGAAGGGGGGTTGGGGGAGATCAGCTTCCCTGTTGCTCTCCAAATTTACAAGAATGAATTCTTGTAGAGAAGCAGTACAGCCAAGTGGATAGCGCATGGGCCTGGGACTCAGAAGGTTATGGATTCTAATCCTAGCTCTGTTATTTGTCTGTTTAGTGACCTTGGGAAAGTCACTTCACTTTTCTGTCTCATTTACCTCATCTGTAAATTGGGAAGTGAAACTGTGAACCCCACATGGGAAAGGGACTGTGTCCAGTGCAATTTGCTTGTATCCACCCCAGCGCTTAGTACAGTGCCTGGCATATAGTAAGTGCTTAACAAATACCATCATTTTTTTTCCTGCTGTATGACCTTGGGCAAATCACTTAGCTTCTCTGTACCTCAGTTACCTCATCTATAAAATGGAGATAATATCTGTTCTGCCTTTCATTAGCATTAATCTTCCCTATTACATTCCACAGAAAATTATATTTACTAATAGAAATTATTTTATTTTGAAATGTTTAAGTCATAGATAAACTAAAATAGTCACTGTTGCATCATCAGCCAGGCAGTCATTCAATCAATTAATGATATTTATTGAGCACTTCCTTGTGCAGAACATTCATTCATTCATTCATTCAATCACATTTATTGAGTGCTTTCTGTATGCAGGGCACTGTTTTAAGCTCTTGGGAGAAAACAGAACAACAATAGTCACATTCCCTGCCCACAATGAGGTCACAGTCTAAAGGAAGGGAGAAAGTACGGTACAGCAGAGTTGGTAGATGTGATCTTTCCCAAAAGTAGCTTACAGTCTAGAGGGTGAGACTTCTAAAAAGATACAGATGGGGGAAATATTAGAGTATAACTAGAGTTGGAGTAAGTATCAAAATTCTTAAGGGGTGTATAGCCAAGTACATGGGTGACACAGAAGAACAGACACAGAACAGCAGGTAGGTAAGGTAAATAAGGACGTAGTCAGGGAAGACCTTTTGAAGAGGTGCTATTTTAGAAGAGCTTTGAAGGTGGGGAGAGTGGTGGTCTGTGGAGCATGAGGGAATTCCATGTCAGAGGAAAGATGTGGGTCAAGGATCATCACTGGAATAGGTGAAATTGAGGTAAGAGAGTAGATTGGTACTAGAGGAGCAAAGTGTGTGGATTGGGGTGTAGCAGGAGTTTAGAGATGTAAGGTAAGGAAATGAGCTGTTTTGAGTACCTGAAAGCTGATGGGAAGGAGTTTCCTAAAATGGATGTTGCGATGGATGGGCAACTGTCACTGGGCGGAACCAGCTGCAGGGTAACTCACAAGCTGGTGTGTTGGAAGGTTGGAAATAGATTCACAGACTTGAGGGTTATGGGTAATAATAATGATGGCATTTGTTAAGTACTTACTATGTGCAAAGCACTGTTCTAAGCACTGGAGGGGATACAAGGTGATCATATTGTCCCATATGGGGCTCACAGTCTTAATCCCCATTTTACAGATGAGGTAACTGTGGCTCAGAGAAGTTAAGTGACTTTTCATTCATTCATTCATTTAATCATATTTATTGAGCGCTTACTGTGTGCAGAGCACTGTACTACGTGCTTGGGAAGTACAAGTTGTCAACATATAGAGACGGTCCCTACCCACATGTGGGGTCACAGTCTAGAAGGCGGAGACAGAGAACAAAACAAAACATATTAACAAAATAAAATAAATAGAATATGTACAAGTAAAATGAATAGAGTAATAAATATGTAAAAACATATATACATATATACAGGTGCTGTGGGGAAGGGAAGTGGGTAAGGTGGGGGGGATGGAGAGGGGGAGGAAGGGGGGACTTGCCCAAGGTCACACAGCAGACATGTGGGGGAGCCGGGATTAGAGTCCATGACTTCTGACTCCCAAGCCTGTTCTCTTTCCACTGAGCCATGCAGGTTTATTAAGATTATAGTACAAGGAATTGTGAGAGGTAATGTATGGAGGGCAAAGCTATTCCTAGACTAATTAGCAGTGAGCACACTGGTCTGAAGGGTACCCAACTTATTGTCTTGTCCCATGCTAATAGAGTCCTCTCCAACCCAAATTGACTCCATTGACACATCTCTCCCAGAAGCCCCATCTTCATCTGCAATCGTTCAGGTAGTGTATCCAAAGGCATTTTCTTGGTAAAAATTTGAGAAAGTGGTTTACTGTTGCCTTTTTCTGCACAGAAAATCCTAGTCTCCACCATTGGCTCTCTCCCATGCCTCCACTGCACAGCACAGGTGAGTTTTGACTTGTAGATGTTTGCCGTTCACTTGCTAACCACTGCCCAAGCTAGGAATGGAATGGATATGTTTTGCCAAAGCCGAGACTGGTAGAATACTGGAAACTCTCCAGGTGTGGTACTGAGAGAGGACCCAACTTTTAGGCACTGGTAAAACTGGGATGGAAGCACCGGTTGTATCCTTGGGTTACCTTTCAAACCTCCTCAAATAGGCTTCCTTTCAAATAAACCCAAATGACTGTTCTAAGGCCTGGGGCAGATACAAGGTAATCAGTTTGTCCCACGTGGGGCTCACAATTTTAATCCCCATTTTACAGATGAGGTAACTGAGGCCCAGAGAAGTGAAGTGACTTGCCTAAAGTCACACAGCTGACAAGTGGTGGCACTGTGATTAGAACCCGTCACCGCTGACTCCTCCACTAGGCCATTCTGCTTCTCTTTTAAGTAACCCCAAATGGGCTATCTTTCAAGTCATCCTAAATGGGCTACCTTTCAAATTGCCCCAACACAGGCTATCTTTCACAATCACCTGGGGCTATCTTTTAAGCTCCCTTAACACAGGGGACCTTTCACAATCACCTGGGGGCAGTCAAACCAATCCATCATGGGCTACCTTTCACAATCTTCTAGACTGTGAACCCACTGTTGGGTAGGGACCGCCTCTGTATGTTGCCAACTTGTACTTCCCAAGCACTTAGTACAGTGCTCTGCACACAGTAAGTGCTCAATAAATACGATTGAATGAATGAATCACCCCAGGGTCAAGTTTCCTAGGGTGGGAGGAGATACTCACTTCTTCTGGTTGCAGCAAGAAGGTCCTATCACTCACTCAGCAAGACACAGGGTCTGACCAAGTGGGCATTCCTGACTCTAGGTAACGATAACTCAGCACATTGGTATGACAGAGTTTCCATGTACTACCAAATGTTATTAGAGACTCCTCCCCAGATATACCTTTTAACTACCTGATCTTCTTCCCTTCTTTTGGCCATATTGGGGTGAAAAGGATTGTGTGACAAGACCCATTGCAATTTTCTCATTCTGGGCCTAATCTTTTGGCCTTATTGCTCACCCAGTCCCTCTAAGGTTGGTAGCTGGGAGGTGTGGGAAGTGTTAATGCTTCTTATTATTCACTGCCAGCTCTTCTAATACTAGTGAGCTAAGCTTGTTAGCCTGGCCAGGGTGTAACTTCCAGCAGGCTGTAATCTTTATGGTAACTCAGTTTTTGAGGCATGGGGAGATATGGACTCAGTGTTTTTTCAGGAAAATGATCCAGGCAGCAGAATGAAGTGGAGTGGGGAGAGATAGGAGGCAGGGAAGGAGGTCAGCAAGGAGGCTGATGCAAACAATGGTATTTATTAAGAGCTCACTGTGCACAAAAACATTCATTCATTCAATCATTTATTGAGTGCTTACTGTATTCAGAGCACTGTACTAAGCACTAGGGAAGTACAAGTTGGCCACATATAGAGATGGTCCCTACCTAACAGTGGGCTCACAGTCTAGAAGGGGGAGACAGACAACCAAACAAAACATATTAACAAAATAAAATAAATAGAATAGTAAATATGTACAAGTAAAATAGAGTAATAAATATGCACAAACATATATACAGGTGCCGTGTGGAGGGGAAGAAGGTAGGGCGGGGGGGATGGGGACGGGGAAGTGGGGGAGAGGAAGGAGGGAGCTCAGTCTGGGAAGGCCTCCTGGAGGAGGTGAGCTCTCAGTAGGGCTTTGAAGGGAGGAAGAGAGCTAGCTTGGTGGATGTGTGGAGGGAGGGCATTCCAGGCCAGGGGGAGGACGTGGGCCGGGGGTCGATGGTGGGACAGGCGAGAACGAGGCACAGTGAGGAGGTTAGCGGCAGAGGAGCGGAGGGTCCTCTGGTAGGACATGGTAGGGGATAAGTGCTTGGATTATTATGGTAGCAGCTTGGATGGAGAGGAAAAGACATATTCTACAGATGATGTAATTTGTAAATATGTGTTTATACAGAGCCATAATTATCTATATCTCAAATGCATTAGATAAATTACTAAATAATTGAGTTGTAAGGCAATTATTGTAATGAGCAATCACATGAAAAGCACAATGATCTTAATTGCTGATTTTTGATAAGTACAAAAAAGAAAATCTGTTTTTGAACATAAAGACCATGTTTTCAAAACTAAAAATATTTTCAATTATTAAATCATTTCACACCAAAAATGTATAAATGAAATATTTTAAAAAGTTATAACCAATCTGTATGTTTTCCTTCAAAATGCTTAAAATCCACGATTTTTTAAAAAGTGATAATGCAGATACTTGTATTTCAAAAATTCCAGATCATTTACAAAATTAAACAGTGACATTTTCATCTCTGTTGTGATCAATGAATTTAATAGCCAAGCCACTTCCAACCTCGAGCTGAAAAATTTAATGGCACTTCTATTTCAAGAGCATTTTTCTAATATCCTGAAAACTACAGAGAAGCTTTTTAGAGAGTTGTGAAACCAGAATATACAGCAGTTTAAATAACGGCAAAATATTTTGAAAAGATGGTTGGAAAAAATGGTGATTATAAGTGACGAGCAACAGGAAATGTAGTTGGTGTTGCAAAGGACTCACAAATTAGACTGTATAAAAGAATGGTAAAGGAGCATGTAAGACTTCCCAAGGAATGATATCACATTAGCAGATAAACTACTGTAAATATTTTTCTTTAACACAGTATTGGGAATGTTTGCATTCACCCACTTTCATTCTATGCAAATTCAAACTACTGTTTCAGATAATGGCATTGCTGTTATAAAAATAAATGACTCCAAATATTTTCCTTAATTAATATTATTTGCTCAAATAACTGCATTTATCTGGGTCAGACTGGTACACAAATGCTATATAGTGGAGTACATAAGTCAATATGTTCAGAAGTACTACGTGTGATTGGGAGTGCTTAGGTAAATACAGCCAGAGCATGTGCATGAAATATAAATAGGCTGGGATACACATACTAACACACAGATGTACACAAACACACACTTGGAAGCAGACACGTAGCAGGGAGTGGAAAGACATATATTGTCATGGGCAAAAACAGGCAATAAGGTGCTTGTGTAATGGGGGTTAGAAGCGTGTCCTGGATCAGGGGAGGTTAGAAAAGGGATGGGATGTTTTGGGCCAGCCAGAAGATGGACGGAGAGGAGTTCTGGAGCAGTCAGTTGGCCAGATAGAAGGAAGGGAAAGGGAAATCTCACACAGGATAGTAAGCAAGGTGGTGTGGACAAGACAGTTAGGGCAAGGATTTGGAAATGGTGTTATGGTTTAGGCTGGGAAGACGGAGGCTGTTGGCAGGAAGAATTTTTTCCAGGAAGTGAGTAAAGGGAAAGATTAATTTTTGGTTCATGGGAAGTGATAAGAGGGAACAGGGGACTTTTTATCAAAAGCATGATGGTAGTTTTTAAAATTTAAAGGGGGGAAAGGGACATTTTGTCAGTTGGGGCAGCAAAAGAGAGGAAGGAAAAGATTGTAAGGAGTGGAGAAACTTTTCTGCCACCATTGCTTGAAACACGATAGCAAGGTAGAGAGGAGAAACTGAGGCTGATAGGAGAAAGCCCTCCTGGTCAATTTCTGCATTGGCCATCAGAGAGTCAATTTGAGCTCTTTACGGTAACTCAGATAAGGACTCTCAGCTCTTGACTTATCCTCTCTCTCTGCCTCATTTATACAAATCGAGAAAATTTAATCCATTAACACTTGTGGGCAATCAATCAATCGTATTTATTGAGCGTTTACTGTGTGCAGAGCACTGTATACTAAGCGCTTGAGAAGTACAAGTTGGCAACATATAGAGACAGTCCCTACCCAACAGTGGGCTCACAGGCTAAAAGTGGGCAAGGAATACATCTACCAACTCTGTTACATTGTCCTCTCCCAAGGGCTTGTTATAGTGCTCACTACACACAATAATCACTCAGTAAATGCCACTGATAGATTGATATGCCCTCGAGTTATGAAAAGAACCAGTGGTTTTCCAAGAAATTTCTTCTGGGAAAAACAACCTCAATGTCTGTAATCTCTATGTTTACATCTAGATTCTTGCCTGGGCCTGCATCTTTGGATTGCTTTTCTCTGGGAATGTCCCAGTTTCTCAACATCTCTTTTCAAGTGAGGATGAATGAAGCTACTAATAAGGGTTCTAATCAGTCCTAAAGTCTTCATTTCATACTCTTATCAATGCATTCAATCAATTAATCAGTGGTATCTATTTAGCACTTATTGTGTGCAAAGCACTTTACTAAATGCTTAGAAGAGTGCAATACAATAGACAAATTCCCTGATCACAAGAAACCATTCAGCCAGTTTTCTAGTGGATTCCCACATTGCTTTTTGCTTTATATTTGCCTTACTTAGTTTTTCATCCTTCTATGTTAGAGATGTTTTTTCATCCCTAAACAAATTACCTTGCACTTTGCCCCAGTTAAATTGCATTCCCTTTTAAAGGACAATTTTCCAATTTGTCTGTGTTACTTTGAAATGTATTCCTGCTTCCAACATGTTAACCATTCCTCCCAATTTACTAGGATCTGAGATTTAATGAGCAGGGTCTTGATTTCTTCAGCCTATCAATAGAAATATTGGCAGCTTTTCCCAAAGTTAATGAAGCGACACAACAAGAAGTGAGAAATTTGTTTGCAATTCCAAAACACTGCATTTGGAACAATCTAAAATTTGGTAAATTACATATTCTGGACAGATCTATCCAGCATAAATTCTAGAGGATTCAATTATTTGCTTATCACAGAACTATGCAGTCCATTTACTTAGATTTCATTAATTCAATTGCTCAAGCATTAATTCAATTTGCCCTGCTCAGGTGGGCAAAAATGATCTCATTTGCTGCAGAAAGTTCCACCTCTTCCATGATAGTCCCAATGTCTCTGGCTCTTGCTGTACTTTCACTGGGAATCCCTGTTAGCAATAGTAGTAGTAGTAGTAGTAGTAGTAGTAGTAGTAGTAGTAGTAGTAGTAGTAGTAGTACTGATTTAAGGCTTACTATGTGCAGTTACTAAATTCTGGGGGAGACCTACACAGGTGAGATTTAGGTGAGATTTAGATCCAGATCTCAAGGGACTCACAGTGTAAGAATCAGGAAGGGAGTTTTGGCAAGAGATACATAAGGAGATGAGAACAAAAAGCTACAAAAGACAGAGACCATGACAAGCAAGAAAGCAGCAGCAAGATTTTGGGCTTCATAGAGCTCAGATCAACAATTACAGGAGTGACAGCGCAGTCACCCTCGTGATCTTCTCAGTAATCTAAAAGTGTGGAAGATTTGCTGCAGATGGTCAGGCGACCATGGGAACTCCAGGGTTCTGGGGAAGGAAAAGTTATTTCTATGAAGTTGGGGCCTGGGGGCTAGAAGCAGGAAGAGCAGTGGAATGACTCACATGATCACAGTACAACTAGTAGTAATAATGATGGTATTTATTAAGTGCTTACTATGTGCCAAGCCTGTTCTAAGTGTCATCCTTCTCTGGGGTGGAACAGGGCTACTCTATGCCTCTATGGAAAAATGGACATGTGAATGCGTTAGTGCTATATAGTGGAGTACATAAGTCAATATGTTCAGAAGTACTATGTGTGGTTGTGAATGATTTGGTAACGAAGTACTAGCAGTATAGATGTAGTAGCAATAGTCTTCATTAAACACTTGCTGTAGAGCACTGTATACTAAGCTCTGGGAAAAATACGAAATTTAACTTAGAATTAGACATGGTCTCTTTCCCTCAAGGGGTTCAAAATCTAAAAATATAAATTCAGGAGAGGGGACTGGAAGCAGACACAAAAGGAGGGATGAAGGCAGCATGAAGACATGCACAAATACTTTAAATAAAAACAAAGTTCCGTCTGTTACTGTGGTTAAAGGAGCATCATTTCAGGCTTCTCATGGTTCAGAATACACAGGCATAACTGCAATCACAATGACGGCTACAGCAGCAGCCACTATAGTCTTCCTGAGGTTTTGTGGAGAGAGTGCCAGACTGAATTCTTCTCTCTGTCCTACCACAGTGGTGCAAGGTAGGTCAGCATGGAGGCTTCTTTGTGATATGTCCAAGACAGAGATCCTTATCTTCCCTCCCAACCCTTGTCCTCTCACTGAGCTTCCTGTTACTGTGGATGACACTACCATCCTTCCTGTCTCACAAACCTGCAACCTTGGTGTCATCCTTGACTCTACTCTCTCATTCACCCCACACATCCAATCCGTCACCAAAACCTGCTGGTCTTACCTTTACAACATCACCAAGATCCGCCCTTTCCTCTCCATCCAAACCGCCACCTTGTTGGTACAATCTCTCATCACATCCCGACTGGATTACTGCATCAACATCCTTTTTTTATTTCCCAACCTCCTGTCTCTCCCTGCTTCAGTCTATACTTCACTCTGCTGCCTGCTCTGGGCATGTCACCCCCCCTCCTCAAAAATCTCCAGTGGTTGCCTATCAACCTTCGCATGAAGCAAAAACTCTTCACTATTGGCTTCAAAGCTCTCCATCACCTTGCCCCCTCCTACCTCACCTTCCTTCTTTCCTTCTACAGCCCAGCCCGCACACTCTGCTTCTCTGCCACTAATCTCACTGTGCCTCTGGCCCACGACCTCTGACCCACGTCCTACCTCTGGCCTGGAATGCCCTCCCTCCTCACAACCGCCAAATTATCTCTCTTTCCCCATTCAAAGCCCTTCTGAGAGCTCACCTCCTCCAGACCTTCCCAGACTGAGCCCCCATTTTCCTCTGCCCCTCCTCCCCTCCCATTGCCCCTACTCCCTCCCTCTGCTCTGCCCCTGTCCCCTCCCCACAGCACTTGTATATATTTGTACATATTTATCATTGTATTTATTTTATTAATGATGTGTATATATCTATAATTCTATATACAATAATAATAATAATGATGGTATTTGTTAAGTGCTTACTATGTGCAAAGCACTGTTCTAAGCGCTGGGGGATACAAGGTGATCAGGTTGTCCCACGTGAGGCTCACAATCTTAATCCCCATTTTACAGATGAGTTAACTGAGGCACAGAGAAGTTAAGTGACTTGCCCAAAGTCACACAGCTGACAAGTGGTGGAGTCGGGATTAGAACCCATGACTTCTGACTCTCAAGCCCGCTATTGATGCATGTCTACTTGTTTTGTTTTGTCGTCTTTGTCCCCCTTGTAGACTGTGAGCCCATTGTTGGGGAGGGATTGTCTCTATCTGTTGCCGAATTGTACTTTCCAAATTCTTAGTGCAGTGCTCTGCACACAGTAAGTGCTCAATAAATACTATTGAATTAATGAAGGAATGAATGATATGGCAGAAAGCCAGGGTTGGTTCCTAAGATGGCATTGTTTGGTAGAAGGGAATACTCAGGGCCCTGGATGGTGCGGTGGGAAAGCAGCATGTTCTTGGTGGATTCGGTTGATGGTCTAGTGGACAGAGAGGCCAAGGGGCCAAGGAGTATGCTGCTACCATTTAGATCTCCATGGCCCAGCATGCACAAAGCACATTCAAAGCAGGGATCTTGGGTAGTGTGTCAGGGTGGGGGAACAGGAGAGACAGCAGAGTTCACGGTGGGTTTACTAGTGGAGAGGTTTTAATGACTCTTTTTCATTTTCCATCTACTGAGTAGATTATAGAAGCAGCATGGAGAAGCATCATGGCTTAGTGGATGCTCATGGTTCTATGAGTCAGAAGGTCATGAGTTCTAATTCCAGTTCGCCCACATGTCTTCTATATGACCTTGGGCAAGTCACTTCACTTTTCTGGGCCTCAGTTACCTCATCTGTAAAATGGGGAATAAGAGTGTGAGCCCACTGTTGGGTAGGGACCATCCCCATATGTTGCAAACTTGTACTTCCCAAGCACTTAGTACAGTGCTCTGCACAAAGTAAGCGCTCAATTGAATGAATGAATGAATGTAGGGCATGGACTGTGTCCAACCTGATTAACTTGAATCTACCCCCGCATTTAGAACAATGTTTGGCACATAGTAAGTGCTTAACAAGTACCATCATTATCATTATTATTATCATTATTATTGAATTGTTTGGGTTATAGCAATGACAAATAGCCCAGATGTTCAAATATGTGTTGATGAGGAATATAGATCTGTTGAGAATCATCACACCTGTTTCCTAATACTCTATTAGATTTTCTCTAAAATTAACAGTTGTATAAACTCATAGTTTCAACAGGTTTAAAGTGATTGTAAAGGAAATGACTGAAATTTGTTTTTACTTTGAGCCTTTCTGAAGGCAAAATGATTATTTATCCTCCATAACCATGATTCAACATTTCATTATTAATGAAATTGAATATATTCACATCATTGCTTTCCCACTAGACCATTTAAATTTTTTATATTGTACATTCATATGAAGGTCCTTCTGAGTTATCATCATCAGATATTAATTATTATAATTTTCACTGTAAAACAATTATTTGACAAATTGAATATAACAAGCTGCAATCTTTCATTTTATTGTACATTATCTTTTTCTTGTTCAATAAAGACAATTTTTGCTTATGAGACCACTCAGCATTGTCATTTGAAATAAAATTTAGAGTAACTATTTTAATCAGAGAATGATTACATTGTCTAATATAATTTGATACATTTTAAGCACGTTTTATGTAATGACCCATCTCAAAAACACATTATTTTAGTTAGAGCATATATATATATATATATATTTACTTAAAATAGTGGATAGAACTTGAGCCTGGGAGTCTAATCCCGGAACAACCACTTGTCTGCTGTGTGACTCTGGGCAAGTCACTTCACTTCTTTGTCTTTCAGTTACCTCACCTAGAACATGGGGATTTAAGACTATGAGTCCCATGTGGGACAAGGACTGTGTCCAACCTGATTAGTTTTTATTTACCCCAGGACTTAGAACAGTGTTTGGCACATAGTAAGTGCTTAACAAATACCATAGAAAAGAGAAAATGAGAATGTCTAAATTTAAATTCTGAAGTCTAAAGATGTAGTGTGGATCTGTATCCCAGTGCTCACTAGGCCTGGGGTACCTCTCCAATGCCCAGCAGCCCCAGGGTCCCAGGACCCTCCTGCTCCTCAGACACCTTCCCTTTGCTCCCCTTCCCCATCGCGTCCCAGTTTCCCTCCTCTTACTCCATGGCAGTGATGTGCAGGCTGATGGCTCTGGTGTTTGTTGATCTTTGCCTCTCCCACGGAGCACTGTGCCATTTGGCTCTTGTTTCTGTGTAACAAGACTAGCACAGATTCTGGTCCCATCCACTCCCAGTTAGACTTGTAAGCTTGTTGTGGGCAAGGACCGCCTTTACCAACTCTATTGTATTTTACTCTCACAAGTGCTTAGTAAAGTGCTTTGCACAGAGTAAGAGCTCAATAAATACAATCAATGGTGATGATGATAATGGTGATAGTTTGCTCTCCATACAACAGGTTGCAGGCATACAATAAAGAAGCTCAAATACCTCTTTTATATCTGAACCAGCCTGCTGAAGACAATCTTAGGTAGTGCTGTGGCTTCTTCTGATTGTTTGTCATGCTTATATTGTAATTCATTCATTCAATCATATTTATTGAGCACTTACTGTGTGCAGAGCACTGTACTAAGCGCTTGGGAAGTACAAGTTGGCAACATATAGAGACGGTCCCTACCCAACAGCGGGCTCACAGTCTAGAAGATGTATTGCTAGAAGATGTATTAAGATTCTAATGTATTGCTAGGAGGAGTGATCGATAGGGTAGGGACTGTCTCTATATGTTACCAACTTGTACTGCCCAAGCGCTTAGTACAGTGCTCTGCTCATAGTAAGCGCTCAATAAATACGATTGATGATGATGATGATAGGTCAAGATGACTACGGCATTAGCTACTGGGCATCAAAGGGAATTTTTTTTACAGCACTTGATAGGACAGAGTTATATAACCACAAATGCACTAATGCATTTTGAAATTACTCATTCAATGCAGAGAATTCAGCAGTTTTACCTTAATTCTCTGCTTATATGATTATAAAGTGGCTTCCTTGTTATTGATAGGGCTTTGTAAATCTGTAATATGCCCACATCAACATGAAAGCCCTGAAACCCTATTGATTAGTAAAATGAAACTTCCACACTAACAGAGTGTTAGTTGGCCTTGAATTAATTGCATTAATTATCTCTATTTTTCTGGCCTTCAAAAGAATCCCCAATTCCTAAATTAGTCAGTAATCAGTATTTCAATTAGCCAAATTAATTTGAGAAATCTGGATTAAGATTTTATTTTGAAATGCTCAGAATGAAATGATTAATTTAAACAAGGCTGCTTTCAATTTAATAGAGGATGCTGAATTACTATAGAGTTTCATAACTATAAAGTATAAAATCACAGATCATATTTTTGGACTGGATTAAATCTCTGCTTAGACTATGTTCTTGTGCTTTGAAAGGAAGTTCATAAGTGATATTGAAATGGAGACTCCAATCTCTAGTATTTAACAGAAATGAACTATATAAAGCTTTCATCAGAAACTTACAAGATATTGGTAAAAATTCCAAACACATTAACCATTTCATCAATACTTCAATTTTAATCAAGAAAAATATTTTTAACTAGTCCCAGCAAAAAGGACTTTGGGACTCTCCCTGTGAAGTCTGCATGCTTTTTGGGTAGGGATAGCGTCTATCAATTCTGTCATATTGTGCTTTTCTCAAGTGCTTATTACAGTGCTATGCACACAGTAAGTGCTCAGAAATATCATAGGTTGATTGATTAATTGAGCTATGAGTTCTAATCACATCTATGCATTTACATGACCAGAGGCACGTTAATTAACTTCTCTATACCTTTTAATATATAGAAATGTTAAATCAGACCTACTTACCTCCAAAGACGAATTTCAGAATTGGGTCTAACAGCTTTTTTTAATGGTATTTTTAAGTGCTTACTAAATGCTGGAGTAGAGAAAAGCTAATTCATTCATTCAATCTCATTTATTGAGTGCTTACTGTGTGCAGAGCACTGAACCAAGTGCTTGGAAAGTCCAGTTCCACAACAGACATGGACAATCCCTGACCAACAACGGGCTCACAGGCTAGAAGCAGCGTGGCTCAGTGGAAAGAGGCCGGGCTTGGGAGTCAGAGGTCATGGGTTTAAATCCCGGCTCCACCACTTATCAGCTCTGTGACTTTGGGCAAGTAACTTCACTTCTCTGGGCCTCAGTTCCCTCATCTGGAAGATGGGGATGAAGACTGGGAGCCCCACGTGGAACAACCTGATCGCACTGTATCCCCACTAGCGCTTAGAACGGGGCTTCGCACATAGTAAGCGCTTAACAAATGCCATCATTATTATTATTAGAAAGGGGCGGGCGGGAGGCAGACAACAAAATTGGTAGACGGGCAGATCTATACAGGTGATTACTACCATTCATTGATTCATTCATTCAATCATATTTTTTGAGCACTTACTGTGTGCATAGCACTGTACTAAGCACTTGGGAAGGACAAGTTGGCAACATAGAGATATGGTCCCTACTCAACAATGGGCTCACAGTCTATAGGACTGTTTGTGCTACCAATAAATAGAATTATAGAGATAGACCCCAGTGCTGTGGGGTGGGGGAAGGGGGATCATAGGAGAAGGGGGCTCAATGTGGGCGATAAGGGGGCTCACCTGACCCACCAGGGTGCAGAAGTCCCCGCAGAGGAGCTCCTGAACCAGGATCCTCTCCCCACCACAGGCAGCAGTGGCCTTCCCTGCTGCCATGACGGTCCCCGGCCCACCCAAGCGCTCCCTCCTCAAGTTGTACACAGTCATTATCCCATATGCCTCTCACAATCTTATTCCCTATTTGACAGATGAGATAACTGAGGCATAGAGGAGTGAATTGACTGGCCCAAAGTCACAAAGCAGAAAAATGGAGAAGCTTGGGTTAGAACCCAGGTCCTTCTGACTCGCAGGCCTGTGCTCTATCCATTAGGCAATGCTTACGGCTCTTTAGTGTATATTTTCCATTGTAAAATAGTATGACTAGAGCCTAATGGTCTTGACTACACATGTACTTTGTGCCACAATTACACTTTATCTTTTATCTTCCTACAGAAAAATTTTTCACCTTTTCTGTGTGTTGTTTCTCAGACAGGAGTGTGATGGATTTACAAGAGACTTTATAGTTATTTTCATCCTTGTAATGTGAATTGTAAAATGCCTCAGACTGCGAGGCACTACCATGTTATTTATTTTCAAAGTATCGCTAAAAAGCCAACAGAACAGTCAGAGTCACTTGCTGGAGGAACAAAAAAATTCAATGATTCAATTGTATAGAAAATACTATATGGTCATTATTGAGTTATTTATCACCTCCTGGAATTCCTGATGTCACCAACAAATAATGCAGGATGGCAGGAACAGGATGTAGGAGAAAGGGTATGGACTGAGGGGTCAGGAATAGATTTCCTTTTATTTTGGAACAGTTTTGACCCCATGAGCTACTCCATGTTCCATGAAACACTCCCAGACTCTCACACTCATTTATTGACACAACACTAACCAGGTTCTCTTCCTATTTATATTCCCAAGCTCCTATTCTGCTTCTTGTCCTTTTACTGTAGGCATCTTGCAAGGTTGTGATCTGGGTCTCATACTTTTTGCTTTACAGTCCCTCTCTCGGGGAGCTCATCCTCTCACATGACTTCAGCTACAGTTTCTATAGAGGTAATGAAAATATTTCTCCCCAGCCCTGACCTCTCACTTGACTTGCAATCCCATATTTCCGCTTTCTTCTAGAACTATTCCATTTTAATGTCCTACCTCAACCTGAAACTCAGTGTCGAAAATAAAACTAATTATCTCTCCCCCTAAACCCACTCCTCCTTGCAGCATGGCTTGGTGGGAAAAGCACGGGTTTGGGAATCAGAGGTCATGGGTTCTAATCCTGGCTCCACCATTTGTCAACTGTGTGACTTTGGGCAAGTACTTAACTTCTCTGAGCCTCAGTTACCTCATCCATAAAATGGGGATTAAGACTGTGAGCCGCACGTGGGACAAACTGATCACCTTGTCTTCCCCCCCAGCGCTCAGAACAGTGCTTCACACATAGTAAATGTTTAACAAATGCTATTATTATTATTATTATCACCTCATTTGAGAACATCATCCCCCTCCCTTTACCAGAAGCCCACAACCTTGATGTCATCCTTGACTTCTCACTCTCTTTAAACTCTCACTTTCAGTCAACTGCAAATTGCCAGTTCTTCTTTCACAACATCTCCCAGATGTTCTTCCCCTTTTCCCCCACCCAAACAACTCTGGTTACATTTTGGATAGACTATTGAATCAGAATAAACCCATCAACATTCTGCAGGACTTATAAATGTATTTAAACCCAACTTCTGCATTTTGTATGTGCATTTATTCAATTTTGCATTCCATTATTTATCATGACTGCTCCACTTCTTATTTTTTTATATCAGTCTCCCATGTGAGATTTCAAGCTTCTTTGTGAGCTTCTCTGTTTCATTGTTCCCAAACATGTAGTACAATGCATTGCACCAAATGAGTGCTCAATCAATCACTTGTATTTATTGAGCACTTACTGTGTGCAGGGCACTGTACTAAACACTTGGGAGAGAACAATATAACAGAATTGATAGATATATTCCCTGCCCACAATGAGCTTACAGTCTCAATAAATACTAATATCACTACTTATCATCATCATCATCATCAATCGTATTTATTGAGTGCTTACTATGTGCAGAGCACTGTACTATGCACTTGGGAAGTACAAATTGGCAACATATAGAGACAGTCCCTACCCAACATTGGGCTCACAGTCTAAAAGGGGGAGACAGAGAACAAAACCAAACATACTAACAAAATAAAATAAATAGAATAGATACGTACAAGTAAAATAAATAAATAAATAGAGTAATAAATATGTACAAACAAATATACATATATACAGGTGCTGTGGGGAAGGGAAGGAGGTAAGAAGGGGGGGTGGAGAGGGGGACGAGGGGGAGAGGAAGGAAGGGGCTCAGTCTGGGAAGGCCTCCTGGAGGAGGTGAGCTCTCAGCAGGGCCTTGAAGGGAGGAAGAGAGCTAGCTTGGCGGATGGGCAGAGGGAGGGCATTCCAGGCCCGGGGGATGACGTGGGCCGGGGGTCGATGGCGGGACAGGCGAGAACGAGGTACAGTGAGGAGATTAGCGGTGGAGGAGCAGAGGGTGCGGGCTGGGCTGTAGAAGGAGAGAAGGGAGGTGAGGTAGGAGGGGGCGAGGTGATGGAGAGCCTTGAAGCCCAGGGTGAGGAGTTTCTGCCTGATGCGCAGATTGATTGGTAGCCACTGGAGATTTTTGAGATTTTTATATTCTGGTCCCTCAGGAAGCATTTATTCATTCAATTGCATTTATCGAGTGCTTATTGTGTGCAGAGCAGCGTACTAAGTGCTTGGGAGAGTACTAAACAACTATATAACAATAAACAAACACATTCCCTGCTCACATTGAGCTTAGAGGGTGAGACATTAAAGTAAATAAATAAAATACAGATATGTATATAAATGTTGTGAGGCTGGCACAGGGGAAGAACAAAAGGAGCAAGTCAGAGCCTTTGACATGTGCCTTTGACATGGGGGAGAGTAATTGTCAGATTTGAGGAGGGAGGGCATTCTAGGCCAGAGGCAGGGGCTAGGGGTCAGGAGCAAGATAGATGAAATCAAGTCAAATTAAGAAGGTTAGCATTAGAGGAATGAAGTTAGCATTAGAGGAGTGAAGTATGTGGGCTAGACTGTAGTAGGAGAGTAGGAAGGTGAGGTAGAGGGGACAAGGTGATTGGGTGCTTTGAAGCCAGTGGTGAGGAGCTTATGCTTGATGCTCGTTGCAGAGATGGATGCTCAACCGCCAGAATTTTCCAATTACCCCTATTTCACCGACAAGCCCAGTTCCCATTTATCTACAGGGTTCCAGGGTGGTTCCCATCCATAACATCCTTAAAGATGGCCCTGAAATGGATTGCATGATAAAAGCAACTGATGGAACGATCTCAACGATCACACCGAAGTGCCTTATAAGGAGAGGACTCTGCTGAGGAGGAGGTTGCATTAGCTCAAGTGAGAAGACCAGGATCAGGACTAAAGCATTTGCTCTAGAAGCTGTTTTGAAGCAGATTTGGATGATACTCTGAGGGTGATGATGGAGTAGCCCACATTAACCAAAGATGAGCCCTGGTCCAGTCATGAAGGTACAAAAGGCTGGAAATACTGACTCTAGTGTTTCTTGGTTACAGGAGGAAACAGTAATACAGTGTAGTAAGGTGGTGTTGCCCCCTGGTACAGTGAAGATAGGCAGTTTGGCAGAAATAGCGCAGAAGGAAGATGAGCAGCTCTGTCGATAACATATTTTGAGCTGCTGATGAGGTAGTTGGTATGTGAAGTCTTTTAGCCAGAGTATTCTACAGTGAACATGCATGGGTAAGCTCCTTTAGGACAGGGTCTGTGCCACTTATTACTCAATTGTATTCCCCCAAGCAATCAGTATAATGTACTGCAATTAATCCATGGTATTGATCAATTACTGTGTACAGAGAATCATTCTAAGTGTGTCAGGAGAAGCAGCGTGGCCTAGTGGCAAGAACATGGGCTTGGGAATCAAAGGAACTATGTCCCAATCATGGCTATGTGACTTTGCTGTGTGACGTTGGGCAATAACAACTTCTCGGTATTTCAGCTACCTCATCTTTTAAATAATAATGATAATGATGGTATTTGTTAAGCGCTTACTATGTGGAAAGCACTGTTCTAAGCGCTGGGGAGGTTACAAGGTGATCAGGTTGTCCCACGTGGGGCTCACAGTCCTAATCCCCATTTTACAGATGAGGTAACTGAGGCACGGAGAAGTTAAGTGACTTGCCCAAAGTCACACAGCTGACAATTGGCAGAGCCAAGATTTGAACCCATGACCTCTGACTCCCAAGCCCATGCTCTTTCCATTGAGCCACGCTGCTTCTTAAATGGGAATTAAATCTTCCTCCCCACAATTTATAGCAGAGCCCCATATGGGACATGGACTGTATCCAACCTGATTATCTGTATCTACCCTAGTGCATAACACAGTAGCTGGCACATTGTAAGCACTTAATAAGTACCAGAAAAAATACACTAGAATAAACTAAAGAATACAGATTTGATTTCTATCCCCAAAGAACTTACACCTCTGCACAAAGAAGGTGATCAGCAAATACAATTTTCCATTCTTTAATATAGTTTATGAACCTAGGACCTGCCCTCATCATTTTGTTCTGTAGTTATTAGTCTTTTCTCTGTTTTACAGGTGAGGCAACTGAGGCACAGAGAGGTGAAGTGATTTGCCCAAGGTCACACAGCAGACATTTGGCAGAGCTGGAATTAGGATCCAGGTCCTTCTGGCTCCCAGGCCTGTGCTCTATCTACTAAGCCATGGACTGTGAGTCCCATGTGGGACATGGACTGTGTCCAACCTGATTGTCTGGTATCTACCTCAGTACTTATCACAATGCCTGGCACATAATAAGCTCTTAACAAATACTATAAAAAATAAAAAAGGCCTGGGGTAGACACAAGTTAATCAGGTCAGATACAGTCCATGTAACACATGGGACTCATCTAGTCTAAGTAGGAGGGAGTTGCAGGGAGAACAGGCATTGAATCCACAATTTGCAGTTGATGAAACTGACTCACAGAGAAATTAAGCGACTTGCCCAAGGTCACACAATCGGCAAGTGGCAAAGCCAGGATTAGAACCTAGATTCATTCGTTCGTTCATTCATTCGTATGTATTGAGCACTTACTGTGTGCAGAGCACTGTACTAAGAGCTTGGAAAGTACAATTCAGCAATAAAGAGAGATAATCCCTGCCCACACCAGGCTTACAATCTAGATGGGGGGAGAAAGACATAAAAACAAGTAAACATCAATCGTCATCATCAATCGTATTTATTGAGCGCTTACTATGTGCAGAGCACTGTACTAAGCACTTGGGAAGTACAAATTGGCAACATATAGAGACAGTCCCTACCCAACAGTGGGCTCACAGTCTAATAGGGGGAGACAGAGAACAAAACCAAACATACTAACAAAATAAAATAAATAGAATAGATATGTACAAATAAAATAAATAAATAAATAAATAAATAGAGTAATAAATATGTACAAACATATATACATATATACAGGTGCTGTGGGGAAGGGAAGGAGGTAAGAAGGGGGGATGGAGAGGGGGATGAGGGGGAGAGGAAGGAAGGGGCTCAGTCTGAGAAGGCCTCCTGGAGGAGGTGAGCTGTCAGCAGGGCCTTGAAGGGAGGAAGAGAGCTAGCTTGGCGGATGGGCAGAGGGAGGGCATTCCAGGCCCGGGGGATGACGTGGGCCGGGGGTCGATGGCGGGACAGGCGAGAGCGAGGTACGGTGAGGAGATTAGCGGCGGAGGAGCGGAGGGTGCGGGCTGGGCTGTAGGAGAGAAGGGAGGTGAGGTAGGAGGGGGTGAGGTGATGGACAGCCTTGAGGCCCAGGGTGAGGAGTTTCTGCCTGATGCGCAGATTGATTGGTAGCCATTGGAGATTTTTGAGGAGGGGACTAACATGCCCAGAGCGTTTCTGGACAAAGATAATCCGGGCAGCAGCATGAAGTATGGATTGAAGTGGAGAGAGACACGAGGATGGGAGATCAGAGAGAAGGCTGATGCAGTAGTCCAGACGGGATAGGATGAGAGCTTGAATGAGCAGGGTAGCGGTTGGGATGGAGAGGAAAGGGCGGATCTTGGCAATGTTGCGGAGCTGAAACCGGCAGGTTTTGGTGACAGCTTGGATGTGAGGGGTGAATGAGAGAGCGGAGTCGAGGATGACACCAAGATTGCGGGCTTGTGAGACGGGAAGGATGGTAGTGCCGTCAACAGAGATGGGAAAGTTAGGGAGAGGGCAAGGTTTGGGAGGGAAGACAAGGAGTTCAGTCTTCGACATGTTGAGCTTTAGGTGGCGGGCAGACATCCAAATGGAGATGTCCTGAAGGCAGGAGGAGATGCGAGCCTGGAGAGAGGGGGAGAGAGCAGGGGCAGAGATTTAGATCTGGGTGTCATCAGCATAGAGATGATAGTTGAAGCCGTGGGAGCGAATGAGGTCACCAAGGGAGTGCGTGCTTGTAAACAGGCAACAATATAAATAAATATAATTATAGAAATGTACATATATAGACAATTGCTCTGGGGTAGGGAGAGGCAGGTAGAGCAAAGGGAATGAGGTGGGGTGACATGGAGGGGAGCTTAGGAAAAGTGGGGCTTAGTCTGGGAAGGCTTTGAAGGGGGGAAGTGTGATTGTTTGGCAGATTTGAGGAGAGAGGACATTCCAGGCCAGAGGTAGGAAGTGGGTCAGGGGTCGATGGCGGGACAGGTGAGGACGAAGCACAGTGAGAAGGTTAGCACCGGAGGAGTGGAGTGTGCATGCTGGTGTTTAGAAGGAGAGAAGGGAGGTGAGATAAGAAGGGGCAAGGTGATGGAGAGCTTTGAAGTTAATAGTGAGGAGAGGAACTAGATCCTCTGGCTCCCATGTCCATGCTTTACCCATGAGGCCATGCTGCTTTCCACCGATACACTAAACCAAGCCTTAGGTTGCCTTTGTGGCTAAGAATGTGGTGATTAGTTTAATTGTTGGCATTTTTAGCTTTAAATATCAGTTGCTTTACATATCATTCTATAAACTTGTTTGGTGTCTTCAATTGCTATCTTTCGTCATTGGTAATATTAATTAAATAGTGACTTTGTCTATTATTCTTTGAGGAATAATGGTTCAGCCATGATTACTGGGGTTTTCAAAATGCTACCAAAAGAATTCTGACTGGAGTTTCTAATCCATAGTCTTTGAATTTCTCTGAACCCAGGATAGCTAGCTTTAATTCTAGTTTGGTGTGGCTGGTCTAAACAGCCACAGTTTCTACCTCATGAAGTATATGATTCTGTGTCTAATAAAGACCTACACTGTTGTAGAGTATATTATCTGGGCAAATCAAAAACAGAGATTTCCAGTTGCCAATAATAGCCTTTGTTTGGGTGTAGGGTTTCCCAGGTGTGAAACCATATACAATTTATAAATTAGCATTCAATAAATATTATTGATTAAATACTGTTGATTGATTTTGATTTTCTTCAGACTTATTGTTAGTCCATAACTCTGTGCTGAATCTGCAAAGCAATTCATAATTACTGGGTTTCTCCTTGATGATGTCTCTAAGTGGAAAATCACCTGCATATAATGGTTCCTGAATCAATGCCCCAAAGACCAATGATGTTCATAACAGGTTCAGCTGGAAGACTTTCCTAGACCATGGGAAGTATCTTCTGATTTCAGCTTCCAGATTTTTCATTGCATTCTTAAGCACAGAGTGAACAGGATGGGACCTCTCACAGAGTACTGCTTCATACCAAAGATGATGGGGAAATGGCCATGTACTCTTTCTGAATTGGCTAGCCATGCCATTTTGGTAAATTTCTCAGGCCAGCTGAATCTGTTAATGATTTCAAAAGCTTTCATAAGCTCTATTAAGGTCTTCTATGATGTCTTCAATAAATAGTAATATTTATTTAATACCTACTGTGGGCAGAACATTATACTATGTTCTTGGGAGGGACCAGTAGAATTAGTAAACATGATCCCTGCTTTCAGTGAGATTACAGTCTAATGGGAGAGATAGACACAAAATAAATAATAGGTAAGGAGAAACAGCAGAGTTTAAAAATCTGTACAGCAACCAATCAATCAGCACTTAGGAGAGTACAATATAACAGAATTATATAACAATATAACAGAGTTGGCAGACACATTCCGTGCCTACAAGGAGCTTAAACAGACTACACTATAGGAGGTAGGATGCGGGGTGTGGGGATGTGAGTATCTGCATGTCTGAGGTGATGTGAAAGTACTGCAGTGGCAGCTGGGGACATAGGATGGGGAATAGAGAGATTAATTAGAGAAGACCTTCTGAAGGAGGTGTGATTTCAAAAGGGCTTTGAAGATGAGAGAGCAGTCCTCTGTCTAATGTGAAGGGGGAGGAAATTCCAGGCAGAGGGGAGAACATGATCAAGAGATAGGCTATGAGTTAGACAAGAATGAAACACAGGGAATAGGCTAGCTTGAGAAGAATGAAGCATGCAAGCTGGGTTGTACTGGGAAAAGAATGAAGATAGGCAGCAGGGGAGAATTTATTAAGCACCTTTAACTCTCAGAGATAGGTGCAGAATGATGGTTTAGAAAAAAAGATTTGAGCAGCAGAGTGAAGTATGGACTGGAGAGAGGAGAGACTGGAGGTGGAAGACCACTTTGGTGGCAGATGAGACTGAGAATAAGCAGATTTTGGAAAGGTGGTGAAGAAAGAATTGATGGGATTTGTAAGTGTCAGATCTTTCCTTTTTTTGTTTTTTGAATTTTCTTGGATCTATTTCACTGTCAGGACCATATCTGCTCACCCGATCTGAAGCCACATTGAAATTCAGGTAATGCACAGTTCACTCTGTTCCTCACAAGGCTGTTCAGAAATATTCCGGCTATACTGTTGCTGGCAATAAAAATCAGAGAGATGCCCTAGTAGTTTCCACAGGCAGTTTTCTAAAATCATGGAGATCAACAGTTAACATGCTACTAAAAACAACTCTTCATGTTCTTGAAGACACTTGAAAAATCATCCCTTGACCTTCTCTTCAATGGCCTAAAATAATCCCAATTCTTTTACCCTTTCCCTATAGGCCTTTTCATTGTTTTCATTATTCTTCCCTTGGATAGCCCCCAATTTTTCCTTTCCTTTTTATAGTATGGCTATCAAAATGGGACCCATTGCTCTATTAAGGCTCTGAACAATGCAGAATATTCATCTATAATGTATAAATACATGAAAACAGCGGTTTTGTTTCCTCAACCTGATTCAATGTGAAGTGTTGTCATCCTATTAAATCCCTCAGTGGAAATGGCTAGTAACCCTTAAATGAAACTGCACAGGTGGTGCTGCTATGATGACATATGGTTCTAGTACAAAAAGCCCCTTAGCTCAGAGCAGCATATGCTTTGGCCAAAGAAACCTGGTCTCTTTATGATAAAACCAGATTTTGAATCCCATTTGTGAAAGAATATGAAATGAAAGTGTTTCATTGTATATAAAATGGAAATGATAAACCCCAACTTCAAAATATATACTCTTAAGCATTTGTTAGTAAAATAGATCACCTTCTTTCCACTATTATCTCAACAGAAAAAAGTCAGATCTTTCAGCCATTTCTTTATTTTCAGTACTGCCCTTCATCTGTTAAAAAGGATAGTAAACCATTGAATTTTAGTGGGTATACATTATTTTAATACTAAAATAATGACATACATGGTCCAGTGACAACCTGTGAATGTGTGTGTGTATATGGTTGTCATCTTTGGTCAAAGACAAAGTAGGAGTACAATTTTTATCATAGGGTTCAAAAGACCAATTGGGAATGTACAAGTAACTTAAATTCACTTTGCCTCAATTTCCTCACTTATAAAATGGGGATAAACTACCCATTCTCCCTTTAAGCCCTTTGTGGGACTGGGACTATGTTTTGTCTGATTCTTGTACCTACCTCAGTGCTTAGCACAGTGTTCAGCATATAGCAAGCATTTGATCAATGCCCATTATTATGATTACACTCTCTGGATATACCGTTTGCCCTTTGATGCACTGTTGCATTTGTTACTCTCAGTGCACATGTTCAAACAATGACATAAAACACTGAAGGGAAAGTACACCTCTATAGGGACTGAAATAGTCCATAAAAATCTGCTTCAAAATCTGACATTGAAAAAATGACTCTTGACACTTATTTGATTTTTGGGTGTAGTTGAATGTCCACTAAAAGCATTTTATTGAATACATTTTTTCATTGGTGATTTGCATACAACAGATAATTCAAATAGGCCAGTATATTGAACCAAATTTTATTTTTTGAAGGTGTATCCTGGAAAAGGGCTGTTGAGGCATATTTTGTCAATTATTCCCCAAGGGTTTTCTCAGGGGTTAGAAAGTGTTATTAAACACCTCTCCCATAAGAATTGGATTTAATAAGGAGGAAGACTGCAATGTAGCTATAGATGCCAACACAAGCAATATCACGTGATACAACTTCCTTAAAAATGTGGTTATTTCTTGAATAGTTGTACTGTGGGGTGCATATTTCCACTCATGATACCAATGAGGAACAATTTTAGAACCTCTGAAAGAAAAATATGATAACCCTTTGTATGCCCTATACTGCTAAGTCTAAAGAAAATTGAGGTGATGAATTAACTTGAACCAGGCAAGCCATACACACAACCATTTGCAATCAAAATCTACATTTGTAACACTGAGCTAAACACTTCTGCAGAATTCTGATACCTAGGCAGCACACTGATTAAACAATGCAATATGGAAGCAGGAATACAATTTAAGAATATCAACTTACCCTTTGGGAGGCTGTAAATCAGCATGTGGTAATACAATAATAGTAATAATAATAATAATAATGGCATTTATTAAGCACTATGTGCATGCACTGTTCTAAGCACTGGAGAGGTTACAAGGTGATCAGGTTGTCCCATGGGGGGCGCTCACAGTCTTAATCCCCATTTTACAGATGAGGTAACTGAGGCACAGAGAAGTTAAGTGACTTGCCCAAAGTCACACAGCTCACAATTGGCAGAGCCGGGATTTGAACCCATGACCTCTGGCTCCAAAGCCGGGGCTCTTTTCCACTGAGCCACACTGCTTCTCAAGGTGTCACTCTTCAGCATGGTACGAGCTTGGTATCAGGCCCTAGGCCAAACAATAAACAGACAGAGCTTTAGTGTTGTCCAACCTACTCTATACCTGTGAAACTTAGAACACATAGGCAATACATCTGGCTCCTTGAGCAGTTCCATCAGCATCATGTATGGACAATACTGGCTTTTGAGAAATACCATGGACTGCCCGAAAAAAAAAATCAAGTGGATTTTGGAGTAAAATAAATCAAAGTGGTCTTTGGAAGGCCAAATGACTCGATTTAGATTAACATATTTTGGGCACATAATCAGGAGGACTAATTCTCTGGAGAAGACACTAATGCTAGGAAAAGTCCAGGGAAAATGTGAAAGAGGCAGCCCGGCAGCTAGATGGATAGAGACCATAACAACGATAATGGAAGAACCATTAGAAAGGTTGTGGATTATGGCAGACGACAGGACGTTCTGAAGAATGTATACACCCCCCTTGTTCGAGGAACATTAGCTGTTACAAAGAATAAGTCAGGTCTCCATTCCCCAAAGAAATGCAATTTAAGATGTCCTCTAAACCATAACTAAGAATCTTTAATAGAAAACTGGTTTTGTTATTTATACATATCTAAAATATATATGTGGGAAGTAATGTGGCCTAGAGAACAAGCATGGGCCTGGGCATCAGAGGACCTGGGTTCTAATCCTGGCTCTACCATCTGGTAGCTGGCTGTGTGTTCTTGGGTGAGTCACTTCTCACAACTTCTTTGCGCTTCAGTTTTCTCAGCTGTAAAATGGGGACTCAGTACCCGTTTTCCCTCCTACTAATAGACTGTAAGTACCATGTTGGACAGGGACTCTGTCCTACTTACTTAACTTTTATCTACCCCAGCATATGGAACAGTAGTTGACACATAGTAAATCCTTAAGATATATATATATATATATATGAAGGAATAATAAAAATTAATATATATATATATATACATATTAAGGGCTTGCTTGTGACAGTGTAAGACAAGAATGTGTTGTATAATGTATATCAATATATCATATATCATAGAGCAGTAATATATATGTGTCATTTACTATTCTATGATATATGATACATTAATATATCATATATGATATATGATATATGTTTGATGAGATGGTTCAGGAATGCTCACTCTGCTGTAACATTTTTATTTACATTTTTTTGGCCCTTAATCTTAACTTCTCACTTCATTTTTCTGGTGAAGACCTGGCCTTTACTAGGAAAGTGCTAATATAATTTGGTACTAGAGCCTTCTCAGTTTGTCTGATTGAATACTCTTCCTCCAACTACTTCCTGCAACTACTGAGAAGCAGCGTGGCTCAGTGGAAAGAGCACGGGCTCTGGAGTCAGGGGTCATGGGTTCGAATCCCAGCTCTTCCAATTAGCTGTGTGACTTTGGGCAAGTCAATTAACTTCTCTGTGCCTCAGTTCCCTCATCTGTAAAATGGGGATTAAGACTGTGAGCCCCCCGTGGGACAACCTGATCTCCTTGTAACCTCCACAGTGCTTGGAACAGTGCTCTGCACATAGTAAGCACTTAATAAATGCCATTACTATTATTATTATTTTATATTATATCTTCTTTTTCTCTTCTAGGATTCTAGAGAAGATTTTGTTAATTTGGTTTGATCCATTGGTTTTCAGATATTTCCTGACTGTATATTCTTTAAGAACTTGAGAATTCCTGGACAATGTGGGCCAACTTTGATATTACACACACACACACAAACACACACACATATTGTGTAGGTGGTTGGGATTATGTTTGGAGTACTTGGGGGTCAAGAAAGTCCCAAAGAATAGTGGAGGAGAAGCATGGTAGAGAGTGATTTGCAGTATCTTTATAATTACCTGAAGGGGTTCAGTTGTCACGTCAAGTTTGACTCTGGAGCAAGGAAATAGTAAATTCCTTCTACATCGATGGTAAAACTTACCCTGCAATTCAGTGGTTTGCCTTGTGGCCACATGCTTGAAGGACGTATTTTGATGTTAAGGGTAGTATGACCATCTCCCTGAGTTACGCAGGTTGCACTGCCAGGTGGAGACAAGATCATGGCCTGTAGGAGGTCTGCAGCAGCCAGGGGTCAAGGAAGGATGAAAAGTACCTATTTTCCCAAGCTATGGTAGGTAGTCTCCGTGGCAGGAGGGGAGAAGGCTAGGTTCATCCGAGGTCCAGTATGTGGGAGAATGGTGTCCGTGGTTAGGGAGGGTGGTCCCATCTTCCCCGGGTTTAGGGTACAGGCGAGGGTAGGAGCAGACATGTTCATTGTCCAGTGAGCTTGGGCTGCCATGGTGCTGCCATCCACTTCCCCCTCTCCTCAGAGATCAGAGCCCTGGTTCCATCTCCCCTTCACCCCCTCTCCCCTGTCCCATGCATTCTGGAATCAAATGGAAGGTGGGGCTTGGCCTGACCTTCCGCAGATGTTTCTTTCCTCTCCTGATCCCCATCACTCAGCCCCATAGCAGCAGAGACCTGGTCTATAATCCCCTGCCCTCTGGATTCCAGAGTGGTCTGATCCTGGCACCTCTCCTCCACCTAGCTCCCAAGTCCTGGATCTCAGTCACATGGTGGCTACAAACCCAAGATGGGCCACCCCCACCTCCCCGCTCCCCCCTGCTCTCCCACCACATACAATCAGGAACTTGTGTACTCTGCTCAAGCAGTGTGCTACCACCATTGCTACGAGACTAAGGGGCAAGAAAATGTCACAGGGTGGATCAGACACCTAAATCCCGGTCTCATCGCTTCACTCCAAATGGTGATGAGCCAGTTTGGCTTGCCCCAGCCACTTTGCTACCTGTTGGTTGTTTACTGTCTGACTCTTCTTTCCTCCCTCTAAGCACCTCTGTCACCTAATGTTAGTTTTTCCTCAGGCTTCATTGTGTAACTTTAGCTCAGGGACATTTCCAGTTGTAAGAGGAAGTAATTCCTCTCAAAGACATCTGTGTCTCCAGTTACTGAATGGGAAACTGAGGTGGTGGGTTGGATAGGGTGGAGGCAACTGAATATGCATTTACCCCCTCTGTTCTTGCCCCTTCTGTGCTGCCTCCCTCCTGAGCCCCTACCAAAGCAGAGAACCTGGTCTGCACAGCTAATTAGGCAGCAGAAGAGCGGTGAGGGCAGATGGAGCCATTCTTCCTGGTGTTTGGAGGTAAAATCAGATGGGAATAGGGGCCCTGGAATGCATCAGCAATTAGTGCAAAATATGTCTCTCGGTTGTATGGATTTTGCTTATTCAGAACCAGTATTGCATCTGTACATATATGGATATGAATGCATCTGTATACATATAATAGTAATAATATTTGATAAGTGCTTACTATGTGCCAAGCACTGTTCTAAGGACTGGAGCACTGTTCTTAGCGCTGGGTATATGGGTATACATATGTGTATGTGTATTTTTAGACTGTGGGCCCATTGTTGGGTAGGGACCGTCTCTATATGTTGCCGTCTTGTACTTCCCAAGTGCTTAGTACAGTGTTCTGCACACAGTAAATGCTCAATAAATACGATTGAATATACATATGCATATTTAATATACTGCTAAATATTACCAGTACCTATCTTGACACTATAGCCTTGATTCTATGATGCATTTTCTATCAAAGCTTTGAAAAGTTAAAGAAGTTGTAGCCCAGTGGATAGAACATGGGCCCAGGAGTCAGAAGGTTCTGGGTACTAATCCTGACTCCTCTGTTCATCTGCTGTGTGATCTTGGGCATGTCATTTAACTTCTCTGGGCTTCAGTTGCCTCATTTGTAAAATGGGTATTGGGACTGTAAGCCCCATGTGGGACATTCATTCATTCATTCAATCGTATTTATTGAATGCTTACTGTGTGCAGAGCACTGTACTAAGCACTTGGGACATGAACTCTGTCCAAAGCGATTAGCTTGTACCTACCCCAGCGCTTAGTACAGTGTGTGGCATATAAAAAGTGCTTAAAAGTATCATAAAATAAGTTTGGAACAATATATTTTCCCAATGAAAAATATTCAGAATGGGTGAATATATCTTATTACAGGATACGTGTGCATTTTTTCTACTTTTTAATTTCATTTCTGAGGGGTAGACAGAAAAAAATAGAAGCAATTTCAAATGGAAATGCCTACTGGCAAAATAAGTAATTTTATTATTGCTACATTCTCATCTTAAGAACGAAATGATTAAAATGGCAATCTAATCCTCAATTTTCATTAATTTTGAGGGTCAGATGCTTACCTACCCAAGGAATTAGCACAAAACATACTTCCATTTAGATTGATTATTAAGTATTTTCTCTGAATTCATGATCCCCCTATCTATTTCATTTCATGATATGCCTGCTTTGTATTTAGCACAGTTTTTCCCTCCAGTGTTTTTTGTGTACAAAACAGAGTAGGAGATCTCTCTGTTAAGCAGGTGAAGGCTCTCAGTTTTTTTTAGTAATTGAAAATATTTGTATTTTTATTCTTGACATGAATCATCCTGAGGTTATCATGTCATTGTAGGATAATTACTAGTAAATATTACTGGGAGGAATACTGTTGGCAGTGCAAGAATATTCCAGCTTGCACTATGCATTGAATATCATCTTTAAGACCTGAGCCCAGAAGAATTAAAAGGAATCTCCATATTAAGCTTTGCTTATCCATGTGCAGCCCAAGTTAAGTAATGCCATCTTCAATACTATGAAGAGAGATTGATAGGGGCAAAGAAATACTCTTCCTTGACATTTATCAGTTCTGTATAGTGTAGTGAGATGTATTAATATGTTGTTTTAAGGAGGTATAAATTCATTTCACATTCAGTTCCTCTATAATGTGTGGGTTACGTTCTTGACAAAGTCTGAAATGAGGAAAACTTGGATTATAGTATGTCCTTTTTCTGTCCCCGTGGTCACTGAATCGATCCTATGAAGCTACATTTAATCATGGCAGGAGAGTTTGTGTACAGTAATGAAGCTCAGAGCTATGCCACTGAGAGATATTCTTTTGTCAGGGTTACCCATAATGGAAAGGTCTAAGCTGAAGCATCAGACAAAAAGTTGATTCAACTGTGCTGGGCAGCAGCAGTATGGGAAAGAATCAAAGGCGGATGTTCCAGTGATCAAAATGTTGATCACAATGGCAAAGACTCAAGTTTTTACCGCATGGAAGAAGGCAACAGAAAACCACTTCCATATTTTTTACCAAGAAAACTCTACGGATATACATAGCAGAATGACTAGAGATATGGCAGAAGATAGGACCTTCTCGAGAAAATACGTTCATAGAGTCCTGATGGAATGGAGACAACACAATGGCATTTGATGATGATGGTCGTTGAATGCATGCTCACATTCGTTTCTTCCGCCAGTCCACTCTGTTCTATCCAGATAGACCATTTCTATCAGAAGAACACTTTCCTACTCTCTTACTGTCATTCTATCCAAAACAGGGCCTAGCAAGGGATACCATCTAAGCAGAAAACATGAAAGTAAGTGCTCAGTGAATACGATTGAATGAATGAATGAATGAAAGCAAAATGAAAATAAATAACATGAATTCCAATAATCTTCAATATTAAAGATGAATCAAAGGTGTTTGAAAGATTTAGTATTAGAATCATTGAAGTTAATCTGATCAAGAATTATTTTGAATAAGAACAATGAATTAAATGCTACTTCTTAACAACAGTTAATCATTGGTAATTAATGAACGTCTTCGTGTGCAGACCACTGCCCCAAATGCTTGAGAGAATATTCCAGAAGAAAAAGACTCAGTTACTGATCCCACGGAGTTTACAATATAATGGAGGACTCACATATGGATACATTATTTTCAAGTAATTACTTCATAACCTGGATTATTGCATCAGCCTCCTCTCTGATCTCCCTTCCTCCTGTCTCTCCCCACTTCAGTCTGTACTGCACCCTGCTGCCCAGATTATCTCAGTACAGAAACACTCGGGGCATGTCACTTCCCTCCTCAAAAATCTCCAATGGTTGCCTGTCAACCTACGTATCAAGCAAAAACTCCTTAGTCTCAGCTTCAAAGCTGTCCATCACCTCACCCCCTCCTACCTCACCTCCCTTCTCTGCCTCTACAGCCCAGCCTGCACCCTCCACTCCTCTGCCGCTAACCTCCTCATTTTCACCTGTCCCACCATCGACCCCCGGCCCACGTCCTACCCCTGGCCTGGAATGCCCTCCCTCTACACATCCGCCAAACTAGCTCTCTTCCTCCCTTCAAAGCCATACTGAGAACTCACCTCCTCCAGGAGGCCTTCCCAGACTGAGTCCCCTTTTACCTCTCCTGATCTCCATCCCCCCATGCCCTACCCCCTTCCTCTCCCTACAGCACTTGTATATATTTGTACAGATTTATTACTCTATTTATTTTACTTGTACATATTTACTATTCTATTAATTTTGTTAATGATATGCATATAGCTGTAATTCTATTTATTCTGATGGTTTTAACACCTGTCTACATGTTTTGCTTTGTTGTCTGTCTCCCTCTGTGAGCCCATTGTTGGGTAGGGACCATCTCTATATGTTGCCAACTTGTACTTCCCAAGTACAAGTATTGAGTGCTCTGCACACAGTAAGCACTCAATAAATAAGATTGAATGAATGAATGAATGAAAATAGAGACATCAGGAGGAAGAACAGGTATTGCATGATCAGTCAATCAACCAATGGTATTTATTGAATCCTTCCTGTGTGTAGAGCACTGTGCTTAGAGTTTGGGAGAGTACTACCATAGAGTAGCTAGACATGATCCCTGGACTTACAATTCAGCAAGTAAGTCTGCAGGAAATAGATATTTGAAATTGCTATTAATTACTCATCATAAACAATGGGGATAGGTGTAAATAACTGTGTGAAGGGTGCCAATTATCTTGATGGAACTTGATTGGGTGTTGGGAATTAACCAGGGGAGATGTCTTGGAGAAGGAGGGATTTTAGGTTGGTTTTAAAAATTGGGAGACCTGATGACTGGTGTTTTTGAAGGGTTGGGGCAGTTCTAGCATGACAACAAGGCAAACAAGGGGATGGAGACTGGAGAATCAAGAGAAAGGTACTGTATTTAACAGGAACTAGAGGTACAAACTGGATAGTATTGGAGAGCTAAATGGTGGGGGAGCATTCTGTCATATCACTTTCCTTGGAAATGTTGATTCATGCCCATATTATGAGAAAACAGTCCTTTTCTAGATAATTCAAAGAGCTAATCCCCTTACCCCAGGCCTCTCTCTGGCCTAGAACTCCTACCGCCCTCATGCACAACAGCACAGAGCTCCTTATTTTTCATCCCAAACCCTGTCTTCTCCCAAACTTTCCTGTCACTGCAGATGGCACAATCATCCTTCCCAACTCACAAGCCCTTAACCTTGGTGTCATCCTTCACACTGCTCTCTTATTCACCCACATATCCAATCCATCACCAAATCCCATCTGTCCCACCTTCACAACATAGCCAAGGATGCACTTTCCTCTCCATCCAAACTACTACCACACTAATACACTCTCTCATTCTATCCTGACTGGATTTTTACATCAGCCTCTTTTCTGACCTCCCAATCTCCTGCCTCTCCCCGCTTCAGTCCGTACTTAACTGCTGCCTGGATTATCTTTCTACAGAAATGTTCAGGGCAAATCATATCCTTCCTCAAAAATCTCCTACGTCCAATCTATCAACCTCCATATCAAACAAAACTTCCTGACTATTGGCTTTAAAGCTCTCCATCACCTTGCCCCTTTATACTTCACCTCCCTTCTCTCCTCCTACATCCCAGCCCACACAATATTCTCCTTTGGTGCTAACCTTCTCACTTTGCCTTAATCTCACCTGTTTCGCTGCCAACCTCTGGCCCACGTCCTACCTCTGGCCTGGAATGCTCTCCCTCCTCAAATCCGCCAAACCATCACTCTTCCACCTTCAAAGCCCTACTGAAGGCACACGTCCTCCAAGAGGCCTTTCCAGACTAACCCCCTTTTCCTCAGCTCCCCCTCCCTTCCACATCACCTCAACATGCTTTCTTTGCTCTTCCCCCCCAACCCTTGGCACTTATGTAAATATGTTTATATCTACAATTTTACTTGTTTATATTGATGCCTGTTTGCTTGTTTTGATGTCTGTCACCCCTCCTCTAGACTGTAAGCCTGTTGTGGGCAGGGATTGTCTCTATTGCTGCATTGTACTTTCCGAGCACTAAGTACGGTGCTCTGCACACAGTAAGTACTCAATAAATATGATTGAATAATGAAGAATAATAGACCACAGCTCTCCCCACCTTCATAGCCTTATTAAAAGCATATGTTCTCCAAAAGGCCTTCCCAAACTAAGCTCTCTTTTTCCCTAATCTTTTTCCCTTCTGGGTTGTCTGTGCACTTGGATCTGTACCC
This sequence comes from Tachyglossus aculeatus, assembly GCF_015852505.1. NCBI lineage: Eukaryota > Metazoa > Chordata > Mammalia > Monotremata > Tachyglossidae > Tachyglossus > Tachyglossus aculeatus. The sequence goes on along the minus strand of NC_052079.1, from coordinate 22,253,826 downwards.
TTTAAATACTAAGTATTCACCTCACCCTCAGCCCTAAAGCACTTAGGTACCTATCCGTAATTGATTTTAATGTCTGTCTTCCCCTCTACACTATAAGTTCCTTGAGGTCAGGGAATGTGTCTACCAACTCATTTGTATTATATTCTCCCAAGGGCTTAGTACAGTGCTTCTAGACTGTGAGCTTATTGTTGGGTAGGGACCGTTTTTATATGTTGCCAACTTGTACTTCCCACACACTTAGTACAGTGCTTTGCACACAGTAAGCGCTCAATAAATACAATTGAATGAATGAATTAATGAATGCTCTGCACACAGTAAGTGTTCAATAAATACCATTGATCAATTGATGAACTGATTAATTGACTATTGGTCTAGCAGAAATCCAAATTACAGGCTCTTATCCTGGCTCCCCTGTCTGTCTACTGTCTGATTTTTGGCAAGTCTTCCTTTCTCTGTTCCTCAATTTCCTCATCTGTAAAATGAGGATTCTATATGTGATCTCCCCCTGACCCCTACCTTAGACTGTGAATTCCAGATCAGCCAGGGACTGAGTTCAAATCTTGTCATCTTGTATCTACCCCAGTGCTTAGCACAATGCTTGGTGCACAATAAGTGCTTAACAAAAATTACAATTATTATTATTAAAAATCATTATCATTGATAATAATAATGACAATACACCCTACTTCAGTCAATTTGCCTTTGATTTTTGTACTCTTTCCTTGACAATTTTAGGAATGTGTACATATACCTCCATTTACCATCTACCTTAGAGTGCTTAGCCTCCCTTGCACTGACTATCTTTACTCTTATCACTTAAATTGCTTATGCTTCCATGTCCAGACTGGAGGATGCTCAGGCATGATCAGACTAGATCCCAAATAATTGTAAGGCTTGTAGGTGAAGCATCCCTTATGAGCTTAGTGTACACAGCATGGTCCTGGGAGTCAGAAAGTCCTGAGTTCTAATCCCCGCTCCACTATACATCTGCTCTGAGACCTTGGGTAAGTCACTTCACTTTTCCGAGTCTCAGTTACCTCATCTGTAAAATGGGAATTAAGAGTGTGAGTCTCATGTGCTACAAGGACTCTGTCCATTGTGATTAACTTGTATCTCTCCCTGTGCTTAGAACAGTGCAAGCACATTCATTCATTCATTCAATTGTATTTATTGAGCACTTACTGTGTGCACAACACTGTACTAAGCATTTGGAAAGTACAATCCAGCAACAGAGACAATCCCTTCCCAACAACGGGCTCACAGTCTAGAAGGGGGAAACAGACAACAAAACAAAACAAAAGCATCAATAACATCAAAATAGATAAATCGAATTATAGATATATACACATCATTAATAAAATAAATAGAATAATAAATATGTACAAATATACACAAGGGCTATGGGGCAGAGAAGTGGGTAGAGCAGAGGGAGGGAGTAGGGGCGATGGAGAGGGGAGGAGGAGCAGAGAAAAAAAGGGGGCTCAGTCTGGAAAGGCCTCCTGGAGGAGGTGAGCTCTCAGTAGGGGTTTGAAGGGGGAAAGAGAGATAGTTTGGCAGATGTGAAGAGGGAGGGCATTCTAGGCCAGAGGTAGGATGTGGGACAGGGATTGACAGCGGGACAGGCGAGAACGAGGCACAGTGAGGAGGTGAGTGGCAGAGGAGGGGAGTGTACGGGCTGGACTGGGCTCCCACCCCCAGATTGACCTTGTGGGGGTTCGCGTCCTCCCAGAAATTGGCGGTGAGTTTAAAGAGCAGAAAGGGCTGAGCCAAAGCAGCATGGCTTAGTGGAAAGAACCTGGGCCTGGGAATCAGAAGGTCATGGGTTCTAATCCTGACTCCACCACTTGTCTGCTTTGTGATGTTGGATAAGTCACTTCATTTCTCTGTGCTTCAGTTCTCTCATCAATCCGACTGGCTTCCCCAAGTTTCCTGAAGATAGTACCACATAAGAGGAGTTTCAAGGAGCCTGCCCCCTTGCAGCATTCATTCTTTCATTCAATTGTATTTACTGAGTGCTTACTGTGTGCAGAGCACTGTACTAAGTGCTTGGGAAGTACAAGTTGGCAACATATAGAGACAGTCCCTACCCAACAGCGGGCTCACAGTCTAGATGCGATCCTGGTTCATGTCTTAGGTGCTTACACATAGTAAGCGCTTAACAAGGACTGTAATTGCATGGGGGAAATTAAATCCATCCTTACCCCATGTTAGTCAGAAAACTGCTCCACAGCCAACTTGCCTGTGGACCATGAGAGGCAAAGACTGTATTTGTCCCAGAGCTAGCCAGTCTTCCAATGGCCTCACTGTTGAATTATGGTCCCCTGGAATCACATTGGGGAAGGGATCCTCTTTCCACCGGAGCCAGCCAGCCTCCCCCTGACCTCAGTGTTGGTGCCCTGCTCAGCTGCCTGGCATTCTAAATCAGAATAATAATAATTACATAATTTAGTAATTGCTTCCTATGTGCCAAGCACTGTTCTAAGCACTGGGAGAAATACAAGTTAATAAGGTTATTCAAAGTCCCTATCCCACATGGAGCTCACACCCTTAATCTCTATTTTACAAATGCAGTAACTGAGGCCCAGAGAAGAGACGTGGCTTGCCCAAGATCACACAACAGACATGTGGAGGAGCTGGGATTAGAACCCAAGTCCTTCTGACTCCCAGGTACATGCTGTGTCCACTAAGTCAAGCTGTTTTAGCTGTCCTGAGGGGCACATTAAGGCACTCAATTCCAAAATTTGAGTTCCCTTCCTCCCCTTATGATGATGATGATGATGATGGCATTTATTATGCGCTTACTATGTGCAAAGCACTGTTCTAAGCGCTGGAGAGGTTACAAGGTGATCAGGTTGTCCCACGGGAGGCTCACAGTCTTCATCCCCATTTTACAGATGAGGTAACTGAGGCACAGAGAAGTGAAGTGACTTGCCCAAAGTCACCCAGCTGACAATCGGCGGAGCCGGGATTTGAACCCACGATCTCTGACTCCAAAGCCCGTGCTCCTTCCCACTGAGCCACGCTGCTTCAACCTAGCCACGCTGCTTCAACCTTATATGTCAATACTTGTTCTTGCTGGTCTTTTTCATCTCAAAGAGTCCCCTGCACTATCCTTCTAACTTCTCCTCTTCCGGCCCTCCCCTGGGTATCCCTCTTATGGTTCCCATATAGGACCATGTTCTGTGTCGGTTCGAGCTATGTGTGACCTTTGTCCTATTTTCTCTGTTGTGTTTGTGCTAGCTCAGTAAACTATGTCCTAGTTGTGTTTCTACTTAATCATATTCCTGGCCCTGGACAAATATTTTACCATTTCCTCTCCAAGTCTAGTTTCCTTATCTTTTTTTTTTGCCTCTAACTTCCCCTTCTTCATGGCCTCTGCCTCTCCTGCATCCTATCATCCCATCCTAATGATAATAATAACAATTGCGGTATTTGTTGAACACTTTGTTAACACAATAATCAATCAATCAATCAATCGTATTTATTGAGCGCTTACTATGTGCAGAGCACTGTACTAAGCGCTTGGGAAGTACAAATTGGCATCACATAGAGACAGTCCCTACCCAACAGTGGGCTCACAGTCTAAAAGGGGGAGACAGAGAACAGAACCAAACATACCAACAAAATAAAATAAGTAGGATAGAAATGTACAAGTAAAATAAATAAATAAATAAATAAATAGAGTAATAAATATGTACAACCATATATACATATATACAGGTGCTGTGGGGAAGGGAAGGAGGTAAGACGGGGGGATGGAGAGGGGGACGAGGGGGAGAGGAAAGAAGGGGCTCAGTCTGGGAAGGCCTCCTGGAGGAGGTGAGCTCTCAGCAGGGCCTTGAAGGGAGGAAGAGAGCTAGCTTGGCGGATGGGCAGAGGGAGGGCATTCCAGGCCCGGGGGATGACGTGGGCCGGGGGTCGATGGCCAGACAATAAGCAGAGGAGCAGCGTGGCTCAGTGGAAAGATCACGGGCTTTGGAGTCAGAGGTCATGGGTTCAAATTCCAGCTCTGCCAATTGTCAGTTGTGTGACTTTGGGTAAGTGACTTCACTCCTCTGGGCCTCAATTACCTCATCTGTAAAATGGGGATGAAGACTGTGAGCCCCCCATGGGACAACCTGATCACCTTGTAACCTATCCAGCGATTAGAACAGTGCTTTGCACATAGTAAGTGCTTAACAAATATCATTATCATCATCACTTACTATGTGCAAGGCGCTGTACTTAGTACTGTGTTGGATACAAGCAAATCATTATATAAATATTAATAAATCTGGATTTATTAAGCTATTGTATTGAATAAAAAACAGCTTTGATTACTGCACTTTTAAATGTGTTTATGTCTTCTTCTTTAGACAGACAGGTAATGAAATAGATGAGACTGAGGAGCAGTGCTTAGGTTGGAATTAGAGGATGCAGAATGGGTTGTAGTAGATCACTAAGGTAGACTAGGAATGGGAGAGCTGATTGAGTACCTGATTGATTGACTGATAAGTAATTTCTGTGGTTACCCATCCAAAATGGATGGAAACCAGTTAAAGTTTTGTAGAGTGGAGACACATGGACTGAATGGGTTTTAAGAAACTTTATCAAGGCAGTAGACTGAAGTAGGGCCTGGAGTGGGGATAGACAAGAGGTAGGTAGGTCTGTGAGGAGGCTGATGCCTATCTACTTGTTTTGTTTTGTTGTCTGTCTCCCCCTTCTAGACTGTGAGCCCACTGTTGGGTAGGGATTGTCTCTATCTGTTGTCAAATTGTACTTTCCAAGCTCTTAGTACAGTGCTCTGCACACAGTAAATGCTCAATAAAACGATTGAATGAATGAATGAATGATGCAGCAATCAAAGCAGGATATAAGAGCTTGGATCAGCATGCTAGCAAGGAGAAGAGTTGGCTTCCTTCTCATTCTCCAGTGCCATTTTTGCACTATCTCACCTCCTCCATCCCTCTTTTTCTCTTCCTTTGAAGCCCATATCATCTGCCATTACCACCCACTCCAATTATTATCTATGGTTATCCGCCCCCTCCACCCCCGCCTGCTTCTCTCCCTCCCCTTGACCTCTCCTCCAACTTGCTGAAGAATTTTGATCCCTTTCTCATATTCTTTTTCTCTTTCTCCATTACAACATTGATACTTGAGGACCTCAATACCATGACAATGTTCCAACTGCCCTTCCGCTACCAGTTTCCTCTCATTCCTCAACTTCACTGACCTCCACCTCACCTTCTATTCAACTTGGACACACGCTCAATGTCATTATCTGTAGTCACAGTACAATCTCTATTCTCACCAACTCTGAAATCCCTCTCTCCGACAACAACCTTCTCACTTACTTTCTCTCCCACACACCCACTCCTTGCAAATTTGTACTGTTCCCTCAGAGAGACCTCTGATCCTTTGACCTGTTCAAATCACCTTTTCTTGACACAGAAGCTGACACCTTCAACATCACCTCTCCACTAATAATTATGGTATTTGTTAAGCACTTACTATGTGCCAGGCATTATACTAATCACTTCACTGAACTCAACTCCTTTGGTCCCTTCATCCTCACTTACTTTAACCCTGCCCTCTCCTCCACACAGTAACATTATTTCTCCATCTTTACTGACTCCCATTCCCGTTGTCCTCACCAGTTTCTTCAGGCCTATAACTCAAACCTTCTGTTCATCCCCCCAATCTCTTGCCCCTAACGACCTGGCCACATACTTAATTTATAAAATTTAAACTATCAGGTGTGATCTCCCTAAAATCTCCCCTACTCCTCTCCAATCCCTCCCTCCTGCCCTTTCTTTAACTCTCCATTCTTTAGCAGCAGTATCTCAGGAGGAACTCTCCTGACTCCTTTCAAAATCTATCCTTTCCACCTGTGCCTCCAACTCCATCCCTTTACACCTTATCAAAACACTTGCCCCCTCTCATCTTCCCTCTCTGACCACCATCTTCAACTGTACACTTTAAAATGGCTTCTTCCCCACTGCTTTCAAAAGTGCTCATGTATCTCCTATCCTAAATAAGCCTCTCTTGTCTCCTGACTCCATCTAGTTACTGCCCCATAACCCTCCAACCATTTCTCGCCACACTCCTTGAGTGAGTTATCTACATTTGCTTTCCCCACTTCCTCTCTTCCAATTCTCTCCTTGACCAACTCCAACCTGGTTTCAGCCCCTTCACTCCATGGAAAATGTTCTCTCAGAGATGAATTTCCTTTTCCCTTCCTAAGTCAAACCCATATTTCAATAAAAAAGTGAAACATCTGGGAATATGGAAGTTCAGGGATCATGATCCACCTAGAGCACCTAGGCTCAGCAGGAATTTAAAAAACAGGGTGTGAAAGTGTAATAGCTACCAAGGCAAATGCCTGCTGACTCATGGCTCTACTATACAGAGACATGGCACTATGTCTCCAACATGTATCCATAAAATGAGTTTTAAATATAGAAATATTGTGTGCACTTTGTAATGTTATTCACTCCTGACCACCTACTTGCTGTTGTCAACTACTGTCCCAGTGAAACCATGAATGACAGAGATGAGAGAGTGCAGGAAGTGTTGGGCAAAATATAAGCCCTAAAATCAATTCCTCCACATAGGTCCTAGGGCCCAAAGTCTTCATGGCTGGATTGAGATTCCTCAATCACTTGTGATGGGAGAGTCCATCACCATCACTACAATTTTTAAAAAGGGAGAGAGTCCATCAAAAAGATTTTATTGTTAAAATCCAATAACAGTTACAAAGACCTAAATATTTTAAGAATATCATTCCTGGTAGACTTCCAAACCCATACAGTGTAAAATCATCTGCTATGAAGAGACATATGTACTTCCTGGGGAACCTAAACTTTTAATCAATCAATCGTATTTATTGAGCGCTTACTATGTGCAGAGCACTGTACTAAGCTCTTGGGAAGTACAAATTGGCAACACATAGAGACAGTCCCTACCCAACAGTGGGCTCACAGATAGCCATACATGCACATTACTGAGAACTCAATAATCTATCTTTACCTTAGTAATAATAATAATAATGGTATTTGTTAAGTGCTTACTATGTGCCAAGCACTGTTCTAAGCACTGGGATAGATACAAGGTAATCAGGTTATTCCACATGGTGCTCACAGTCTTAAACCCCATTTTACAGATGAGGTAACTGAGGCCCAGAGAAGTGAAGTGACTTGGCTAAAGTCAGTACAGCTTACAAGTGGCGGATCCGGGATTTGAACCCACGACCTCTGACTTCCAAGCCCGTGCTCTTTCCACTAAGCCATGCTGCTCCTCTAATTAGTATTAAGTTGTTCCTTATGAATTCTTGCAGCAGAATTTCAGATTTCTGAAATCTTGTTCTAGCAGATAATCCATGTTGATTCCAGATTTCTCTGTATTGGCATCTAGATCTGTTGCCTTCTGATTAAGTCACTGCCTTCTTTGCAAGCTTATTTTCATGCATTTAGGAATTCAGGAAGACTTCCTCTGGTTTCTGGCCTGCATGCATCTTTTTTTTAAATGGGAGTGCAAAATCAGAGGCCCTGCTGTGTAACAAATGGTACTCTTTCTTTGAGAGTAGATTGCTGAGAATTTTCTCCCTTATTCAAGGGACCTGTATATGGCCTATAATGAATAAATGAATGAATAAATGTAAACATAAATTAGCAGATACAAAATAAGGTACAGATAAAATAATGTAGTAAGTTTTAATAGGGCTTGTAATTAGTTTTGAAATCCTGAAATATGAATCACTGAAAGACACTGAATGAAGTTTATATGTGATCCAGAAATCTATATTACACATTTTGTACAGTGGCTGTTACCATGGTGAGAATACAAGAGGTTAGGATTTGAAATAGCATTCTGACATTCATATAGAACTGTTTAGTCTATAGTTCTTGTGAGTGTGAAAGGTCAAAAAAGAGGCATGAACTGAAAAGTGTGGTCATTACAGGGTGGCTTTAAACACCTGGCAGATAGGATAGTAGCTCTTTTCCTTTGAAATCATGAGCCCTCCTAAAAATCTGTGTCCTACAAGAGGTTATCCTGGTTACTCTTCACCTCCTTGGCCATGCCATCCCATCTTCCATCCATAGAATGTAGGATAAATAGGTTTATTCATTCCATTTATGTGTTTATCTTAGACTTGCACTGTTTTTATTTACGGCATCTCTGCTTTTGCTCTTCCTCCTATTGTATGTACTCAATTTATGTCTGCCCATCTTTCCCTTTAGATTCCTTGTTGTCGATTATTAAGATGGTGATGGTGGTTTTGATTACTGTCACTCAATAAATTCTATTGATGCTACCAAAAATAATTCTTACGGAGTAAAAGCAAATTTGGGAGGGTAGAAGATTGGAACAATTGCCTTGAAGCATGAGTTTATATTGGTGATGGTCGATCCAACTTGTCACCACATTCAGGAAGGAGAAGATGCAGCCAGGAGTTACCGCATGGTGACTTTCACTGGGGAAAATTTAACTAATGTTGTGTATGAGAGTGTTTGGAGGAGAGCCAATCAGAGGGAAGGTTTGGAAAAGAAGGAGGTAGTTGGGAGAGGGGACCTCAGTAATTTATGAAGCAAGAGGTAGCGAGCTGGACACAGGGGGGCTCATTAACAATAATACTAATTATTATTCTTGAGGTATTTGTTAAGCATTTATCGTATGCCAGGCACTGTACTAAGTGCTAGGGTGGAGACAAGCAAATCAGGTTGGAAACAGTCCCTGTCCCACATGGGGCTCACATTCTCAATCCTCATTTTACAGATGAGGTAACTGAGGCACAGAGAAGTCTAATGATTTGTCCAAGGTCACACAGCAGATGCATGGCAGAGCCGAAATTAGAACCCATGACCTTCTAACTCCTAGGTCCAATCTCTGTCCACTACGCCATGCTACATATTGGATACAGGGAGGGATCAAAGGTGATCGCTGATGAGTGTTAGGATACTCTGCAGGTTTGAATCGAGTGACTAGCCCTACTCACTGTTCCTCTATCCCTCTGGCCTGGAGTTCCTTCCTCCTTCATATCCCACTGGCTCCACCTTCAATGCCTTACTAGAATCACATCTTTAAGAGGTCTTTCCCAGCTAAGCCATCATTTGCCAAACTCACTCTTCCTTCTGCAACACCTTTGCACTTAAATCATACTTCAACTGAGGGGTGGTGGCGACAATCGGGGTACAGAGACTTGGGGTACACTGGGCAGAAGTTACTAACCTGCCAGTCCTGGAAAGGGAATAACTGGAGAGCTCTAGGAACCCAGTAAAATTTTATAGATGTCCCTGTTTCCTAAAGTGACTCCAGGAGCTATTTCAGTGGGTATTTAAGGGTGAAATGTTAGATTATTCTCCTGGGTTGGTAGGAGGGGAGAACTCTATCCTGAGGTTCCACGGAATTTCCACCTGAGTCTACCAAGGGCCTTAATTAAATAGGAATGCAGCATGTCCTAATGGAAAGTGCATGGGCCTCAGAGTCAGAGGACTTGGGTTCTAATCCTGGGTCTTCCACTTATCTGCTGTGTGACTTTGGGCAAGTCACTTAATTTATCTGTGCCTTAATTTCCTCATCTGTAAAATGAGGAAATACATGTTAAATTTATTCATTTTCTATATATGTTAAATATATGTTCCCTTCCTATTTAGACTGTGATTCCCATGTGGAACAGGGATGTGTCCAATCTGTTTATACTGTATCTTCCCCAGTGCTTAATACAGTACCTTGACACAGAGTAAGCTCTTAACAAATGCCACAATTACTATTATCATTACTTTTTGAATCATAAAAATCTATATTGGTAGTAATTATTTTTATGAAGTAAATGAGATCATTCTACCCTTTGCCTTCATCCAATAAACTGAGGCTTTTATTTAAGCATTCAAAAACTTGAAGGAGTTAAGATAGTATGCATCTAATAGTATGTATCTGCCTGGATTTTCTCTCCAAAAAACCTCAAACATTATGATTTTGTTTAAGTAATTTCCTACCTCTGATAAAGACATGTGAGACATGTTAACCCTTTGAGTGGAACGAGAAGGGTTTGGATATCTTGTCCATCCCCTCAGAAATGGGCATTCTACATCATTTCTGAGTATCCAGTTTGTTTCCTTATGGATTTCAAGGCCAGCATGTAAGTGAACCTCAAATAGCATCAAGTGCTTACATATATGACACAACTATGCAAGTAAACACATGCACATTAATGAATTATCAAACGTATCCTCATCTATTTTTGCACAAGACAGCAAATTAGTCAGATTTACTACTCCTATTTAGTGGAACATAAAAGCAAAGGACACAATAACATGATTTGAGTCTGGGCCTGTCAGTACATTATCTGCAATTCTGCCCTTTCCTCTCTATCCAAATTGCTACCATTTTTTCCACTTATCCTATCTTTCTTGACTATAGTATCAGCCTCCTTGCTGACTTCCCTGCCTCCTATCTCTTCCCATACTAGCCCATACTTCATTCTGCTGCTCAGATCATTTTTCTACAAAAAACAGTCAGGTCATGTTTCCCCACTCCTCAAGTTGCCCATCTACCTTGGCATCAAACATAAACTCCTCACTATTGCCTTTAAAGTATTCAATCACCTTGCCCCCTCCTACCTCACCTCGCTACTCTCCCACTACAACCCAGCCTCCAGCCCTTACACTTCACTCCTCTAATGCTAACTCATTCATTCATTCATTCATTCATTCATTCATTCAATAGTATGTACTGAGCACTTATTGTGTGCAGAGCGTGATACTAAGTGCTCGGAAAGTACAATATAGCAATAAAGCAAGGCAATCCCTTCCCACAATAGGTTTACAGCCTAGAGAGGGAAAGACAGACATCAAAACAAGTAACCAGGCATCAATATAAATAAATAGAATTATAGATATATACACATATACATAAGTGCTGTGGGGTGGGGAGATGGGGGGAAGAGCAAAGGGAACGAGGGAACACTTAAGGACAATTATTATAGTGCATTTTTTTTATCATGGCCCAAAAATGATCTACAAACTAAAGAGAACATAGAAATACTCAAATTCTTTACTGGGATTACTATCTGAACTTCATGGACACCCTGTTGAGAGGAGTGCAGATAATTGCTAGAATTCCCTCCACAGAAGGGAGGGAAGCTGAGGAAAAGGGGATTAATCTGGGAAGGCCTCTCGGAGGAGGGGCATCTTCACTAGGGCTTTGAAGGGGGGAAATGTGATTGTTTGGCAGACTTGAGGAAGGAGGACATTTCAGGCCAGAGGTAGGATGTGGGCCAGGGTCAGCAGCGAGTCAGGCAAGATTGAGGCACAGTGAGGAGGTTAGCAGTGAGGATGTAGAAAGAGAGAAGGAAAGTGAGGTAAGAAGGGGCAAGGTGATGGAGAGCTTTAAAGCCAACAGTGAGGAGTTTTTGTTTGATATGGAAGTTGATATCCATATCAAACAATATCCACTGGAGATTTTTGAGGGAGGATATGACTTGCCCTGAATGTTTCTGTAGAAAGGTAATCCGGGCAGCGGAGTGAAGTATGGACTGAAGTGGGGAGAGCCAGGAGGTTGGGAGGGCAGAAAGGAAGCTGATGCAGTAATCCAGTTAGGATAGGATGAGCTAGCCTTCTCACTGTACCTTGATCTCATCTCATCTCATAACTGACCTCTTGTCCACATCCTGCCTTTGGCCTGAAATGCCCTCCTTCCTCATTTCCTACACACAATTACTCTCCCTGCCTTCAAAGCCTTATTGAAGTCACATCTCCTCCAACAGGCCTTTTCTAAGCTCTCCTTTCCAATCCCTCAATAATAATGATAATTATAATGATTGTGGTATTTGTTAAGCACTTACTATATGCCAGGCATGGTACTAAGCACTGGGGTGGATATAAGCAAATAGGGTTGGATACAGTCTCTGTCCCAGGTGGGGCTCACAGTCTCAGTCCCCATTTTACAGATGAGGGAACTTAGGCACAGAGAAGTGAAGTAACTTGCCCAAGGTCACACAGCAGACAAGTGACAGAACTGGGATTCTGGGTTGCCCTGACTTGATCCCTTTATCCCCCTGCTTCAGCCTCACAGCCTTTATCTGTAATTTATTTGTTCATATTAACATCTGTCTCCCCCTCCAGACTGTTGTTAGCTCATGTGGGCAGGGAAGGAGTCTGTTTCTTGTTATACTCTACTCTCCCAAGCACTTAGTGCAGTGCTCTGTACTCAATAAACACTCAATAAATACTATTGACTGACTGACTAAAACTGCAACAGAATATTCTGGCTCTAACACAGTGTCTTGCTTTTAATCTATACTGCTTACCAGTTTGGTTTGTGAACCTATTTGGCCAAATACATATGAATACAGATGAAAAAAAATAAATTGAAATATGGGAACATTCTCTTCAAATTCATCTTATTTTTTCTTATATGATAATGATTGTAATATGGCTAAGTTTAAAGTTTATAACTTTAGCTGCTTTTGAGTTATGTGAATGCTAATAAATGCCAGAGAGCTTTTTACAAGAGTGAAAAAAAATTGTCATTTTTTTTTACCTTCACATTAGTCAAAAAACTGCTGAATTGATTTTCTTCAAACTTCCCAAATAATTCACCTTTAGGCTATGATGAATAAGGAAATTTCAACTTGTGAAGAAATTTGGGAGCAACTTAGAAGCAACTGAGAAAAGTGTTTCAACTGTAGATTACTTTCCATTTGCACATACAGTGTTCCCTATCCCAAAGCCTGAAATTGGAGAATAATGACTTTATCCATCATGGACCTGCTATGAATGAAGGGGAACAAGCAAGTGTTTTGGCTGAAAAGTAAATATTAGGGCAAAATCTGGCATCCTTGTTATTTCACTCATTAGAATTATCCAGAAAATGCTCGAAGTAATGATAATGAATGCAGTAGTCAATCAGTCATATTTATTGTCTACTGTGTTAAGGGTGCCTCACTAAATGCCTGGGAGTATACATTAGTTTTAGAAGACTTGATTAAAAGATTTTACACTCAAAGATTTTACAATCTAGTGCTGGAGACAGAGAGACAGTAATGGAGAATTATCAGCCATAATCTAAAAATAAACACAAGACAGGTAATAAACACCTAAGGACAATTGTTATAGTGCATTTTTTTATGAAGGCCCCAAAATGATCTACAAACTAAAGAGAACATAGAAATACTCAAATTATTTACTGGGATTACTATCTGAACTTCGTCGACACTCTGTTGAAAGTAGTGCAGATAACTGCTAGAACAATCTTTACCAAATATGCTAAAACATTTTGGTAGCAAAGAATTTAATATAAGGCATGAAACAAAAGCCCATATTTTAGGTTGTTGTGCTATTTTCAGAACTTAAGCCCTATTTTAAGAATGCTTAAATTCAATCAATTAGCCAACGAATTAACAGTATTGATGAAAAGTCTTTGGTGTGAAGTGTTCAGCTTGGCTGGGACCAAATGAAGAAGAGATTCGGAGATTTGGATGAGTAAATGGATAAATTCATAAACAGAAGCTAATCTTGAATTAATCTCTGTCAAGAATGTGTGCAAATGCTCAAGTGCCTTAAATGTAAATGCTAAGGGCAGCTCTTGATTTGATCGATGACACCTGGGGAAGTGGAGCTTAATCATAAATAATAATAATAATGATAATAGCATTTATTAAGAACTTACCATGTGCAAAGCACTGTTCTAAGTGCAGGGGAGGTTACAAGGTGATCAGGTTGTCCCACGGGGGGCTCATAGTCTTAATCCCCATTTTACAGATGAGGCAACTGAGGCACAGAGAAATGAAGTGACTTGCCCAAAGTCACACAGCTGGTGGGGCCTGGATTTGAACCCATGACCTCTGACTTCAAAGCCCGTGTTCTTCCCACTGAGCCACGCTGCTTCTCAGAGGAAGGTTTTCAAGAAGGCTTTGAATTTGCAGAGACCTATGGTCTTGTGGATTTGATGAAGGAGAAATTTTGAGCCAGAACAAAATTAATGTGTGAAAGTTGACAGGGCACAGTGAAATTTGTTTCAGAAGAATAAAGACTGCATCCTGAAGTGTAGTGAGAATAGAGAGCTAATAAATAAGAGGCCAGTGATCAGTCATTTCTGATAGATTTGGAAAGGAATGGTTAAATTTTGAATTTTTTGAGTGAAGAGATGTGGACAACTGTGACCGGTTGGGCTTTGGTCAAACCAACACCATTTTTTAAGAAACCACCATTTGCTCTGAACAAACGCACTATGAATCTTCTGGTCCCAACCCGAGAACTGTGGGCCCCTTGATTCTGAAAACCCACAAGGTCACTGATGCCACAGGACTGGTGGTGAGCAATACGGCTGAAAACCCACAAGGTCGCGAGTGGAGAATTCTGGTGGGTCTTGCTACTTGATCTTCCCAAATGTGACCACAGAGGGAGGTGGGGAAGATCAGGAAGTAGCAGGGTATGTCTGGACCGAGGGGCTCCACGAACTCTCACAGTAGGTTGGAACAAACGCACCATGAATCTTCTGGTGCCAACCCAAGAACTGTGGGCCCCTTGATTCTGAAAGCCCACAAGGTCACTGGTCATCGGTTCCACCAACTGGTAGAAGCTGGGGAGCATGATGGTCAGTGTATTTGCGGCTTATTGGTAAAGAATTTGCTTTGCTTTGGTGGATTGCCTCGTATGTACTCTTTGTTTTCGTAATCTCAATAAACCTGCTTCTGCTGCCCATAAACCCTTGAGTCTGTGAGTCTATTTCCAACCCTCTGATCTATGAATTCACGAGTTACCCTGCAGCTGGTTTCACCTGGGGACAACAGCACAGGGTTTTGGAAAAATGATCAGGGAGCAGAGTGAAATCTGGACTAGAAATGGAGAGACTGGAGAATGAGACCAAGGAATGAAGCTGACACAATAGCTTAAACAGGATATGACAAGAACCTGGAACAGGATGATGGCACTTTGGATGAGAGGAAGAGATGGATCTTGGAACTGTTGTGGAGGAAAAATTGGCCCAGTGAAGAATCAAGGGCAAACATCAAGACTCCAGGCTTGAGACAGAGACAGGGCAGATGGTGGTGGGAAAGTTAGATGAAGGAATGGGCATGGGAGGGAAAATAAGGGGTTCCATTTTAAGCAAACCAAGCTTGAGGAGCCAATGAAACATTTATATGAAGGAAACAGGAGGTGTGAGCTAGCAGAGGAGGTGAGAGTTCAAGTCTAGCAAGATAAATTTGGGATTCATCCACTTAGATGTGGCAATGGAACTTAGAAGAGTGCTTGGCACATAGTAAGTGCTTAACAAATACCATCATCAACAGAAGCCATGGGGGCAGATGATCTCCATGAGTGAGTGATTTGCAAGGTGAGATGAGTAGGCGACCTATAGCAAGGCCTTGAGAGACACTGACAGTTGGGATGGTCAATGAGAGTTGAGTAGGATGGGCCAGAAAAGAAGAATAAAAAGTAAATGAAAACCCTGTCAGTAAAATCTCTGTTGGATCATATTTCCCCTTTCCCAGTCATCCCTCAAGGAGGCCCTATCCTCTCTGCCTGTGCATTAGATTTCATTCTGTCTCAACACTGAAAACACTTGCTCCCACCATCTTTCCTCCCTTACCGCCATCTTCAAACTCTCACTTTCAAATCTTTCCTTTTCCCGCATCAAATACACTCAAATCTCCCTGATACTAAAGACACCATCTCTTGGTCCAACCGCACCATCCAGCTAGACCTCCAACTCGTGTTATAGTCCCTACTGCCTTCATTTCCTTTCTCCCATCTCTCTTCTTGACCCACTGCAATCCTAGCTGCCCTACTGTGCCCTTACCTTCCTCGACTTCTAGGCTGACTTTGTTAACTGTTGACTCTTTCCTTCTCTTGGGAACATTATTCAACTTTGCTTTGGTACAGTTCTCATCTAATTCTACTCCAATCTGTCTGGATACTCTTTAGTCATATTTACTGGACCCTCTTCTGCTTTCCATCCCCTTTAACTGTGGGCACCCCATAGGGTCCATTCTGTGTTTCATGTTAACCAGTAGTATTGTTGACTTCTTACTAAGTGCGGAGCACTGTGCTAAGTGCTTTGGAGAGTACACTCAAGTAAGCACACCTGATCTCTTTAGGAGATCAAGAGCACCAGCCTGGGGATCAGAGGACCTGAGTTCTAAGCCCAGCTCTGCCATTCGTGGCTCAGTGGAAAGAGCACAGGCTTTGGAGTCAGAGGTCATGGGTTCGAATCCCGACTCCGCCACATGTCTGCTGTGTGACGTTGGGCAAGTCAGTTAACTTCTCGGAGCCTCAGTTACCTCATCTGTAAAATGGGGAGGATGACTGTGAGCCCCACGCGGGACAACCTGATCACCTTGTATCCCCCCCAGTGCTTAGAACAGTGCTTTACACATAGTAAGCACTTAACAAATGCCATCATCATCATCATTCGTCTGCTGTATGACCGTCTGAAAGTCACTTATGAGAAGCAGCATGGCCTAGTGGACAGATCACGGGCCCAGGAGTCAGAAGGACTTGGGTTCTGATCCTGACTCTGCCACCTGGCTGCTGTGTAACCATAGGCAAGCCTTTTCACTTCTCTGTGCCTCAGTTCCCTCATCTGCAAAACGGGGATTAAGAGTGTGAGCCCCATGCCGGACATGGACTGTGTCCACCTTGATTTGATTGTATCCACCCCAGAGCTTAGTACAGTGCCTGACACTTGGTAAACATTTAACAAATACCACAATTTTTGTTATTATCACTGTTAACCTCTCTGTGACTCATTTTCCTCGTCTGTAAAATGAGGATTAAATTCTACTCTTTTCTACTTAGATTGTGAGCCCCTTGTGGGACAGGGACTGTGTCCAACCTGATTGTCTTATATCTACTACAGTGTTTGACACATAACGAGACTTCACAAATGTCATAATTATTATTATTATCATCCCTCCCCTCAATGAGCTTACAATTCTGAATTTTCCCTTTTCAACGGTACATTCATGGACTCAGTGAGCTTATTCATGAACACGCTAAAGCTACCGCTTTTAGATGGCTTAGTGGATAGAGCACAGGCTGGGAGTCAGAAGGACTGGGTTCTAATTCTGCCTCCTCCGTGTATCTGCTGTGTGACCTTGGGCAAGTCAAGACCTCAGGCAAGACATCTCCATCTGGATGTCTGCCCTCCATCTAAAACTCAATATGTCCAAGACTGAACTCCTTAACTTCCCTCCCAAACCCTGCCCTCTCCCTGACTTTCCCATCACTGTAGACGGCACTACCATCCTTCCCGTCTCACAAGCCCGCAACCTTGGTGTCATCCTTGACACCGATCTCTCATTCATCCCACACATCCAATCCATCACCAAAACCTGCCGATCTCACCTCCACAACATCACCAAGATCCACCCTGTCCTCTCCATCCAAACTGCTACCTTGCTGGTTCAATCTCTCATCCTATCCCGACTGGATTACTGCATCATCCTCCTGTCTATCCTCACTTCAGTCTATACTTCACTCTGCTGCCTGGATTATCTTTGTGCAGAAATGCTCTGGGCATGTTACTCCCCTCCTCAAAAATCTCCAGGGCTGCCTGTCAACCTATGATATGAAGCAAAAACTCCTCACTCTCGGCTTCAAGGCTGTCCATCACCTTGCCCCCTCCTATCTCACCTCCCTTCTCTCCTTCTACAGCCCAGCCCGCACCCTCCGCTCCTCTGCCACTAACTTCCTCACTGTACCTCATTCTCACCTGTTCCACTGCCAACCCTCGGCCCACGTCCTTCCCCTGGCCTGGAATGCTCTCCCTCCACACATCTACCATGCCAGCTCTCTTTCTCCCTTCAAAGCCCTACTGAGAGCTCACCTCCTCCAGGAGGCCTTCCCAGACTGAGCCCCCTTTTCCATCTCCTCCTCCCCATCCCCCCGCCCTACCTCCTTCCCCTCCCCACAGCACTTGTATATATTTTTACAGAATTATTATTCTATTTATTTTACTTGTACATACTTACTATTCCATTTATTTTGTTAATGATGTGCATATAGCTTTAATTCTATTTGTTCTGATGATTTTGACACCTGTCTGCATGTTTTGTTTTGTTGTCTGTCTCCCCCTTCTAGACTCTGAGCCCGTTGTTGGACCGTCTCTATACATACGTTGCTGACTGGTATTTCCCAAGCGCTTAGTACAGTGCTCTGCACACAGTAAGTGCTCAATAAATACGATTGAATAAATGAATTAATTAATAAATATGATTGAATTAATTAACTAATTCATTAATTTAACTTCTCTGTGCCTCAGTTCCCTCATCTGTAAAATAGGGATTAAGAGTTTGAGCCCCATGTGGGACATGGACTGTGTCCAACTTGATTTGATTGTACCCACCCCAGAGCTTAGTAATCATTCAATCAATCAATCATATTTATTGAGCGCTTACTGTGTGCAGAGCACTGTACTAAGCGCTTGGGAAGTACAAGTTGGCAACATATAGATACAGTTCCTACCCAACAGTGGGCTCACAGTCTACAAGGGGGAGACAGAGAACAAAACCAAACATATTAACAAAATAAAATAAATAGTGTTATCGACAAGTAGGGTGCAAAATAGGTTAATCAGTGTAAATCCGCCGCAGGGTTCTTGAACCCAGGGTGGTGATGCAGATAGGAAAAATGACTCGGAGACATGAGTTCAGATAGAGCAGTAAAGAAGGAAAGTGGCTACCTGCCTGTTCACCTCCCGGGAGAGGTACGAGTGACAAGCAGCCCCGATCCCAATATCACTGTGTCTTTTATTGAGTTACAGCAACATGGGAATGGGGCATTTGGAAATTTCAGGAATTTCAGGAATTGGGACCTGCAGGATGTTACAAATTATCTTTGTTCTCCGTTCCCACCCTTGCATAGAGAGGTAATAGGGATGTAAATTCTTATACCCTATGGCCTTGCATAGATAGGTAATAGGGATGTAAATTCTCTTCGGATGCGTGTTACTTGTTGATGGCCTTGAAGGCATCTTTTACAGACTTGTTCTCTCAGCCTGCAGAAATGGAGGGTTACTGTCAGCATATACAAAATGGAGTCAGTCATGTCAAGTCGGCTGTGGACAACAATAGAATAGATATGTACAAGTAAAATAAATAAATAAATAGAGTAATAAATATATACAAACATATATACATTTATACAGGTGCTGTGGGGAAGGGAAGGAAGTAAGACGGTGGGGATGGAGAGGGAGATGAGGGGGAGAGGAAGGCGGGGGCTCAGTCTGGGAAGGCCTCCTTAGTACAGTGTCTGACACTGGCTGCTTAACTTATATCTATCCCAGCACATAGAACAGTGTTTGGCACATAGTAAGTGCTTAGCAAGTACCATAATTACCATTATCATTAGTATCTGAATGACTCCAAATCTACCCACTAACCCCAATCGCCCACCTGCTCTTCCGACACCTATTTCCATCTGATTCCAGGCAGCATGGCCTAGCTGGCCATGGCCAAGCATGAGCCTGGAAGTCAGAAGGACCTGGGTTCTAATCCTGACTCTGCTACTTGTCTGCTGTGTAACCTTGGACAAGTCACTTCACTTCTCTGGGCCTCAGTTACCTCATTTGTAAAATGGGGATTAGGAGTGTGAGCCTTTTGTGAGACAGGGACTGTGTCCAACTTGAATTGCTTGTATCCACCCCAGGGCTTAATGCAGTGCCTGACACATAGTAAGCTCCTAACAAATACCATAATTATTATTACTTCATGGTGGATGGCTCACCAGCACTTTAACGTGGTTAATTTACACCCCTCGTCTTTCTCACCTAACCCACTCCTCCTTTCAGCTGTCCAATTACAGTGGATCATGCACCATCTTCCCCACCTCAGAGGGCAGACTTGGTTTCTGCCTCAACTACTTGCTGTCACTTAATTCTCAATTTCAGTCTGCCCTTAAACCCTATTTGTTTTGTCAGTATAACATTTCCTATATCTATTCTCCTTCCTCTCCTTCAAAATGATCAACACACTGGGATAGATTTTCATCAGATCCCAACTAGAATATTGCACCTGCCTCCTCACTGGTCTCCCTGCCTCTAGCCTCTCTCCTCTCCTGTCTGTACTCTACTCAGTGGCATATGTGCTATGTGACCTTGGGCAAGTCAGTTAACTTCTCTGGGCCGCAATTCCCTCATCTGTAAAATGGGGATTAAGACTGTGAGCCCCATTTAAGACAGGGAATATGTCCAACCTGATTACCCTGTATCCACCCCAGCACTTAGAACAGTGATTGACACATAATAAGTGATTAATAAATATCATAATTATTAATATTATTATTATAGATCATCTTTCTAAAATCACTCAGCACAGGTCCAGCAGTTACCCATTTCTCTCCTTCTCTCTGCATTAAACAGTCTAAATCTTTGGTTACAAAACACTCCAGGCATTCTCTCCTGTTTACTTAACAGAGGTACCCAACAGTTATTTGCATTTCAAATGAAATGGTTGCTTTTCAAATTAAAGTTAGTCAGTGTATTGTCAGATCTGAAACATGATTTGCATCAGGCTGAATTTTTTTGGTGGGGAGGAAGCTTTCTTTTTGCATCAGGTCACAAAACCCTTCCCTCCTCTGCATTTCATCCCACTCCCTTCTATTGAGCTGTTCTTCATTTCCCTTCCCCCTACTCCACTCTCTGAGTCACAACCTGAAGAACAAATTGGATTCCCCAACCCCCACTCCCTCTCTCAGTTGTGAGCTAAAGGGTAAGTAAGATTTGAAAGAGCTGTTTAAAGTCAAGTCAGTCCACTTTGCACTGTAGATTTCAAGTGTATTTTCAATGTAAGACATTTGTGGGTCCTCTTTTAATATTTTAAAATTTTCATTTTATTATGATAACATAATTTACTGTTATTCTCCTTTAATCAACAATGCATACGCATTATTTGAAAATACATGAATAATCAATTACATATACACCATCTCTTTAAGTATACTAAAGGCAAATTTTTTTGGGGGGGAAACCTGAGATTAATGATATAGGAATCTGTGTTCTTCACTTGAAATTATCAAATAGTTAAGCTTCTAGTATGTCAGTTGTTTCATAAGGAAACTACCAGAACTATTTTTTAAATCTTTTCATTATTTGAATTAACCTCGTTTCACTGCAATTTTATTTTCTAATGTTGGTATTTATAAAAGTTCCTTTTGATAGTTCAAGTGCTAAGTGAATAGGACTCTAATATAGTACTTTAAAAAACTAATTTTATTAATCATTCTTCTTTTATTACAGTAATTCATTTGCTTATGTTGATATTTTGCACGGGGATTATAAATGTTCCAGTCTGGATAATAAATTCAAAAGTGTTACAGTAAAATTAAAATTAAAAACTCTTTTTCAATTTGCAATTTTTACCCAGATGCAGTCTGACATAGTTTCTCAGAGTTTCTTGTCCTTTATTGCTTAGCATAGTTGATTACATTAAGCGTGGCAAGGCAAAGTCCTTGTAAAAATGATAACCATTTGAGTAAAACAATCTGGAGTTGGTCAACATATGTAATTTAGTCTTCTTACAGGTTTATTTCTCTCCCTCTCCATTTATTTCTCTCCCTCTCCCCCATCTCTCTTTCATTCTGTTTAGTTTCTACAATAAACTTTCACCTTCCTTTCGGGATGAAGGTGATCATAGTGGTGGATTTAATGCCCTGTGGCATTTCCTCAGAGTTTCCTATAGTGGAAAAGCTCAAGCAGATAGCCAAAAATGGTTGCCAATGGGCTCATTTATTATTTTGCTGGACATTGACTACAAAAGTTTCCATTTTAAAAGTTGGTACTAAAGCCATACCTTCCCATTTGGGCAGGTTTGCTGTGCTTCAAAGGGCCTCATCTTCCTCTTCCTCCTCCTTCTCTTATTCCTCCTCCTCCTCTTCTTCATCCCACTCCTCCTCCTCCTTCTTCTCCTCCTCCTCCTTTCTCCTCCTTGGTGGTGCAAGACATGCTCAGAAGATTATCATATTGTTCTTACCATCTATGCAAGATTCTCTTTTTGTCTCTGCAGTCTTCATGACAGCGTGGTAGTATGACAGAGCTTCTTCAGGGATGAGTGAAAGTCCTAATTTCTTGGGGCCCAACATATGTCCGGACCACTTCAGTTTTGGGGCTCAACCACTGGTTATATTAGTTTCTCATTTAAATCTGCCACTTTCCATACACTAATATTGATGGCTGCTCTCATAAAACATGGCTTTGAGAAGCAGATAATATTGCCACAGAATGCCTTCAAGTTTTTTTTGTTTTGCTTCTGGAACTTGCAGTATAGCTCAGTGGAAAGAGCCCGAGCTTGGGAGTCAGCGGTCATGGGTTCTAATCCCGGCTCCACCGCTTGTCAGCTGTTTGACTTTGGGCAAGTCACTTCACTTCTCTGGGCCTCAGTTACCTCATCTTTAAAATGGGGATGAAGACTGGGAGCCCCACGTGGGACAACCTGATCACCTTGTATCCGCCCCATTGCTTAAAACAGTGCGTCTCACATAGAAAGAGCTTAACGAATGCCATTATTATTATTGTATTCCTAGTTCCAGTTTGGAGCAACATGGCTGAATGGAAAGAGCACAGGCTTGGAAATCAGAGGATCTGCATTCTAATCCCATTTCTGGCATCTCCCCACTGGGTGATTTTGATCGTCACTTAAGTTCTCTGTGCCTCATGTGAAATTTGATCTACCCCTACATAGACTGTGAGCTCCTGGTGGAACAGGGACTGTCTGACCTGGTTATATTGCATTATATGTTGCCAACTTGTACTTCCTAAGCGCTTAGTACAGTGATCTGCACACAGTAAGTGCTCAATAAATACAACTGAATGAATCTACCCCATCATTTAGTACAGTGCTTGGAACATAGTAAATGCTAATGAAAACCTCAGTTATTATTATTATTGGGTATATGATGCAATGGTCAGTTCAGCACTCGGTATCTTGCTTGACTGCACCGAGATGAATATATTTGGATGCATCACTACTCCTTCCGCTCATAGAGACTGACATATTCAAGCCTATTGTGCCAGTACAGATATTCAATCTTCAGTAAGTCTCTTGTGCCTTTGGGCAGATTTGGTAGACCAAACACTAAGAACTAAGAATTGATTGCAAATCCAATACTGATTAATGTTGTTCTGGAGGAGAAGGATGGAGTATCCAGCATGTTTTGTCCATGAGCTGCCCTTGGTGATATACTTTAGTGCCACTATGATGATTCAGTGAGTCAAAGAGTGTCATCTTCTTTGGAGATAGCAAGTGTTATAATGATACAATGGTTATTTCTTTTTATTTATTAGTTTTCTATCTGCTATTGCATTGAAAGATTAAAGTTCCTCAGGTAAACCAGATCTAAATTCAGTGAGGCAGGCAGTTTCTGGGCCATATTTTCTAATTAGTGATAATATAAGTGAATTTGTATTAGAAACTTGACTTTAAACCACTGATTATTGAAATAGTAAGTCAGATAATGAGCCGATAGAGAAATAATCAGTGATATAAAAATCGTGATAGGAAAATGCAGCTGCTTGGGGAAAACTGTGGCTAAAAAGAGTAATGAAGATGAATGATAAGTAATGCATTCCGCACTGAGTATTTGGAGAAGTGAAAGGTTAAGAAGAATGGCATAACCAATTCTCAATTATCTGAGGCATGAGGAGAACAAGAATAGATTTATAATTAGAATTCATTTATGATAAAAGGACAGTATTTTAGCTATTCATTGTGATCTCCCTCACCAAATATTTTTTCAAAGCTGCTAGCAAAGAGCAAGATTGACTGCTTTGTGTTTCACCTTCTCTCCCATCTCTGAGCATAAAAGGAAAATTCTGCAAGAAATGGTGGGAAGAGGGAGCAGGAATTTGACTGGGATACTTGAACATATAGTGAATGAATGTGGTAAAGTCTGTCAAAAATCCTGGACTCATGGGGTAGGGGATGGACCTATCCCCAAAGGGACCATACCAGGGCTCTGGCTGGGCTTGTCACATGAATCTATGGCCTAGCTAGTCTTATCTTGCACATGTCTACCTTTGGAGCCTAACCGGATTTTTTGGGCCCTCAGACAGTGCTGAAGCCTGTTCAATCAGTCAGTAAGCCAATCGTATTTACTGAGTACTTACTGTGTGTAGAATGTTGTACTAAGCACTTGGAAGAGTACAATATAATAGACACATTTCCTGATCACAGTGAGCTTACAGTCTAGAGGGGGAGACAGACATTACTATAAATAAATAGAACTACAGATATGTACATAGGGGCTGCGGGTCTGGGAAGGGGGATGAATAAATGGAGCAAGTCAGGGTGATGCAGGAGGGAGTGGGAGAAGAGGAAAGAAGGGTTTAGTTGGGGAAGGCCTCTTGGAGGAGATGTGCCTTCAATAAGGCTTTGAAGGTGGGGAGAATAATTGTCTGTCAGATAGGAAGAGGAAGAGAATTCCAGGCCGTGGGCAAGGGGTCAATGGAGAGATAGATGAGATCAGGGTACAATGAGCTGGTTGGTATTAGAGGAGCAAAGTGTGTAGGCTGGATTGTAGTAGGAAAGTAATGTGGTAAGTAGGAGTGAGCAAGATGATTAAATGCTTTAAGGCCAACTGTAAGGAGTTTCTGTTTGATGTGGAGTGGGATGGGCAACCACTGGAATTCTTGAGGAGTGAGGAAACATGGCCTGAACATTTTTGGAGAAAAATGTACCAGGCAGCAAAGTGAAGTATGGACTGTAGTGGGGAGAGACAGGAGGTAGGGAGGTCAACAAGGAAGCTGATACTGTAATCAAGGTGGGATAGGATAAGTTCTTGGACTAATATGGTAGCAGTTGAATGCAGAGGAAAGGGTGATGTTGTGAGGGTTTGTGCTCTGCCCCATGCCATGGCTTGGACTTTCAAGGTCAGAGTCAGGGCTTTAATACCTCACTTGACCCTCAGAAATGGAACATCGATCAGATTGTCCACAGGCTGAGACCTGGGCAGGTCCATGAGGCAGCTAATGAGTGGAAGAATACCAACCTGGAAGCCGGAGCACTGGGCTTCAAGTCTAAGTCTGCCACTGGCCTGCTATGTGACCATGAGTAAGTTACCTAATATCTCTATACTTCAGTTTCCTCATCTGCAAAATGGGGATAATAATACTGTCCTTTTCACTTGACTCACAGGGTTGTTGGAAGAGCAAAAATGAGATAAGTAATGCGAGAGTGCTATGGGAATAAAAGTGCTATGCAACAACCATGGTATTATTATCAGCTTTGGAAAAAGCAGGTAAGTCAAACGAGTCTCTGTGAATTTGGGTGACCTCTTTCTCTCTCCTCCCCTCCACCTTGGAATCCCTGTCCATTGTTATGTTTATTATCTTCTTCTCTTTGGTTCACCATTTTACCTTTCTTCCTGAGGCAGGAACAAAGCAGGGTTTAGAACAAATGATCACAGTGGGTAATCACATGATCATAAGGGAGAATTAGAATGGGATCCCTCTTCCCCTGCTCCCTTTCCCTTCTGCATCATCTATGCACTTGACTCGGTAACCTTTGAGTAATTGATATTTGCCCCACACCACTTACGTACATATCCATACGCTTAGAACAGTGTTTTGCACATAGTAAGTGCTTACTAAGTGCCATTATTATTATTATTTATTATAAATTATTTATTTATATTAAAGTCTGTCTCCCCCACTAGACTGTAAGCATGTTGTAATCAGGGAACGGGTCTTCCAACCCTGTTGTATTGTACTCTCCCAAGAGCACAGTAGGTGCTCAATAACTACTGATGATGATGATGTTGATGATGATCATCTATCACCATCATCCATCATCATCATGTTGGAAGCAGCATGGCTAAGTGGAAAGATCCCGGGCTTGTGAGTCAGAGTCACGGGTTCTAAACCTGCCTCTACCACTTGTCAGCTGTGTGACTCTGGGCAAGTCACTTAGCTTCTCTGGGCCTCTGTTACCTCATCTGTAAAATGGGGATTAAGACTGTGAGCCCCACGTGGGACAACCTGATCACCTTGTACCCTCCCCAGCACTTAGAACAGTGCTTTGCACATAGTAAGCCATTATTATCATTATTATTATTATTATTATGCCTATTCTGGAATGATGACCAGGAGAGAAAGAAAAGTCAGGCTGATTGTACTGACAATCATATTCAGGTTAAGATTGTGGTGGTTACGCTGCAGCATCTGTTACACTTACTGTGAGGTTCTGTCTTCTTGGTGTAAGGATATTACCAAAGCTCTGCTCTGAGGTAATCTGATTGTTGCATGCCAAACATTCCTGTGTATCACAACTGTTCAATGCTATCCCTCTAAGTCTGAGTTGAGTTTCATTAAGTCCTGCACAATGGATTTCAGTTCCACAATAGCGTGGCTAATTTATTCAAGGTTGGCCAGTTTGGCTGACAAGTTTTCATTTGTCTGAAATTTCTAAAGGGCTGATAAGCCAGTGAAAGTCAATAGGAGATTAGCCTAGAGCTGGAGGAACAGAGCAGCGACAGAAGAGAAAAAAAAAGGAACAGCAGCCTGAAGAAGTGGAGATTCAGTTTGTGATATCAGGTATGCCTCATGATTTGTTCTCCCTTTATTGTCTGCTTAAATTGTGGGGTATATATGTAATTAAAAAGAAACTTGATTCCTGTTGGTTGTGTTTTTATTTAGGAAGGGAAAGAGTTGGATGATGGGGACAGGAGATAATTCAATCATTCAAATTCTACTCATCACTCTAATAGCGCAACCCTTTCTGCATTGACAGTGAGCCAGCAAATTGATGGTATTTATTGAATGCTTTCTGCAGGCAGAGAACTCTATTAAACCCTTGGGACAATATAATAGTGTTGGTAGACCTGATCCCAGCCCTAGGTGGGGAGACAGAAATTAAAATAAATTTAAAGATAGAAGAAGTGGCAGTGTATAAAGGCTATATATAAGCTATACATAAGTGCTGTGGGTGCCACAGAGTTTTCTTGAAAATGTTGTCTCGAGGTAAAATAGAGGGTTGGATGTGGCACTTCTCCCACCACACTAAGGACTTTCACTCTTCAGTAAAGAAGCTGTATTGTCCATGCATACCAGCATGGTGCTGCTGAAGAGAGGGGGAGAGGAAGGAGGGGGCTCAGTCTGGGAAGGCCTCCTTCCCAGAGGCCACATAATCTCATTGTGGGCAGGGGTTGTCGCTGTTTATTGTTGTGTTGTTCTTTCCCAAGCACTTAGTACAGTGCTCTGCACAAACTAAGTGCTTAATAATAGGATTGAATGAATGAATTAAGAAGAGCATTATCCTGTTTTTCATTTCAACAGTCTACCCAATATCATTCTGAATAGACTACTAAAGAGCACACACACACAACATACACAGGAAACACACACATAAAAACATATAGATATCTTTCATTTTGAAGCTGGCATTGCTAATACTTAGGACTTAGAAGAGTGCTTGGCTTAAAGTAAGCATTTAACAAATACCATAAAACACACACACAGACACACACAATATAAAACTTCAGATGTTTTCTTAGAAAATGGTTACAAAATGAATTCAGCCAGGTCTGCCATCCCAGACAGGAGTCCAAGTTTCCTCTTGAAACTTGACAAGAGTGACAGTGTCGCCCCCGCCCCGACCCCCTGTCCCCCAGCCCTGCCAGAGCACTTCTCTGGGCCTCATTGGTAAAATGGGGATTAAGATTTCTCAGACTGAGCCCCCTTCTTCCTCTCCCCTCCTCCCCCTCCCCCCACCTTACTTCCTTCCCCTCCCCACAGCACCTGTATATATGTATATATGTTTGTACGCATTTATTACTCTATTTTATTTGTACAAATTTATTGTATTTATTTTATTTTGTTAGTATGTTTTGTTTTGTTCTCTGTCTTCCCCTTCTAGACTGTGAGCCCACTGTTGGGTAGAGACCGTCTCTATATGTTACCAACTTGTACTTCCCAAGTGCTTAGTACAGTGCTCCGCACACAGTAAGCGCTCAATAAATATGATTGAATGAATGAATAATAGTAAGACCCTAGATATGTGTGAAAACATTACCGAAAAGACAGATTCATGATCCACACATTCCACCTCACTGAGTCCAAACATATTTGACATCATAAATAGACCAGGAATCAGGAAATTGTTAATTATGTTATCACTCTTGAGAAAGTGCTCCTGTCTCCCCCTTCTAGATTGTGAGCCCGCTGTTGGGTAGGAACCGTCTCTATATGTTGTGAACTTGTACTTCCCAAGCACTTAGTACAGTGCTCTGCACACAGTAAGTGCTCAATAAATACGATTGAATGAATGAATGAAATGAAAAGGCACCTCCTCCAAGAAGCATCCCCAAAATAATTTTCCCCTTCACTAATCTTATCCACCCAACTCCCACCTCAGCATTTCTGGACTCACAGTCACTTGTAGCACTTTTATATATTAATTTATGTATCTTATAAATATTTATCCATCCATCTCCCCATTTTATTTTCTTATTATAAATTATTTATTTGGCTATCTTTGCCTCTTAGGTGGTGTTATCTTAGTGGTACAAGGGATGTTTTCAATATGCTCATACTGTGCTCGCCCTATTCTTCAATAACTTCTAGTGTTTGCCATCCACCTCCACATAAAAACGAAACTCCTCACCATTGACTTTAAAGCATTCAACCAGCTTGCCCCCTCCTACCTCACCTTAATGATTTCCTACTACAACCCAGCCTGCACACTCACATATTCTAATGGCAGTTTACTCACTGTACCTTGATCTCACAAATCTTGCTAATAACCTTTGCCCTCCTCCTCTCTCTGGCCCGGGATTCCCTCCCTCTTCATATATAGTAGACCACTATGCTCTCCACCTACAAAGTCTTGTCTTCTTGAAGAGGCTTTCCCCAACTAAGCTGTTATTTCTGCTACTCCCTCTCCCTCCTTCATTGCCTTGTACTTGGATTTGTACCCTTTAAGCACTTGATATACACCCCACCCTAAGCCATAGAGCACTTATTTACATATCCATAATTTATTTACATTAACATCTGTCTTTCTCGCTTGACTGGAAGCTTCTTGTAGGCAGAGAATGTGTCTACTGTACTGTGCTGTTATACTGTACTCTCTCAAGTCCTGAGTACAGTGCTCTTCCCACAGTAAGTGCTCAATAAATACCCTTCATTGATTGATTATGTCAGCCCTAGGAATTAGCAAAATGTTTGAAACATAGTATGAGCTTATTAAGTGCCACAGCTATCTTAGTCAATCCATCAGTGATATTCATTGACCATTTATTGTGTGCAAAGCACTGAATGAAGTGCTGGGAGAGTACAATAGTTTAAACACATGATCCTTGCCCTCAGAGGTAGGAAAGATAGAAACAAAATAATTCACAATTATTTAGATCACTTCTTTGTTTTTAATGGTATTTGTATTTATGCCAGACACTGCTCTATGCACTGGGGTAGATACAAGCAAACCAGTTCAGACACAGTCCATGTCCCATATGGGACTCACAGTCTTAATCCCCATTTTACATATGAGGAAACTGAGGCCCAGAGAAGCTAAGTGACTTGCCAATGTGACACAGCAGGCAAGTGGCAGACTGGGGATTAGAACCTAGGTCCTAAGTAGTTGCTGTTTCCACTAGCCCAGACTTCTTCGGCTGCTTAAATGGAAGGACATGTTAGTGATTATGTATAGAGTGCTTTGGGTGCCTCCTTTCATAAACAGTGCAGGAGCGATAATGTCTTAGTAGACAGGACAAGATTGGAAGAGAAGACAAATCAGTCAGAGAAGGGCTCCTAGAAAGCGTGTGATTTCAGAAAGGCTGTGGTGATGACAAGAACTGCAAACTGGCAGATTTCAATGGGGAGGGAGTTTCAGGCAGGAGGAAGGCTGTTGAGCAAGGGATCTGAGAGAGGAGCCATGAAATACACCAGTGTAACTAGACCTGATGGTGTATCCACTGAGATCAACAAGGATGAATGGGACACTATACATTTATGCGTGCTCTTCCATAGTGAATAAAGCACTAGAGGTGGATGGATGACAGCAGGTTACTGAAACCAATCTTGCACTATGAGCTAAAATTGGGAAACCAAAACCAAGGAGTGCAAATGAAACTTTTTAATGATACAGTAAAACACAGCCTCAAACCATGCTGCATCCCAGTTGAAAACATGTAGTTAGACCAGCATGGAATATTGCAATCAAGAATAGAGGAGAAGCTTCAGAGGATGGTGAGAAAAAGAGAATACGGCAAAAGCAACACCAAGGTTGCTAGTAACAAATATGGCAGTTTGATGAGGGACCATTTCTGTTTGGATGTGCACAGAGTGTTGGTACTGCACTGGCCATTTTTGTCATATATTTATCCTTAGGTGAACTTTACCTTAGTGGTCCAAATGAGACCTATATCAATAAATCTTACTGACTAAAATTCACCAACATCCTCAGGCTACAGAATGGTTGGTTGAGTGGGAGTTCAAGGTGCCCTTTTTGACCTTTTCCCATCACCATCAGAGTGATGCAAGACTTTGTGATATGCCTAGTCCTGTCAATCAACCAATCATATTTATTAAGCACTTTCTATATGCAGAGCACTGTACTAAGTGCTTGGGAGTGTACACTAAAACAGAATTAGCAGATACATTCAATGGGGAGGGAGTTTAATAATGAGCTTACAGTCTAGAGGGGGAGACAGACTTAATATGAATAAATAAGTAATTTATAATACATAATTTATAGATATGTACATAAGTGCTGTGGGATTGGGGTTGGGGCAAATATCAAATGTCCAAAGGTCATAGGTGGAAGTGCTTAGACAATGCAGAAGGGAGAACGAGCCGGGGAAAGGAGTGCTTATTTAAGGAAGACTTCTCGGAGGAGATGTGACCCTAGCATTAGCTTTGAGGGTGGATAGAGTGGTGGTCTGGTGTATATGGAGGGGGAGGGAGTTCCAGGCTAGGGGGATGATGTGGGAAAGGGGTTGGTGGCAAGATAGATGCTACTGGGTCACAATAAACTGGCACTAGAGGAGTGGAATCAATCAATCAATCAATCAATCAATCGTATTTATTGAGCGCTTACTATGTGCAGAGCACTGTACTAAGCGCTTGGGAAGTACAAATTGGCAACACATAGAGGCAGTCCCTACCCAACAGTGGGCTCACAGTCTAAAAGGGGGAGACAGAGAACAGAACCAAACATACCAACAAAATAAAATAAATAGGATAGAAATGTACAAGTAAAATAAATAAATAAATAAATAAATAGAGTAATAAATATGTACAACCATATATACATATATACAGGTGCTGTGGGGAAGGGAAGGAGGTAAGATGGGGGGATGGAGAGGGGGACGAGGGGGAGAGGAGGGAAGGGGCTCAGTCTGGGAAGGCCTCCTGGAGGAGGTGAGCTCTCAGCAGGGCCTTGAAGGGAGGAAGAGAGCTAGCTTGGCGGAGGGGCAGAGGGAGGGTATTCCAGGCCCGGGGGATGACGTGGGCTGGGGGTCGACGGCGGGACAGGCGAGAACGAGGTACAGTGAGGAGATTAGCGGTGGAGGAGCGGAGGTTGCGGGCTGGGCAGTAGAAGGAGAGAAGGGAGGTGAGGTAGGAGGGGGCGAGGTGATGGAGAGCCTTGAAGCCCAGGGCTGGGCTGTATTAGATTAGTGGGGTGAGGTAGGGTAAGGTGAGCTGACTGAGTACTTTAAAGCCAATGGTAAGGAGTTTCTGTTTGAAGCAGAGGTGGATGGGCAGCCACTGGAGGTCTTTAAGAAGTTGAAAGACATGAACTGAATTTTTTTTTATTGATAAATAATTCATGTAACAGAGTGAAGCATTGATTGGAGTAGGGAGAGACAGAAAGCCAGGAAATCAGCTAGGAGGTAGATGCAGGAGTCAATGTGGGAGAGGATGATTGCTTGGATGAGCATGGTTGCAATTTGGATAGAGAGGAAAGAGTGGATTTTAGCAATGTTGTGTAGGTAGAACTGACAGGATTTGGTGACAGATTGAGTATGTATGTGGAATGAGAGAGGTGACTCAAGGTCAACGCCAATGATATGGGCTTGTGAGGTAGGGCGAATAGTGGTGTTTTCTACAGTTATGGGAAAGACAGGGGGAGTATAGGGTTTGGGTGGCAAGATAAGAAGTTCAGTTTTGGACATGTTTGTTTTGAGGTGTCTACAGGATATCCAAGTAACTATGTCTTAAAGGCAAGATAAAATGTGCGATTGTATGGAAGGAGAGACGTCAGAACGGGAGATTGTAGAATTGAGAATCATCTTCATAAAGGTGGTAAATGAAGCCATGAGAGCAGCTATCCAATCTATTTTATATTGCCAGACTTGAAGACAATGATGGAGTCCGGATATGCTTTCAAATGTCTTTGAAACACTGAGTCAAGAACTGTTTCATGCTGATATCTCTGCTCTGGAAGCACACACACACACATATACACACCACATACCCAATAGGACATGCATGCAATTTCTAACCACTTCGTAGGTTCAGCAAAGGACTTGATCTGACAATATGTCTAAAGAAAACTGAAATTAAGTTCCGGCCCACCCCGTAGTAAAGCTACATCCAAAAAGAGTTTTTGTTAACAACACAGAATTTGAAGTTGTCATTGAATTCTGCTCCAGTGAACTATGCTGCACAATAATAACTGAGATAGAAACTAGCACAAAAATGCCAGTATGACTTTTGGCGGATTTGAAAAGGTAGTATGACAAAAATGGGGTATTAAACTTCAAACTTAATTACAGGTCTTTAGAGCCATTGTTTCCAACTTACTCTATGAGGATGGTGATCACATCTACCAATTCACGTGAATTGTACTCTACCAACCACATAGTTCAGTTCTCTGCATACCGTAAGCACTCAAAGATACCGCTGATTGATTTATTGATTGATATAGTTCTGAGACCATCGACTTACTCTAGAAGATTTAGGGGCAGTTTCCTAGCTCCACCTATGTCCCCTATTCAGAATCAAATGGCAGGACCAGATAACCAAGAAAACAGCCAGCTCATCTCATCGTCACTGAAGTAATGATTACAGAAATACACCTCTGCTGCACAGGAAACATAAGACTGGATGACAGCAGGATACCTAAGCAGATGCTGTTTGGTGACTAGAAAGGGGGCATACATACATCAGAAAGGTAGAACAAACTGTGTAAAGGCATAGTCCAGTCTCAAACCCTGCAAAATATCAGTGGTCTGTCAGGCAACTGGTAAAATGGACTCAGAGACCGGGGCACCAGGAAATAGGTTCAAAAACAAAGACAAACCCTGTAAGACACAAGCTCATCAATGTCTACCATTAATGTCCATGAACCCTATTTTATTCCACTCTCCCAAGAGTTTACTATCATTCTATGTACACAGTAATCGCTCAATACCATTGACTGATTGATAATGAAGCAAGAAGCTATCTGTAATTGTAAATAATGTACTTGATTACATATCAATCATTTCAGCCACTCTCAAGCATGGGGAGGATACTGCTCTCAGAAACATCATCTTCAAAAACAATTTATGCATGTGAGTGTCCAAGTTTGCATATAATTGTTATAGTGCTTAGTACAGTGCTCTGCACACAGTAAGTGCTCAATAAATATGATTGAATGAATGAATGAATTTTGGCATTTAATAAGTGCAAACCTGTGCTAGGATCGTGGATAGCAAAAAGATAATCAAGTTGAGCATAGTTCTTGTCTCACATGAGCCTCACAGTCTAAGAAGAAGGGAATCCATGCCCACACACTCATATACACATAATAATGCACAGGCATACACCTATACTAATGTATAAATAGCCTATGTGGGACACAGACACACAGCTATATTAATATAAAAATAGCGAGTGTGTGTGTGTTTCTTAGAGCAGCCCAGGCAGAGAAGCTTTCAATGTTGGAGGCCCTGGGTTGGAGAGAAAATGAAGAGCACAGAAGGCTTGGAGATAACTTATTCCAAGTGGTTTGCCCCTGTCTGTACCTGGGTAATGAAGGGCAGGGGAGAATGGACCCCACCATGTCGAGTATGAGGGAGCCTCTCATGGGCTGGGGTGAAAGTTGTGTCCCCAGGGGGAAGCAGCCTAGGGTGAACCTGCCAGGTTGGCTCAGTAGGGGCCGGGAGGTCTTTCCCCAGTTCACAAAATATCGCATTCCAAAAAAAAAAGGACTATGAAATATCTAAAACTGGCAGTTTTCTTATATCCTGCCTTCTTCCACCTCTGTCTTTGCCCAGGTCCCTTCCCCACTGCCAGCAGACTATTAACAGACTCTCAGAAGGAAAATAGAGCTACTGCCAGGTGTAACCTTGTCAATTGACTTTTATCAGATGATCCCGCCTTTGGAGTAAGAAAAAAAGAGGTAAGCATTCCTGGGTGGTCAGAGACCTAGCAGTTCTTCTGTCTGCTTGCTCTCTGACCATTTCAGCTGGCCTTAGAGAAGCTTTCAGAGAATCCTGTTATCGCTTATTCACTTCACGTCACCCCAAGTGAAGAGATTACCTAACAAGCATTGCTTCAGTGCTGATGGTCTGATTGCTTCTCTGGACCACATTGTGCTGCTGGAGGAGG
The DNA here is from genome assembly GCF_015852505.1 of Tachyglossus aculeatus. Lineage (NCBI taxonomy): Eukaryota > Metazoa > Chordata > Mammalia > Monotremata > Tachyglossidae > Tachyglossus > Tachyglossus aculeatus. The sequence continues at coordinate 22,219,320 of NC_052079.1, read as the reverse complement.
GAGGGAGGGTGACCTAGTAGCAAGTATACAGGACTGGGAGATAGAGGGCCCCAGTAATCTTTTCCCAGCTGTACCATTAGCCTGCTGTGAGATCTTGGAAAAGTCACTCCATTTATCTCTTAGAACAGTGATTGGCACATAGTAAGCGCTTAACAAATGCTATCATTATTATCTATGCCTCAGTTCCCTTACCCAGACAATGGAGATAAACAACCTGTTCTCCTGCTGTCTCCCATGTGGGACAGGGACTATGTCTGATTTGATTACCTCGTATCTACTCAGGTGCTTGGCTTTTATGAAATCATATAATTGTTATTATTATTAAGTTTTATGCATAGCTGGTGTTAATTGAACTGGTTTAGAAATCATATGTGTCTCCAGTGTTTATGCCCAGGCCTCACAGTGTAAAGAAGGTTAGACATTGCAATTGCCCTTTGGATCTTCAGTTTGACACCTTCAATGAGGAGAATGGGGACCCCATGAGGACAATGGGGACATCATGGGACAATGGGGATAGGGGGAACCCCATGGTGACAATGGTGACCCCAAGGGGACACTGACCCCAAAGACTCAGTATCATGGAGTGATGCTATTAACTTCATCCCCAATATTTTGGGTACGAAAAATAAACAAAGCTAACCGTCCTGCTTCCTGGATCCAGAAAAGAATCAACGGTGGAATGGAGATAGTGACTGTGATGTTACCGGGGATTTTCAGCCCTAAATCTGGACTGAAATTGCCCCCATAGTGACTTTACAAGCCTACCAGACTCTCTTCATCTCCTTGGGTCCTAAATCCTTCTATTATTATTATATTTATTGAGCGATTACTATGTGTCAAGCACTGTTCTAAGCACTGGGGTAGATGCAAGGTAATTGGATTGAACAGAGTCCCTGTCTCAATTAGGACTTTTGTTTACTCCCTTCCTGCAACCAGTTGGAGAGCTCTGCACAGCATACCCCAAATCCTTGCCATTCCAACACTGTCACCACCCCTCATATGAAGCTCAGGTGCCTCCGTGAAGGTGAGGGGATCTTCTGGGGACTAGCTGATTACCAGAAATTCTCAGAGAAAACACTCCTGTCCACAGCTTCCTGGGTTCAGATCTTTCCCTGGCACCCAGAGCTTCACATCCAGAAGAAGATATTTATATAACTGTAATTTATTATTTATATTAATGTCTATCTCCCCCTGTAGACTCTAAGCTTGTTGTGGGCAGAAAATATATCTGTTTATTGTTATATTTTACTCTCCTAAGCACTATAGTGTTAGACTGTGCTCTCCTAAGCACTTAGTAGAGTGCTCTGCACACAGTAAGCGCTCATTTATTCAATCATAAGTACGATTGAATGAATGAATGAATAAATAAATGTGATTGACAAGTTGACTGACTGACTCCAGTCCTTCCACAGGCAGACACCAAAATCAGGGATCTTAGTGATATTTAAGTCTTCTTGAATGCCTTTTTAATCAGGTTACAATGAAACATTTCTGGTTCCTATTGCCTTTCCCTAGATCATTATCAATGGTACTGAACTAAGAGCTTGGGAGATTGATACAACAGAGTTGGTAGCCATGTTCCCTGCCCACAAGATTATAGTCCAGAGGGAGAGATAGACATTGATATAAATAAATCATTTATACTATATAATTTATAGATATATGCATAAGTGTTATGGGGTTGAGGAGGGTGAATATCAAATGTCCCAGTCCTAGTGTGTAAATGATGCAAAAGGGAGAGGGAGTTGGGGAAAAGAGAGTTTAACTGGCAAAAGCATCTTGGAGGAGATGTGACCTTAATAAGAGTTTTGAAGGTGGGGAGAGTCATGATCTGGCCTATATGGTGGTGGAGAGAGCTCCAGTCTGTGAAAAATGGGTCTGCAGCATGATAGATGAGATGCGAGCACAGTGAGTAAGCTGGTACTAGAGGAGTGAAGTGTAAATTCTGGCCTATAGTGTGACAACAGTGAGGGAAGGTAGGAGGAGTGAGCTGATTGAATGCTTTAAAGTCCATGGTAAGAAGTTTCAGTTTGATACAGAGGTGGCTGGGCAGCTATTGAAGGTTGTTGAGGAGTGAGGAAACATAGACTGACCTTTTTTTAGAAAAATGGTCCATGCAGCCGAGTGAAGTATGGACAGGAATGGGGAGTGTCAGGAGCAGGGAGAAAAGTATAGAAGCAGATGTAGTAGTCAAGGTGGAATAGGGTAAGTGCTCAAATCATCCTTTTCCACTTTATCAAAGCACTTGCCCCTTCCCTTCTTCCCTCCCTAACCCCCATTGTCAATTGTTCATTCTCCAATGGCTTTTCCCTATTGCTTTCAAACATGTTCATGTCTCTTCTAGACTAAAAAAAATCCACCCTTCACCCCATGGTTCCCTCCAGTTATCACCCCATCTCCCTCCTACCATTCATCTCCAGCCTCATTGATCTAGTTCTCTACACCTGCTGTTTCCACTTCCTTTCATCTAATTCTCTCCTTGACCCCATCCAATCTGGATTCTGTCCCTTTCATTTCACAGATGCTGCTTTCTCAAAGGTCAACAATGATCGTCTTCTTGCCAAAGCCAATGGTCTCTACTCCATCCTAATCCTTCCTAAATGCTCAGCTGCCTGTGACACTGTAGACCAGCCCCTTCTTCTGGAACTATTATCAAACCTTGGCTTGACTAACACTGTCCTCTCCTGGTTCTCCCCCTATCTCTATGGCCACTCAGTCTCCTTAGCAAGCTCATCTTCTGCTTCCATCCCCCTATATGTGGGGTTCCCTCAAGGCTCAGTCCTGGGTACCATTCTATTCTCCATTTACACCAACTCCCTTGGAGAATTTATTTGCTCCCATAACTTCAACTACCATCTCTATGCAGATGATTCCCAAATTGGCATCTTCAGTGCTGATCTCTCTCCCTCTCCGAAGTTTCCTCCTGCCTTCAAGACATATCTCCTCGGTGTCATGAGCCCCAACTGACATCTTTGCCCTACCTGGCCTCCCGCAGGCTGCTAAAGATTCACCTCACCCAGATTCCTGCTCCTCTGGGGTGAGATCTGTGGATTCACCTCCTCCAGATTCCTGATCCCCTGGGGCAAAATCCATGGATTCACCTCACCCACTGGGAAGCTCTAAATAACTGGGAGCTCCTAGTGATTCAGGCACTAGCTGACAAGTTCAAAGATAAACCAAACCACCACTGTATAAAGCAGAAAGTTTCATTCCATGATCAGTCTACTTAGAAGGGGGAAAATTCATACACACACACACACACACACTCTATTACAGTAAACTTAACTATCCGTCTGACTGACCCAAGTTTGTGCAGATGGTTGCATGTCAGAGAAGTTCTAGGAGTCTGGCTGCTTGCAGCATGTCATCCTGGCCCCAGTCTTAAGTAATAATGATGGTATGTGTTAAGCGCTTCTTAGGTGCCAAGCACTGTTCTAAGCACAGGAACACTGAGGTGTTTCCCAGAGGCCGGAGTAGACATCTCAGTGCATTTCCTAGATGGTTTGGCTGCCAACCAGGGGCCAGCTCTTTCCCCTTTTTATCCACTCATGGCAATTGTTTCGGGGGCGGCCAGGGGGTGAGGGTCACAGCAGGGGCCCTGAATCACTGCTCTGATTGCCCACTGTCTCAAGCCTGTTTCCAGGGAAAAATCCAGTGGGGACAGCTAACCCTCCCACCACACCTACCTCATGGGCTATCTTTGCAAGAAGCACCTGGCAGTCTTTCTACTGCCGGACAGCAAGGCAATTCAGTTCCTCCTCAAACTCCTCTACAAAACAATTCTCTTTCTCCACAAATTCCTCAGCAATTCAAGTCTTCCTCAAACTTCTCAGCAAAACAACTCAGCTTCTCCTCAAATTCTTCAGCAATTCAAGTCTTCTTCAAACTCTCAAATTCCTCCTTTGATATTGTTGCTCATGGCGTCAAAGAACAGTCTCTTATAAAATGGCTTCTGTGTTACAAGATGGATTCACTCTTGCTCACCACAATTGGATGTCCTGCTGACATCTCAAACTTAACATGTCCGAAACAGCACTCATTATCTTCCGAACCAAACCTTGTCCTCCTCACGATTTTTTGAGGAGTGGGGTGACATGTTCTGAATGTTTTTATAGAAAAATTATCCAGAAGACATGATCGAGAAGAGATGAGGCTTCAAAAAGGCTTTGATGAGGGGGAGAGTAACTGTCTATCAGATTTGAGGAGGGAGGGCATTCCAGGCCAGTGGCAGGACATGGGCCAAGGGTCAGCGGTGAGATAGACGAGCTCGAGGCACAGTGAGAAAGAAGGTTAGCATTAGAGGAGTGAAGTGTGTGGGCTAGGAGTAGGAGAGTAGTAAGGTGAGGTAAGAGGGGGCAAGATGATGGAGTATTTTAAACTCAATGGTGAGAAGTTTTTGTTTGATATGGAGGTGGATGGGCAACCAGGGGAGTTTCTTGAGGAGTGGGGTGACTTGTTTTGAATGTTTTTGTAGGAAAATGATCTGGGCAGCAGAGTGAACTGTGGACTGGAGGCAGTAGGCTGGGAGGTCAGCAAGGAGGCTGATGCAGTAATCCAGGTGGGATATGATGAGTGACTGTATTAAAGTGGTAGTGGTTTGGATGGAGAGGAAAGGGAAGATTTTAGGGATGTGAGTGTGGGACTGACAAGATTTAGTGATGGACTGAATATGTGGGTTGAATGAGACAGAAGAGTCAAGGATAATGCCAAGGTTACGGGCTTGTGAGACAAGAAAGATGATGGTACTGACTGCGGTGATGGGAAAGTCACAGGGAGGACAGGGTTTGGGTGGGAAGATAAGTAGTTCAGTCTTCGTTCTTCCCCCATCTCAGCCCCATAGCACTAAGTACATATCTGTAATTTATTCATTTATATTAATGTCTGTCTCCCATGCTCTAGATTGTGAGTTTGTTGTTGGGCTAGGAATGTGTCTGTTTTATTGTTGTATGGTACTCTCCCAAGAGCTTAATACAGTGCTCTGCACACAGAAAGTGCTCAATAAATACAACTGAATGAATGAATGAATGATGATAACTACAGAATCTCCTATCAAAAATAGTCACTGAACCTCAGTTCAGGGAAGACATTAAGAATGAGAATCTGAATGAAAGATTTTACTTCAGTAGTAGAGGCACAGTCCCTAATGTCATCTTCCATTCTTCTGCCTGACTCCCTTAATCTTTTCTTCCTTTACTTTCTCCTTTTCCTCTTCCTCCTCCTCCTGCATCTTTTGCCTCCTCTTTCTTCAGGAAGGCAGCATGGCCTAGTGGATAGAGCACGGGCCTGAGAATCAGAAGGACCTGGATTCTAATCCCAGCTCTGCCATTTGACCATTGTGTGACACTGGGCAAGTCACTTCACTTCTGAGGGCCTCAATTCCCCCATCTGTAAAATGGGGATGAAGACTGTGAGACCCATGTGGGACAGGGACTGCATCCAAACTGATTAGCTTGTAATAATAATAATAATAATAATAATAATGGCATTTATTAAGCGCTTACTATGTGCAAAGCACTGTTCTAAGCACTGGGGAGGTTACAAGGTGATCAGGTTGTCCCACGGGGGGCTCACAGTCTTAATCCCCATTTTACAGATGAGGTAACTGAGGCACAGAGAAGTTAAGTGACTTGCCCAAAGTCACACAGCTGACAATTGGCGGAGCAGGGATTTGTATGCATGAGCTCTGACTCCAAAGCCCGCATCTACCCCAGAACTTAGAACAGTGCTTGACACATAGTAAGCACTTAATAAATACCATCATCATTACTATTATTCTCCCTCACCTCTTTTTCTCTCTTCTCCATTTTTTCACAAAGCCCTGCCCCAAGATACTGTACCCCTGCTCTCCCAATGAAAAGTGATCTCTACTGCTCTCACCTCTTTGGGTTGAGAGAGTTTCCCAGAGAATCAGGATTTCAGACTCACACCACTTTCCAGTTCCTCTGCTGCCTTCTCATTCATTCATTCATTCATTCATTCATTCATTCATTCATTCAATCATATTTATTGAGCGCTTACTGTGTGCAGAGCATTCTACTAAGCGCTTGGGAAGTACAAGTTGGCAACATATAGAGATAGTCCCTACCCAACAGTGGGCTCACTGTCTAGAAGGTGGAGACAGAGAACAAAACCAAACATATTAACAAAATAAAATAAATAGAATAAATATGTACAAATAAAATAAATAAATGGAGTAATAAATACGTACAAACATATATACATATATACAGGTGCTGTGGGGAGGGGAAGGAGGTAAGTTTCGGGGGATGGAGAGGAAGGAGGGGGCTCAGTCTGGGAAGGCCTCTTGGAGGAGGTGAGCTCTCAGTAGGGCTGCTCCACTAAGAAGCAGCATGGCTCAGTGGAAAGAGCATGGACTTTGGAGTCAGTGATCATGGGTTCAAATCCCAGCTCTACCAATTGTCAGCTGTGTGACTTTGGGCAAGTCACTTAACTTCTTTGTGCCTCAGTTACCTCATCTGTAAAATGGGGATTGACTGTGAGCCCCCCGTGGGACAACCTGATCACCTTGTAACCTCCTCGGTGCTTAGAACAGTGCTTTGCATGTAGTGAGTGCTTAATGAATGCCATTATTATTATTATTATTATTATTAAGGCTGTCTAGAAGACATTGAACAAGACTTGACCTGACAGAACAACCAATCCATCAGCCAATCAATGGCATTATTCATTCATTCAATCATATTTATTGAGCACTTACTGTGTGCAGAGCACTGTACTAAGCACTTGGGAAGTACAAGTTGGCAACATATAGAGACGGTCCCTACCCAACAGTGGGCTCACAGTCTAGAAGAGTGAGCACTTACTGTGAGCAGAGCACCCTTGCAACAGAGTTGGTAGACACATTGCCTGCCCACAAGGAGCTTACAACCTAGAGAAGGAGGCAGATATTTTTAAAAAATAGTTTTTTATGGAATTTGTTCAGCAGTTTCTGTCAAACATTGTTCTACCTGCTGGTATAGGTATCAGATTGGACACAGTCCCTGTCCCACATTAGGCTCAAATTCTAGGTAGAAGGGAATAGGTTTTAATCCCCATTTTGCAGGTGAGGAAACAGAGGCTCAGAGAAGTTAAATAAGTTGCCCAAGGATACACAGCAGGCAAGTGGTATCAAGACAACAGACTGACAAGAGTTTAGAAGCCCCTCACTTTGTGCTTCTGCATTATTTACAGTCACCTTTTCCCTTCACCTCTAACACAATTTCTGAACCAGTACAAGCCCAGTTTGAGCTCCAAAAGCTCTGAAAACTATGTCCATATTGTCCCTATTCTAACAAATACTTTATGTTCCATTGCATTGGACTCTGAGTTGTCATCCTTATACTTAATACCATGCTTCATTTTGTGCTTTGCATATAGTAGCTGCTCAGTACAACTCTCTGAACATAGTAGATTCGCAACAAACAATACTGAATTCACCTTTTCTGAAAAGCAGCTTTGCCTAGTGTTATAGAGCACGGGCCTGGGATTCAGAAGGACCAGGGTTCTAATCCTGACTCCACCACTTTGTATGCTGTGTGACCATGGGCAAGTCAGTTAACTTCACTATGCCTCAGTTACCTCATTTATAAAATAATAATGATGGTATATTATTATTATTATGGTATTAAATGGGGATTAAGACTGTGAGCTTTATGTAGGGCAGGGACTGGGTCGAACCCTAATACCTTGTATCCACTCTGGCATGTAGTACAGTGCCTGGCACATAGGAGTGCTTTGCACATAGTAAGAGCTTAACAAATGCCATCATTATTATTATTATTATTATTAACCAATACCACAATTATTATTTTCATTATTATTGTCATTATTACCTAATCAATCCCACCTCTGTAAGCCTCACTCCAACCCATTTCTTAATGTGCTTGTTTATTGTTCTTCATGCAAAGCCTCACTCCAACCCATTTCTTAATGTGCTCGTTTAATGTTCTTTATGCAGCACTTCCTCTTCCACAAATTCACACCCTCTCACTGACCCTCACACTCAGGATGGAAAAATCTTGCCTTCATACTCTACATGCTGTGAACAGTAGAAGAAATATGGTTTGGGGCTGGATCCACAGAAGGTGGGGGGTGAATTTTCTTTTGCCTGTGGTTCCTGTAACCGTGAGAACTGCAAGAACATCTGAGAAAAATGCTGTTTGTTCTACAACCTATTATGATAAATATAAGTAAACTATAATTTAATTTTTAAAAAATACCTCAATGCAGAACATGGTAATATTAATTAAAAGACGATTCATGTTATGTAAGAGACAACTAACCTTCTGAAAGTTTTAACAAATATAATAATTTTTCTCACATTCAGCCAACTGCTAAATCCTATTATAATAATTCTTACTATTATTATTAACAATATTAATAATAATAATAATAATAATAATAATAATGATGGTATTTAAGTGATGTGCCAAGCACCATATGTTTATCTTTCCTCCACAGGACTTCCAAGATCCACCTTTCCTAACCATTCAAATAGCCACCACCCCAGTCCAATTTTTGTATCAGTTTTTTTCATGTCTTCCTGTCTCTAGCTTCTCTCCCTTTCCAGTCTATACTGCACTCTCCTTCCCAGGTCACCTTTTTAAGCCAAAGTTTGAGAAGCACTGTGGCCTAGTGGAAAGAGCATGGGCCTGGAATTCAGGAGATCTGGGTTCTATTCCCAGCTCTGCCAAATATTTGCTTGCTGTGTGACTTTAGGCAAGTCACTTAACTTCTCTGTGCCTCAATCAATCAATAGTATTTATTGAACACTTACTGTATGCTAAATTTTTGGGCAAGTACAATATAACAGAATTGGTAGACATGTTCTTTTTCCACAAGGGACTTGCAATCTAGAGGAGAAGCCTCAGTTTCCTCATCTGTAAAATGGGGGTTAAATACCTGTTCTTCCTTCCTCTTTGACTGTGAGCCCAGTGTGGGACAAGGACTGTGGCTGAACTGGCTATCTTATATAACACAGGTATTAGATTTCGTCATACTATGCCCTTACTTCTTAAAAACCTCCAACGTTAACTCATGTCTCTGTACATTAAGAATCTCCACCAGCAATCTTCTTTCTACACATCTATTCTAGTCAAACTGATCTTCCAGATCACAGTCTTCACTCTGAACACACCCAGTTCCTTACATCTTTCCCCTGCCTGGAACTTCCTCCAATTTTAAATGCACCCATTTCTCCATTTTTAAAACACTCCCGTTATTCCACTTAATTGAGGAAGTTTTCTTTGTTTTCCACACTTCCATGTAATATCAACCTAACAGCCATCCTTCGCACTTAAGTATCTATATGTTTTTTCATGCATTATTAATATAGTCTTTCACATATTCATCTTTCTTACTTTTGCTTATGGCTGTTTCATTTTTGTTCTCATCCCTGCTCCCTCTGTTTGTAAATAATTTGTACCTTCCTAACTCCTCCATTAGATTAAAAGCCCCTTGAGGGAAGGGACAATATATTTTACTTATATTCTCCCAAGTGCTTAGTTTAGTGCTCTAACCACAGTATTTGTGCAATGAATACACTTAATTAATTGATTCAATTCTAGATTAAGCATGACAGGATAATCTAGGAAAGAAAATTGGATTGAGAAAACTTTATTATGCAGAATCCCAGCGAGAGGTTTCTTGCTAAACAAAGACTGATATCTCAATCAGTCAGTCAACAACATTAATTAACACTTGGTGCAGAGCACTAAACTAAGCTTCTGGGAGAGTTCCATACAACAGACTTGGTAGATGAAATCAGATGGCGAGGCCCAGATAGTCAAGACCAAGAATAGATGCCCAGCTCTCTGTGGTGACAAACAAGCCCCAGTTAAGGTGACGGACCCTCTAAATTTGTATTTAGGGAAAAGAGCTATGTGGGAGAATGTAGTTCTTCTTCTGTGATAACAGAACTGGACCCAGATAACTTACACTGGACGTCCTAGAGCCAGGAATCGGACATTTTACAGAGCTCTGAGCCCTGATACAGTCTCTAGACTGTAAGTTCCTTGTGGGCAGGAAACGTGTCAACCACCTCTGTTATATGTTCTCTCCCTAGCACTTAGGTCACTGCTTGGGCAAGTATAGTGAGAGCTTAATATATACAATTGATTGATTGACGGATAAGCTAGTGTGGGACCTTTGACATTGAAACCACTGCCTTCTGCCTTCCAGGACACCAAGAACTCTTTCTGGAGCTGCCTCAGAGACATCTGATATTGGAACCACTATCTGCTGACCGCTGAGTCCAAGAATACTCACTTCTTGGGGCCAAGAACCATCCATTGTACAGACAACTGAGTGCTGATAAGCCAGCCCATGGACAGTTGACATCAAAACGACTTTCTACTGCCCACCGGAACAAAGAAAACTCATTCCAGAGTTGCCTCAGCCAGCTCAGTGACATCTAAAATAGAAACTATTCCCTGCTGCCTGTTGGAACACAGAGAACTCACTCCTCATTCAGTCAGTCAGTCAGTCAATTGTATTTGTTGAGCACTTACTATGTGCAGAGCACTGTACTAAGCACTTTGAAGAGTAAAATATGACAATAAATGGACAAATTCCCTGACCACAACGATCTTACAGTCTTGAGTGGGAGACGGACATTAATATGAATAAATAAATTATAGATGTGTTACATAAGTGTTGTGGTGCTGGGGTGGGGGGTGAATAAAGGGACGAAGTCAGGGTGATGCAGAAGGGAGTGAGAGGAGAGGACAGGAGGGCTCAGTTAGGGAAGGCCTCTTGGAGAAGATGTGCCTTCAATAAGGCTTTGAAGTGGGGGAGAGTAATTGTCTGTTGGATTTGAGGAGGGAGGGTGTTCTGAGCCAGAGACAGGATGTGGGTAGAGGTAGGGGTAGGTAGATGAGATAAGGGTACAGTGAGAAGGTTAACATTAGAGGAATGAAGAATGTGGCCTGGGTTTTAGTAGGAGAGTAGCGAGGTGAGATAGGAGGGGGCAAGGTGACTGAGCCCCTGGAGCTGAGAATTGGCCATTCTTAAACTCAGCTCAGACCTTGTCCTGCCCCCACTCTGCAGAGGGCCCAGTCAGAAGAGATGATGGAGAATCTAGGCCTCGATAGGTGGTCTGACCCTTAGCCTGCTTAAAGATCCACAGCTGATTATTCACAAGTCAACATTTGCTTATTTACTCTGATAAATTCCCCTCGCTGGTAGTGACTGGATATATTCCTTCTTATTTACCTGGAAGGACCTCAATCAGCCCCACAATTAATCACCAGAAACACCAGATTAAGCTGCTACTGCTACGGACGATATCTCTTATAAACCACAAAACTGTCTGACCTCATCGTATTTCCTCAAACCCCTCCCTCTAATCCCCCCATTCTGTCTTTTTTCCCCACAGTTCCACAATCCCCACCATTTCAGCTCTCATCAGCTCACTGCTATCCAACCCTTCCCCACCCATCATGATATCCCCTCCTTCAACACTCACTCTACACCCCCAGCCAAGTGTGGCTTGTGCAGCCCCCATAGCATTGAGGGCAAGCTTCCCTTCTTCCTTGACCTGCTTCTGGAAAGCGGCTTGGCTTGGTAGAAAGAGTATGAGCTGGGAGTCAGAGGACCTGTGTTCTAATCTCAGCTCTGCCACTTATCTGCTGTGTGACCTTGGGCAAGCCACTTAACTTCTCTGTGTCTCATCTGTAAAATGGGGTTTTAAGACTGTGAGCCCCATGTGGGACAACCTGCTTACCTTGTATCTACCCCAGCACTTAGAACAGTGCTTGGCACATAGTAAGTGCTCAACAAATACCATAATTACTACTATTATTATTCTGATCCAGTCCTCCTTGCCCTCAATAAAAACTGCTCACCTCATATGACACCATCTCCCCTGTTGCTCTCTCCCAAAGTGGGCCTCATCTTTCCCACTCCCCAGTACTCTCTGGGAAAGCGTAAGGAGTTAGCTTCCTACAGGTCCCCAGTGCCACTTATCCTACCCCCTCCTCTCTATCTCCTCCTGTGAACTTCACATTGTCCATCTATACCATCCACTCCAATTACTGGTCACCATCACTTACCATCTCCAGACCCCACCTCCACTTTTCTGAGCAATTTTGATGCCTTTTTCATGTTCCTTCTCTCTTTCTCTATCCCACATAGATGCTTAGCGACTTCCATATCTATATATATCCTCTTGGTGACATTCTGGCTGCCGACTTCCTCTCACTTTCTGTCCCAAGGTGAGCCTTGGGTACCAGCCATCTCAAGGTCAAATGCTATCTCGTGACCACCTGAGCCAGCAGGCAGAACTCGGAAGTGAGGGTGGGATATGGCCCCCACAACCAAAACTGCTAGATTGACAGCCCAAGTCGGGAATATAGAAGGTGTCCCTCACCCCCGTGTCAATCAATCAAATTAGGTATGGAGGAGGGGCAGGGCAGAGATTGGGTAAACTGAGGCCGGAAGCTGGAATGGCCTAGGGGCACAGGTGATAAATACCTGCGGCCTCTGGCTCTCTATGCAGAGGATTGAAAAATGATCTGGGAAGCAAAGTGAAGTATTGCCAGGCACTGTACTAAGCAATGGAGTGGATACAAGCAAATCAGGTTGGAAGCAGCCCCTGTCCCACATGGAGCTCACAGTCTCAATCCACAACTTACAGATGAGGGACCTGAGGCCTGTAGAGTGCTGCAGGGCACCTCTGTCCAGAGCGTGAGAAGTCAGCTCTGCCCGCACCAAGTGAGGAGCCGTGGGATGGGGGAGTGAGGGTCCCGTCCCGCTGGACGCTCGTGGGGCTGGAATCCAGGCTCTTCACCATGGGTATGTAACGAATGAATAGATTCCTCCCAAATGGGAAAATACTCGTGGGTGGGAGCTAGGGGCTAAGACTGAAGACTGGCTCTCTGGGTGTGTAACTCAAATGGATTCCTCCGGAGTGGGAAGTACATGAGTGCAAACAAACTGTAAGGGAATTCCTTCTGGGTGGGACCTGGGGATTCTGCCACGCGCAAGTAATGTATGTGTGTGTTCCTCCCATTAGGGAAGCTCTAGTATTACTAATTGATTACATTCCTCCCGAAAGGGAAGTTCAATCCATTGCGCCTAAACAAATAAATAATTCAATTTGCCTCACAGAATAAATTTTACATAAAACTCAGGCTTTCTGTCCCGGCCTATCTCGCTGTCTCTTGGCGCGCCGATTACTGAACAAACCCGTCCCCAGACAACGGGTGACACTTCCCAAATCCAGTGATTTCCTAGTGCCCACCTCACTCAATCACCACTTGGACACATGCTTGATCTTATTGTCTCTAGTCAGTGTACAATTTCTACTGTCATCAACTCTGAAATTCCTCTATCTGACCACAACCTTCTTAATTGTCTTCTCTCTCACTCAACCACTCCTGGTAAACTGTGTTATCCCTCCTGCTATATGTCTTCCATCCCCTTTACTCCATGGAAACTGTCCCCTAATAGGTCACTAAGGACCTCTTTCATGTTATAGCCAATGACCTTTACTCCACTCTACTCCTCATAAACCTCCAAACTGTCTTCACCCTCCTTCTCCAGGATATTTTATCCCACCTTGAATTCAATTATTGAATAGCATTTATTGAATGCTTACTGTGTGCAGAGCACTGTACTACATGTTTTGGAGAGTACAATACAACAAAGTTGGTAAACATGTTCCCTGACCACAAGTAGCTTACACTCTGGGGTGGCAGGGTGGAGGGTAGACACAGACATTAATATAAATAAATAAATTATGAATACATACCTCAGTGCTGTGCTGCTGAGGGTGGAGCAGATAAAGGGTACAAATCCATGTGTAAGGGCAATGAAGAAGGGAGGGGAAGAAGAGGAAATGAGGGTTTAGTTGAAGAAGGCCTATTGGAGGAGTAAATGATTAGGTTGAGAAGGTGGAGTGAATGTCCTTAAGATATGAAGCGGGAGGGAGTCCCAGGCCACAGGTAGGATCTGGGCAAGAAGTTGATGGCAAGATTGGAGAAGCACCATGGCATAATGGATAGAGCCTCAGCCTGGGACTCAGAAGGTCGTGGGTTCTAATCCTGGTTCTGCCACTTGTCTGCTGCGTGACCTTGGACAAGTAACTTGACTTCTCTGGGCCTCAGTTCCCTCATCTGTAAATTGTGGATTGAGTATGTGAGCCCCATGTTGGACAAAGGCTGCTTCCAACCTAATTTGCTTGTATCCACTCCATTGCTTAGTTCAGTGCCTGGCAATACTTCACTTTGCTTCCCAGATCATTTTTCTAAAAAAATCATTCTATGCACATCTCCCCCCTCCAAAATATCCAATAGTGTCCCATGTATCTCTGCATCAGACGGAAACTCCTTACCATTGGCTTTGAGGCACTACATTCACTCTCCATCTCCTTAGCCTTTACCTCTGCTCCTCTATCATTGACCTAGTTACTGTTCTCAGTTTTGTCTCTCTCGCCATCAAATCCCTCATCATGTTCTCCCTCCTGTCCCAAACTCCCTCTGCCTTCATATCTTGAAGACCATTCATTCATTCATTCAATCGTATTTATTGAGCGCTTACTGTGTGTAGAGTACTGTACTAAGCGCTTGGGAAGTACAAGTTGGCAACATATAGAGATGGCCCCAACCCAACAGTGGGCTCACAGCCTAGAAGATGAATTATGCCAGCTAACTTCCCACACTGAACTGCACTTAGCAGATCACTGGATAATTCGATTCTGCTGCTTCAGATGCTCCTGCTGACAGCAGGGGTGAGGAAACTTCAGATTTCTAAAGCCATACAGGCCCTGAATCTGCAGAGAACAAGTCGTGACCAACAGGAAAAGCCCATAGGCATCAGGTTCACAGGGTAGGCTACCGGGTGATGACACGTAGACTCTTCACATGAATTAATCAGGGCTATAAGTGATGAGCTCCACCTCAGGACTCCCACTTCTCACCATTTCCTCAGGTTTTAACCAATTAATCAACCAAGTCGATGGTATTTATTGAGCTCCTACTGTGTGCACAGCACTGGACTAAGCGCTTGGGAGAGCACAAGAGAATGGAGTGACCAGACTCTCCCCAGCTTCAAAACATTATTAAATTACATATCCTCTGAAAAATCTTCCCTGACTAATGTTTCATTTCTCCACCCCATTCCCACTCCCTTGTCTGGTGTCTATTCACTTCGTTCTGAACCCCTTAAGCATTTTTGACTCACCCCACCTCCCAGCCTCCCAGTAATTATGTACATATACTTATACTCAGCTGCTTCCCTTATCTGTAATTTATTTTAATGTTTGTCTCTTCTAGTGGATTGTACACACCTTGAGGTCATTAATTCATTCATTCAATCATATTTATTGAGCAGTTACTGTGTGCAGAGCACTGTACTAAGCGCTTGGAAAGTACAAGTCAGCAACATATAGAGATGGTCCCTACCGAACAACGGGCTCACAGTCTAGAAAGGGGGAAACAGACAACAAAACAAAACATGTAGACAGGTGTCAAAATTGTCAGAACAAATAGAATTATAGCTATATGCACATCAATAACAAAATAAATAGAACAGTAAATATGTACAAGTAAAATAAACAGAGTAATAAATCTGTACAAATATATATATAAAAGTGCTGTGGGGAGGGGAAGGAGGTAGGGTGGGGGGATGGGGAGGAGGAGAGGAAAAAGGGGGCTCAGTCTGGGAAGGCCTCCTGAAGGAGGTGAGCTCTCAGTAGGGCTTTGAAGGAAGGAAGAGAGCTAGCTTTGTGGATGTGTGTAGATATGTATTCCAAGCCAGGGGCAGGTTTTATTGAGCACTTACTTTGTGCAGAGCACTGTACTAAGCGCTTGGGAAGTCCAAGTTGGCAACATATAGAGACAGTCCCTACCCAACAGTGGGCTCACAGTCTAAAAGGGGGAGACAGAGAACAAAACCAAACATATTAACAAAATAAAATAAATAGAATAGATATGTACAAGTAAAATAAATAAATAAACAGGGTAATAAATATGTACAAGCACATATACATATATACAGGTGCTGTGGGGAAGGGAAGGATGTAAGATGGGTGGATGGAGAGGGGGACGACGGGGAGAGGAAGGAAGGGGCTCAGTCTGGGAAGGCCTCCTGGAGGAGGTGAGCTCTCAGTAGGGCCTTGAAGGGAGGAAGAGAGCTAGCTTGGCAGATGGGCAGAGGGAGGGCATTCCAGGCCCGGGGGATGATGTGGGCTGGGGGTCGATGGCGGGACAGGCGAGAACGAGGTACGGTGAGGAGATTAGCGGCGGAGAAGCGGAGGGTGCGGGGTGAGCTGTAGAAGGAGAGAAGAGAGGTGAGGTAGGAGGGGGCAAGGTGATGGAAAGCCTTGAAACCAAGAGTGAGGAATTTGAGGTCAGGGATCTTGTCTACCAATTCTGCACTGTATTCTTCTAAGGGCTTATTACAGTGCTATACACACAGTAAGTGCTCAGTAAATATCACTGATTGATCAAATGCTTATCCTTTATGAGGATCCCTGACTCCACTTCTGACATCCTTCATGACCTCTTAGAAAGGGATTAGGGAGGAATGCATAAATAAAATGATTTATTTTACTGCCTTTCTCTTCTGTTTAGACTGTATGGTGAATGAGGGTAAGGATCATGTCTGTTTACACTATTGTACCCTCTCAAATGCCTAGCATAGTGCTCTTCAGGCAGTAAGCAACCACTGATTACAATGTTGTGAATATGAGGCCAGGCTGGGGGGCACTAGCTTAGTCAAGAGAAGGTTGTGGCAATATTTCTTCAGAATCCACCCTGGGAACCTTCCTTTTCTGCTTCCCTGTCTTCCTTCTCCTCCTCCCCCGCCCCACCTTGGTTCTTTAGCAATCGACTAGTAAACATTGGTGGGAGAAAGTCCTCATTAAAATCATTTTGTAAAGTCAACTTAAAATCTGTCAGCATACGAAAATGAGTCTGCTCTTCTGTTTGTTTAAATTTGATATTATTGTTTGTTTAGACTTTAGACTTATGTGGTCACTCATATCCTTTATATTTCTTCTAAAGACTTGGCAAGGAAAGTAGAATTCATAACGCAGGATTTCAAATTTCATTTTTAAAGAAAATACATTTATGTCCTCTAATGCTGACTGTTCTGATTAGGGTCTTTTCCAACTAACAGCTTGGGTTCTGAATGCATCCGGACTGTCAAATGTCTCAGATAGAGATGGATTGCCTGGGCAACAGCCAGACTTCCAAAGGGGCGTAAGTGAGGCTAATAACATGAAATTATTCAAAAGGAAATTTTAAGCAAGCTAACAGGAAACAGTCTTAATAGAAATGCCTTTTAAGCTCTTGCTTATTCTGCTAAGAGAAGGGATGGAAACCTTCTTGTTGCTTGGGTCATTTGAAATATGATTCCACAAAGCACTAGAGAATATTACAGAAAACCTCCCCATGCTGCCTACTGGGAAATGAGCTAATGGTATCTAGGATCATTGAAGCTTTACATTACCAATAGAATCAAGGTTGGTTTGGACAATTATTACTCTATCATGATAATTTTTCACTTTAGAGTTAGCAACAACATCCCAATTTCTTCTGACGCATACCAGTTCCAGTTTGGACTAGTAATAATAATAATAATAATAATGTTAAGTACTTAATGTGTTAAGCTTTTTACTAAGTGCTGGGTTGAATACAAGACAATCAGTTTGGACTTAGTCCTATTCCCACATGGGGCTCTCTGTCTAAAATGGAGGGAAACAGATATTTAATCTCCATTTGACAGATGAGGAAAATGAGGCATAGATTAGTTAAGTGACTTGCCCAAGATCAGACACCCTAAGCAGTTCATGCCTTTATAGAACTCTCTGAAGAGTTGGTCCATTGAAAAGATCATTTCTCTGGGAATTAGAAGGTTTGGATTCCACGCATCATTCACTCTCCAGAGGGTAGGTTCCTCCCTTGGGGAGCTCTGGATGACTTCCAAATCTACCTCACCAGCCCCACCCTCTCTCCTAGGCAATTTTCATTTCCTCTTGTTTTTAGGATATCTCTACTTGGATATCTGGCACTGGCACCTCAAGCTAAGCATGACCAAAATTGAACTAGTCATCTTCCCACATGAGTTCTTCATTCCGCACCCCTGTCTTTCCTGTAACTGCTGATGACACCACCACCTTCTTCTTTTCACAAGCTCACAACCTTGATGTTATCCTAGGCTCCTTTTCCTCTCTCATACCTCATATTCAGTCACTAAATCCTGCCCATTCTATCTACATAACGTTTCTAGAATCAGCCCCTCCATCACCTTGCCCCCTCCTACCTCAACTTTCTTCTCTCCTCAACATCCTAGCCCACACACTCTGCTCCTCTGGTGCTAACCTTCTCTCTGTGCCTCGATCCTTCCTGTCTTGCCGCCGACCACTGGCGCACATCCTACCTTTGGCCTGGAATGCTCTCACTACTCAAATCTTCCAGACAATCACTCTTCCCCCCTTCAAAGCCCTACTGAAGGTGCAACTCCTCCAAAAGGCCTTCCCAGACTAAGCCCCACTTTTCCTCAGCTCCCCCTCCCTTCTGTGTCACAAATCGCTCCCTTTGCTCTTCCCCAACTCCCCTCTCCACGGCACTTATGTATATATCCATAATTCTATTTATTTATATTGATGCCTGTTTACTTGTACTGAAGTCTGTCTCCCCCTCCGCCTAAACTGTGAGCCTACTGTGGGCAGGGATTGTCTCTCTTTATTGCTGTATTGTACTTTCTAAGCATTTAGTACAGTGCTCTGCATACAGTAAGTGCTCAATAAATACAATTGAATTGAACGAATTGAATAAATTCCCCTTCCTCCCCATCAATTAATCAATCATATTTATTGAGTGCTTACTATATGCAAAGCACAGTACTAAGCACTTGGGAGAGTACCACACAACAGAATTATTAGACACATTCCCTGTCTGTAATGATTTTACACTCCAAACTATACCATGCTAGTCCAAGTGCTTGTCATACCTGTTATGTATCATCATGGCCCTCCTGTCTTCAACCATTCCCCTCTCCATGCATACTTCACTCTCCTGTCCATATCATTTTAAGGAATCATCCTTCTGTACATGGTTCCTCACTCTGAAAATACCTCCAATACTTGTCCATCTCCTTCCACATCAAGAAGAAACTCCTTACCATCAGCTTTAAGGTAAGCTCTGGCCTGGATACATGCAAATTAGGATGGACACAGTCCCTGTCCCACATGGAGCTCACAGTCTTAATCCCCATTTTATAGATGAGATAACTGAGGCACAGAGAAGTTAAGTGACTTGCCCAAGTACACAAAGCAGACAAGTGGTGGAACTGGGATTATAACCCATGACCTAATGTACATAATCGGTTCTCCATGCTTCTTATCCTTGTTCTTCTTCCACTAAAATCCAGTATGATGGCCAGTTCAACAGGTCCCCAAATTTAGGAAGAAGAGGATTACACCAGGAGAGTTGCTCTGTGATGTCTCTCTCAAAGGGAAGAGTAAATACCTAGCCAAGCCCCTCAGAGAGGAGGATTGGAGAGGAAGTAGAGAGGTCAGGTAGTTGGCAAGGGAAAGCTTTGGACATCTTGGAGGTAAGAGGTGGGAGAGCAGAGCATATATAAAGCTCATGCTGTGGATCTTGGATAGACACAAATCAGAGGTATGGATCAGAGAGGATCCTGGGGGTTCATGGCCAGGTTGCGTACTGTCCAAACTACAGTTTATTGAATTACCACTATCCCTGGCCTCCCTATCTGCTCTATCTTCACCCAGCTGAAGAGGTTAATTAATGGCAAGGTTATAAACTGTCATTTCTCACTGTTTGCCCCCAACATGAGCCTTCATCTTTGATTCATCCTTGCCAACAGAATCTGAAACTTTATCGAAAACTTTGTTGGAGATGAAAAGAATGTTTCTGAAAAGTCAAAACTAGTGTCTGGGAAGGTTTTGGAACTGGAGCCTTCCTGTAGCCAGTATCTGAAACTTTATTAAAACGTTATCAGAGATGGAGAGAATGTGTATCCTTCCCTGTCTCCAGCGTGCGCTTAGAGAAGCATTGTGGGCTATTGGATAGAGCATAGGCCTAGGAGCCAGAAGGACCTGAGTTCTAATTCTGGCTCTGCCCCTTCTCTGCTTTGTCACCTTGGGCAAGCCACTTTCCCTCTTCGTGCTTCAGTTTCCTCTTCTGTAAAATGTGGATTAAGACTGTGAGCCCCATGTGGGACATGGATTGTGTCCAACCTGATTAACTTGTATCTACCCCAGGGCTTAGTGCAGTGTCTGGCACATGGATAGCGCTTAACAAATACCGTTAAAAAAAAAAAAAAAAGCTTATTTGTCCCTACTGCCTGAGGAGTTTGGAATCAGTACCACTGCATCTTGGCAAAAAACTTAATTAAAAATCCCCTTTTCCAAGGAAATAGTGAGATCAGAGTGGGACACAGAGACCGAGAGAGGAGAAAATGTTTCGGAAAAATCAAAATCAGTATCCTTTCCCTCCTGCAACCACACTAGTCTTGCTACAGGATGGTTTCAGAGCCAGGGTCCCTGCTTCTCCATGCCCACAGCTGCCCTGTCCCCTTGCGATGCAGAGCCATGGAGAGGACACAGAAAAGATGGTAGGGGGTGGGAAGAGGAGAAACAGGGCCCCTCAAATGTCCCACCAGAGCTGGGGTTTGCTGCCACCTCTTCCCAACTACTCATATCCTTAGGAACCGTCTCTATATGTTGCCAGCTTGTACTTCCCAAGTGCTTAGTACAGTGCTCTGCATACAGTAAGTGCTCAATAAATATGATTGAATGAATGAATGAATATCCACTGACAGGAGATTTATTTTTCATTTAGGCAACAATAATAGCAGCTCACCAGCTCCCTCCCTTCCTTCCCACAACCCCCAGAGCTACAGTGGTGGTCACTGGGGCAGAAGGAGGAACTCACCATGATGAGCTAGTGTGGCCCAGACTGGAATTGCCTCTGCCATTGAGGTCAGCTCCAGGTTTACCTATACATGTTTCAGTTTCTGGGGAAACCACACTTACTCCTGCAGTCAGCCTGGGTTCCTTCCTCTCCAGCTTCACAGAAATTCTTGGCCCCCTCTTCCCCAGCTCCTCCCCTTACTCACCAGAGCAGTGAACTAATTGCTCAGTATGGAAGGCAGATTGACCTAAGGACATATGAGATATATTATATTCATTCATTCATTCAATTGTATTTATTGAGTGCTCATTTTGTGCAAAACACTGTGCTAATTACCTGGGAGAGTACACTATAACAATAAACAAACACATTCCCTGCCCACAACAAGCTTAAGGTCTAGAGTATAATATTCATTCATTCGTTCAATCATATTTATTGAGTGTTTACTGTGTACAGAACACTGTACTAAATCCTTGGGAGAATACAACAAGAAACAGTCACATTCCCTGCCCACAATGAGCTTACAGTCTAGAGGCAGAGAGACAGACATCAATACAAATAAATAAAATATAATTACAGATATTTACATACGTGCAGTGGGGCTAGGAAGGGGGAAGAACAAAGAGAGCAAGTCAGGGTGACACAGAAAGGAGTGGGAGATGAGGAAAAATGGGGCTTAGTCTAGGAAGACCTCTCAGAGATATGCTTTCAATAAGGCTGTGAAGCAGGGAAGAGGAATTGTCTGTCAAATTTGAGGAGAGAGAGCATTTCAGGGAAGAGGTAGGACATGGGCCAGGGGTTGGCAGCAAGACAGGCCAGATTGAGGCACAGTGAGAAGGTTAGCTCTAGAGGAGTGAAGTGTGTGGGCTGGGTTGTAGTAGGAGAGAAGCAAGGTGAGGTAGGAGGTGGAAAGGTGATGGAATGCTTTAAAGCCAATGATGAGGAGTTTTTATTTGATGCGGAGGTGGATGGACAACCACTGGAGTTTTTTGAGGTTTAGAGTGATGTTTCCTGAATAGTTTTGTAGAAAAATGATCCAGACAGCAGAGTGAAGTATGGACTGGAGTGGGGAGAGGCAGAAGGGTGGGACTCAGCAAGGAGGCAGATGCAGTACTCAAAGAGGGGCAGGATGAATGATTTTATTAAAGTGGTAATAAGCTTGGATGGAGAGGAAAGGACAGATTTTAACGATGTTATGAAGGTGGGACAGACAGGATTTAGTGATGGACTGAATATGTGGGTTGAAACACCAAGGTTATGGGCTTGTGAGACAGGAAGGATGTTGGTGCTGTCTGTAGTGATGGGAAAGTCAGGGGGAGGACGTGGTTTGGGTGGGAAGATAAGGAGGTGTGTTTTGGACATTTATTATCTTGATGGATTTCACCTGAAATGCTTTCTATTATGAAAAACTCACTGACGTCTCAGGGAACTGATCCTGGATTAGGGTAAAAATAATCTGGAGGTCCAGGAATCAGCAGCTAGGACTCCAGAGGAGTGTGTCTCCTGCCTGTTATGGGAAGAAAGGACATTGAGAGGCCCTGTGACTGATCAATATGAAAAGGGTGAAACAGAAACCTGAGATATCTTGAGGGAAAAGGAGAAAGGTCCAGAGGAAATGACCACTGGGTCGGTGGGTAGTTCAAACTAGAATTGTTTTCATTGTTACCAAATTAAAAAATTATTGTTATCTCCCTCCCATTTAGACTGTGAGCCCCAGGTTTAGACTGTGTCTGAACTAACTGACTTGTACCTAAGATCCACGATCCAGCCTAGACTTGGAAAGCTCTTAACAGGAAGATTTACCCATCAATAATAATAATAATGATGATGATGGCATATGTTAAGTGCTTACTATATGCCAAGCACTGTTCTAAGTGCTGGGTTAGATGCAAGGTAATTAGGTTGTCCTGCATGGAGTACACAGTCTTAACCCCAATTTTACAGATGAGGTAACTGAGGCACAGAGAAGTTAAGTGGTTTACCCAAGTCACACAGCTGATAAGTGGCAGAGCCAGGATTAGAACCCATGACCTCTGACTCCTAAGCCCATGCTTTTTCCACTAAATCTCGTTGCTTCTCCAATCAGATCCTGCCTGGGGGAACAAATCAGTGGAGGGGGCAGGAGGGGCTGATCATAAACCAATACTTTAATTGGAAGAATACAAACAACCACAGTTTCCTGGAAGTCTTTAATTTGTCTTGGGAGTCGTTGATTAACAAACCACCAGCCTACAGTGTACCTCTCCACCTTCACTTCACCACTAATAATGGCAGAGCAACTCATGGTGTTATATAAATATCAATTTATTTACTCACTCATCTTTCCTTTCTCTTGTTAGAAGTTTTTTTCCTTCTACCCGTAGATACTTTTTGATCTATCTCTCTCATTTGATTGAAAGCCCTTTAAGGGTAGAGATCATGTCCTTTATAACCACTGGATTCTCCCAAGCACCTAGCACTGTGCTCTCTAAATTAGGTGTTTAATAACCTTTACTGATTGATTCATCAATTGGAAAAGCACAGGGTGGTGACGATCTAGAAGAGAATAAAAAGAGAAAACATGCATATTTCAGGTCTCTTCTCCTTGGCATCCAAAACAAGCTAGAGAGATACCTCTTCCATGCATGATTGTAAAAGAACTTCCCTTGATTGGTACCCATGGTCTTCATCACATCATTGAACACAATTTGCAGGAATCTTAACCTTATCCTTTATCAAAGTGTATATTTTCTCTATGAAAATAAGAGTGGCTATAAAATGTAATATCAAAAGTGTCAAAGTAT
Source organism: Tachyglossus aculeatus (assembly GCF_015852505.1). Lineage (NCBI taxonomy): Eukaryota > Metazoa > Chordata > Mammalia > Monotremata > Tachyglossidae > Tachyglossus > Tachyglossus aculeatus. The sequence continues at coordinate 22,195,655 of NC_052079.1, read as the reverse complement.
ATTTCTTATTCTTGGTTCATTTATGCAAGAGAAAAGCCTCATTTCTACACATTAATATTAAGGCATGTAGAAACTAATATTTTTATATCATCTTATGAATATATGGACATTTTCTGAATCAAATCCAAATCAAAATATCTAAAGTCAAATAATATAAAAACAAATACTTCTGAAGAGTCAGAAGTTGACATCAGCCCAAGTAAAACACTCAGGTCTCAAAATATCACATTTTTCTTTCCCCAGGAGACTTTTACAATTAGAGGAATTATTTTATGTGATTTATTTTCAATATTTCATCATGAAATTGACTTTCCCTAGTGTTTTGATCCTGTTTTTCTATTTGCTGCTATATTAGGGCATATTTCTGGCAGTGGTGGGAACAGTTGCAGAACTCCATGTGATATCTGCCATATATGCAAGGAAAGGCATAAAGAAGGTGAGATATGAAAATGGTTCAAATAAAATAATAACAATAATGATGGCATTTATTAAACGCTTACTATGTTCTAAGCGCTGGGGAGGTTACAAGGTGATCAAGTTGTCCCACGGGGGGCTCACAGTCTTAATCCCCATTTTACAGATAAGGTAACTGAGGCGCAGAGAAGTGAAGTGACTTGCCCAAAGTCACACAGCAGACAACTGGTGGAGCCGGGATTTGAACCCCTGACCTCTGACTCCAAAGTCCGTGCTCTGAGCCACTGAGCCACACTGCTTCTCCGTAGTAATAATAATAATAACAATAATAATAATGACATTTATTAAGTGCTTACTATGTGGAAAGCACTTTTCTAAGCACTGGGGAGGTGACAAGGTGATCAGGTTGTCTCACGGGGGGCTCACAGTCTTAATCCCCATTTTACAGATGAGGTAACTGAGGCAAAGAGAAGTTAAGTGATTTGCCCAAAGTCACACAGCTGACAATCGGCAGAGTAGGGGTTTGAACCCACAACCTCTGACTCCAAAGCCCGTGCTCTTTTCACTGAGCCACACTGCTTCTCTTACTTTCACTGTGGTATGACATTCCATTTTCTAATTCCAAGAGACATATTGACTTTATTGATGTGTCTTTCTACCTCTGTCTATCATTCTTCAGCGGATAAGATGCTATCCAGGTAGCAGAATTTATTTATTACATTGATTTTGTATTATCTCTGGAGATCTCGGGTTATGTGTAGGGTGTCCAGGAGCAGGTGGGTGCTTCCTAAGGCTTCTTTATTTAAAAAGCTTTGGAAAATGTTAGGGGTCAGGATCTTCAGTGCAAAATTTTGTTTTTTTATTCAGATTTTTATTCTGATTATTTTGAGCATTGCAGTGGATCACAGTCACATTTTTGAGACACTACTTTCAAGAAGCCAAGGTAATGATGTGAAAATGTGTGCATATGGTGAAAGGAAGTGTTACCATTCATTCTGCTGTGCACAGATTTTTTTTTTTTAATTGCTGTACCTCTAATGAAATTCCACTGAGGACATAATCAACGATTTATGCAAAAGTAACCATTTGAAGAAAGATTCTATCACTTTATAACAAAACAGCTTCTCAAAGACTCTCTCCTTATGAAAATGACATTTTGTAGGGAGTTAAATAAAACTGTGGTCACTACCATAATTAAAATGAATTCCATAACATAGGAAAAGACACTGACCATTACTGAGCTACTTTGGTGGACATATGGCATGATTATATTTTAAACATTTTCATATCCCCAAGGTTTCTTTAAAAAGCATTACATCCATTCTTCTGTCTGTAATATTGAAAATTAAGAATGAGTATCCACCTTGTATAGGCAAGGAGTTCAGGGTAGAATTTACCCAGCGAATGAGCTAAACTTAGCAAGTAATTTAACAGTCATGAATGCAGACAAATATATCCCCTTAGCAAAGGTCCTTCCTGCTGCGGTACCTTCAAACTAATCCAACTTTATGCACAGTGATCCTGGTGAATTCCTAAAAGATTTACTGTTTTTGAGTCTGCTTATCCAAGTGACTATTCTCTTTTTCAAGCTTACTAAGGCTGGATTTTGGTATTGCTGGCAAAGAGGGGGTGAGGTGGGTGGTGGGGAGACATGGTGGTCCAGATTCTTGCCAGTCTTTTTCGAGATTAACAGAGAAACAGGAGAAAATGATACTTTCTGCTTTCCCTCCCACTTGTTTGCAATTCATTATCACGCTTCAAAGGGTATTGACACTCTTTCAGGCTTGTAAGGGGAGAAAAGCACCTTTCTCCCTTCCACCCCAAAATGCAGTGATCACATCCTAGTAGTCAGGAATCTTGGGAAACAGAATATTCCAGAATGCTCACTGCGCCTCTCTGCCTGGGCAGAAAGGGTCCTGAGTGACTTTATCGTTGATCAGAAAACATCCCATCTCTTCCAAGCTGCCTCTCCTGCCCACCTCCCTGCAACCCCACCCCACCAGAGTTTCTCTTTTTGCTGTGGAAAAAGTCTGGGGCCAAGCACAATACAATGGTTGTTGAGTGCCCACCATCCCGCATTCAAAATCAGGGGTGATAGAATTCCCAGAAATCTATCATTTGTTGTTGGAGCCAGAGACTGACAGACAACCAACCTACAGCGCACTTTTTGGTGCAAGTAGTAGCAGTGGTAACAATTTTACTGAGTTAATGACTACAAAGCACTATGCTAAGCACTGAGAATGCAACATGGATTCTGGCTCTGAAGGAGTTCACACCTAAGACATAAAGAAAGAAAAAGGGTAGATAAGGAAAGAGAAAATGATAGGCGCACCAAAAAAACATAAAAGATGAAGACAGATATGAATATAAAAATAAAATGAAATGAGCCATAGGTAGATAAGAAGAATTTGGGGCTTCTCACAGGCTGGCCAGTAGTGGCAGTACCAGCTGTGTAGCTAGTCTTCCCAACATTTTTCATTTAATGAAGGCCACAGGTTGCCACTGCTTCTGCTCTTCCCCCCAGGTTGGAGCCAGGTAGATCAGGATAGAGGAGTCTGGGTGACACAATGAAGCATGGCATACGTTATCGGCAAAGTAGATTGTCCGGTGGGTTGGGAAACCAGTTGGGGTGATTTTCCTAGAGCCTGTGTCAGACAAGGAACCCCAGCTCTGGCAAGCAGGTTTCTGCTGCTGCTACTGTGCAAGGTGGTAGAGAGAAGGAGGGGAGTATATGTGTAGCTAAGCCCCCAGGACCCCAACCACCTGTGGACTGCCCTTTGTGCCACCAGCACTCCAGCCACATTATCAGTCAGCCAATAAATGATACTGATTGAGTCCTTACTATGTGCTGAATACTATACTAAACACATGGGAAAGTACAGTACAACAGAGTTGGTAAACACAATCCCTGTCAACAAAGAATTTACGTTTGCAGGGAGAGGTGGGCCTGCTGAAGCCAGGGGCCAGGGACTTGTATCATTCTTTAGGAGAGGTAAACAGGAACTTCTTCTCTCTGATTAACCCAGGATCAATGCGGGAGTCTCACTACGCTGATTTTTCCCTCCACTGCTCTGTACCTCCCACTCCCAGACTCTATTTCTAGAGTCTCAGAGTGCCAACTTCAAAAAAACTCTTACTTCTGTTATCAACACTCCTGAGACTCAGATGAACTCGAGGGAATACCTAGTAGTTGCATTTTAAAACTACTCCATTCGGAGAGGATCACCTGCAGGAGCTGAAGGCACACCATAAGAGAGTCTCTCTCCCTCTTCAGGTCTCAAATCACACATATTTTCTTGACCTATTAATTTCCCATAAGGACAGGAAGTGAGATTCGCCATTGCATGTATATATATATATATACATATGTATATGTGCATATATGCATATATGTGTACACACCAACCCCCCCCCCCCCATTGTAATTAATAGTACACAATATATTTCTCTGGCAATGCTGCCTTTGTCAATCCCCCAGCTCCCTGCGCCCCCCACCCTTGGAGTATTCCCACGAGAAGTAATTGAGGAGTGAGGAGGTTGAAAAAGACCTGGAATGAGCCTCTAGAGACTGCCGCAGCAGCAGTTCATATGGCATTAGTCTTTCAAACAGCCTAACCCTCTCCCAAAGTTCATGTTGTCAAACCTTCAGAAATATTATTTGTAATGAACTCTTTGACTGTGTGCAGTGTTACATCCGCTATAATTAGTAGATGTACTGAGAGGTTGTTATCAATCTTCTTCTCTTGAAAATTTGCTGAAATGTTAAAACTTGGATACATCTATTTCTAATAGGATATGTCATGATGGATTTGGAACGAATCATCAACTAATGACTAAACTCTAAACTGCATCTTCTGCTCAAAGGAAAAAAGAGAGGAACAATTTTAGCATTCTATAACTTGGAATTAGTAGAAAAACAACAGTCTAATCATTAGACCTGGTAAACAACATGCTTAAATGTAATGCATGATAAAAAATTATGTTTTCAATTCAAAAGAAAATTTACATTATTCATTGGAGATTTATGGATATCTAGTCAAATTTTTCAAAAAAGGAACCCAAGTTTTTTAAAAAATAGTATTGAACACAATGGCAACAGATCCACCTTTTATATATTCTGACCCATTCTTGTCTGCCTCAGCCCCAGAGCTCAGGATACGGAGATCCAAATCTAATCTTGTCAATAAATTAATGTCTAACTGACATAATATATTCAAATTTGGTGGCAAGGAGAAATAATGAAGCCAGAAAGAAGAATTTATTTCATTCTTAAACCAAAGGTCCATGAAAGACTAAATTAGACTAGAAATCAGGAATGCCCACTTTTCATTTTGAGAGGTGACCAATTTTGTGTTGAGGATCGGGGGAAGGGATTTAAGGATTTTAAAATGGAAAGACAAAGAAGTGAGACGAGAACTAGAAAAGGGGGGAAAAGTAATGTAACCAGGATAGAAAAGAAGAGGCAGATGAAGGAAAAAGAATAAGAGAAGGTGAAAAGAGAGGAAGCAAGAAAAAGTTATGAAGAGAGAAGGAGAAGGGACCAGAGAAGAAAAAAAAAAGATAGGGCACTATCTTCCAGTCCTGAAGTTTCCAAGGTTTATCAGCCAAGGTTTATCAGCTGATTTGTTGTCATCAGGAAACACCTCAACATTATCACTCACCCAGTGCCTACTTCCGTGTTGTGCACATATTGGGTATTAGTACCCAGTAAATAAAACTCACCGCACCTTTTTAAATGTCATAACATTACCTTTTTTCCATTTTCTTCCTCATGCACAGCCATTGCTGCCACTATCAAAGCTGCTTAACCCATTACTGGGAAGCAGACCCAGAGAGCAGTTGATATTCTTACCTTCCAACCCAGAGCCATCCTCTTCTCTGGTTCTACTGGGACTATGATTGGTTTGTATGGGTGCCCAGCAAGAGGGCTGCTATTGGATCCAACCTCAGTGACGCACAGGGGCTGCTGGAAATCACATCTCTAAAACGCTTTTCCTAATTAACTTCCCTACACCCTGAGTCACGTGATCACCCTAGTCTACTATGAACTGACTTAAACACTCTTCAGCATTCATAAAAATGTCTGCTCTATTCGTTTGACCACTCTAGTTTTAAATAAATTTGCTTCCCTTATTAGAATGTAAGTTCAATGTGGGTTGGGGTGCAGTGGGGTTCGTGGAAGAACTTTGTTACGGTCTGAATGTATAGGATGGTAAAGAGGGCCTGAAGGACCTCTTGGCCCTGATGGTGGTCTTTTCTAGTTGCCCTTGCTAAGAACCCTACATTCTTTATAATGATATTACACATGTCCAAACAGAACCAGCATATTCCTGAGAAGAAGGCCTCTTATAAAGAATAACCTCAACCCTTCACCAGGTACAGACCAGCCCAACCTCAGGAATATAGTCGTTATCTGACGAAGAGGGAGGGTTAGACATCATAGAGCAAGGATAAACCCAAACAAATGGACTGTGGGAAAATACTGGACTTGGGAGAATACTAGACGTGGTGATAATGTGCCTATAGCCTTCTCCCTTTATTGTTGTGCATGTAGAGCTCAAACCTAAGCCGCACTTTAGAATTAACATCCATGACTTATAGAAACCCTTGCTACTGAGACTGACCACTGACTTTCTGGTTCCTGGTCTCCCCCCATGCCTATTTCACAGAGCCTTTTGGTCTCCCTCTGTTTCTGGAGCATGAACATCTACTCTTCCTATTTCTAAATAAATAAGTTTAAGTACCTACCTGTTGTCAGTTTGCTGAAGTTGCTCTAATTCAGGTATCATTCTGAAAACCTGGTACAAGGGGTTGTGTCACTTTGCTATTCTGTATTTCCCAAATGCCTAGTACAGTGAACTACACCAAATGGGAGCCAATAAATATTGCAATTATGACTGCTACTACTACTACTTCTAACTTCTGTCCTCCATCCCAGCTTCCATGGGTGTGATCTGGCCCCATCCTTGGCGGGATAAAAATATCAGGTGGGCAACTTGAGGAGAAAAGCCATAGAGGCAGCCTTCCCAAAGATGGAGGTGAAAATCCCGGGTCTGCCACTTAGCTGTGTGACTTTGGGCAAGTCACTTCACTTCTCTGTGCCTTAGTGACCTCATCTGTAAAATGGGGATGAAGACTGTGAGCCCCACGGGGGACAACCTGATCACCTTGTATCCTCCCCAGTGCTTAGAAAAGTGCTTTGCACATAGTAAGCACTTAACAAATGCTATTATTATTATTATTATTATTATTATTATTATTATTATTATTATTATTATTATTATTATTATCCCCAAGGTGGTTGAGATGGGTGGACAAGACCTGCTCTGGTTTACCCTGCAGGCCAGAGAGGATAGTGGAGGCTGCATCAGATGTCCAAAAGTGGAGCCACCATCTTGACAGGACCTCAGGCCTATTTCTAGCTCCCAGGGGTGGGGCAAGTAAACTAGGGACCTAAACATTGTTGTTGTCCTATTTCTCTGCCTTCATGGCCTCAGTTTCTTTCATCAGCTCTTCCTCTGCCTCCCACCCTCTAACTGGGGGAATTCCCTCAAAGTTCAATTCTGGAGTCCCTTCTAGCTTCCATTCACACCATTCCCTAGGGGAATTCATTCATTCATTCATTCAATCGTATTTATTGAGCACTTACTGTGTGCAGAGCACTGTACTAAGCCCTTGGGAAGAACAGTGCTTTGCACATAGTAAGCACTTAATAAATGCCATCATTATTATTATTAGAAGTTGGAAACATATAGAGACGGTCCCTACCCAACAACGGGCTCATGGTCTAGAAGGGGGAGAAAGACAACAAAACAAAACATGTGGACAGGTGTCAAGTCATCAGAACAAATAGAATTAAAGCTAAATGCACATCATTAACAAAATCAATAGAATAGTAAATATGTACAAGTAAAATAGAGTAATAAATCTGTACAAACATATAAACAGGTGCTGTGGGGAGGGGAAGGAGGTAGGGCGGGGGTATGGGGAGGGGGAGAGGAATGGGGGGCTCAGTCTGGGAAGGCCTCCTGGAGGAGGTGAGCTCTCAGTAGGGCTTTGAAGGGAGGAAGAGAGCTAGTTCGGCGGATGTGTGGAGGGAGGGCATTCCAAGCCAGGGGGAGGACGTGGGCCGGGGTTCGACAGCAGAACAGGCGAGAATGAGGTACAGTCAGGAGATTAGCAGCAGAGGAGAGGAGGGTGCAGGCTGGGCTGGAGAAGGAGAGATAGGAGGTGAGGTAGGAGGAGGCAATGTGATGGAGTGCCTTGAAGCCGAGAATGAGGAGTTTTTGCTTGAAGTGTAGGTTGACAGGCAGCCACTGGAGATTTTTAAGCAGGGGAGTAACATGCCCAGAGTGTTTCTGCACAAAGATGATCTGGGAAGCAGCGTGAAGTATAGACAGAAGTGGGGAGAGACAGGAGGATGGGAGATCAAAGAGGAGGCCGATGCAGTAATCCAGTCGGGATAAGATGAGAGACTGAACCTGCAAGGCAGCAGTTTGGATCGAGAGGAAAGGGCGGATCTTGGCGATGTTGTGGAGGTGATAAGAATTAATTCACTCCCAAAGTTTCAACTGTCATCTCTAAGTGGTTGACTTTCCAATTACCCTCTCCAGTTCTGACTTCTCTCTCTGCAGTCTCACATTTCCTCATGCCTTCAGGATGTACCTATTTTGATGTCCAAACAATGCTTCAGTCTTAATATGTCCCAAACAGAGCTCCTTATATCAACACCCAAACACTTCTTCCCCTAACTTCCCCATCACTGTAGACAACATCACCATCCTTCCTGTCTCACAAACTCATAATCTCAGCATTAACCCTGACTCACCTCTCTCTTACTCAACCCACATGTTCAGTCGTTACCAAATTACCAAATATTATCAGCTCTTCCTTTGCAACATATGTTGAATCTGTTCCTTTCTCTCCATTCAAACTGCTGCCACACTGTTCTAAGCAATTGTATTTCACCTCGACTATTATATCATCCTCCTGGTTGACTTCCTCATCTACCTTTCCAGTCCATATTTTGCTCTCCTGTCCACATCATTTCCTTAAAAAAATCCCATGTTCATCGTCCCACTCTTCAAAGATCTCTCATGTTGCCCCTCCACTTCTGTGTCAAATAGAAATTCTCTACCAGTGACATTAAGGTATTCAATGTGTTCTGCCTTTTCTCCTTTTTCTTACCAATTTCCTACTACAACCTATCCAGCTCACTTTATTCTCCTAACACCAACCTACTGAACTGGACCTTTCATCTCTCTCACCACCAACCCTTTGCTCACATCCTACCTTTGGTCTGGAACTCCCTCCCACTTTATATCTGACAAACCACCACTCTCCCCTTCATTAAAACCGTATTAAAATTACATCTCCTCCAAGAGGCTTTCCCTGATTAATCCCTCACTTGTCAACCTTATTTACCCTCTCTACTAAATCACCTGTGCATTTGCATCTATACCCCTTAAACCACTTTGATACTTATCCCACTTCCAGCCCCTAAGCACATAGATGCTTCCCTGGAGTGTAATTTACTTAACATCTTTCGCTAGCACTGGACTGTAAACTCCTTGAGGACAGAAGTCTTGTCTACCAACTGTATTACACTGTATTCTCCAAATGCTTAGTACAGTAGTCTGCACACAGTAAGTGTTCAATAAATGCCAGTGAATGATTAACTGCTTTAATGCTGGCCAGAAGCCGCTAGGCCTAGTGGAAAGAGCACAGCACCATTTTGCTGCTGTGTGAACTTGCTTGTGTAAACTTCTCGTACCTCAGTTTCCTCCTCTGGAAAATGGGAATTAAATACCTGTTCTCCTTCTACTTCAGACTGTGAGCCTTATGTGGAACAGAGGCTGTGTCTGACCTGATTATCTTGTACCTAGCCCAGGACTTAATACAGTGTTTGCCACATAGGAAGCACTTGACAAATGTCACAATCGTTACTATTTAATTAGATGCTCTCCTAGTCATTCCTACTACATAGAGTAATTGGTTAGTAATGATTATTGGGATCATATCCACCACTTAATGGACTTGGTTACCCACCCCCCTCCAGCTGCACAGTACTTACTTATATGTACATCCTTATTCTAGGCAATTTACCCTATCTGTAATTTATTTTAATGTATATATCCTCACTAATCTGTAAGATCATTAAGGGCATTAAATGGAGTCTGTGAACACTACTCTACTGTAGTCTCTCAAGCTCTCAGTATGGTGCTTTGCACACAGTACGTACCTAATAATTACGGTATTTGTTAAGCAGATGTGCCAAAAGTTATGTGCCAAGCACTGTTCTAAACACTGGGGTGGATATGAGCAAATCAGGTTGGACACAGTCCCTGTCCCATGTGGGGCTCTCAGTCTCAATCATCATTTTACAGATGAGGTAAATGAGGCAAAGAGAAGTTAAGTGACTTGCCCAACATCACACAGCAGACAAGTGAAAGAGCCAGGATTAGAACCCACGTCCTCTGACTCCAAGCCTGTGCTCTTTCCACTAAGCCACACTGCTTTCTGTAAGAAATACCACTCGTTGATTGATCACATTCATAGCTACAATCTATCAATCAATAGTTATTTACTGAGCTCCTACGAAAGGGAGAGCATTGTACTAAGGGCTTGGGAGAGTTCACAAGAATTAGTAAGCATATTTTATCACTATATTCAAGGGGTTTACAACGTAGTTGGGGAGATAGACACTGAAAAACTAGATTTTTTTCTACGATCGCTTCTTGCATTGATAAATTTTTCACTCTCCAGAACTGCCTTTTAGTTCTTATTCGATTTCCTTTTGATTTGGTCTGAATACTTCAAATTAAAATAGTATTGTGTGTGGAAGGAGAGTAGCAGGCAAATAGAATTTTAGGATGGAATTAAAAAAGGTTCTACAAGCTCTAATTGAATGCAAAATGCCATTATCAATTTCAGAATTAAGAAGTGAGAAAATGTTTCCCCAATCTTTCATTCTAATCCCGACTCTGTTGCATGTCTGTTGTGTGACCTTAGTCAAGTAACCTAACTTCTCTGTGCCTCAGTTATCTCACCTGTAAGATGGTTATTAAGAGTGTCACCCCATGTGGGACAGGGACTGTGCCCAACCTGATTATCTTCTATCTACCCCAGCATTTAGAACAGTGCCCGGCACATAATAAGAGCCTAGAAAATACCGCAATTATCATCAATATTATTGTTTACATTGGGGAAATATTACCCTTTACTTACATTATGAGTATGCTTTACTTTTGAATATTTGAACAAATAAATGAACAAAGCAAATCAAAGCAAATCAATCAATAGAATTTATCGGTGCAGAGCACTGTACTAAGTGCTCGGAAGAGTTGGAAGACACATTCTAGGCAATTGCTGCCTTTCCTCCCACCTCTGAGGCCCTTGCTCCTGACATGCTCTGTGCACCCCAGGCTCTGGGATTAAAAGCAGCTATTTTTTCTTCCTGGGAACTAGAGGCAGCTCTCCTTTGCACCATCATGGAGAAGTAACACGGCGTAGTGGATAACACACAGGCCTGAGAGTCAGTAGGTAATGAGTTCTAATTCCAGCTCCAACCACCTGTCTGCTGTGTGACCTTGGGCAAATCACTTAACTTCTCTGTGCCTTAGTTCCCTCAGCTGTAAAATGGGGATGAAGACTGTGAGCCCCACATGGGACAACCTGATTACCTTGTATCTACCTGTGTTTAGAACAGTGCTTGGCACATAGTAAGCACTTAATCAATCAATCAATCAATCGTATTTATTGAGCGCTTACTATGTGCAGAGCACTGTACTAAGCGCTTGGGAAGTACAAATTGGCAACACATAGAGACAGTCCCTACCCAACAGTGGGCTCACAGTCTAAAAGGGGGAGACAGAGAACAGAACCAAACATACCAACAAAATAAAATAAATAGGATAGAAATGTACAAGTAAAATAAATAAATAAATAAATAAATAGGGTAATAAATATGTACAACCATATATACATATATACAGGTGCTGTGGGGAAGGGAAGGAGGTAAGATGGGGGGATGGAGAGGGGGACGAGGGGGAGGGGGAGAGGATATCTTAACAGATACCACTCCCCCTTCTAGACTGTGAGCCCACTGTTGGGTAAAGACTGTCTCTATATGTTGCCAACTTGTACTTCCCAAGTGCTTAGTACAGTGCTCTGCACACAGTAAGCGCTCAATAAATACGATTGAATGAATGAATGAATGAATAATTATAACAACTATTATTAACATTACTCAACCCATCGTGTCTTCCACAGCCCTGGAGGGAAAGAGAATAGCACCCATAGTGTGATGCCTCCACAAACCCCCAAGTTATAGGTTGCTGCTATAACAGCCACTGTGGCTTTAAGTGTACCCTTGACTCTGGACAATGAGGAGCCTGTAATTCTTCTTCTCTAGCCACAGCATGCTGCTGATTTTTTTTATAAATTTATCTTTGATGTTTATTCTGTTTAACGGTTTAGTGTTTCATCATTCCTGATGTGTCTGTTTCTAGCCCTTTCTCCTCCGCTTATATTCTCGGATTATGAGCCCCCTAAAGAACTGGATCCATGTATAATTCCCAGCTGGGTATCCTTTTCAAGTGCTCAGTATAGTGCTTTGCATACAGTAAGTATTTAGTACACACTACTACTACTACTACTACTACTACTACTACTACTACTACTACTACTACTACTATTGGAAGATATGTAAAAGAAGAGTAAGTTGTGGCCCATGAACCAATTTAAGGATTACCAGAGTTTGTAGAAAACCAGAACTGCTTTCTACACCACTTCCTCCACTGCCCTGACTGGCATTCCCTTAGTCAAGTCCCCAAGCCCCCATTCAGTTAGAATATGAGTGTGAGCATGTTTGCCTCGGGAAACAATATGTTATGTGAAAGATGGGTGTTCAGTTGTGTACAAGGATTTGACATTTTTTTTAAACTTAAGCTCCCTTCCATGTACATGTGATAATTGCTTTGAGATTTTCAAAAGGCAGATCCCATCTGCATTTGTTTCTTTCCAGCCCCCTCAGTTCCCAAATTCTAAAAGTTTGTGATGTCCCAAAACACTACATTTTCAGAATTTTATGCCTGTTATCTCACTGGCTTGTCTTCTTGTTCACAGAATAGGTGGCATATCCTTTGACTTTAATGTTTCTCATCTGCATTACTCTTGGGAAAAACTCATTTAAGTCACATCCAGATGGTTCCCCTAAGGGAGACCATTGGCAGTACCAGTTCTGTTTTAACAGTTGTTGCTTTGGCTACTTTCTGCCTTCCTGGTGAATAAGGAGGCCGGGTAGATTAAACTCTAAAAACAAGTACCAGAAAAATAAAATTCAGTAAGCTCTTTTCTAAAAATTATTATGCAGAAATGTGTCCCATTGAATTCATCTCCTAAGTGATACATCAGAATGAAAATTGTTCTGCTTCTTTAGGGTTATTTGTTGCAATTGAATAGGGGCCAGTGTGCCTCTTGAATTCATCAAGCCATGCCAATTACTCTGATTCCTCAACTAATGCTACAGAAGATGATGTAATTAGCAGTACCAGAGAAGACATCATTTGAGGGGTCATTTTTACAGTCTCCTAGCTCTAGTGATTATTGCTGCGCTGAGCTGGAAATGAAACTCCTTGTCCTTCTTTTTCACCTTCTTTTAAATTTTCACTCCCCTTCCACTCAGAAATCAAAAAATATCAATACTTCAGGGCTCATGACAGCTATTTGCATTTTCCAGCTTAGAGCTAGTCATGCCCTCAGTTTGCAAACTCCATTTGCCTTTGAAGAACAGAGAAGGAGGAGGAGGAGACAAGCGATGAGGAAGAGGAGGAGACAAGGAATGAGGAAGAGGAGGAGGACAGGTGTTCCATTCATTTCTTTCCTGTCTCTCCACTAGTTTTGCTGGAGTTTAAATGAGGTCTCTCTGTGAGTGACTGATTCAAGAATTGGTTCCTTCTCATTTGTCTTGGGCAAGGCAATAACACTTCTTGTAAAGCAAATTCTTCTCTTTAACAATTTATAAAATGAATTAATCCAATTTCATCTGTGCTTTGTTATTAGAAATCTAAGAATCAGATTTACCTTGTCCCCACTTTATGGTGAATTCATTATAGGTCATAATGGTTTCTCATTTCTGTAAGAAGAAAAAGCTCATCTGTCACCTCGTGAAGGAAAAAGAGGAAGGAAGGATTTGACTTGACTTGTTCTTATTAGGGAATCTTTGTTGTTACAGTTGTGAGGTCTGTTCAGAGGTGCTGCAGCATTTAATAGCATGCAAATAATATTGCAATAATCCTGTCAAAATGTTCAGATGAATCATTTCTCTTCCCATTAATAGATGGCTGATAAATAGATAAAAATAGAAACTGAAATCAAATTTTGTATCAAGGTCTTTAAAAAAATTGAAAGGAATTCTCCATGACTCTTCAACCACAATGGACTGTACAGTTGGCATGACTTTGAACTGAGATTTCAAGGATTGTAATGTTCAGTTTAGTTGAATTTTGTGGATTTAATTTGGGCCACCCTGGCAGAACCTTTGGATTAATCCCAGGAGAGTCGGGGAAAGCTGCTCCTCTTTCCATCCTGGTTCAATAGCCAAAAATCAACTTATCATAAATGATTACTGAGTCAAAACTCTGGCCTTGTGCTTCCATATTCAATTTTCAGTCTTTTCACCAAATTCCATTGTATAGAGAATTCTGGAATATCCTGTTAAGAACATTTATTTGTGCAGTAGAACATGCTCAACATTAATTACATATAGAGAGAGCAGGAAAAATTGGTAATATGAGAGGACCATGCAATGTCCTGGAACTAAAGACATAGGTTATAGCCTTCCCACAAGCTTATCTGAATGAAGATGAATGACATCATCCTGTCTCTGCTTGATTAGGAAAGAGGAAAGGAACTCATATTTGATGCAAAAATGATCTCTGACTTTTTTGCATTTTTGTTTCATCTTTCTGCTGACCTTCTGGTGTTGGCATGGAAACTGTGAAACTGCTCTGTTGCCAATCTTGCCCATGAACTGCTTGAAACGAGGGAAGTGAGCGTGTCCCTGCCCAGCTGTTAGTCTGAGTGCCTCTCCATGACTCACTTGCCCGTTAATTTACCCGAGGCAAAGACAGTGAGCTATTCTCTGGGGGCTCCTCAACCTCCTGCCAGTCCTGCTCTTGGTTCAAGGCTCAGCACACAACATTAAGTATCAAAGGTTTATTACTTTGGCTGCAGCTCCAAGAAGAAAGTATTATAAACCCACAACAGCAACGTTGTAGAACCCTCCCCATCGTCCATTTGTCCATTTCATCCCCACCTGATCCTCATCATCTCCCAGAGGCCCTTTTGCCATCCTCCCTCTTTATCCTCTTCCACCTTTTCTCCGGATGTCTGGTTTGTATGTTGGGACATGTTCTTTATCCATTCAAGGTCAGCTCTTGCAGATGAAGGTAATGACTTCTGCCCTAACTTTAGCTCACATCACCATCCCTTAGTACGTGTTGGCCAGCTCTCTATTTTATTTAGCTTTCCCTTTGCCCTCTCTCCTGTACCTGCTCTTACTGTTTTCTTCTAGCCTAACATCTTGCTTTGCCATAACTGGCCCTATATCTCATTCCTCCCCACTTTTCCATGGCTTCATGCTCTCCAAATGTTTTTTAATTGGTGAACCATTACCTGACGGTAACACTGCATTTGAATTAATTCAAGGATTGTGACCCTATGGCTTTCTGTTAGGCTGTCACAAATTATATACCACCAAGGTCAATTTGAAGGAGTAGAACACAGCAATCAATCAATCAATCAATCAATCATATTTATTGAGCACTTACTGTGTGCAGAGCACTGTACTAAGTGCTTGGGAAGTACAAGTTGGCAACATATAGAGACAGTCCCTACCCAACAGTAGGCTCACAGTCTAGAGGGGGGAGACAGAGAACAAAACCAAACATACTAACAAAATAAAATAAATAGAATAGATATGTACAAATAAAATAAATAAAAAAAATAAATAGAGTAATAAATATGTACAAACATATATACATATATGTATACAGGTGCTGTGGGGAAGGGAAGGAGGTAAGATGGGGGGGGATAGAGAGGGGGACGAGGGGGAGAGGAAGGAAGGGCTCAGTATGGGAAGGCTTCCTGGAGAAGGTGAGCTCTCAGTAGGGCCTTGAAGGAAGGAAGAGAGCTAGCTTGGCGGATGGGCAGGGGGAGGGCATTCCAGGCCCGGGGGCTGACGTGGGCCGGGGGTCGATGACGGGACAGGCGAGAACGAGGCACGGTGAGGAGATTAGCGGCAGAGGAGCGGAGGGTGTGGGGTGGGCTGTAGAAGGAGAGAAGGGAGGTGAGGTAGGAGGGGGCGAGGTGATGGAGAGCTTTGAAGCTGAGGGTGAGGAGTTTCTGCCTGATGCACAAATTGATTGGTAGCCACTGGAGATTTTTGAGGAGGGGACTAACATGCCCAGAGCGTTTCTGGAAAAAGACAATCCGGGCAGCAGCATGAAGTATGGATTGAAGAAGGGAGAGACACGAGGATGGGAGATCAGAGAGAAGGCTGATGCAGTAGTCCAGACGGGATAAGATGAGAGCTTGAACGAGCAGGGTAGTGGTTTGGATGGAGAGGAAAGGGTGGCTCTTGGCAATGTTGCAGAGCTGAGACCGGCAGGTTGTGGTGATGGCTGGATGTGTGGGGTGAATGAGAGAGCGGAGTCGAGGATGACACCAAGGTTGCGGGCTTGTGAGACGGGAAGGATGGTAGTGCCGTCAACAGAGATGGGAAAGTCAGGGAGAGGGCAGGGTTTGGGAGGGAAGACAAGGAGTTCAGTCTTGGACATGTTGAGTTTTAGGTGACGGGCAGACATCCAGATGGAGATGTCCTGAAGGCAGGAGGAGATGCGAGCCTGGAGAGTGGGGGAGAGAGCAGGGGCAGAGATGTAGATCTGGGTGTCATCAGCATAGAGATGATAGTCGAAGCCATGGGAGCGAATGAGGTCACCAAGGGAGTGAGTGTAGATCGAGAACAGAAGCACTGAACCTTGGGGAAACCCCACAGTAAGGGGATGGGAGGGGAAGGAGCAGCCTGCAAAAGAGACTCTGCCACTATTACACTCACATCTCTTTACTAGCATGTAAAATCCTTAAGTCAACCAGGAAGCACATCTTCTACCCGTACTATATGCACCCAAGAGTGTTTTTCTACACACAGTAGAAAATGTTGACAATGATAACGACTATGATCTCCTAGCAGGGCATGTATGTTGCCTGGCCCATTCTGGGACTGATTTCTGCAATCCTATATTGGCAATTTTGTTAGTAGAATGTTCAGTAGGAACAACACTCATTCACATGAGTTTCTTGAGAGGAGAAATCTTGCTTTGCACCTGTTTACACTTTATATTGGGCACCATATTTTCATGGTATGATAAAGACACCCATTGACCTTTTAAGGAGTCTTCCAATGGAGCAGTATGGCCTAGTTGAAAGAGCATGGGCCTGGGAATCAGAAGGACATGTGTTCAATCCTGGCTCTGTCGCTTATCTTCTGTTTGACCTTGGGCCAGTCACTTTACTCTCTGTGCCTCAGTTACCTCATCTGTAACATGGGGATTGAAACTGTGAGCCCCATATGAGACAGGGTTTGTGTCCAATACGATTTGCTTGTATCCACCAAAGTGCTTAGTACAGTGCCTGACAACATAGTAAGCGCTTAACATATGCCATAATACATAATTCAATTTGAGGCTTTCCCTGGATCCATTTAAATGCTCTCTTAGTTGCCTAAACTTTGTGAGTCCAGAAGTGGTACTAAGTGCTTACTGTTCAGGATTGATGATGAGGAAACATTATTCTACTTTGGCTTCACTAACAATGTCCTCTCCTGTTTCTCCTGCTATCTTTCTGGCAGCTCAATCTCACTCTCTTTCATGGGCTTCTCCTCTGCCTCACACCTCCCAAACACAGGGATCCTTCTGGATCCCCTTCTATTCTACATCTACACCCACTCCCCTGGAGAACTTATTCACTGCCATGGCTTCATCTACTATGACTATATGAATGATTACCAGATCTACATCACCAGCCCTGACCTCCCTCCCTCTTCATGATCTTGCATGTCCTCCTGTCTTCAGGATGTCTCTACATGGATGCCCTGCCAAAACTTCAAACTTATCACGCCCAACACAGAACTTCCAAACCCTGTCTTCCCTCTGACTTTTCCATTGCTGTAATCAGCACCACCATCCTCTCTGTCTCTATCATTCAACACTCATATTCAATCAGTCAGGAAATGCTGTTGGTTCAATCTTCACAACATTGCTAAAATCCTCCCATTCCTCTCCACCTAGCTGCTACCACATTAATCCAAGCACTTATCCTATCCCACCTTGATTAATGTATCAGCCTCCTTGCTGACCTCCCTGCCTCCTGTTTCTCCACATTTTAGTTCATACTTCACCCTGTTGCCCAGATCACTTTTCTACAAAACCATTCAGTCCATGTTTCCCACTCCTCAAAAACTTCCAGTGGTTGCCTAACCACCTCCACATTAAGCAGAAACTCCTTACCATTGGCTTCAGAGCACTCAATCACCTCTCCCTCTCCTGCCTTACCTCAACAATCCAGCCTGCACACTTCCCTCCTCTAATACCAATATACTCACTGTACCTCTATCTCATATCTCACAGCTGACTTCTTATCCACAGTCTGCCTCTGGCCTGGTACATCCTCCCTCTTCATATCTGACAGACAATTATTCTTCCCTCCTTTGAAGACTTATTTAAAGCCCATTTCCTCCTAGAGGCCTTTCCTGACTTAAGCCCTCATTTCCTTGTCTTCCATTCATTCATTCCTTCATTCAATCATATTTACTGAGCACTTACTGTGTGCACAGCACTGTATTAAGCACTTGGGAAATACAAATCGGCAACATGTAGAGACGGTCCCCACCCAGCAGTGGGCTCACAGTCTAGAAGGGGGAGACAGACAACAAAACAAAACAAGTAGACAGGTGTTAATACCATCAGAATAAATAGAATTATAACTACTCCGCATCACCCTTGCACTTGGATTGTCAGTCTTTATTCACTCCTTCCTCAGCCCCATGGCACTTAGGTACATATCTTTAATTTCCTTATTTATATTAATGTCTGTTTCTTTCCCACCTTCCTCTAGACTATAAACTCATAATGGTCAGGGAACACTGTCAATCAGTTCTGTGATAGATTGATTGATTGAGGAAGCTAACATCAATATAGCCAGTGAGAAAGCCATGAAAGCATGACTGAAGGTATATAATGAGAATTTGAATGTGCTCCCATGCAGGAGAATGGAATGAGGGACAAGAGTAGACATATAGTGTTGATGGGTCTGGCAAGTACGTAATCAGAATAGAAAACCTAAACTAAAAAAAAAAGAAGGAAGAGGCTAAGGAGTAACAAGAACAGACTAAATTTGGGCCTGCGTTAAGCAGTAACTGGCGCAATGCTTCCCTTATACTATTTTAAAGATATGTGCATTGATCAATTGAGAGCCTATCTACAGATGGTGTCAAATGTCTTTGTGAAGTCAATGAATATAGTATAGAGGTGTCGATATTGTACACTGTACTTTTCCTCTACCTGTCACTCTGCAAAACCATATCTGCTGTGCTGCCCTTTGATCTGAATCCAAGTTATCATTAAGGCAGTAGATAGCTGATGATGTTTTCTAGTAGCCTTTTTAGCAGGACAATGCCTAAGGGGTAGTTGAGTTGATCACACCTTCTCAAATCCCACTTAAAGTGGTTTGGTAAATTGGAGAAACTCCAATCCCTTCACATTCCTACTTGCCTCTACTTTCTTTCCACTCATTGTTAGTAGTACTTTAAGAAGCCCAAGTTCCTGGTTAAATTTGAAACACTTCGCTGTGACTTAAAATGATTTGAACTTTTACACATGGAAATCACTGTTCAAAGGATGTGGAAAGGTCATTTTGACACAAGATTTGTAATCTGAGCTGCCTCTTTTCTTAAGGACAGGATGACATAATTTTATGTTGTGCAACTGTTGTGTTCTATTTAGGGGGCCAGCATTTGACAGGGTCTCTCCAAACAACCATGATTTATTCTTCCCTCTTTCTGTTTACTACAGGTGAAGATTGGAAAAGGAGCATTAATTGGTAGAAACTTCTTACTCCTTTTCCAAAGCTATTGCTCAAGGTATTTACAAACTAATGGGCAGATAGGCACTAAAATCAATTACAGGTAGAGGGAAGTGATAGAGTTTCAGATATATATGTGATGGGTGTGTGTGGTGGTGAGTTCCCAAAATGTTTAGATAATGAGGAAGTACTGAAGTGGCTTTAGGGGAGAAATAGGTTAGGGAGATGAAAGATTAATCAGGGCAAGGCTTCTGGAGGAGATGTGATTTCAGAAGGGCTGTGAACATGGGGAAAGCAGTGATCTGTTAGATGTGAAGGGAGAGGGAGTTCCAGACATCAGGTAGGGTGTGAGCAAAATAGGCTAGTGCCAAGAGAGATGAGAATGAAGTCCACTGAGCAGGTTGCCTTGGAAGTATCTAAGAGTGCAGACTGGGGTGAAGTGGATCAGGAGCAAGGTCGAGCATAGTGAGGGTATTTGTGAATTCTGCATTTTTATTGTAGTCATTGTTTGTAACAGTTGGCCACTTTCTATGTCTCTATCAGGTTTCTGTTAGATCCTGAACACTTTTTTATTGTGTATCTTTACTAGCACTTGGCATAATTCCTAGCATATAGTAAGTGCTTAAAGAATAACATTACTGTTATGATTGAGAGTTTTTTCTTATTTAATTTCATCATTTTGGGGTTTTTTTCTCTTTCTTGCCAACACAGGTTAGACTGGGAAGAATTACGAAGGAAGCAATCAGGAAGTTAATTTGAAGCAGCATGGACTATTGGAAAGAGCACAGGCATGTGAGTCAGAAGAGCTGAGTTATAGTCCCAAATTTGACACTTCTCTGAGCAAGTCACTTGTTATCTATGCATCAGTATCCACATCTGTAAACTAGGGATTAAATATCTGCTTTCCCTTCTGCTACAACTTTGAGTTCCAGGTGGGTCAGGGATTATGACTGGCAGGGACTATGTCTGATTTTATTATCATGTATTTATCCCAACACTTAATACAGTGCTTGGCACATAGTAAGCACTTAACAAATACCACGATTATTATTCAATCAATTCTATTTATTGAGTGTTTATTGTGTGCAGAGCACTATAGTAAGTGCTTGGGAGAGTACAATAAAACAGATTTGATAGACTTCTAGACTGTGAGCCCGTTGTTGGGTAGCGACCATCTCTATACGTTGCTGACTTGTACTTCCCAAGCACTTAGTACAGTGCTCTGCACACAGCAAGCACTCAATAAATACAATTGAATGAATGGACACACCTTTTGGACTGTGAGCCCACTGTTGGGTTGGGACTGTCTCTATATGTTGCCAATTTGTACTTCCCAAGCGCTTAGTACAGTGCTCTGCACATAGTAAGTGCTCAATAAATACGATTGATGATGATGATGATTCCCTGACCCCATGAGTTTACAGTCTAGAGGGGGAGACTAGAGGGGAGATATTAATATGAATAAATAAATTAGAATATATACATAAGTGCTGTGGGGTTGAGGGAGAGGTGAATAAAGGATGCAAATCCAAGTGCAAGGATGATGCAAGAATGGGAGAAAAGGAAATTAGGGCTTAATCAGGGAAGGTTTCTTGTAGGAGGATTGCTTTTAATATGGGTTTGAAGGAGGGGAGAATGATAGAAGATATACATAAGTGCTGTGGGGCTGAGGGAGAGGTGAATAACGGATGCAAATCCAAGTGCAAGGATGATGCAAGAATGGGAGAAAAGGAAATTAGGGCTTAATCAGGGAAGTTTTCTTGTAGGAGGAGTGCTTTTAATACGGGTTTGTGGGAGGGGAGGATGATAGTCTGTTGGATATGAGCGTTCCAGACTAGAGGCAGGATATGGATGAGAGGTAGGTGGCGAGACAGGTGAGCTCAAGGTACAGTGGGTAGATTGGCATAAGAGGGGTGAAGAGTGCAGGCTGGGTTGCAGTGAGGTAAGATAGGGTTAGGGGCAAGGTGATTGGGTGCTTTAAAGATGATGGTAAGGAGTTTCCATTTGATGTGGAGGTGGAGGTGGGTGGACATTCACTGGAGGTTCTTGAGGAGTGGGGAAATGTGGACTGAACTTTTTGAAGAAAAAAAAGACTGGAATGGGGAGAGACAGAGTACAGGGAGGTCAGCAAGGAGGTTGCTATAGCAATCAAGATCAACTAGGATAAATGCTTGGAGTAACATAGTAGTTTCAATGGAGAGGTGTTGTGAAGGTTGAATCAACTGGATTTGGTGACAGATTGAATATATGGGTTAAATGAGAGGGATGAGGTGAGGATAACAACAAGGTTATGGTCTTTGGTAACAAAGAGGATGGTGGTGCTGTCTTCAGTGATGGGAATGTGGAAGGGAGGACAAGGTTTGGGAGATCTGTTTTTAGCATGTTAACTTTGAGGTGTTGGTGGCACATCCAAGTAGAGGTGTCCTGTAATAATAATAATGATGGCATTTGTTAAGCACTTACAATGGGCAGAGCACTGTTGCAAGACCATGAAGAGGGAGAGAGAATGGGGCTGGAGATGTAGATTTGTGAATCACATGCATAGAGATGGTTGCTGAAGCCATGGGAGTGAATTAGTTCTCCAAAGGAGTGGGTATAGATGGAGAATAGAAGGGGACCCAGAATGGAGGCTTGAGGGACTTTCAAAGTTAGGGGGTGGGGAGTAGAGGAGGAGACTGAGAATGATCGGCCAGAGAGATCGAAGGAGAAGCAGGATAAGACAGTGTCAGTGAAGCGAAGGTTGAGGCCAATGTGGATGGAGTAGAGGTCATTGGATTTGGCAAGAAGGAGGTTATTGGTGACCTTTGAGAAGGATAGATAACACATGAGTATGTTTCAAAGCAGTGGGAAAAATACCACTGGAGAGCCAAAAGTTGAAGAGCAGATAAGAGGGAGGTGGCAGAAGCTTTGATAAGGTGCGATGGGTTGGGGTCAGAGGCATAATAACAATAATAATGTTGATAATGATAAAAACATTATTATTATTTATGGTTGTTATTCTCATTTCATGGCTATAGTTCCAGGAAAAAAATTGTAATAGGCACTTGATGGCACTTGAGAATTCCAGACACTCCTTTACCAGCACCCCAGTATTTTTATTTAAATGAATAAAGATCAGAAATAACAAAAATTGCAGTCATTGTACACTTATTTAGAATGAATGTCCAGTGTTTCTATTTTTGTCTATTCCTGGCAACAATAGAGTGTTTTATGTTTTGAAACTCATTAATAGACAACTGGTCTCATATGCAGCAGATGTCATGCTACTTATATTACTTTTCATAATTAGTGATGTCATAAGGACACACACACACACACACACACACACACAAACACACACTTTTTGCTGGAATTTGCAGAAACTATGTAGCTGTTGGGTACCCAAAAATAAATGATGGTGTAAAAGTATCCAGTGTTCTGTTCTGTGGAAAATCAGCTCTACTACTTGCCTGCTGTGTGACCATGGGCAGGTCACTTGATAAATCAATTAATCAATCATATTTATTAAATGCTTACGGTGTGCAGAGCCCTGTCTTAAGGGCTTGGGAGAATACAATATACCAGTGCTGATAGAACCGTTCCCTTCTCTCAACAAGCTTAAAATCTTGAGGGGGAGATGGACATTAATTTAAATAAATAAATTACATTAAAGATATGCACACATGTTGAAGGAGAGGTGAATAAAGGGTGCAAATTCTACTGCAAGGGTGATGCAGAAAGGGACTGGAATAAGTGGAAATGAGTGCTTAGTCAAGGAAGGCTCCTTGTGTGAATTGTGTTTTGCATAAAAAAAGCAAAGGAGAAGCAGCATGGCTTAGTTGAAAGAGCCCAGGCTTGGAAGTTAGAGATCTTGGTTTCTAACCCTGGCTCCACCACTTTTCAGCTGTGTGACTTTGGGCAAGTCACTTAATCTCTCTGTGCCTCAGTTACCTCATCTGTAAAATGGGAACTGAGACTGTGAGCCCCATGTGGGGCAACCTGATTACCTTGTATCTACTTCAGTGCTTAGAACAGTGGTTGGCACATAGTAATTGCTTAACAATTACTATCATTATCATTACAATCATTATCATAAGGCTTTGCAGATGAGGAGAGTTAATTTCTGTCAGAGATGAGGAGGGAGGGAGTTTGACCACCAAATCATATTATTGAGCACT
Organism: Tachyglossus aculeatus; assembly: GCF_015852505.1. NCBI lineage: Eukaryota > Metazoa > Chordata > Mammalia > Monotremata > Tachyglossidae > Tachyglossus > Tachyglossus aculeatus. The sequence continues at coordinate 22,171,944 of NC_052079.1, read as the reverse complement.
TACTGTGTGCAGAGTACTTTACAGAGTATTTGGGAAAGTACAATTCAACAAAGTTGATATATACGTTGTCTGGCCACAATGAGCTTACAATCTTTAGGGAGTTATGTAGAAAGGGAACCAGAGAAGAGGAATGAGAGCCTGATGTGGGAAGACCTCTCTGAAGGTGGGAAGAATGATTATCCGCCGAACATGTAGAGGGAAGGCAATCCAGGCCAGAGGCAGAAGGTATGCAAGAGTGAGGGACTGGTTGTGAGATATAAAAGATTGAGGTATTTGAGTAGATTAGAGGAGTGAAGTGTGGGGACTGGGTTGTAATAGGAAATCAGGGAGGAAAGTTAGGAGTGGGGCAAGGTGATGAGTCCTTTAAAGGCAATGGTAAGGAGTTTCTGTTTGATGTGGAGGTGGATGGGCAAGCACTGAAGGTTTTTGAGGAGTGGTAAAATATGGACTGAATGGCTTTGTAGAAAAATTATCTCTGGAGCAGAGTGAAATATGGACTGAAGCGGGATGAGATGAGAGGCAGGGAGGTCATCAAGGAGGTCAAGGCAGGATAGGGTAAGTAATTATATTAATGTGGTAATAGTTTGGATGGAGAGGAAAGGGTGGATTTTAGCAACGTTTAACTTCTCTTCACCTAAGTTATCACGTGTGTAAAATGGGAATAAAGACTATGCTCCCCATGTGGGACATGGATTGTGCCTAACCCGATTATCATGTATCTATCCCAGCACTTATTTCAGTGTCTGCAACACAGTAAACACTTTACAAATACCATTAAAAAAGAAAAAGACAGATGAATAAACATCTTAGTTATTGGTTAGTCTTTTAACACTCTTCTGTAGCTTTTTTGACATTAGTGCTCCTGTGAATGTTAATTTAAATATCATGAGCCTACTTGCCTTCATTCCATTTTTGATTTTGTTTTAGCATTGTTATTCTCACTTCTCCTCTAAAAGTAATGCTGTTTTGAAATGAGACTTGAGGGATGAGAAAACGGTGGACTCTGAATCCCTGGGAGGTGAGGGAAGGAAACAGGAAAGCATTCTCCTACTCTCCTCAAGGTAGATTCTTTCATTGGGGTATTTCATCTAGAAGCAGCTTGACTTATTGGAAAGAGCACAGCCCTGGGAGCCAGAACATCTGCATTCTAATCCCAGTTCTGCCACCTGACTGCTGTGTGACCTTGGACAAGTCTTTTAACTTCTCTGTGCTTCAGTCCCCTCATCTGCAAAATGGGGACTCAATACCTGTTCTCCTTTCTATTTAGACTGTGGGCCCCAAGTGGGACTTGATTATCTTGTCTCTACCCCAGCATTCAGAATAGTGCTTGGCATATGGTATGGGCTTAACAAGTACCACAATTGTTATTATTACCACTATTTTAATTATTATTATTATGATGAAGAGGTTATCATCAGAGTAATCATTATCATCATCATTAGCAGCAGCAGCAGCATATTCTCAGCGCATACTGCAGGCAAAACACTAGGAAGAATTCCTTCTTCATATGATGTAGCCTGCTAATGAAGTAGCCTGAGAACAGTGCTTTGCACAAAGTAAGCGCTTAAACAATACCATCATTATTATTATTAATAATCCATGGTCAGAGTGGAAAGTCTTTGAAGTTTTAAAACCAACACAAAAAAAAAGAGAAATAGGGCATTAATCCAAATTGCTCTTCAAATCTTTATGATCCTGAACTCTTTCTGTTCTGTTCTGATATAAACACAGATTGTTAATATCAAACAAGACTAGGGAAAGAGTACAAACATGTATTACAGTAGGTCTGTATCAGGATAAAGGTTGACATAAATATATGAATGGTAACTCCTGAAGATAAAATAAGAGAAACTTTAAATAAAACCAAATCACGATGGAATTATTAATGATCTCTTTTGCTAGGAAAAGCACACCATTTTGTTTCTGCATCTTTGTCTAAGCACGTTTAGCATGGGAGGGGAACGACACAAAATTCATGAAAATGGATTTTTAATATTATTGTTTTATATTCAACTGCTTTTTAACAGGGAAATGGATCGTCCTTCCCAATATGACTACTTATCAAAGGGGGAAGATGATATAAAATGACTTAAATGGAATAAAAATCATTTTACTGCTATTAATTACTACATGCCAGACACTGTACTAAGCGCTGGGTTGGATAAAAAGCAAATCGGGTTGTTCACGGTTCCCTGTCCCACATGGGGCTCACAGTCTCGATGCCCATTTTACAGATGAGGTAACTGAGGCACAGAGAGGTTAAGTGACTTGCCCAAGGTCACACAGCAGACAAATGGCAGAGCAGGGATTAAAACTCTTGATCTTCTGACACCCAAGCTGGTGCTCTATGCACTATGCCATGTTGCTTTTCTCCAGTGAAATAACAAAAGTCATTTTTCCCTCAGTTGCATAACTTACTCAGAGTTCTTTTACTAAATACTAGGTATATTAGACACAGTCAATATTTATTTTGTGAATTCATAGTTACTGTAATGAGATAAAGATTATCCTCAACATTTTTGAGGCACCTAATCTTGAAGAGAGCACTGTACTCAGCACTAGGGAGCAGACAACCAAAGCACCTACCCATGCCCATGATGAGCTTACAATCTAATTGAAGATAAGCATACATAAATTGACAAATATGAAAAATCTTCATTGGTTTTGAGTAAAGAAATGACTTATTTATGAATGAGCCATCCTTATCTGGTACTTCAGGTTAAAAAGGACAAAATTAAGACAGAGTTCAATGAAATTAATTAACTATTTAGAAGCAGAAAGTTATCTACTGATTGGTAGTTAATTTAGACACAGGATGGACTATATGAGATCCACTGTAGGGGACAACTGGCTCCAAAGAGAATATGGTGAAAATGAAAGACAAAATTGAACTTATAATGGATTTCAAATTCATTAATATCGTAAGAAAAGCTGTATGATTTAAAAAATTGGGGGCCCCAGTTGAAGGTGAAATGTAAAGCAACTGCAAATATAGAAGAGGAATAAATAATAATAAATAGATATATTTATTATTCATTTATTCATTGCAATTTGAATAAATGGTAAATATAATATAGTAAAATAATAAATAACTCATGAATTTATTGTTTATTTTTCATTTAGGTTAATAATGAATAAAAATGATAAAAATAGGAAAGCAGTCAATCATATTTATTATTTACTGTGTGCAGAGCACTGTACCTAGGGCTTGGGATAGTGCAATATAACCATAAACAGACATGTTCCCTGTCTACAGCAGAGGGTGAGAGAGACATTAATATAAACAAATAAATTACAGATAAGTCTGTAAGTGCTATGGGGCTAAGAAGGGGATGAATAAAGGGAGCATGTCAGGGTAATGCAGAAGAGCGTTCAAGAAAAGGAAAAAAGGGCTTAGTCAGGGAAGGCCTCCTGAAGATATGCATTCACTAAGGCTTTGAAACAGGGAAGAGAAATTGTCTTTCAGATATGAGGAGGGAGGGTATTCCAGGACAGAGTCAGGACGTAGGCGAGAGGTTGGCATCAAGATAAATGATATCAAAGTACAGTGAGAAGGTTAGCATTAGAGGAGCGAAATGTGTGGGCTGGGTTGTAGTAGAAGAGTAGCAAGATGAAATAGGAGGGAGCAAGGGGATTGAGTGCTTTAAAGTCAATGGTTTCTGTTTGATGTTGAGGTGGATGGTCAACTACTGGAGTTTCTGGAGGAGTGGGGAAATATGGCCTGCACGTTTTTGTAGAAAAATGATCCAGGCAGCAGAGTGTAGTATGGACAGAAGTGGGGAAAGACAGGAGGCTGGGAGGTCAGCAAGGAGGATGATACAGTAATCAAGGAGGGATAGGATAAGTGCTTGGATTAACATGGTAGCTATTTAGATGTAGAGGAAAAGGAAGATTTTAATGATGTTGTGAAGGTTGAACCGACAGGATTTAGTGACACATTGAATATGGACTGAATATGAGAAGCAGCACGGCCCGGTGGAAAAAGCACGTGCCTAGCGGTCAGAGGAACTGGGTTCTAATTCTGCCTGAACTACTTTCAATCAATCATGTTTACTGAATTCTTACAGTGTGTGAAACACTGTACTAAGAGCTTGGGAGAGTACAACACAACAGTATGACAGACACATTCCTTGCCCGCAACAAGTTTACCATGTATAGGGGAGACAGACATCAATATAAATAAATAAATTAGGGATGTGTACATAAACATTGTGGGGCTGGTCAGGGTGGTGAATAAAGGGGGCAAGTCAGGACATGCCTATCTGCTGTTTCATGGTCTAGTTGAAAGAGCATAGGCCTGAGAGTCATTCATTCATTCAATAGTTTTTATTGAGTGCTTAATGTGTGCAGAGCACTGTACTAAGCGCTTGGGAAGTACTAGTTGGAGTCAGAGGATGTGGATTCTAATCCCAGCTCTGCCATGTGTCTGCCGCATGTCTCATCTGTAAAATGGGGATCAAGATTGTGAGCCTCATGTGGGACAGTAACTTTGTCCAATCTGATTACCCAGTGCTTAGAACATAGCTTGACACATAGTAAGTGCTTAACAGATACCACAATTACTATTATAGTTAACTAATGGTTAACTAATTAACTAATAACTATGGTTAACTAATCTGTGCCTCAGTTACCTCATCTGTAAAATAGGGATTACGACTATGAGCCTTATGCAGGACAAGGACTGTGCCCAATATGATGATTTTGTACCTACCCCAGGGCTTAGTACAGTGCCTGGCACATTGTGAGTGCTTAACAAATACCATTAAAAATAAAAAAAAAATTAAGCCCATAAGGGCATTTGCTACTATTGGACTTCATTCATTCATTCATTCATTCAATCGTATTTATTGAGCACTTACTGTGTGCAGAGCACTGTACTAAGCGCTTGAGAAGTACAAGTTGGGAACATATAGAGACGGTCCCTACCCAACAGTGGGCTCACAGTCTAGAATGGGGACTTGTGTAGTAGACCGTGGAAGACTTTTTATTGATGAAGTAGTATAAATGGAAGAAATGTTATACTTCACTAAATTTCTGATTTTCAAGATAACGCTTTGTTCCACGAAATTCAGCCTTCTATGAATCAATCAATTAATCAGTCAACTGTATTTACTGAATATTCTGTGCAGAGCACTGTACTAAGCACTTGGTGGAGTACAATATAACCGAGTTGGTAGATATGTTACCTGCCCATAAGAAGCTTACTGTATTTGGGGAGAGACAGAATTAAAATATGTACCTAAATGCTGAGGGGCTGAGAGCTGGGGAATAAAGGAATCAAATCCAAGTGCAAGAGAGACACAATAGGGAGAGGGGAGGGGAAATGAGAGCTTAGTTGGGGAACGGCTCTTGGAGAAAATGTGATTTTAATAAGGCTTTGAAGTGGGGAGAGTGGCAGTCTGTCAGAAAGGAACGGGAAGGGAATTCCAGACCAGAGGCTGGGTAAGAGCGTGGGGTCAGCATTTAGGTAGATGAAATTTTGGTACAGAATGTAGGTTGGTTTTATAGTGGTGAAGTGAATGAGCTTGGTTGTAGTAGGAAATCAGTGAGGTAAGATAGGAAGGGTCAAGGAAATTGAGTGCTCTAAAGCCAATAGTAAGGAGTTTCTGTTTGAAGTTGAGGTGGATGGGCAATCACTGAAGGCTTTTGAGGGTGGGCTAACAAGGACTGAATTTTTTTTAATGTGATCTAGCTAGTAAAGTAGGGACTGGAGTGGGGAGATCAGGAGGCAGAGAGGTCAGCAAGGAGACCATTACAGTAGTCAAGGCAGGGAAGGATAAGTGCTTGGATCACTTGGTAGCTGCTTGAATTGAGAGGAAATTTTAGCAATGTTTTGAAGGTAGAAACTAGAGGATTTGGTGACAGATTGAATATGTGGGTTGAATGAGAGTGACGAGTCAAGGAAAATGCCAAGGTCATGAACATGTTAGACAGGGAGAATGGCATTGCTGCCTTCTGTGGTGGGAAATTTGCGGGGGTAAGGGGGACAAGGCTAGAGTGGGAAGATGAGGACTTGTTTTGGACATGCTAAGTTTGAGGTATTGGCAAGGCAACCAAGTAGAGATGACCTGAATGAAGAAGGAAATATGAGACCATGAAGAGCGAGAGAGACCACAGGTAGAAATATAGATTTGTCAATCATTTGCATAGAGATGGTAGTTTAAGCCATGGGAGCAAATGAGTTCTCCAAGGGAGTAGGTTTAGATGGAGAACAGAAGATGATCCAGAACTGAGTGATGAGGGTCTGTCACAATTAGGGAATGGAAGGCAGAAGGGAAGCCTGTGAAAGAGAATGAGTGGCCAGAGAGATAGGAGGAGGACCAGGAGAGGACAGTGTCAGTGAAGCCAAAGTTAGATAACATTTCCAGGAAAAGGGAATAGTCTGACGTTGAAAGCAGCTGAGTCTTTGAGGAGGATTATGATAGAGATTGTTGAATTTGACAAGAAGCAGGTCATTGCTGTCCTTTGAGAGCAAAGAGGATGGAAGCCAGATTGTAGGGAGTCAAGGACTGAATTGGAGGCGAGGAAGTGGAGGTAGAAGGTTCATTCAAGAAGTTTGTAAAAGAATGGTAGGAGGGCAGTGGGATAATATCTGGAGGTATCCACTGGACCAAGGCAGGTTATTTGATAGGGCATATGTGAACATGTTTGAAAACATTGGAGAAAAATCCACTGGACAGTGAACAGTTTAAGATGGTGTTCAGGGAGGGGGCATGTGTTTTGAGAAATTCAAAAGGATGGGGTCAGAGGTGCAGGAGGAGGGGGTAGATGTTCCTAACAGCAAATCTTCTATTCAGAGCAAAATGACCCAATCAAAAGACAAACTTAGTCAAAATAGAAAACATTCACAGCTACCATAATTTTGCCATACCAATTTGAAAACTGAAATCTACAAAGTTCAGGAAAAGTTTTAGTATTACAATACAGCACATTTAGTTCTCGTCTTGTTATTGTTTCCTAATTAGACTTAATGACTTCAGATGCTGAAAGATGCATGAGGTATGCATTTTGGATTCATTATTGAAGATATTACACTTGGTTGCCAAAAGAGTTTTGGGATTTAAAAAATGAAATATTAAAAATAAGAGAAGAAAAACATAAGCACTGTGGAACACTCCATTTTTTCACGATGCAGGCCTTTGTTGCACATTTTGGATCAAAATCAGAGAAGCAGCGTGGCTTAGTGGAAAAAGCACAGGCTTGAGAGGCAGAGGTCATGAGTTCTAATCCCAGATCCCACTTATTAGCTATGTGACCTTGGGCAAGTCACTTAATTTCTCTGTGCCTCAGTTACCTCATCTGTAAAATGGGGATTAAATCTGTGAGTCCCATGTGGAAAAACCTGATTACCCTGTATCTACCCCAGTGCTTAGAATGGTACTTGACACATAGGGAGTGCATAGCAAATGCCATTATTATTATTATTATTATTATTATTATTATTATTATTATTATTATTATTATCAAACGCAATAGCATTATAGCATTTATAGAACCTTCTTTCAACAATACACATTCATTCATTCATTCAATCATATTTATTGAGCGCTTACTGTGTGCAGAGCACTGTACTAAGCGCTTGCACTGTACTGAGCGTTTAACCTTCGAGGTAGACTCTGACTGGCATTTTTGAATTAATAAATAGTTGTGCTCATGCAGTACAGGTCAACACATGTCTATTAAAATGTCTTAATGGGCGGGGGGATTGTTGGGAAGAACTGGGTGGACTAGTTCAAATTCTAAATGGAGTTCTAATGCAATTAAAATAGGTTCAAAATGAATATGTCTCCAAGTGCCACATCGCATTGACAGGCACTAACTAGGGATTTCCCCAATGTGAAGTCTTTTCGCTTATGACAGTGAATTTGCTTATGGTGGGAAATAAAATAAAAGCTTTCCCAACCCTAGAGTCACGTTGAGCATTCAAGGGGACCCAGAAGCAAAAGAACATGATTAAACTCCTTCATTAACACCATCATTCACACCACGGTTATCAGGGTGCTCTCTTTACATTTCGAGTTTGAGGGTGAACTTGAGGACAGGACCTTTGGGAAGGGGCCTGTGTGGAAAGGAAAAGAGAGCAGAAGAGGAAGGGCACATTCTCATTGGTGTTTCTTAGTCTTTACTGCTGCTTTACAGTTCCTAGCTGGGCACTGGGGCTGGACTGGTTGGAGTAGGGAGAAGGAGAAGATGTTGCCCTGGGGCTGCAGCACCGGGTTCTACAGGGCTGCCCAGGGACCCAATGGCCATTTGTCAATCAATACTCCAAATTCCTACTGAGAAGAGCCATTCTGCAAAGCTAGAAGGATATATAAATTATTGCCCTGGGAATTTCTATATTGGCAACAATATTGGGAAGAGTCCAGCATTGGTTCAAAATCAAGCAATCAATCATACAATCCATGGTAGTTATTGAGCATTTACTGTGAGCAGAGCACTGTCCTAAGTGCCTATGATACTATAATACAATAGAGTTGGTAGAAATGATTCATTCCCACAAAGGGATTATAGTGTAGATGATGAGATAAATTATAGATAGGGGAAATGGCAGACTGTAGGATATGGACATAAGTGCTGTGTGGCTGATGGTGGAGTGAATTTCAAAGGCTTAAGGGACTACAAATCCAAGTGCCGAGGAGACACTGGAGGGAAAGGGAATAGATGAAATGAGGGCTTTGTCAGGGAAGGCCTGTTGGATGAGTTGTGATGTTAGTAGGGCTTTATAGTTGGGAGAGTGTCATTCTTTCAGATCTGAAGGGTAGCAGCTTCCAGAATAGAGGGAGGATGACAGTGATGAGAAAGACAATGTTGAGGTACAAGAGAATAGGTTGTCGTTACAGGAGTGAAGTGTGCAGGCTGGGTTGTAGTAGGAAATCAGTGAGGTAAAGTTAGGGGTAAACCTGATGGAGTGATTTAGATCTGATGATAAGGAGTTTCTTTTTGATGCAGAGGTGGCTAGGCGATCATTAGAGATTTATGAAGAGTAAGAAGATATGGGTTGAACATTTTTTTAGAAAAATAACCTAGGCTGGAGAGTGAATTATAGATTGGAGTTGGTGGGGAAACTGGAAGCAGAGAGGTCAGAAAGGAGGCAATGGAATAGTTAAGGTGGGAAACGGTAAGCGTTTAGATCAGTGTGACAGCAGTTTGGATGGAGAGGATGGGGTGGATTCCAGAGATGTAGTAATAATAATAATAATAATAATAATAATAATAATAATAATAATAATAATAATGGTATTTGTGTAAGGACTTACAATGTGCCAAGCACAGTTCTAAAGCACTGGGGTAGAGACAAAGTAGTTAAGTTGTCCCACGTGGGGCTCACGGTCTTAATTCCCATTTTCCAGATGATGTAACTGAGGCCCAGAGAAGTGAAGTGACTTACCAGGGTCACACAGCAGACAAGTGGCAGAGCCCAGGCCCGTCCTCTATCCACTATGCCATGCTGATTCTTATGAAGCAGTGAACACAGAAGCAGCAGGAACAGGTGCCAGTCCTGGGGCTGAATGTAAGCTCATTTTTTTTATTTGTTTCATGTTGTTTTTGTTTTTTATGGTATTTGCTAAGCACTTACTATGGGCCAGGCACTGTTCCAGACACTGTGGTAGAAACAAGGTAATCAGGTTGGGCACAGCCCATGTTCCACATCGGCCTTAAAACTTTAATCCCCATTTTATAGATGAGGTAATTGAGGCACAGAGAAATCAAGTGACTTGACCAAGGTCAAACAAAGGACAAGTGGTGGAGCTGGAATTAAAACCCAGGTTCCCTCACTCCAAGGCTCTTACTCTTTTGACTAGGTCACACTGCACATTTTGGGCAAGGAATGTGTCTTCCAATGCTGTTGTATTGAACCCCAAGCATCTAGTACAGCTTCCTATAAATACCATTGATGATGATGATGATAATGATGATCAGCTCCTCCTCCCTTCCATGTTAGCTCGACTCGCTCCCTTTGCTCTACCCCCCCCGCTCATCAGCACTTATGTATGTATGCATCTATCTATAATTCTTTTTATTTATATTGATGTCAGTTTACTTCTTTTGATATGTCTATATCTATAATTCTATTTCTTTATATTGATGCCTGTTTACTTGTTTTGATGTCTGTCACCCCCCTTCTAGACTGTAAGCCAGGTGTGGGGAGGGACTGTCTATGGCAAAATTGTACTAAGAGCTTAGTACAGGGCTATGCACACAGTAAGCACTCACTAAATACGACTGAATGAATAAATGAACGATACTTGTAATGAATGAATGCTACAGTAAAATATGTGATTCAGAGCAAGGCTCTTGCTGGCATCTTCAGGAACTGTTTCCTCCTGGGGCTCAGCACTATTCTGGAGCTGAGGCTGCTGGCAATTAGGCAGAAATCCCAGCCACAGCACAGTGTTCTGCTAAAACATTCTGCTGAGGGCAGCAATACAGTGCTGCAATTCCCGTATGACTCTGGCTTCAGGGGAAAGCCACTTCACCATCTACAGACTGAGCTCATCTTCATACACAGACACACACATATGCATTCATATACACAAACACATATAAACACACACGCATACACCTGAGCAGCCATTACACAGGGCATAAAGTGCAGTACTTATCTCAGGAAAGATATAATTGAACTAGAATTGGTCCAGAGAAGAACAACCAAAATGATCAGGGAGACGGAAAATCTTCACCTTACAGGTCAAGTGAAAAGCTTATGTGTCAGTCAGGAAGACTAATGGGGCTAATATTTAAATTTACACAACCATGATGAGGTTAGGCAAGGAAAGCACATTGTTTTAATTCTCCCCAAATCCACAACAACTGGAAAAGGTAGCCCCTATTGAAAGGGTAGTCCTCATGAAAATGGACCTTTCCTAAACATATTAGACTGTTTGAAGAATATATAGCTTTCCCATTTTATGGAATTTATCAATAAATCGATTGATATTTATTGAGTGCTGTGTGCAGAACATTGTACTAAGTATCTTGGACAGTACAATAGAGTACATCTGGTAGACACAATCTGACACGTCCACAAGGAACTTACCATTTAGAATATGGATATGTACATAAGTGCTTTAGGGCTGAAACGTGTATCAAAGTTCTTAACAGTTACACAACCAAGTACAGAGTCAACACAGGGGGTGGGTGGATAAGGGAAATGAGCTTAGCCAGGGCAAGCCTCTTGTAGATGTGATTTTAGGAGTGTTTCAAAGATGGGGAGAGTAGTAGACTTTTAGATATGCAGGGGGAGAGAGTTCCAGGTCAGAGGGAAGATGTGGACAAGGGGTCAGCAGTAAGATAGGTGAGATCAAGGCACACTGAGTAGGTTGCATTAGGGGAGCGAGCTGTGCAGGATGGGCTGTAGTGAGAGATTAGCAAGGTGAGGTTGGAGTAGGAGAGCTTTAAAGCTGCTGGTAAGTCATTTCTGTTTATTGAGGAGGTTGATCAACAACCATGTGGAGTTTTTTGAAGATTGAGAAGATGTGGACTGAATGTTTTTGTAGAAAAATAATCTGGCAGCAGAATGAAGGAAAGGCTTGAATGAGGAGAGACAGGAGAAAGCGAGGTCAGCAAAGGGGTTGATGCAGTAGTCTAGGTGAACCAACGTGGTAGCAATTTATTAACTGAGTTTTTGGAGAAAATAGAAAGATTTTGAACAATTCCTGGAGAAGCCCATAATAGTCTACGAGAGGAAAAATTGGTGATATAGAGAGAAAACTGAAGAATACTAGATGGTACATTCCAAAAGAAAGAAAGATGCTTAGGAAATGATCTCCCTTCCAAAATAATGGATGAGCTTTGGTCCCATCATTTTCAGTGTGTTACCATTTGGGTATAGAAGCTAGTTCTGGTCAGGTCACAAGGTACGCAACAGGCTGTAAATGCAGAATGTGAAGGTTAGCACTGGTTCTGTTCTAGACCAATATAGAGTTTGCTTTTCAATAGAACGTTTGGTGTGAGTGCCAAGCTCGGCTAGCCCACACTGGGAAACAAGAAAAAAACCTCAAGATTCTTCTGAAAGCCACAATCGCTTACTCATTCATTCAGTCGTATTTACTGAGAGCTTACTGTGGGCAGACCACTGTACTAAGCACTTAGGAAAGTACAATACAGCAATAGAGAGAATCCCTGATGGCAATAAGCTCACAGTCTTGGGGGGCAGGGATGGACAGCTCGTGAATGCCCCTTGCAAAGGGAAAGCTGGTCAATATAAGGTGTCACTCACATGATGACATCACCTGTAACTGCCAATTGCAAGTGAGGATTAAGGAAAACAAGGACAGGACTAACTTGTTAGGGAAGAAATCCCCTCCTCCTTTAAAGGTCAAAATGCCAGCTTCACATTCTGCATTTTGAATTCAAAGTGCTAGGATTTAGGAGTGAAGATCCATTAGCAGGTATTGGCTGGAGTTCTCTGTGAGGGGCTATGTACAGGTTGGGAATTAGGACATCTATGAACAAAGAGAGAGGCAGCATGGCCTAGTGGCTAGAGCACGGTCCTGGGAGTCACAGGGTCATAGATTCTAATCACGGCTTTGCCACATGTCTGCTGTATGACCTTGGGCAAGTCACTTCACCTCTCTAGGCCTTAATTACCTCATCTGTAAAATGGGGATTCAGAGAATGAGTCCTATGTGTGACAGGGACTGTGTCTAACCTATCTAGTATCTACCCCAGCACTTAAAACAGTGCTTGGCACATAGTAAGTGCTTAAATAAGTACTGTTACTTTACTATTATTATTACAGGAGAACCACCAGAATCATTGCAGTGAAATCTAGGGATACTGGGGGAGAAGAGAGCTTCCCCTCTGGGGTAAGGTATTCTTTTATGAAAGGCTTTTTGAATCAGTACTTTATTTACAGCTTATACTGCTTATATCTAATTAGTTATATGCATTACTATAATTAATCATTTAACCAATTAAAAACCAGTTATGGCTAATAATAACCTCTAGGTTCCATGACAGCAGAATGTTTGGAGCTCATTTTTTTTGGAGAAAAGCAAAGGAGATAGGAAGAAAAATTTGTTCATTCAATCATATTTATTGAGCACTTACTGTGTGCAGAGCACTGTACTAAGCGCTGGGGAAGTACAAGTTGGCAACATATAGAGACGGTCCCTACCCAACAACGGGCTCACAGTCTACAAATGTTCCCAAGCCCCAGCATCCACTCTTCTGAAATCAGCATTGGCGACACACACTCGAAATATGTGGGGAGTTGGTGAGGGGGGAAATTCTGAAAGTACTCTTTTCAAGGGGTGAAACGTCAAGTGAGTACTTGTGTGAGTCCCTAAAATCATTCTTACGTGGCAGGTAACAGAGCAGGGCATTAGGGCCTGGAGGATACATCTGGAGCCCAATCTTTTCCATGTGGCTTATCTTGGCTACAGAAATGGCTGCAAAGATGGGGATAATTTAGCATGCCCAAAACAGAATTCCTCATCTTCCCACCCAAACCCAGTGCTTGGCACATAGTAAGCACTTAAAAAATGCCATCACTATTATTGCTCCCCCAACATTGTAGACAGCACCACCACCCTCACTGTCTCACAAGCCTGTAACTTTGACATTATCCTCGACTCGGCCCTCTCATTCAACTGACATGTTCAATCTTTCACCAAATCCTTTCATTCATTCATTCATTCATTCATTCAATTGTTTTTATTGAGTGCTTACTGTGTGCAGAGCACTGTATGAAGTACTTGGGAAGTACAAATTAGCAACAGATAGAGATGGTCTCTACCCAACAACAGGCTCACAGTCTAGAAGGGGGAGACAGACAACAAAACAAAACATGGAGATGGGTCAAAACCATTAGAATAAGTAGAATTACAGCTATATGCACATCATTAACAAAATAGAGTAGTAAATATGTACAAGTAAAATTAATAGAGTAATAAATCTGTACAAATATATACAAGTGTGTGGGAGTAGGCAGGGGAATGGGGAGGAGGAGAGGAAAAAAGGGGGCTCAGTCTGGGAAGGCCTTCTGGAGGAGATGAGCTCTCCTTTGAAGGGAGGAAGAGAGCCTCTACTCCCACTCCCTTCTGCATAGCTCATGCTTGGTCCCTCGTTCATCCTCCCTCCATTCCCCACAGCACATATGTATATATTGGTAATTTATTTATGTATTTATGTATTTATTTCTCTATTCATTTATTTATATTAATGTCTGTCTCCCCCTCTAGGCTGTGAGCTCTTTGTGGGCAGGGAATGTGTCTGATAATAATAATAATAATAATAATAATAATAATAATGGCATTTGTTAAGTGCTTACTATGTGCAAAGCACTGCTCTAAGCGCTGGGGAGGATATAAGGTGATCAGGTTGACCCACGTGGGGCTCACAGTCTTAATCCCCATTTTTACAGATGAGGTAACTGAGGCACAGAGGAGTTAAGTGACTTGCCCAAAGTCACACAGCTGACAAGCAGCAGAGCAGGGATTAATAATAATAATACTAATACTACTCCTACTAATAATAATAATGGCATTTTATTAAGTGCCTACTATGTGCAAATCACAGTTCTAAGCGCTGGGGAGTTTAAGGTGATCAGGTTGTCCCACCTGGGGCTCACCGTCTTAATCCCCATTTTACAGATGAGGTAACTGAGGCACAGAGAAGCTAAGTGATTTGCCCAAAGTCATACAGCTGACAAGTGGCGGAGCTGGGATTTGAACTGATGACCTCTGGCTCCAAAGCCCGTGCTCTTTCCACGGAGCCACGCTGCTTCTGAGGTTATACTGCACTCTCCCTAGTGCTTAGTCCAGTGCTTTGCACATAGTAAGCACTCAATAACTAGGATTGATTGATGTTTCTCCACTCCTCAAGAAACTCCAGTGGTTGCCCATCCACCTGCACATTAAACAGAATCTATCACTGGCTATAAAGCACTCAATCACTGAGCCTGCTCCTACCTTACCTTGCTGCTCTCCTACTATAAACCCAGTCTGCACACTTTCCTTCTCTAATGCCAACCTACTCACTGTACCTCGATCTCATCTATCTCTCCAGTGACCTCTCGCCCATGTCCTGCCTTTGGACTGGAGTTCCCTCTCTCCTCATATATGACAGATGTTCAGTCTCCCCACTTCCAAATCATTATTAAAAGCACATCTCCTCCAAGAGGCTTTCTCTGAGTAAGCCCTCATTTCTTCTTCTCCTACTTCCTTTTATATCACCCTTGCACTTAGATTTGCACCCTTTATTCACCCCTACTTCTGCCCCACAACACTTTAATACATATCCTAATTTATTTATTCATATTAATGTCTCTTTCCCACTCTAGACTGTAAACTCATTTTGGACAGAGAACGTTTCTACCAACTTTGTTATTCTGTACTTTCCCAAGCGTTTATTACAGTGTGTTGCACACAGGAAGCATTCAGTAATTATGATTGATTGATTGATTACATAACCTGTTTACTTATTTTGCTTTAAAGAATGAGGTCTAAATGTATTGCTCCCATTAATCTCAGCAGTACACATAGTGGGAGATGGGGGATTTTTGCTTCGTTCCAGAGTCTTGGGGATGAATAACATGTTAATTAACTGCTACAGCCTCTCACAAAGATGTTGTCAGGATTCATGCTTGACAGCTATGATTTGAAGATCACCTTAAGATCCTTTGAGTTAAGATTGATGTACATTGGTAGTGTGAATTTATAAATTTTACAAGTCTTTCGTGTCTTCAAACTCCAAGACATCAAAGCATATTTAACTTTTATA
Source organism: Tachyglossus aculeatus (assembly GCF_015852505.1). Taxonomy (NCBI): domain Eukaryota; kingdom Metazoa; phylum Chordata; class Mammalia; order Monotremata; family Tachyglossidae; genus Tachyglossus; species Tachyglossus aculeatus. The sequence continues at coordinate 22,156,218 of NC_052079.1, read as the reverse complement.
ATGCTGAATTTCAACAAGCATTTGTTTTAAAATATGTTCCCAGGACCAGAAGATCTATTCAAAAGACTCAAGATAAGAAAGCATTACCATAGAAATTCTCTGCAAATTATATTACTGTACAACCTATATACCGGTCATCTCTGGCACCTATTTTTTACCTTAATCTTCATCACGTAGGTGTATATATTTACTCATATAATTGCCCCGCTTTTGGCATCATTTTTCAACCCCCAAACAGTAAAGGATCTGACTATTACTAGACTATTACTAGACTATTACTAGTAATAGTCTATTACTAGACTATTAAGTCTAGTAATAAGGGGAACAGGATAAAAAAGAGAATAATCATAAAAACAATAATAATTATAGTACTTGTTAAGAGCTTACTAGGTGTCAAACACAGTTCTAAGAACAAGGGTAGATACAAGTTTATCAATTTGGATACAGTCCCTGTCCAACATGGGCCTCACAGTCTAGGTAGGAATAGAATTTAATCCCCACTTTACGGATGAGGGAGCTGAGGCATAATTAAGTGACGTGATTTCTCTAAGGTTACAGAGCAGACAAGTGGAGAAGCTAGAATTAGAACCCAGTCCTCTGATTCCCAGGCCCATGCTCTAACGGAGGAGGAGAAGAGTGGAGAAGGAAGAGGGCACTTGGAGCTAAGTATCTTGTTTATATTATGGTCACCTGGGCCACTGCAGCACTGTATGCAATAGGCACTTGGTGACCTATTCTCTTCTCCGCTTCTGCACCTTGCAATGATCATGTTTCAAAGAAGGAACACCCACACAAGAGTCTGTATCCAAGGCTTACCCTCCTCCATGATGTGGAGAAAAATAGGCTACCATTGAGGTTTTCTGAGATGTGGGAAGACATATGCCGGTGATGCTTTAAGAAATTGATCCAGGCAGCTAGTGAAGGAGAGGCAAGCAGATCAGCAAGCAAGGAGGCAATAGTCAAAATGGGATGTAACAAATGCCTGAGCCAGGGTGGTGGTCATTTGGATGAAGAGGAAGGAGGGGATTCTGTAAAAGTTGTGGAGGAAGAACTGACCGGATTCAGTAGCATACTGAATACGGACAATGTAAAAGAGAGAGGATTCAAGTACACGTGGAGAATCCAGGAAGACATGACCTGGAGGAAAGAGCAAATGAAATACTGCAGTGAAAGAGATCAGGGCTAGCAAGGTAGATTTGGGAGTCATCAACACACAGTGTTCTTGAGTCTGTGGGAGTGAATAAGTAGCATATTGAGAATAGAAGTGGACCCAGAACTGGGCCTCAAGGTAGCCCCAGCAAAGGAGTGGGAGCCAGAGAACAGTCCAGCTGAAGATACTGAGAAAGATCAGTTAGAGGAATCAGAGGGAATCAGGAAAGAACAGTGGTCCAAAGAGAGCAAGTATTTCTAAAAGACGGGCGTGGTCCACAGTGACAAAGTTAGTAAAGTGGATTAGATTGGATTTGGCAAGGAGGAGGTCATTGATCACTTTTTAAAGAGTGTCTCCGTGGAGTGAGGAGGGTAGAGACCAGATTGTAGAGTATTAAGAAGGAATCTGGAGGAGAGGAAGTGGAGGTGGAGTGTGTACATCAGCCACTAAAGGAGTTTAGACAGGAAAGAGGGGAGGAAATAATGATAATAATAATGATGGCATTTGTTAAGCACTCACTATGTGCCAAGCACTGTTCTACGGTAAAAGGTAATCAGGTTGCCCCAAGTGGGGCTCACAATCTTCATCCCCATTTGACAGATGAGGTCACTGAGGCACAGAGAAGTGAAGCAACTTGCCCAAGCTCACACAGCTGATAAGTGGCAGAGCCGGGATTAGAACCCATGACTTCTGACTCCAAAGCCCACTCTCTTTCCACTGAGCCATGCTGCTTCTCTGGAAAATGGGGCTAGATGATGCAGTGTGTTCCAGAAAAGAGCTTTTTGTTTTGTTTTGTTTTTAGATATGGGAAATGTGTCTTTGAAAGCAGAAGGAAAGGAGCCATCAAGTGAGAGTTGGAAGACAGTGATTAGGAAAGAAGACTATACAGACATTGTTTTAGAAAATGAGAAGGACTAGATCACAAGGAAACTGGAGGTGGTAGAATAGGAAACTAGGAGAGAGATAACGGCAAGAATGGTCAGAAATTGGACATTGGCTTAGGGAGAGCTGGCGAAATGAGCAGGTTATTTTGAGTTCGATTTTGTTCTGGCAAGGTCATCAAGGTTGACACTTGGTGGGGTGTGGGGGACACTGGTGTTTTCAGGAGGGAATTAAAAGTCTGGAATAGGAGTAGAGGCATTATTCATGGGAGTTCCTGAAGGAGAAGTAGTGCTGCTGAGAGAGCAGAGGCAGGGCTATCTGCCTCTGAGAAGGACAAAATTAGTTGGGTCTCTGGATTTCTGCCAAAAATCTCCATGACACAAGTGCAGGAGTGGAGAAAGGGAACTGTGAAGGTTATTCAGTATTGGGACTTAGTAGTATGAAGGTGAGGTGGGATGGGATGGGGGGCGAAAGACTTAAATTCCATGCAGTGGCCAGACCTGAGGGTTTGTGCATCAAGATAAATGGATGTGTGGTGAATGCAAATGAGTCTTGAAGGCCTGGGATAAATGGAAGGGGTTAGGAGGTTAGAGGTCACTGTGGGAGAGATAGGCTATGGTCAGAAGGTGGAATTTCATATTCGGTGAAGTCATACATAGTTCAAAATGAAGATGAGAGTCAGTTTGTGAGTCAGTGAGTGGAGCAGAGAAAGCGGTCAGCAGAGGTGAGGTATGAGAGGAAATGGTTGGTTAGTGAGGGGTCAATAGGAACATCCCTATAGATGATTAAATCCCCAAGGACCAGTGTAGGGAAGGCGAAAGAGAGAAATCTGGTGAGAAAGGTGTCAAATTTGCTCAGAAAATCAGAGGTGGGTACAGGGATCAGTAAATGATGATTCATAGTAATCATTCATTCATTTGTTCATTCATTCAATAGTATTTATTGAGCACTTACTGTGTGCAGAGCACTGTACTAAGCGCTTAGGAAGTACAAGTCGCCAACATATAGGGACTGTCCCTACCCAACAACAGGCTCACAATCTAGACGGGGGAGACAGACAACAAACCAAAACAAGTAGACAGGTGTCAAAACCATCAGAGTAAATAGAATTATAGCTATATGCACATCATAGATAAAATAGAGTAGTAAATATGTACACGTAAAATAAATAAAGTAACAAATATGTACAAATATATAGAAATGCTGTGGGGAGGGGAAGGGGGTAGGATGGGGGGGATGCTGGATAGCAGAGACAGATGATGTGGGCTTCAAAGGAAGAGAAGATAGGGATAGAAAAGGAGGAATGATACAAAAGCAGCATTGGAAAGAACCATTGTGGGGAATGGAATGACTACTTCCCTCTTCCCTGTGAGTACGGAAAATGGGACTCAAAGGCAGAGGAGGCAATATCTTCTGCACTAAACTAGGTCTCAGTGATGGCGTGGGCGATCAGTTACTCAATCAGGCATACTTCGAGGTTGAAAGGGAGTTTTCTCGTGATGGAGGGGTGTTCCACAGGCCACTTTTAGGAGAGATTGTAAGGTGAGGGATGGAAGAAGGGACAGCAGCACATGGGGTGGGGCAGGGTTGGATAGGAGTCACCAGATAGGATGCAATACAGGAGGATAATTTAGGGCTGAAGTCCTGGAACCTCAAACCCTGGTCCTGAGTGAGGCAGTTTCCACTTCCCAGTACGACTGAGAACAGTGCCAGGCCCTGGTCTTGCATGAACCCAGATCCCAGGCCCTGATCCTGAGAGGCTCCAGCTTCCCAGTGTTGGAAGGTGGTGAGGTTCACACCTGGTTGGGGTGAGACTGAGGGATGGGATATCCAGGGGCATCTTTGTAATTTGGGGGTTCTTTTATGGTATTTGTTAAGTCCTTACTGCCTGCCAAGCACTGTACGAAGTGCTGGGATAGAAACAAGATAGTCAGGTTGGACACAGTCCATGTCCTACATGGGGCTTACAGTTGTAATCCCCATTTTACAGATTCATTCATTCATTCAATCGTATTTATTGAGTGCTTACTGTGTGCAGAGCACTGTACTAAATGCTTGGGAAGTACAAGTTGGCAACATATAGAGACGATCCCTACCCAACAGCGGGCTCACAGTCTAGAAGGGGGAGACAGACAACAAAAGAAAACATATTAACAAAATAAAATAAATAGAATAGTAAATATGTACAAGTAAAATAAATAGAGTAATAAATCTGTACAAACATATATACAGGTGCTGTGGGGAGGGGAAGGAGTTAAAGTGGGGGGGTGGGGAGAGGAAGGAGGGGGCTCAGTCTGGGAAGGCCTCCTGGAGGAGGTGAGCTCTCAGTAGGGTTTTGAAGGGAGGAAGAGAGCTAGCTTGGCAGATGTGCAGAGGGAGGGCATTCCAGGCCAGGGGGAGGACGTGGGCTGGGGGTCAACGGCGGGACAGGCGAGAACGAGGCACAGTGAGGAGGTTAGCGGCAGAGGAGAGGAGAGTGCAGGCTGGGCTGGAGAAGGAAAGAAGGGAGGTGAGGTAGGAGGGGGCGAGGTGATGGACAGCCTTGAAGCCGAGAGTGTGGAGTTTTTGCCTGATGCGTAGGTTGATTGGTAGCCACTGGAGATTTTTGAGGAGGGGAGTAACATGCCCAGAGCGATTCTGCACAAAGATCATCTGGGCAGCAACATGAAGTATACAGATGAGGTACTGAGGCACAGATAAATTAAGTGAGTTGACCAAGGTCATACAGCTTAGAAGTGATGGAGCTAGGATTAGAATCCAGGTCCTTCTGACTCCCAGGCGCATGCTCTATCCACTAGGCAACACTGCATTTCTAATGAGGAGGGAGCAGGGTGCAAGATTTTATCTGCTGCTCAGTTAATGCCCTTACTTCTACTGTTGTTGTTACTACTAATGCTACCATTACTACTACTACAACAAAACTATGTAATGCTACCATTACTACTACTACTACTACTACTACTACTACTACTACTACTACTACAACACTGTGTAACATTCATTTATTCATTCAATTCAGTAGCCATTTAGTACAGTGCTTTGCACATAGTGTTTTATAAATCCCACTGTTGGGTAGGGACCGTCTCTATATGTGGCCAACTTGTACTTCCCAAGCGCTTAGTACAGTGCTCTGCACACAGTAAGTGCTCAATAAATATGATTGAATGAATGAATGAATAAATCCAATTGAATGAATGAATGAACAAATATGGCTACCAGTCAACCTACGCATTAAGCAAAAACTCCTCACCCTCGGCTTCAAGGCTGTCCATCACCTCGCCCCCTCCTACCTCACCTCCCTTCTCTCCTTCTCCAGCCCAGCCCACACCCTCTGCTCCTCTGCCGCTAATCTCCTCACCGTGCCTCATTCGCGCCTGTCCCGCCATCGACCCCCAGCCCACGTCCTCCCCCGGGCCTGGAATGCCCTCCCTCCCCACATCTGCCAAGCTACCTCTCTTCCTCCCTTCAAAGCCCTACTGAGAGCTCACCTCCTCCAGGAGGCCTTCCCACACTGAGCCCCCTCCTTCCTCTCCCCTCCTCCCCCTCCCCATCCCCCCTGCGTTACCTCTTTCCCCTCCCCACAGCACCTGTATATATGTTTGTACATAATTATTACTCTATTTATTTTACTTGTACATACTTACTATTCCATTTATTTTATTTTGTTAATATGTTTTGTTTTGTTGTCTGTCTCCCCCTTCTAGACTGTGAGCCCGCTGTTGGGTAGGGACCATCTCTATATGATGCCTACTTGGACTTCCCAAGCACTTAGTACAGTGCTCTACACACAGTAAGCACTCAATAAATACGATTGAATTGAATTGAATATATGTTGCTGACTTGTACTTCCCAAGCATTTAGTACAGTGCTCTGCACACAATAAGCCCTCAATAAATACGACAATGAATGAGTTAATTAATCAATTTTTCTTTTACGGGACTTCTATAAAGGCCATCAAAGCTCTTCCAAGAATTTGGAAGAGTGTTTTGCACTCAGTAGATGCTCAATAAATATCATGGATTGATGGATTGAGTAATATTCTGCCCTTCTATTATTATCACTGATGCACACATCAATTATAAATAACATTATCATTATTCCAGTGGGTCCCTTTGGTCCAAATTTAATTTGCTCAGAATGATTTATTTCCCTTGTTTACTGAAAGTGACTCCTTGAATCTCTCTTTCATGAAGTAATCCTTTGATGGGTCCAAGATAATGCAGTGGTGATTTTTTTTATTTTCCTCCAACCTAGAAACCCAGGTGGCTTGGAAGCAAATCAAGGGGCTTTTTGGAGCAACAGAATGTCGTCTCAGTTCACCTATAGTATGGCTACATACCTTTCTGATCTCAGTTCTATTTACAGATGGCTTTACATGTTTGTAACAGACTAGCTGAATAATGATGAGGCAGTCTGTTTATACCCAGATTGAACTTTCTAGAAATAAATACTGTGTTATAGATTTGGGGTTAGCAGTGCCTCATGCCAAGCTCTGGAAAGGATTTAACAACTGCGTGCCCTCACTGTGATACTCATTATGTACTCATAACTCATTGTGCCTGGCTCCCATTTTTCTTGCCATTTACCTATTACTCACAAGCATGGCTCAGTGGAAAGAGCCCGGGCTTTGGAGTCAGAGGTCATGAGTTCAAATCCCAGCTCTGCCAATTGTCAGCTCTGTGACTTTGGGCAAGTCACTTAACTTCTCTGGGCCTCAGTTACCTTATCTGTAAAATGGGGATTAAGACTGTGAGCCCACTGTGGGACAACCTGATCACCTTGTAACCTCCCCAGCACTTAGAACAGTGCTTTGCACATAGTAAGTGCTTAGTAAATGCCATTATTATTATTATTATTATTATTATTATTATAATAGACTGTTAGCCCGCTGTTGGGTAGGGACCGTCTCTATATGTTGCCAATGCCAACTTGTACTTCCCAAGTGCTTAGTACAGTGCTCTGCACACAGTAAGCACTCAATAAATACGATTGAATGAATGAATGCCTGAATTTCCCTCCCCATTCACAGCCGGCATACTACAACTTTCCCCATATTCCAAGCACATCTCCTCCAGGAAGCTTTCTCTGACTAATATCTCATCTCCATCTCCGTACCCTGTTTTCCTTTGCTCTGTGTTGTGTATGAATTTGTATCACAGGTAAGCACATAACTGCTCACCCCACCCAACCCCCACAGCACTTATGTACCTTCCCTTATACTCAGTTGCCTTCTCTACCTGGAATTTATTTTAATCTCTCTCCACAACAAATAGTAAACTCCTTGAGAGCAGGTGCTGTATTTACCTACTTTACCATACCCTAAGTGCTTAGAACAGAACTCTGTACATGTGAAGCACATGTTAAGCACTCAATACCATCGATCAGAGTTGATTAATTGATTGTTTGCATGACCCTCCTGGCTGTCACTGCACCACTAACAGAGTACTTCCCACTTCTATCCTTTATAGCCTGTCTGCATTAGGCTAAAGGGCCACTATTTGGAAAGGTGTCTGAGCTTGCTGCGGGAAGCAGTGAAACAATATTGGCTACCCCATAATTTCAGCTATGACAACAAAGCTGCATACCCATACAACCCACATTCTCTACCCTCCCCCCTTGAATCAGGACAACATCCTAAAAGCATTGTCAAATTCTGGTGAAGTTGCACTGATTCCCCAATGAGTTTCCCCATAATTGAATCCCTTTATTTTTCTTTCCTGAAGTCTCCTTGTGGAGCAGAAAATTACATTTCAATTTATTCTTCTGAATAATTCCTGCATTTATACTTCACTGGTAGGCAACTGATTTTTAGAAGTGTCATTAATGCCTACTTAGAGACAATAAGTACTTGGTGGAGTCAAGGAATACTTGTACTTTCTATTGAGAATCTCTTCAGACACAGTTGAAAATGGAGAGGGAATACTGCATTCTCTGCAGATACCACTGGTGTCATTTGTAAGGTTAATGATCTTTTGTCATTTTAGAGTTAGTCTATCAATAAGTTTATTCATTTAGCAAGAACTGACTATAGGCCAACAGTGTATATAAGCCAAAAACTGATGTCGGGTTTGTGGAGACCTTGCTTCACCACTATTTTCCTCAATTTAATCAATCTGAGCAATAAACACTACTGTACTGGATGATCAATAGCAAGCTAGTTAGTGAATAACAGAGAGCCCCTTGTAAAATACTACCAAAGAAATATGTCTTTGGAAGCTAATAAATGTGCTAACAGGTACCACACAAGTTTTAACCCAAGACTGAAAAATGTTCTGTTGAGTGGGAATGCTATAAACATAGTACCAGAAGAAGAGAAAATGCAGTCAGTTCTTCCATAGCACATGCTTCCCTGGTGTGATTTGGACAGGACACTTTATGGGGAAATTAGTGAACGTTCTTTGCACAAAACATGTTGATCTGGATAGATCTGGCAAGAGGCCATGTGTGCAGTCAGCTAAACTGGGAATGTAATAATACAGCATGATTTCTCCTTAATGAAGTGTCTTCAAGTGTCTTTTAGTGTAGTTCCCCTATACTAGAGAGAAATTAGCTGTAGAGGACAACATCATCAGAATTACAAGTCTGAAAAGGCATTGTACAAATTGAAGCATTATTTCACTGTCCTTCAGCGATGGCCTAAACTCGGCGTTGGGGCCCTATGGTTCTGGAGGTTGGTCTGACTCTTCTTGATAGCAGATATGCCCCTTGAACCTAGTAACTTATTCTATGACAGGAATCACCTTGGTGGACGGGAAACCGGGAAGGCAGTGCCATCAGATTTACCATCAAAACTTTGGGGGAAGGAAGTAGTTAGTATAACAGCAAAGTTGTCTTGATTTGGTGTAGACCCTAGGTTCTTTTTCTTCCCCATAACCTACTCCATTGTGCCTGAGTCCCTTCAGCACCCCATTTCCTGTTCTCCCCATTTTAACACCTCTTCCTCTCCAGCTGAGTGCTAGCAAAGGCGTCACTTTTTCCAACTGAATGAAGCCTTACTCTTCAGACCTTATTACAAGTCTTTTAATGTCTAAACATGGTGCTTTCCAACCATGACACACATAGCCTTCCCATGTCAAAAGGGAGAGAGGACCAAGAGCTAGTTGGGTTTTTTGTTCTTTTTTCTTTCCTTTCCCTTTCCTTCTTCTCTCCCCCTTTCATCTCACCCCCTCTTTAAAGTTATTTCATAAATAAAGCTCCACAGTGCAGTGAATTTAATGTGTTTAATTTGTAACAGTGAAATATTGTGCACTAACTGCTCAAATGATTCATTTTCTTCCCCCATCCCAGTTCCACAACTCTTATCTGTAATTTATCTTTTATATTAATGCCTGTCTTCCCACCTCTAGACTGTAATCTCCTTGTGGGCAGGGAATGTGTCTGTTTGCATATGTTGTATTGTATTGTTGTATTGTACTCTCCTAAGAGCTTAGGACAATGCTCTGCACACCATAAATGCTCAATAAATGTGACTGACTGACTGAATGAATTTTTTGTGGAGGCTCTTCTGCATGAAAAAGCTGCAGACTTTTAAGCTAAAATAAAATTATTCTAAAAAAAGTATTAACAAACTACTGGAGGTAGAATATGCCTTTTCCCTCTTCTCTTCCCAACTTTAAACTGAACTCCTAGGAGTCATAAGCATCCCCAGACTAACTTCTTGCTGAAGGCACTAGACAGTCATGCCTTTTGCCAATTCCCTTTTTCCCATTCCCTTGACTGATGCCTTCCACTCACAATCCTTAATTTAACACTCAAAAATCAATCAATCAATCAGTGATATTTATTGAGCACTTAGTTTGTGCCAAATATGGTGCTAAGCACTTGAGAGAACATAATACAACAAAGATAAAACTTATGTTCCTTGCCTACAAGGAATTTACAGTCTAGAGAAGGAGACAGACAATTAATATAAATAAATACATTACATACATTTACATAAGTGTTGTGGGACTGAGGTTGGGTGAATATCAAGTGATTAAAGTATTCAACAATGCGTAACATATTAGGCTGTGCCCCAAGGTCTCACCAGTAAAGTTCATAAATTGTATAGGAAAATATGTAATCATCAGATCTATCTAGCCTCCTCTTTCAAAATGGAAAATGAAGCCAGCAACTTCATCTTCAATATCATGCCACCCACTGGCTAAAAATTCCATCACTCAAACTCTAAAGATGAGGTAAATTAAAACAGTGCCTCAAGAAATAAAGCTGCATCCAGCTCAGTGTTTTTCGACTCCTGCCTTCTTGTTTAGGGTTGGCTCTTCACAATATCTGGGCTTTCTTATTTCTCCTTAAGCCAGGAACAAAAGAAAAAAAAAATCCTGATACTAAAGGCTGCACAGATGACTTTTGAATGGGCCCATTTTTCTAAAGAAGTTTTTAATGCTAGTGTGTTCACAGAGGGATCTCGAAAGTTCAGAATCTAATTTAGATTCCACAAAAGCTATACCAACAAAATTTCCTTGCAAAATCCATTAACCTCTGTATATGAACACTTTCAGCATTTGAAAAAAAACAGCTTCTCTTTTACTCACTTCTATATGCATAAAAAATAAACACAAAGGTACCTTTTCTAAAACTATGATCAGATATGCAAAATGAACAGGTGTGTAGAAGACACTGTACTGGCATTGTCTCATAAATCTTACACATCCATAACTGTTCAGAGTTTTATTTACCTTATCTCACAGAACAAACAAGAATAGCAAAAAATGAAAACCTCTTATAATTATTTCAATTTTCCTTTCAACCCACCTAGCGACCGAGTGACCTGTGTAGACCTACTCAAAGAAGCATCACAGCACAGAATGGGCCTAGGAGCCAGAAGATCTGGATTCTTAATCCAGCTCCACCACTTGCTTGCTGTGTTCCTTCAGGCATGTCACTTTGAAGTGTTTGCCTCAATTTCCTCAACTGCAAAATAGGGATAAGATACCTGTACCTTTGAGCCCCATGTGGGAGAAGGCCTGTGCTTGGTCTGCTTCAGTTATATCTACCCCAGCACTTGGCAAATAGTAGATGTTTAGCAAAAACCCCAATTAGTAATGATGTTGAGTGGTCTCTTTCATGAAATCTGGCCAACGGTCAGAACTGCAGATGGCACCACCATCCTTCCTGTCTCACAAGCCCGTATCCTTGGTGTTATCCTTGGCTCCTCTCTCTCATTCAACCCACATACTCAATCCATCACCAACGCCTGTTTGTCCCACCTTCACAACATTGCTAGAATCTGCCCTTTCCTCTCCATTCAAGCTAGTGCCATGTTAATACAATCACTCATCCTATGCCATATGGATTACTGCATCATGCTGACCTCCCAGCCCCCTATCACTTCCCAGTTCAGTCCATATTTCACTCTGCTGCCAGCATCATTTTTTGACAAAATGTTCAGGACATGTCACCCTGCTCCTCAAAAAACTCCAGTGGTTGCCCATCCACCTCCAGATCAAATAAAAACTCCTCACCATTGTCTTTAAAGCACTCCATTATCTTGCTCACCTCTCCTCTCCTCACCTTCGTCTTTCTTTCTACAACCCAGCCCAAACAGTTCACTCCTGTAGTGCTACTCTTCTCACTGTACCTCAATCTCACTTGTCTCGCCACTGACCCATCACCCATATCCTGCCTCTGGCCTAGAATGCCCTCCATCCTCAAATCCGACTGGCAAATAGTCCACCCCCTCTTCAAAGTCTTATTGAAGTGTTCCTCCAAGAGGCCTTCCCAGACTTTTCCTCATCTCCCATGTCCTTCTGCATTTCCCTGACTTGCTCCCTTTGTTTCTCCGTCTCCCAGCCCCAAAGCACCTATGTACATATCCATAATTTATTTATTTATTGGTATTGGTGTCTGTCTCCCTATCGCCACCCCCCCCCCACCCGACTCCAGGACTGTAAGCTTGTTGTGGGCAGAGATTGTCACTGTTTATTGTTGTATTGTGCTTTCCCAAGAGCTTAGTATAGTGCTCTGCTCCCAGTAAATGCTCAATAAATATGAATGAATGAATGAATGAATGAACTCCCAGTGCAGCTCCCAGGAGAGAGAGCACGTCCAAAGTGGCCATTGATTCTGGGGTTTTGGAGTTATGCACCCTGGTTTGTGCTCTATGCTTTGTGCCCAATCAGGAAAAGACCCTCAGAGAGGTTTCTCAGGGGGAGTCCTTCTTGTGGACTGTATCATACCCAAGTTGTTCACTGAGGGCAAGTTAGATGGAGCAGGGGAAAGGTCATTAGATAATGGATCCCTGCCTAGAAGAGCAACCAGCACACAATTTCAACGAGGATCATGGTGCCTCTAATGGAGGCAAAGCCTTCACTGGGTGGTTGGAGGATCTGGCCAGTGATGGTGTCCCAAACAGTCCCCTGGATGTGGGGAAGGAGAAAGTGTGAGTCTTAGCCCTTGTCATCTACTACACAACAGTAAAGGAGTGTAGCAACTCAAGAAAGCCTCTGCTGTTACACCATCGATGGTCAAAGGGTTTGAGCTAACAGTCAGGTAGGGTATTTTGTGAAGTAAGCACCAACAGGAATTGTTGGTAAAATTGTTAGTAAAATGTGGATGGTGAAGACCACAGATCATGGTGTCCCCATGACTGGTGATGGCATTTTGGCAAAGCATTGGGCCTTTGCTGTGGTCAATTAGGATGTAAGTGGGTCCATCATGCAAAGCCCTTGCTTGCCTATCAAAATCTGTTGCCCCCAGCCCTCCTACTCGCTCAGTGCCCATCATATCCTATGACTGGCAGGGACCAGAGAGCAAGAATGGAACTTCCAACAGTCCAGACGAGATGGGAGAGATGCGACTGAGGCTCACCACTGTTCTTTCCATGGGTGACCCCATTGAGTGAGGGGACTAGTCCATGTGAAGTTCTAACTTAGGTTAACCCCCTTCAGACCCAGAGCCAGTCTCAGATGGCAGGGCAGGTAAATCCTCACCTTGGTTTTGAGAGCATTGACATCAGCCATGTTGCCTCAGCATTCCGAGATGGTGGCTGCCTTGGACATTCCGAGGATAATGTGTGAATGAGACCTTCCCTACATGAAGTCAGGGATTGCATCTACCAACTCTATTGCACTGTACTTTCCCAAGTGCTAACTGCAACAGTATGCCCCACCCAAACCTGTCCTCCCGTGACTTTCCCATCACTGCAGACAGAACCACCATCCTTCCTGTCTCACAAACCCCTAACTTTGACATTATCCTTGATTCCTCTCTCTCATTCAACCCACATATTCAAACCATCACTAAATCCTGTCTATTCTACCTTCACAACATCGCTAAAATCCTTCCTTTCCTCTACATCTGAACTGCTACCATGTTAATCCAAACACCTACCCTAACTCACCTTGATTACTGTATCAGCCTCCTTGTTGACCTCCCAGCCTCATGTCTCTCAATCCATCAACTAATGGTATTTATTGAGAACTTACTGCGTGCAGAGCACTGTACTTAGTGCTTGGGAGAGTACAATATAGCAGAGTTGGTAGACGTGTTCCCTGCTCACAACGAGCTTCCCACTCCTTTCCATACTTCAGTCTGCTGCCCAGATCATTTTTCTATAAAATCATAAAACATGCAAGGCAATGTTTCCCGATTCCTCAAGAAACTCCTGTAGTTGAGCATCCACCTCCTCATTAAACAAAAACTCCTCACCATTAGCTTCAAAGCAATCACCTTGCCCCTTACTACAACCCAGCCCGCACACTTTACTCCTCCAATACTAACTTTCTTACTGTACCTCAACCTCATATATCTTATTGCTGACCTCTTGCCCACATTCTGCCTCTGTCCTGGAATGCCTTCCCTACTCAAATCTAACAGACAATGACTCTCTCTTCCTTCAAAGCCTTATTTAAGGCACATCTCCACCAAGAGGCCTTCCCTGACTTGCTCCCTTCATTCATCCCCCATCCCAGCCCCACAGCAATTTATTTATATTAATATCTGTCTCCTCCTCTAGACTGCAAGTTTATTGTGGACAGGGAATATTTCCCTTTATTGTTATACTGTACTCTGTCAAGTGCTTAGCACATAGCTCTTCATACAGTAAGCTCTCAATAAATACCAATGAATGAATGAATATAGTGGATGAAGATTTCTTCATCCTGAGCCAGAGAAGCAGCGTGGCTCAGTGGAAAGAGCACGGGCTTTGGAGTCAGAAGTCAGGGGTTCAAATTCCAACTGTGCCAATTGTCAGCTGTGTGACTTTAGGCATGTCACTTCACTTCACAGTGACTTCATCTGTAAAATGGGGATTAAGACTGTGAGCCCCCCGTGGGACAACTGATCACCTTTTAACCTCCCTAGCTCTTAGAACAATGCTTTGCACGTATTAAGTGCTTAATAAATGCCTTTATTATTATTGTTATTATTATTATTTCTGACAGTTGCTTACGACAGCACAGGCCCAGTATTGGAGGGATGGGACAACGGTGGTGGTCCAGGTCTTGGGGTTAGAGAGAAACGAAAGGGAAACAGTATGGCCTAGTGGAGACAGCACTGGCCTGGGAGCCAGAAGGACCTTGGTTGTAAATCTAGCTCTGCAAATGGCTGGCTGTATGAAGAAGGGATTAGGATTGATTTTGATGGACAGGGGATGTGGGTTAGATAGTAGGTTAATAATAATGATGACATTTATTAAGCGCTTACTATGTGCAAAGCACTGTTCTAAGCACTAGGAGGGATACAAGGTAATCAGTTTGTCCTACATGGGGCTCACAGTCTTAATCCCCATTTTACAGATGAGGTAACTGAAGTGCAGAGAAGTTAAGTGACTTGCCCAAAGTCACACAGCTGACGAGTGGTGGAGGCGGGATTTGAACCCATGACCTCTGACCTCAAAGCCCGTGCTCTTTCCACTGAGCCACACTGCTTCTCTAAATGTTAAAGGTTAAAATGTTGCAGTGACAAAGGGCCGGATATAGGGATGGATCTAGGACTGGGTCTTGGGAGTATCTTAAGGCTCCCAAGTGACTTCACATACTAATGATGTTGTAGGTGTTGTGTTGTGTGATGACAACATATGTGGGTGTAGCATTATGGCATCATTGCACCATGGTGCCTCTCCACCCAGGTAGTAACACTTTCTCCCTTCAAATCTCCCACATGCACAGCTTTCCCCAGCTTCAAAATCATCATACACTCATAAGCATGTACACACACACACACACACAAACACACCCACACCCACATACTTTCCCCCCAATCCAACCTTCCTGCAACCCCTCTTCCCCACCACACAACTCCTTCATAGCTCCAGGTACTTTAGTGGTGGTTAGGGCACTAAAAGCTCAGGGGGACAGGCTCTCTGAGAGGCTCTCAGTGGTGGGAGACTGGAAGATCCTGGGGGACAGCTGTGGCATGACCAACCCCATTCTGTGCTCCTTTGTTCACAGTAGCAGCCATAACAGATCCTGTGACAACAGCAGTTGGGGGAAGTGGGAAGCTGGGAGATCTCAGTGTGGCTCAGTGGAAAAGAGCCCGTGCTTTGGAGTCAGAGGTCATGGGTTCAAATCCTGCCTCCACCACTCGTCAGCTGTGTGACTTTGGGCAAGTCACTTAACTTCTCTGCGCCTCAGGTCCCTCATCTGTAAAATGGGGATGAAGACTGTGAGCCCCCCGTGGGACAACCTGATCACCTTGTTACCTTCCCAGTGCTTAGAACAGTGCTTTGCACATAGTAAGTGCTTAATAAATGCCATCATTATTATTATTATTATGTCCATAAGGACACTGTGGGGGTAGAAGATGGCAGCAGCAGAGGCAGTGGTCTGTGATGGAGGAGAAGTAAAGATTCATTCATTCATTCAATCATATTTATTGAGTGCTTACTGTGTGCAGAGCACTGAACTAAGCACTTGGGAAGTACAAGTTGGCAGCATATAGAGATGGTCCCTACCCAACAATGGGCTCACAGTCTAGAAGGGGGAGACAGGCAACAAAACAAAACATGTGGACAGGTGTCAAGTCATCAGAATAAATAGAAGTAAAGCTAGATGCACATCATTAAGAAAGTAAATAGAATAGTAAATATGTACAAGTAAAATAAATAGAGCAATTAAGGGAGGTGGAATGTAGCGGCGGAAACATACATGGTAGTTTCAACAACTGTAGCAATACATTAGTGGGACTTCCTTAGAGCAGTAATCCCCACAGATTTTCTTGAGTCTAAGGCCCAGAGTTTGGATCCTGTAGGCCCTCTTCTAATCTGGCCTGGCCCCACCCTACTGAAGGCTTGCAATCAAAGAGGGAGGGAGAGGCAGGGATCATTATCCCCATTTTACAAAGGAGAAAACTGAGGCCCACAAAAGGTATGACTTGCCCAAGATGAAACAGTAGCCCAGGGTTGAGGCTAAAACTTTAGACTCCTGACTCCCAGTCCCCTCCTCTTTCCTGCAGATCACACTGCCTTCCCTAATTCTCTCTTCTCTTAGGCTGACGTCAGCACTGATTGGGAAGAAGGCTTTTAAGGTTATAAGGGATTATAAGGCAATAATAATTGTGAGTAGAACAGTGGTCCACCTGGTTGTGGAGATTTGTCGTCAGTCTTCTAGACTGTGAGCCCACTGTTGGGTAGGGACCGTCTCTATATGTGCCAACTTGTACTTCCCAAGCGCTTAGTACAGTGCTCTGCACACAGTAAGTGCTCAATAAATACAATTGAATGAATGAATTTGTTTATCCCTTTTTGAGAGGCATCAAGGTGATCTGGGGTAAAGAAGTGACTTTCCAGTCTGTCTTTGTTGCCTTTGTCAGAAATCCCTTACCTATGTAATTTCTTCTGGGTAATTAATCCTCTGGAGGCCCAGAAATGAATCACAGCAAAGTTTCTCTTTCCTTATCCATTGGTGAGCACTGTAACCTAATTGGCAAAGTGAAATATAGTCTTCCCTTGCCTAACCACAGTTATGAGCATCTATGTATCATTTCAGTGTGCCATACTCAGTTACCCTGGTATGCAGTTTTAAGTGACTGTCATGGATGAAAGTAAAAATATTTTCAAACTGGAAAACCAGTTTTTGGCACCGGTGAAAAGAGACCATTGAGTGGATGTTCTACCTAAAACAGAGTTCCTTACCTTCCCACCCAAACCCTGTCCTCCCCCTGACTTTCCCATCATCGTAGATGACACCACCATCCTTCCTGTCTCACAAGCCTGTAAATTTGGGATTATCCTTGATACCTCTCTCTCATTCAACCCACAGATTTAATCCATCACTAAGTCTTCTCAGTTCCACCTTCACAGCATCTCTTAAATCTGCTCTTTCCTCTCTATCCAAACTGCTACCATGTTAATCCAAGCACATATCCTATCCTGTCTTGATTACTGTATCAGTCTCCTTGCTGACCTCCCTGCCTCCTGTCTCCGCTCACTCAAGTCCATACTTTATTCTGCTGCTCGGATTGTTTTTCTACAAAAATTCAGGCCTTGTTTCCCCACTCTGCTAAACTCCTTAACATCAACTTTAAAGAACTCAATCACATTGCTCCCTCTTATCTCACTTCACTACTCTACTACTACAACCCAGCCCACACACTTCTATTCTCTATTGCTAGCCTTCTCACTGTACCTCAATCTCATCTATATATATTGCCAATCTCTTGCCCACATCCTGCCTCTGGCCTGGAACACTCTCCCTCCTTATATCTGACAATTACTCTCCCCCACCTTCAAAGCCTTACTGAAGGCTTATCTCCTCCAAGAGGCCTTCCCTGACTAAGCCCTCCATTCCCTGTCTTCTACTCCCTTCCGCATCAGCCCGATTTGTTCCCTTTATTCATCCCCTGTTCCAGTCCCACAGCACTTATGTATATATCTGTAATTTATTTATGTATATTAATGCCTGGTTCCCCCTCTAAACTCTAGGCTCATTGTGGGCAAGGAATGTATCCATTATATTTTTATACTGGCCTCTTTCAAGAGCTTAGTACAGTGCTCAGCACACAGTAAGCACTCAATAAATATGATTAGCTGATTGACTGACTAGAAGGAAAGAGGCAAGTACAGAATCAGTCCCCTACGTTGGGCAGATTGTACTCATAGGTTCCTGCCCCAGGCAGGTGGTCAAGTCTGGTGATCAGGGCAAGAAGTTGAGTTACCATCTTGGCTTCACCAACAACACTGCCCTTACTACTCTAAGTGTCAGGGTTGAATAACTATGTATACACTGTTGCACCCAAAATTCTGTAGCGTATAGGACTAATATCTTACAACCCAGAGCTGTGATTTATGTCTTCTAGACTGTGAGCCTATTGTTAGGTAGGGACCGTCTCTATATGTTGCTGATTTGTACCTCCCAACCACTTAGTACCGTGCTCGGCACACAGTAAGCACTCAATAAATATGATTGAATGAATGAATGAATGAATCTAAGAGAACAAACCTATGTTTAAAAAAAAATCCTCTAAATAGATCATGAATCCCCTGCCCTCTGGCCTACCTTCCAATAGGCTTTAAGTAGGTGGTTGAAAATCTTTCTTACCATGTGAATTCTGCTTCTAAGAGCTAAAGGAAACCTACCTCACTCAACCAGAGACAGGACAGAAGTTTTTGTTTCTATTCCACTTGCTACCACTCCAGCAGGGAACTCTGGTAGCTTGGCTCCATCCAGGATTAATCAATCAATCATTCATATTTACTGAGCACTTTGTGTTCAGAACATTGTCATAAGCACTTGGGAGAGTACAATACAGGTGAGTTTGTAGACACACAACACTTAATGGTGCCAAAGGTAGCCCCTTTGCTCCTGGGAAGTGTAGTTTTTCCTTTTCTTCTCGGCAATTTATTTGCCAACTTTCCACAGGTCTTTCACTTGGATCTTTTGGAAACACACAAATCTTACCATATACTGACTGTAATACAGTCTATTCTAACAGGTGTAACTCAGAGTGCAGCTTTTTTTTTGTTAAATCTCCTAGAAGAATTTCACCTAGTATGATAGAAGCCCAAAGGTTTTTTACTCTCCTTATTCCATAAGCCAAATTTCATTCAGATAACTAATCTCCAAAGTTAGTGGGGGATCGTTCCATGTTAAACTATTAGAAACCCTAAATAAGATTAGATGGCCCGGGAGAATAAAATATCCCATTCCTTAATGTATACTTCATGCAAAGAATTGTAAAATATCTTGAATTTCACATTCAGGGAAGATTAAGAGGATGACAAGGCTTATGGATTTCCTCTCAGATCAAAGGTTTCACTGAAAAATCTCTTTTACGAGTACAATTTTCAAGATCATATTTAAGGAACCTGTGTATTTTTATTTCTAAATCAATATACCTCAATACAACAGTTATTGCTCTTAATTAAGTCCATAAAAATAGAGTGTTAAGTAAAGGAGCAGTAAATGAAGCCTCTATTCCCATAGGAACAATGTAAAGGGCATTAATTCTTTCCCTACATCCACAAAATTACCAATATAATATCAATATATTTGAGAATAGAGGTAAAAAAGAACCCAATCAATATTCATTGTAATTACTTCAGCTACCACCTCTATGTGGATGACTTCCAAATCTACCTCTGTAGACTGGACCTCTGCCTAATACTACCTCTGCCTAATATTCAGTCTTACATTTCCTCTTATCTTCGGGGTACCTCCATTTGGATGGCCTGTCAGCACCTCAAGCTCAACTTGTCAATATCTGAACTTCTCATCTTCCATCTTCAATTCTCCTCCCCTCACAACAGTCTCATCTCCATCAATAACACCACCATCCACCCTGTTCCTGAAGCCTATTATGTCCCGTGTTTTCCTTCACTCCAGCTTTCACATCCAATCACCTGCTAAGTCCTGATGACTTTTTCCTTCAAAATATTTCCTGAATCTGCTCCTTTCCCTTCACCCAAACAGCCACCAAGCAGGATCAAGCACTGGAAGTCAATTGTATCAGCTTTCTCACAGAACTCCATGCCTCAGTCTCTTTCCCCATCAGTTCACACACCAGGAAGCTGCCCTGGTCATCTTTCTGAAAAGTTGCTCAGCACATACTTCTCTCCTCCTCAGAAACAGTCGATGACTGCCTTTCTCACTTTGCATTAAACAAAAATTCATTGCCAATGGCTTCAAGGCTCTCCTCTCATTCTCTCCTTCTTTAATATCTACACTCTTGGCCAGTTACACCTCAGTATGCACATTTCCCTCCTCCTAAGCTAAGCTCAATCTATTTGCTTGACTTTCTTATTGCTCTCACCTTCCCCACGTCCCCCATCTGGCACCAATCTGCGAAACCCCTTTCCATCTTCAAACCATCTTCAAGTCCTCCTGAAAATCACCTCCTCCAGAAGACATTTCCCAATTTATTTTCACCACCTTTAGTCATGTCAACTCCAATCTATGTCTAGCAGTGATGGAGTCACATCCTTCCTCTCCCCCTCCTCCCCCTCCCCACCCCCCCCCACCTTACCTCCTTCCCCTCCCCATAGCACCTGTATATATGTATATATGTTTGTACACATTTATTACTCTATTTATTTATTTATTTTATTTGTACAAATTTATTCTATTTATTTCATTTTGTTAATATGTTTTGTTTTGTTGTCTGTCTCCCCCTTCTAGACTGTGAGCCTGCTGTTGGGTAGGGACCGTCACTATATGTTGCCAACCTGTACTTCCCAAGCGCTTAGTACAGTGCTCTGCACAGAGTAAGCAAGCGCTCAATAAATACGATTGAATGAATTAATGAATGAATGAATGAATGAAAGATCAGTTATGGATGGGCTTAGACTCTCAGACTGAGAACACTGCCTGAAAGAATCAGTTATAAGTCTAGTAGTTTGCACAACTCCCCTAACATACTCTCTTCCCTGGAAGCGACATTCCTAACTGGGTATAGCATGCACTGTCCCGAGTAAGAGGACAGTAATGAATGCATCACTTTAATATATCTCCAATTCATCATGGAGAAGCTTTCCTTCATCCTTGACCTGTTCCTGACTCAATCACTCCTCCTCTTTGCCATCACTGCAGCCTAGCTCTCTCCAGATGACACAGTCTCCCCTGCTGCTCTCTCCAGAGGGGGCCTTATCTTCTCCCACTCCCCCAGACTAACTGATAAAGGAGAAGTTGGTTTCCTTCTCGTGCCCCAGTGCCACTTTTTACACCATTCCACTTCCTCCATCCCTTTCTTTCCCCTCTTTTGAAGCCCATATCATCTGCCTCTACCATTCACTCAATTGTATTTATTGAACACTTACTGTGTGCAGAGCACTGTACTGAACGCTTAACCACTCACTCCAGATTCTAGTAACTGTCACCTACTGTCCCCCAGGTCCCACCTCCAACTTCTTTAACCATTTTGATCCCTTTCTCACATTCCTTTTCCCTCTCTCCATGCCCACATTGATCCTTGGTGACTTCAATATCTACATAGATGTTCCTGATGACCCTTCTGGTGATCACCTTCTGTCACTCCTCAACTCTGCTGACCTGCTCCACCCCACCTCACCCCTCACCAACTTGCACACCCACTCAAACTAATCATCTCTTACCAATACACACTCTCTAACCTCACCAACTCTGATATCCCTCCATCTGATCACAATATTAGGTTTATTTTATTTTGTTAATATGTTGAGTTTTGTTGTCTGTCTCCCCCTTCTAGACTGTGAGCCCGCTGTTGGGTAGGGACTGTCTCTATATGTTGCCAACTTGTACTTCCCAAGCACTTAGTACAGTGCTCTGCACACAGTAAGTGCTCAATAAATACGATTGAATGAATGAATGAATGAACCTCCTCACTTGCCTCCTCTCCCACACAACTCTTTCCCATAAATCTATACTATTTCCCCCCAGAGACCTCCGATCTATTGACCCCATCCAATTTTCTCAATTTATCATGCCTCACATTCCTCCATACCCAAGCTACCCTCCCTTGATGACCAAATAGATGCTCTCCATACCACTCTCTCTACTGAACTCAACACACTTGCTCCACTATCCCTTCATCGATCTCGAACCATCAGCCTACAGCCCTAGATCACCTGTACAGTCTGCCTCCTTCACTCCTGTGCTTGAGCCATAGAGTGCTGCTGGCAGAAATCTAAATATCAGGGTGACCTGGTCCACTTCAAGTTTATCCTTGCATGCTTTAACTCTGCCCTCTCTTCTGCCTGGCACAATTACTTTTCCAGCTATACCAACACCCATGTTCATCAGCCTCACTAGTTGTTCTGGACATTTAACCTCCCTTATCCATCCCCCCGTCCCTCCACTTCCTCCATCCTTGCCCCCAGTGACCTGGGCACTTAGTTTATTAAGAAAATTGACACTATCAGGCACAAACTCCTCAAAATAATGATAATAATAATGGCATTCATTAAGCGCTTACTATGTGCAAAGCACTGTTCTAAGCACTGGGGAGGTCACAGGGTGATCAGGTTGTCCCATGGGGGGCTCACAGTCTTAATCCCCATTTTACAGATGAGTTAACTGAGGCACAGAGAAGTTAAGTGACTTGCCCAAAGTCACACAGCTGACAATTGGCAGAGCCAGAATTTGAACCCATGACCTCTGACTCCAAAGTCCGTGCTCTTTCTACTAAGCCACGCTGCTTCTCTAAAATGAAATCTAAAATAAAATCAATAAAATTTCCCCTGCCCCTCCTCAGTCCCTCCCAGTTCCAGCCCTGCATGTTGTGGGCAGGGAATGTATCTGTTTCTTGTTGTACTGTACTCTCCCAAGCACTAATACACACAGTAGGTGCTCAATAAATAAGATTGAATTAATTAATTAAATACTATATTTATTCACTTTTCCATACTCCCATTACTAGTTGTATCTGTATGTCCCTCTTCTCATCAGCCCCTCCCCTCTCCCCTTCCCACCATATGTATATAATTTATCTCTTTCTGACTCAGGGATTTGACAAGTTCTTGGACCAATATAGTAGCACTTTGGATGGAAAGGAAGGAGTTGATTCTGGACATGCTGTGAAGATAGAAATGGCAAGATATAGTGACAGATTGAACCTATGGGTTGAATAAAAGCGATGAATCAACACCAATGCTGAGATTGCAAATTTATTGAGACAGGGAAGATGGATGATGGGAAAGTCAGGAGTGAGAGAAGACTGAGAAAGGAAGATGAGGACTTTTGTCTTGGACATTTGTAGTCACACCACTACTGCTTTTAGGGAAATATCAAGGTGATTTGAGTCACTCACTCACTCTCACTCAATCATATTTATTGAGCATTTACTGTGTGCACAGCACTGTACTAAGAACTTGGGAAGTACAAGTTGGCAACATATAGAGATGGTCCCTACCCAACAGGGGGCTCACAGTCTAGAAGGGGGAGACAGACAACAAAACAAAACATATTAACAAAATAAAATAAATACAATAAATATGTACAAGTAAAATAAATAGAGTAATAAATATGTACAAACATATATACATAGTGACTTGAATATAGATAGCACACCCCTCTAAATGTTTATCACAACCAAAAATTTGGTAACCCAGTTTTCTGGATATGCATATGCTAGGTATCTAAGCATGGGGACTTTCCTTTTTTCAGAGCAGTAGTTGCCCAAAATCAATCAATTAATCAATGATCTTTATGATAATAAGAATAAGAATGGCATGTATTAAGTGGTTACTATGTGCCGAGCACTGTTATAAGCACTTGGGAGGTTACAAGGTGATCAGGTTGTCCCACGTGGGGGTCACAGTCTTAATATCCATTTCACAGATGAGGGAACTGAGGCACAGAGAAGCCAAGAGACCTGTCCAAAGTCACACAGCTGACAAGTGGCAGAGCTGGGATTTGAGTCATACAGGCTTTGCTCATCCTGAGAAGGAACCGCTTGGCTGACTATAATCTAGCTGCTGTGTGCATGGACTGGGAAGGAAATTTTGAAAAAAGAGTAAGAATCTGGATTCTTGCTCAGAGAGAAATTCAGAACAAGTGACAGATTTATCATGTGGCCTCTTGGGAGCCCCATGTGGAGCAGGATCTGTTTCTGATCTGGGTGTTTTGTATCAACTCTGATGTTTCGAAAAATGCTTGGCACAGAGTAAGCTCTTAACATATGCCATAGTGGCTATTATTACTATTATTATTGTAACTGTGTTTTATGGTGGCAACTAATTAATTTCTCATTGTTGCTTTTGATCCTACCTAATTTTGCACCTATCATTAGCCTAAGGTAAAACTCTTTATTTCTAATCTTAGGTATAATGGAAAGTCTGCCAGTCTTGTGTTTCTGTTAAGCTACAGTACTGAGGGAGGGAACAGAAAATCTCTTTAGAAAATCATTACCACCCAACCATACTGTCCAGGTAATGCCAGAAACCTTAGTGTCTGAAATACACTCTCAGGGCTATACTGAAGATCCACATCTGTCCCAGTGCAAGATTCACGTGCCTCTGTGACCATGAAAGGTTGTGCCCTTTTCGTTCCACAAAATTGCTAGATTTTCTTTTAAAAGAAAGTTGTCCAATTGCCAGACCTTTACAACAAATTGACAGCACAGCCTGCCACCTAAAAGGAATCACAAGCTGAGGGTTTTTGAAAATCAAGCATTCCCTAAGTATTCAATTACAAAACAAACATCTCTTTAAAAAGTAATGTCAATTTGGTGTGAGAGTGTGATGATGTTACCCTCTAAATTTCAAATTCCTTTCCTGCAGTCAGATTTTCGAATGCTGACCCATTGAGCTGTGCACCAAGCAGGGAGTGAAGGATTGAATACTTGCTGGAGAATCATTTAATGATGTCTGCTAGGTACACCATTCATCTTTTTTTCCTTTATCTATTTGTATTTCTTATGTTCTTTAATCTTTAAGGAAAGAAAAATAGGAAGTTCTGGCAGAGAAAAATGAGTGAAATATTCACTCTCCACCTTCATCTTATTTTCCAAAGACCACAACGCATAAACTCTGCAGCTACATCATAGATTGATTGCTGACGTATGCTCAGGATCCATGATATATCCTATAATAACCAACTGTGGCAGAAGAATAATTTATCTCCCCATCTCCTTCTCCCTTCTTCCCACCATTGCTATTCTGCTACACAATCAGTGACTTGCAGGCTGGATTTATCACTTAGCCTGGGCTTAGGAGGCAGGAAACATAGATGGGGCAGGATTGGAGGGGCAGAGGACATAGAATGTGTTAAGAAACCCCTTGTCTCTTCCCCTCTCCACACTGATACAGTGGTGGCTTTTGTGGGGCTGGGAGAGGGGCATCAGAAGCTTGGATGGGAATCACTTTGACTTTTTCTCATAGCTCTCTTTGGTTCCAACCATAAATTGAAATGCTTCCAAGATGAAATGACTCCATGGTTTCTAAGAGAAGCATCGTGGCTCAGAGGAAAGAATGCGGGCTTGGGAGTCAGAGGTCATGGGTTCGAATTCCAGCTCTGCCGCTTGTCAGCTGTGTGACCTTGGGCAAGCCACTTAACTTCTCTGTGCCTCAGTTACCTCATCTGTCAAATGGGGATGAAGCCTGTGAGCCCCACATAGGACAATCTGATCACCTTGTATCCCCCGCCCCCAGCACTTAGAACAGTGTTTTTCACTTATTAAGCACTTAACAAATACCTCATTATCACTATTATTATTAGTGAGAAACTCTGACAGGCATCTCAGTAGAGACAGAAGTGCATGCAAGAAAGAAGTCAACGGGATGGCAAAAGACCATAGGATTGAGTCATTTGGTATACAGGGCCAGAGGTATGGGTGATTGGGATCTTGAATGGGAGTATATATTTGTTTATGCCTGGCAGTGCCAGTTAATAATGAGAGTATTTATGCACTTACTATATAACAAGTGTTTTCTCAAGCCCTGGGGTAGATACAATACCATCAGACCATACACAGTCCCTGTCCTACATGGGGCTCACCATCTCGATTAGAGGGGAGGACTGATAATTAATCCCTATTTTACAGATAAGGAAACTGAAGCACAGAGAAAAGTGACTTGACCAAAGTCACACAACAAGACACACCAGGACAAATTTCATCAATTGAAACCAGAAACTTGCTGGGCTGCTCCTGTATGTATACACATACAGGAGGAGCCTGGCTAGTTTCTGGTTTATATTTAGATATATAAACCTATATATAGATAGAGAGATAGATAACACACACAAGGTAAAGTGGTGGGTGCTGGGGAAACAGGGGTGATGAGACATTTTTGGAGTACACAAGGATCAAGGAATTGTGTAGTGGGGTGGCAGAGGATGATCTGTAGTTTAAATTTTCATTTCCTTTGTAATTTGATCATTGTGTTTGGACTGGTTGTGGAACTGTATTATTTAAGCCTGTGGAAAAAATATATCCCACAATAGGTCTGTTCATAATGCACTCACATTTTCAAGAACCATATAATGAACATATACTAGATTATACCTGTACAATCCAAAAATGGTCACAAATCATACCTAATCTCGAGGAAGCAGCATGGCTTAATGGGTAGAGCACAGGCCTGAGAGTCAGACGAGCTGGGTTTTAATCCCAGCTCTCTGACCTGTCTGCTGTGTGACCTGGGGCAGGTCACTTAATTTCTCTGTTCCTTGGTTACCTAATCTGTAAAATAGGGATTAAGAGTGTGAGCCCCATGTGGGACAGGCCAGTGGCCAATCTAATTGATTTATATCTATCCCAGTGCTTAAAACGGTGCTTGGCATATATTAAACACTTAACAAGTACCATAATTATTATTATTAAAAGGATTAACTGAGTCAATGAAATCATCTTAGAGTACAGAACAAAGTTATAGAATAAACAGGAGAAGAGTACATCCCAAATGATGTAGTCTAATGATGTAGTCTACTATTTTTCTTCTCTTGCTATCTTAACCAAATGTTTCTATGACACTGAAGAAGATTGCACAATCACTCTGCAAAAATAGATTCCACAAATTGAATGTTAATGGCTGCTTCCTTACTATCCTGAACTTTAAGAAAAGCATTGACAGCTCAGCGTCAGCCAGCTAACTCTTGGAATACATGCTTGTTTTTCAATTTATTATTCACTTAACCCCATGGAAAAACAAAATTGTGCCTTATCTGTTGCTTTTTAGGGATTTATTGAGGAAAAAAGAAACAACCTATGACCTTGTGGAAAGTGAACAAATTAGTTCGTAAGAATATGTCCTCTGGGTGATAAAATTGCATGGGATGAGAAGATGGCACGTTGGGAATTTAATCCAATTTTAAGATTGGATTAATAGAAGATGATTCCCAAAAGTCCCTCTGTGGGGATTTATCCGTAGGGACTGTTGTGAGATTTTCTTTTCTGGTTTTTGGAGACACATTTAAAACTCAAATAGTCTTTAACTGAACTGAATTTTTCTTCAATTTATCATTTTGGGCTTTTTTTATTACAAATTCAAAGTTTTTTTGGCACAAGAGAAAGAACTTGCTCACCGTTTTTTTCCATCTAGCTCTCAGAGCTCTAATTAGGATTAACATCTCTCCTTCATGTAAATGGCAAAGAAAATTGGGACAATGCAACTCCTTATAAGAGAAGTATTGTTCAAATGTCAGCTTCAAGATAAAATATTTCAAAAGCATTCAAGTTTCCTTGTCTCAGTTTCGTATCATGTTATTCTTATTCCCCATCCCTAAAGAAACATCTCTAACACTTGTTTTTTGTTTATATTTTAGGTTAAGTAGATGTGAACATAAACATATTGCCAAATACCTTTGAATTTAAATTATTAATTTGTACATGTCTGCAAAAGAGAAAATGAGAGAAACATTATTAGTAATAGTGGTAGTATATTTGTTAAGAACATATTATGTGCCATGCACTTTTCTAAGCGCTGGGGTAAATAAAGATTATCAGGCTGGATATGGAGCTCAAGTCTAAATAGGAGGCCGAAGATGTACTGAGTTCTCATTTTACAGATACGGAAACTGAGGCACAAAGAAGTGAAGTGACTTGTCCAAGGTTATAAATACAACAGAAGGCTTATTTATGCACTAAAAATAAATATGTAGGATAACTTGAATGTATATATTGCACTGTTTGTACTATAATAAATCAATAGTGTTGAGTATCTAAATACGTGGTTGAAAGAATACAAGACAGTTAGTATATCCCTGCCCTCAAGTAGTTTGCCCTATAGTGGAAGGGACAGACATTTGAATAATTTACAGAGAGAAGAGAAGATGAAAAGAGAATATGCATATGAATTAGTGCTTAAGTAATAGGATATGTAAGATATGTTCATATGAGCTATAGCAGTTTTGGAGTATTTAAGCCCCTAAGTATTTAAGTACTCTTCTTGTAGACTGTAAACTTCTTGTGGGCAGAGATTAAGTCTACCAACTCTGTTATATTGGACTTTAACAAGTGCTTGTATCTGCCTGATTGACTTGTGTCTATCCAATGCTTAGAACAGTGTTTGACATATAGTAAGCATTTAACAAATACCGTAAAAATGCACAGTGCTCTGAACACAAGTGCTCAAAAGCACCTTTGATAAATGGACTAAGCCTGTAGGTGGGAAGAATACAAATTGATAAGAGAAAGCCTCCTGGAGGAAATGTGATTATAGAAGGGCCTTGAACATGGGGTGAGACATGGTCTGAACTAAATGCTTGGAATTATATACTAGGGAGACAAGATATATTTTTATATTTTCCTGCTCAGTAAGAGTATACTCTACTTGTAAGTAGGGACTGCGGCACTTCAATAGTCTATATTTGCCAAATACCTAGGACAGTGAATCTAACCAAGAGGGTGCTCAATAAATACTAAATACGACTGCTACTGCTACTGCTACTACTACTATTACTACTACTATTACTAACACTACACTACTACAAATACTCCTGCTGCTACTATTATTACTACAAACTCTGCCCTCAAGGAGCTTGTGATCTAGTGGGAGATTGGCAAAAATAAGAAGAGAATGGAAAAATATAGATTATCGTAATGGTAGTTTTGGGTAAAAGTAGGCTTAGTGTCTTGACTATACCTAAGCCCTTATTTCAATGGCTGGCACATAGTAAGCCCTTACCAAATAACGTCATCATCGTTATTATTACTATTAACATTATTATTATCATCATTATTTGTAGTAGTAGTAGTAAGAGTGAAGGAGAAGCAGTGAAAGAAGAGTGAAAGAGTAAGGAGAAGCAGCGTGGCTCAGTGGAAAGAGTGCGGGCTTTGGAGTCAGAGGTTATGGGTTCAAATCCCAGCTCCACCAATTGTCAGCTGTGTGACTTTGGGCAAGTCACTTCACTTCTCTGGTACTCAGTTCCCTCATCTGTAAAATGGGGATTAAGACTGTGAGCCCCCCATGGGACAACTGGATTACTTTGTAACCTCCCCAGTGCTTAGAACAGTGCTTTGCACATAGTAAGCACTTAATAAATGCCATCATTATTATTAGTAGTAGTAGTAGTAAGAGTGGGAGCTGGGGAAGGGTGGGAGAAGCATGCTGACATTTAAGTTGGAGAATGCTGGCAAGGAACTTTTTTTAATGTATAATGTAGAGATAGACGGGCAGCCTTTGGAGGTCTTAAAGGTGTTTAGAAAATTGGGTCAAGAATAACTGAAAGTAGTTGAATCAATAAACTACTGTGATTGAAAACTACAAAAAACTAGTTTTTTTAAGAGATTACTGTGTGCAGAACACTCTACTAAGTAGTTGAGATAGTATAATATAATTACCCAAGTGATCAATCAATGGTTTATTAAGACTTTAGTCTATGCAGAGCACTGTATTAAGCACCTGAGAGAGAACAATATAATAGAGTTGGCAGATACTATTCCTGCCCACAAGAAGCTTACCATCTAGTGGAGAAGATACCTTTTAGATAGGAATACTGACATCTTTCAGAAAAAAATTCCAAATTAACAAATAAGCAAGTTCTAAAGGAAAGAGAAGCTTTGCTCATTAAAAAAAAAAGAACAGCAACAATGAATACCAAATAAAACAAAAAACAAATCTCTCTTGGGCTTACCTAGTCTTTAACCTTCATGGTAATTCAGTGTGTAATGGGAAGATTGCTGATTAGAAGAAAGATTTCAGTTGGATGAGTGGAAATTAAGCTTCATGACTTCCATTAATGATCGGGATGCACATTAATATTAATCATGAGGAAAGCTCCCAATAGATTGGTGAATATGTACCTCATTAGAAAAATGACTGTGGATGAGATGAATGTTAAACTTAAATGGTACATGCAATATCTGGCACAGGAGTACTACAATCTAGGTCTTTTTAAAAGGAAAATCAAGCAGTTAAACATATTCAGGAAAGATACATGTTAATGGAAAAAAAAACCATGAAGAAAAATAGGTTCCACTGATATGGCCCCCTGAGATAAATTTTCTTGTTATTCAAACTATGGTAAGAAATTCAATGTGATAACTTAATTGCAAGAAAGGCAATTTTAGCAGAAACTCAATGAACTTTTTCTTTCATTCCAAATCAAAAAATGGATTTCATTTATAGCAGTCCTGAATGAACATTCCGAGTGTTCAATATTGTTATTGCCAGAAACAATGAGGCAAATTGGCCATGTGGTGGTAATAAATTAACATCTTTGGAGTGAGGCAGACACTTTGGGGGTGCATTAAAACTTTCTCTATCAAAGGAATTACATGCAGGAAATGGGCAAATGGGATGCATTCCAGTTAAGTAGGTGTTGCTCCACTGCTTCCATACTAACTCACAATTGAAGAACAGTAATTCTGTAAAATGAGATTTAGCATTTAATTTTTTAAAAATAAGCCAGGATCATAGTCATCTGTTTTAGACATTAGACATCTGATAGTAAATTCCCAGTTCTTATAAAGGAAGAGTCTCTTTTTTAACCATAAGCTCTTAAGTGTTCATATTACTATGTTATTTTTTTTCTCTACTGTATTTTTTGAATGAGGTGGCATCATAACTCAGAAATACAGGTCAGGTTGGAAAGGGAAGTATGATTTAGGGGTGCCATATTTACTAAGTAGTCTAAGTAGAAAACATGATCTATTCTCTCAAAGAACTTACAATTTAATTGGAGAGAAGGACAGACACTAACTAGAGTAGACATGTACACAATTTATATATAAGCAAAAGGTAAATGTTACTGAATAAAGAAAAAGAATAAACAAACCCATGTGTACATAAGAGCTAAGACATCTGATGGTCTGAGGTGACCTGAAGTGATACGTAGATGTGATCCCTAGTGCTTAATACAGTGGCTATCCTAAAATCAATAGGAATTTTATTCACAAATTCTGTGATATTTTTACTAGGTGCGATGTCCATCACTATAGTAGTAGTAGTAGTAAAGGTATGTTATTGGAGGCCCATAGATCCTGCTGCAAAAACTACGTCTTTCTTATAACTAACATATTTACTTTATTCTCCCTTTCTCTAGGGGCATCTGTCCCACTCTCTCAAACTGTATTTTTGAGTATTCTTTTTCATTCATTCAATCATATTTATTGAGTGCTTACTGTGTGCAGAGCACTTTACTAAGCACGTGGGAAGTACAGGTTGGTGACATATAGAGATGGTCCCTACCCACCAACGGGCTCACAGTCTAGAAGGGGGAGACAGAAAACAAAACAAAACATGTGGACAGGTGTCAAGTCGTCAGAATAGAATTCAAGCTAAATGCACATCATTAACAAAATAAATAGAATATTAAATATGCACAAGTAAAATACATAGAGTAATAAATCTGTACAAACATATATAAAGGTGCTATGGGGAGGGGAAGGAGGTAGGGCGGTGGGGATGGGGAGGAGGAAAGGAAAAAGGGGACTCAGTGTGGGAAGGCCTCTTGGAGAAGGTGAGCTCTCAGTAGGGTTTTGTAGGGAGGAAGAGAGCTAGCTGGGTGGATGTGTGGAGGGAGGGCAATCCAGGCCAGGGGGAGGACATGGGCCAGGGGTTGACAGTGGGACAGGCAAGAATGAGGTACAATGAGGAGGTTAGTGGCAGAGGAGCGGAGGGTGCAGGCTGGGCTGTAGAAGGAGAGATGGAAGGTGAGGTAGGAAGGGGCGAGGTGATGGAGAGCCTTGAAGCTGAGAGTGAGGAGTTTTTGCTTGATGTGTAGGTTGACAAGCAGCCACTGGAGATTTTTGAGGAGGGCAGTTACATGCCCATAGCGTTTCTGCACACAGATGATCAGGGCAGCAGCGTGAAGTATAGACTGAAGTGGGGAGAGACAGGAGGATGGGAGATCAGAGTGGAGGCCGATGCAGTAATCCAGTCGGGATAGGATGAGAGATTGAACCATCAAGGTAGCGGTTTGGATAGAGAAGAAAGGGCAAATCTTGGCAATTTTGGTGAGACTGGAAGGTTTTGGTGATGGATTGGATGTGAGGGGTGAACGAGAGAGCGGAGTCGAGGATGGCACCAAGGTTGCGGGCTTGTGAGATGGGAAGGATGGTAGTGCTGTCTACAGTGTTGGGAAAGTCAGGGAGAGGGCAGGGTTTGGGAGGGAAGGTAAGGAGTTCAGTCTTGGACATACTGAGTTTTAGATGGTGGGCAGACATCCAGATAGAGATGTCCTGAAGGCAGGAGGAAACCCGAGCCTGAAGGGAGGGAGAGAGAGCAGGGACAGAGATGTAGATTTGGGGGTCATCAGCATAGAGATGACAGTTGAAGCCATGGGAACGAATGAGTTCACCAAGGGAATGAGTGTAGATAGAGAACAGAAGGGGAACAAGAACTGACCCTTGAGGAACCCCTATAGTAAGGAGATGGGAGGGGGAGGAGGAACCCGCAAAGGAGACTGAGAATGAACGGCTGGAGAGATAAGATGATGGATGATGATTATAGTCATGTCTCCGTGACAGCAGAGAGCCTCTGGGAAGTGTTCTTGCCCTCTGAATCACTCTCAACTTTCCTTTCCCATTGGTGCATTCAGTGTATGTATCTGGGTTTCCCCCTAAAAATTCTGGTACGTTCAAAGTGCATAGGCTCCCCCATGAGCCCTCTCTAAGGCCATTTACTTAAACAATATTTTAGACCAAATAATATTGGTTTATATTGGTTTATATTGGCTTTCTCTTTGTGAAAAGCCTGGAATTTGGCTTGCTTTCTCCGGGCTCTGAACTTTAATCAATGGCTAAGGGATTAAACATTAATTATAATTAGATTGATTCATCAGCTACTAATATGGCACAAAACTATACTGTGCACATGGAGGACTATACTTCCTGTTCTCTGTAAGAAGAAACATCGAATGACTAACTGTATAGTAGAACCTATACTAGTTTTCATGTTGAGTTTGTTTCATTTTTCAAAATATCAATAAAAGGAGAGTTAGACTTTATTTTCTCTACACAAATATATAATGTCACTTTCTGCAGTCAGGTAATAAAACTAGGTACTCAGAGGTCTGAACAAGCAATAAAGGTTTGTAAACAGAAGAAATACGATTTTAAAATACTATCATTAGGATTACAAAATAAGTTCTTTTCAAAGAGAAATGTCAACCTGAAAATCCATTTGAATAGCACAATGTTCATATTATTTGAGCAAAAATGTGTGTCACAGATGAACTGTAATATAATCTGTGTGGGAGACCAGGCTAAATGGAAGGATTTTGAAGTTTCCTTTCTTTTCAAAATAAACTCTTTTATTTTGCCTTAAAATGAAAGAGGTGTGGATAGTAAAACTTCTGTTACTTGCTGCTGTCGATAGTTAAGAAAATCACTCTATTTAATCTTTCCTCAAAGCTATAATTTCCTTTGGTTGCCCTGATTTTCCTTCCTTTAGAGAGGGGTCAGTGGACAAATACAGTTCAATCTCAATCTAAGGTCACCTTGCTGGCACTGCTGTTTTATTAAAGCTCTGTTTTGAGACCGGTTTGGGTCATCCCAAAGACATAGTTTCTGAGTAATCACACCTACAACTTCAATCGCTAATTACAGCCCATCCAATGGGGGAAAAGCTAAACCAAAATTGAAGGAAGAGCTTTGGATTTATTTTAGAGTTCACTGGAAACCTACTGATACTTTGGAAACATTTTGGAAATAGAATATTCCATCTAAAACTCAACTGTTATTCAGATACTGTACGTTTTCCTTTCCACCTAGTTTCCTTATTTGTCCAATGGGGATGACAAATCTTGGACGGATTTGTCTGTTGTATGATGGTAGGCAAGTCACTTTAAGTTCTCTGCGCCTCAGTTATCTCTTTTCTAAAATGAGGATTAAGACCGTGAGCCCCATGTCCAGCCTGGTTGCCTTGTATCCACCCCAGCACTCAATACAGTGCCTCGCACATAGTAAGCGTTAACAAATACCATTTAAAAAAAATAATTCCTCCCCTTGTCTCCCTCCATTGCATTCACCTTCCAAATTCACTGTCACTAGCACTGTAATCTAAGGTCGCTGCTCTTTAGCTTAAGAACCTTATATTAAACCATGAAAAGTAGCCCTGTATGAGAATGTCAATCTAGAGACTGCCCTAAACACACAACCATCATAGTCTGCTTTCATCTTACTGTTTCAGCAACGTTGGCTTCATAACCCCAGAGTATTTGGATGTGTCTGTTAACATCAACTACTTTGGAAACAGTCCTGCTCCAGTCCTGACTTTCACTGAAGCCCCATCAACATCATTTACTGAGCATTTACAGCCAAGGGGCTTGGTGGACTTACATAAAATCTAGAAGATGTGATCCCTGGTCTTGATCCTCCATGCTAGTGGGCATGACAGGCATACAGTGATGCATTTGCAATGTTTAATAAGAGAGTAAGAAAAATATATAAACAATAAATATAAGTGGAGTAAAAATAACTAACAATATTCAATCACAGGGGTGCCCCTAGACAGCTTCTATGAAAGTGGAGTGAGGGTTGGGGTTGTGGCTGGGGAGTGTGGGCGATGACCCCCACAGGTTTGTCAGCTGGGCTCCCAGATTTGCTCTTCTCATTTCTGGCAAACCTTGAGACTTTTCAGTTATGGCTGAAAAGACCCAAAATAGTAGTTTTTGAGCCTACTCACTCTTGGAAAATTGGCTCTCCTGATCCTTATCCCCCATAAAATCCCTGCCCTCTCTATGCCCATGAACTCACAATGAAAATTTGGAACCTTTGTGAGAAAACATGGGGTGGTTTATGACACGGTGGGGGGCTTGGGTTTCAAGAGATGGGAATCCCTTCCTTTCCTTCCTGAATGACTTCAAAGCCTGGTAGGGGGAGAAACAAAACCCTTTTTTGTCTTTAAACCAGCAAGCTCCAGAAGCCCATAGGAAAGGAAGAGTTCCCTCAACTGTGTTCTGGAGCCCATTTCTGGAGAAAGGAGTGACTGGGACTCAGTGCTCCCAACACTTCAGGATCACACTGAGAGGAGAGGAGTTGCTGGCCTGGCCACCTTCTTTATTAAAAAAATTGACACTATCAGGCATGAGCTCCCTAAAATTGCCCATTCCCTTCCTCAGTCCTTCCCCCTTCCAATCCCCTCTTAAACCGTTCCATCCTTCCCAGCAATATCTCTAGAGGAGATATCCTGTCTCCTTTCAAAAGCCACCCCCTCCACCTGTGCATCCAAACCCATTCCTTTGCACCTTATCAAAATTCTTGCCCTCTCCTTTCTTCCCTTCCTAACTGCCATGTTCAAATGGTTGCTTTCCAATGGCTACTTCTCCACTGCTTTCAAACATGCCCATGTCTCCCCATCCTAAAAAAAACCTCCCTTGATACACAACTCCCTCCAGTGATCTTCCCATCTCTCTCCTGCCACTCCACTCCATGATCCTCAAGCAAGGTGTCTGCACCCACAGTCTCAAATTCCTATCTTCCAATTCTTGACCACCTCCACTCTGGCTTCTGTCCCTTTCACTCCCCAGAAACTCACCAATGATATCCTTCTTGTCAAATCCAATGGCCTCTACTCCATCCTAGTCCTCCTTGACCTGTCAGCTGCTTTCGACACTGTGGACCACCCCCTTCTCCTGGAAACATTATCCAACCTTAGCTTCACTGACTTTGTCCTCTCCTGGTTCCCCTCATCACTCTGGCCATTCATTCTCAGCCTTCTCTGCCAGCTCCTCCTCTGCCGCCCACCACTACCCCTGGGGGTCCTTCAAGGTTCAGGTCTGGGTCCCCATCTATTCTCCATCTAAACCCACTTCCTTGGAGAACTCATTCACTCCTCTGGTTTCAACTTTCACCTCTATGATGATGATATACAAATTTACATCTCCAGCTCCGATCTCTCTCCCTTTTTTGCAGTCTCACATTTTCCCCGTGTTGAAGACAACTCTACTTGGATGTCCTTTCATCACCTGAAGCTTAATATGAACAAAACAGCACTCTTTATCTTTCCACCCAAACACTGTCCTCCCCTTGACTTTTCCACTACTGTAGATGGCACCACCATCCTTCCTGTCACACAATCCCATAACCTTGGTGTTAACCTTGACTCCTCTCTCTCATTCAATCCACACATTCACTCCACCACTATATCCTGCTGGTCACACCTTCACAACATTGCTAAAATCCTCCCTTACCTCTCCATCCAAACTGCTACCACATTAATACAATCACTTATCCTATCCTATCTGGATTACTGAATCAGCCTCCTTGCTGACCTCCCAGCCTTCTTTCTCTTCCCACTCCAGTCCATGCTTCGCTCTGCTGCCTGGATCAACCTACGCGTCAGGCAAAAACTCCTCACTCTCGGCTTCCAGGGTCTCCATCACCTCGCCCCCTCCTACCTCACCTCCCTTCTTTCCTTCTACAGCCCAGCCTGCACCCTCCGCTCCTCTGCCACTAACCTCATCACTGTGATTCGTTCTCGCCTGTCCTGCCGTCAACCCCCGGCCCACGTCCTGCCCCTGGCCTGGAATGCCCTCCCTCCACACATCCGCCACGCTAGCTCTCTTCCTCCCTTCAAAGCCCTACTGAGAGCTCACCTCCTCCAGGAGGCCTTCCCACACTGAGTCCCCTCCTTCCTCTCCCCATCCCCCCACCCTACCTCCTTCCCCTTCCCCACAGCACCTGTATATACGTTTGTACAGATTTATTACTCTATTTTACTTGTACATATTTACCATTCTATTTACTTTGTTAATGATGTGCATCTAGCTTTACTTATATTTATTCTGATGACTTGACACCTGTCCACGTTTTGTTTTGTTGTCTGTCTCCCTCTTCTAGACTGTGAGCCTGCTGTTGGGTAGGCACAGTCTCTATATGTTGCCAACCTGAACTTCCCAAGCGATTAGTACAGTGCTCTGCACACAGTAAGTGCTCAATAAATATGATTGAATGAATGAATTAACGAATGGATCATTTTTCTAAAAAATGCTTGGGACATGTCATCCTGCTCCTCAAAAAACTACAGTGGTTACCCATCCATCTCTGCATCAGTCAGAAACTGCTCACCATTGGCTTTAAAGTACTCCATCACCTGGGCCCCTCCTACTTCCCCACACTCTTCTCCCAATATAACTCAGCCCTCACACTTCGCTCCTCTAATGCTAAACTTCTCACTGTCCCTCAATCTCACCTATTTCGCTGTCAACCCCTTGCCCACATCCTGCCTCTGGCCTGGAACACCCTCCTTCCTAAAATCCAACAGACAATTGCTGTCGCCCTGTTCAAAGACTTGTTTAAGGCATATTTCCTCCAGGAGGCCTTCTCTGACAGTAATAAGTGCTCAATAAATACGATTGAATAAATGAATGACTGACTAAGTCCCTCCCTTTTCTCTTCTCCCTCACCCTTCTGCATTTCCCTGACTTGCCCCCTTTGTTCTTCCCCCCAAGCCCCACAGCACTCATATACCTATCTGTAATTTATTTATATTAATGTCTGTCTCCCCTCCACTATCAATCAATCAATCAATCGTATTTATTGAGCGCTTACTATGTGCAGAGCACTGTACTAAGTGCTTGGGAAGTACAAATTGGCATCACATAGAGACAGTCCCTGCCCAACAGTGGGCTCACAGTCTAAAAGGGGGAGACAGAGAACAGAACCAAACATACCAACAAGATAAAATAAGTAGGCTAGAAATGTACAAGTAAAATAAATAAATAAATAAATAAATAGAGTAATAAATATGTACAACCATATATACATATATACAGGTGCTGTGGGGAAGGGAAGGAGGTAAGATGGGGGGATGGAGAGGGGGACGAGGGGGACAGGAAAGAAGGGGCTCAGTCTGGGAAGGCCTCCTGGAGGAGGTGAGCTCTCAGCAGGGCCTTGAAGGGAGGAAGAGAGCTAGCTTGGCGGATGGGCAGAGGGAGGGCATTCCAGGCCCGGGGGATGACGTGGGCCGGGGGTCGATGGCGGGACAGGCGAGAGCGAGGTACAGTGAGGAGATTAGTGGTGGAGGAGCGGAGGGTGCGGGCTGGGCAGTAGAAGGAGAGAAGGGAGGTGAGGTAGGAGGGGGCGAGGTGATGGACAGCCTTGAAGCCCAGGGTGAGGAGTTTCTGCCTGATGCGCAGATTGATCGGTAACCATTGGAGGTTTTTGAGGAGGGGAGTAATATGTCCAGAGCGTTTCTGGACAAAGATAATCCGGGCAGCAGCATGAAGTATGGATTGAAGTGGAGAGAGACACGAGGATGGGAGATCAGAGAGAAGGCTAGTGCAGTAGTCCAGACGGGATAGGATGAGAGCTTGAATTAGCAGGGTAGCGGTTTGGATGGAGAGGAAAGGGCGGATCTTGGCAATGTTGCGGAGCTGAGACCGGCAGGTTTTGGTGACGGCTTGGATGTGAGGGGTGAATGAGAGAGCGGAGTCGAGGATGACACCAAGGTTGCGGGCTTGTGAGACGGGAAGGATGGTAGTGCCGTCAACAGAGATGGGAAAGTCAGGGAGAGGACAAGGTTTGGGAGGGAAGACAAGGAGCTCAGTCTTTGACATGTTGAGCTTTAGGTGGCTTTAGTGGAGCTTTACAATCTAGTAGCTCCACTAGATTGTATGCTAGTTGTGGGTAGGGAATGTGACTGTTTATTGTGGTATTGTAATCCCCCAAGCACTTAGTACAGTACTCTGCACGCAGTAAGCACTCAATAAATATGATTTAATGAATAAATGAATGAATGAATGAACATCTTAGCCTGACCACACAAATCCCTGACAGATTCCAGGTACAGGTCTGTGTTATAGTAGCTCTCTACTCCACTTCAGAATCCCTAACTCAAATATCTCAAGTCATTGCCTGCTTGGCCAGGCCTAAAATGAGACTAAGGTGAGCAGACTCATGATGTCCTTAAGAGTGATAGGGTTAGGGACCACCATTGGTGTAGTCGGACAAGTGCCTGAGAGCCCCTGGCTTATCCCATTTGAGTTCTGGGTCTGAGTAGTGAGAGGAACTTCCAGCCTACATAAACTTCCCAAAATGTGGTAGAAATAAAGGTAATGGTCTCGCTGCTCCACGGGGCAATCTCTTGGGTCAAAGACTCCACTCACCCTCAGTGGGCTTGGCACCCCTTCAATTATGGATTACCTGGAAGTTTAACTACTGGTTCCACCACAGTGCAGCTGTATTCTTTCCCTGAAGATGTTAGGAACTGATGACTTTTCACTTATTACCTAGCCAGGTCATATTTTACAAGTTATTTCCAATTTTATTAAGTACAATCATCTGGTGGGACTCACAAAATGATTGACTTTTGGACAATGGACAGGTTTCAGGCTGGACAGAGTGGGGAGGTGGAGGGGTTGGGAGAGAGGATCTGTCCTCTTGGGACTGAGCTTAATGCGGTGGGATGCATTGATCTATTCCCTTATCTCAGAAGCCCTCTCTGTCCATCCCCACCTGTAGGCCACAGACCCCAATGCCCTGCTAGTGAAGGAGACAGATGCCAGGGCCCTGGGACCTAGTTGAGGAGTCGGGGGGAGGAGTTTCCCTCAGCTACCTTCTTTTTGGATTCTGTAGAAATGGAAGAGAGGAAAACCATTCATTCAATCATTCATTCATTCAATCGTATTTACTGAGTGCTTACTGTGTGCACAGCACTGTATTAAATGGTTGGGGGAGTACAATACAACAATAAACTGACACATTCCCATCCCACAACCAGTTTATAGTCTAGAGGCGGGGAGACAGTACAAATAAATTACAGATATGTACGTAAGTGCTGTGGGGCTGGGAGGGAGGAAGAAAAGAGCAAACAAATCAAGGTGATGCAGAAAGGAGGGGGAGAAGAAGAAAAGAGGAGCTTAGTCTGGGAAAGCCTCTTGGAGGAGATGTGACCTCAGTAAGGCTTTGAAGAGAGGAAGGGTAATTGTCTGCCAGATTTGAGGAGGGAGGGCATTCCAAGCCAGAGGCAGGATGTGGGCAAGGAATCGGCATTGTCACAGTGAGAAGGTTAGCATTAGAGCAGTGAAGTGTGAGGGATGGGTTGTAGTGGGAGAGTCATAAGGGGAGGTTAGGAAAGGGCAAGGTAGTAGAGTACTTTAAAGCCAATGGTGAGGAGTTTTTGTTTGATAGCAAGATGGATGGGCAACCACTGGAGTTCTTTGAGGAGTGGAATGATAACTCCTGAATGTTTTTTGTCGAAAAATGAGCCAGAAAGCTGAGTGAAGTATGGACTGGAATGGGGAGAGATAGGAGGTGGGGGCAAGGAGAAGGCTTGTAGTAAGGAGGCTGGAGGCAAGGAGGCTGATGCAGTAATCCAGGCGGGATAGGATGAGTCATTGTATTAACATGGTAGCAGTTTGGATGGAGAGGACGGGATGGATTTTAGCGATGTTGTAAAGGTGGGACGGACAAGATTTAGTGATGGACTGTTATGTGGGTTGAATGAGAGAGAGGAGTCAAGGATAATGCCAAGGTTACAGTCCTGTGAGACAGGACGGATGGTCAGAGCGATCTGAAGGGCAAACAGTATGATCTAGTGGAAAAGCATGGGCTTGGGAGTCAGAGGACCTAGAATCAAACCCCAACTCTGCCACTTGCCTGCTGTATGACCTTGAGCAAGTCACTTAACTCACATTTGCCTCAGTTTCTTCAACTGTAAAATGGGATTAAATGCCTTTTCTCCTTCCTACTTAGACTGTGATCTTCATGTGAGACAAAGATTGTACTGAATCAGATTATTGTCTATCTAAACAGCATGTAGTACAGTGCTTAGCACATAGTGCTTAATAGATGCTACAATTATTTATTATCATTATTATTGTTATTATTACTATCATTAGTAGTAGCAATACCCTTCCATAGTTGAATGGAGCAGTCCTTTATCAGATTCATTTTTCAAATTAATTTGAATTAGTGTCTGGCTTTAGAAATAATTCCTTGAATCTCCCTTGGCATTTGGTTCCACCCCAATTCCAAACTCCTTTTCTTCATTCCAACCATCTGTTCATCATTTCCACTTTTTTAATCAAGGCAAGGTAATCTGTTGGGTAACCTAGCCCATACACACAAGCACACACAAAGTCGACTTACTCTGTTGAACTCTCCCAAGCACTAAGTAGCGTTTTCTACACACAGCAATTATTTGTTGAACATTCGGTGTGTGCAAAGCACTGTACTAAGTGCTTGGGAGAATTCAATACAACAGACTTGGTGGACAAAATCTCTGCCTTCAAGAAACTTACAGTTTAGTTGAGGAGATCAATAAATATGATAGATACCATAAATTCCAATAAATGCCTACCTCCCTTGCTAGTGTCTCATATTGTCTATCTGTTTTTTGAGTGATTTATATACCTACCCAGTTTTAGGATGGTTGCAACTTTAAACGTTCTGAGAGAGATGTAGCTAGCTAATAGAGATGTGTGTAGTTATTAGGAAAAATGAACAAGAGGATAGATTTCTCAGTTCTATGTGGAGAAATTAAAAGTCCTGAGAGAGATGTAAAAAACTTCAAGTTCTGAGAGAGACAAATGACCAAGAGGATAGATTTCTCAGTTCTATGTGGATAATGTATTGGGAAGAGAAATTTAAAGAGGGTATTTTATTATGGTATTCACTGATCACTTACTATGTGCCAGGCACTGTACTAAGCACTGGGGCAGGTGCAAGACAATTGAGTTGGACACAGTCCCAAGTCACACATAGAGGTAGCAGTTTTAATCCCCATTTTACGGATGAGGTAACTGAGGCACAGAAAGGTTACGTGACTTGCCCAAGGCCACACAGAAGACAAGAGGTGGAGTTGGAATTAGAACTCAGGTCTTCTGACACCCAGTTCCGTGCTGTATCCATTAGGCCATGCTGTTTCTCAGAACATTCACTTATTTTATTTGAATCTATAAACATGCAAATAAAAACTAACCACTTGACTGTGGCCCATTTTCTTTAGATGGATTTAGCAACTATTGTCTCCAAGTTCCATATTTTTCCTTAAAATAGTCTGTAAATTTAATGAAGCATATACTGATTATTGTATGTGAAGAAAGAGCAAGGGGCTGGAACAAATATTCCACAGTGCAGGAAACAAGGGTATTCGTTGCATCGCTATTTTTCCTTTCCAGGACCTCTTACAGGGATGGCCAATCTGTGCCCCCTTGAACCACGTGCAGTCCTTCATCCCTGCAGTGATAGTGATGGTGGCAGTGGACTGCACTGGGACCCTCCTCCAGTCTTGTCATAATTGCCATCAATGGCCAGTCTTCTTGGGTAATTACTCATGTCTTCTTCTGTAAACCCAATATACAGGAATTTCTGGGTGACCGTCTCAAAGGGTACCTGCCTCCTCACTGACCTCCTAACCTCTTCTCTCTCCCAACTCCAGTCCACACTTCACTGTGCTGCATGGATAATTTATCAACAAAAAAAGTTCAGTTGATGTGTCCCCACTCCTGAAGAACCTCCAATAACTGCCAATCCACCTCCACATCAAACAGGAATGACTTACCTTTGACTTTAAAGCAGTCTTACTATTTCACCCCATCCTAACTCATTTTACTGATCTCTTACTACAGCCCAGCCTTCACACTCTGTTTCTAACTTACTTGCCCCGATCTCATCTAGCTTAGCGCTGACCCCTTTCACATGTCCTCCACTTAGCCTGGAACTCTCTCCCCCTCCATAAACACCAGACCACCACTCTCTCCTCAGAAAAGCATTATTCATTCATTCAATAATATGCATTATTGAGCACTTACTGTGTGCAGAGCACTGTACTAAGTGCTTGGGAAGTACAAGGTGGCAACATATAGAGACGGTCCCTACCCAACAATGGGCCCACAGTCTAGAAGGGGGAGACAGACTCTGGTTTGGTTGAATTAGCAATTGAAAGCTTTCACAGCAAACTTCCAAGGTTAATTTTAGATATAATTTAACATGCAACACTTTTTGAGCAGTAATCTGTGTAATACATTTCATGAATCCCATAT
The DNA here is from genome assembly GCF_015852505.1 of Tachyglossus aculeatus. Taxonomy (NCBI): domain Eukaryota; kingdom Metazoa; phylum Chordata; class Mammalia; order Monotremata; family Tachyglossidae; genus Tachyglossus; species Tachyglossus aculeatus. Next base: position 22,112,967 of record NC_052079.1, on the reverse strand, counting down.
GACTGTAAGCAGCATTTAATTAAGCAATATATACATAAAGTTTTAAAAACTAATAATGACAAGTGGGTGAATTTGATTAGCTCACCTGTGAGAAAGAGTTCCTAATATCACAGTGGCAACCTTTGTCCTGATACTGAATACATTGCATTTTTGATTTATGGGTAAAATGGGATGTTTTATTTCTGAAATATTAGCTATTTTTTGTTTTGTTTTTTGCTGTTTCCATTGAAAACCCAGGAAGCAGAGCCCTTACTTATCCTGCTCTGTGACACTGGGCTTTTTCCACTCTATTGTCCCCAAAATAATGAAATATAAATCCTATGCTCTTGGCATAGTCAGGGAGTATTTGTCCAACTTTCCTGCCCATCCCCAAATGCTTGTAAGACAAGCAATTCCTCCAAAACGTGACTGTCTGTCACATTATATGATGCAAATAACTGAATCACCATCTGTGTCACCAAGACTCAAGACATAATAAAGGGTTTATTTACATTAATAAACTTATTATTACTAAAATTTATTATATTGTTTTCTATAACTGTAATTTATTCCTGTTCATTTCTGCCTCCAATCAATCAATCAATGAATAATAATAACTGAGCACATACTGTGTGTAGAGCACTGTAGTAAGCTCGTGGGAAAGTGGAATACAACAGAACTGGCAGACACTTCCCACGGACACAAGGATTCTCCCCCCTAGACTGTAAACTCCCTGTGGGCAGGGAACATGTCTACCAAATCTGTTCTATTGTACTCTCCCAATTGCTTACTATTGTGCTTTGAACACAGTAAGTACTCAATAAATATCATTGATTGATTGATATTGGCCAGGCAAAATAATAAATGCTGGGGTAAAAATAAATTATAGTAAAGTTCCTGACAAGGGATTATATTTTTAGTGTGAGAGAACAAGTACCTTGAAAAAAAATAATTCAGATTAGAAAGCATAAGCAAAAATATTTAGGAGCACTTATTTTGTGACGAGCATTGTACTAAATACATGGGCGATGGAAGACAATCTCCTTCCTCAAGGAGTTCAAAATTTTTCAGGACAGATAATTAAACCAGTTAAATAGGGAAAAAAACTGTCCCTCAGCTACTGCTTGATGGAAGGTGTTCTAAATGTCTTCACGTCTTCTTGGTTACCAACATTTCTTCCTTCCCAATTGCAGTGGTTTCTACAGTCTTCATTGCCCATCCAGGCTGTGGGAGAGTCTTCATAGATCCCAAAGCCCTGCTGGTATGAGATTCCAGGCTATAGGAGTCCCAGCTTCTTTAACAAATGTGAGCTCCTCTCTCTCTTTCCAGACAGCTTCCATCCTACCACTCCACCCAGCCCCCAGCCCTGCCTCCCAACACGTCCTGTGCACAGCAGGCCCTGAGGATCTAGGGAGTTGTAAGAGCACTCTCTAGGCCTCTCTCTCCACAAGATAAACAACCAAATCCACCACTTCTGCCTTCCCATTACACTTTCTGAGCCCCTCAGCATCCTCCTTTACTGGTCTGTACCCCTGCCTCCCCAGAAATCTGCACTGATTCTCCTCCACTTCATCAAAGAACCTCCATCCCAGCCTGTCTTGTTACACCTGGGTGTGGCAGAGAGAAGCAGCCACAATGTGACACTCCACAAAACCTTGGGAAGATTAGGCAACTGCTGCTGGAGAGGTCACTCCGTGTGGCTGTGACTGTTGACCCTGAACATCTTGGAGTCTCAAATTCTGCTCCTCTTAGTATTTGTTTCATCTTTTCTTATTTGTCGGTCACCATTCCCCTCTACCCCAGGGACCATGTCTAATTCCCATCTGTGTTCTCTTTCCTAGCACTTAATACAGTGCTTTCACATAATAAGCCCTTAATAAATACTAAATACTATCACTACTACTACTACTACTACTACTACTACTACTACTAATAATAATGATGGCATTTATTAAGCGCTTACGATGTGCTGTTCTAAGCACCGAGGGGGATACACGGTGATCAGGTTGTCCCATGTGGGGCTCACAATCTTCATCCCCATTTTACAGATGAGGTAACTGAGGCTTAGAGAAGTGAAATGACTTGCCCAAAGTCACACAGCTGACAAGTGGTGAGGCCAGGATTCGAACCCATGACTCCAAAGACCGGGCTCTTTCCACTGAGCCATGGTGCTTCTACTTACTACTACTATTAATAATAATAATAATGGTATTTGTTAAGTGCTTATTATGTGCCAAGCACTGTTCTAAGCACTGGAGTAGTTGCGAGGTAATCAGATTGGACACAGTCCCTGTCCCTTATGGGGCTCACAGTCTCAATCCCCATTTTACAGATGAAGTAACTGAGACACAGACAAGTCACACAGGCACAGTGACTTCCTCAACGTCACACAGCAGATAAGTGGTGGGGCCAGGATTAGAACCCACGACCACTGACTCCCAAGTGGGTGTTCTTGTCACATGTGCCATGCTGTTTCTCATGCTTCTCATACAATTACACTACTACCACTACTTTTTGTGGGCAGGAAATGTACCACTTCTTTATTCTCTGCTTTCCAAGCACCCAGTTCACTGCACTTCACCAAGCTGATATGCTGTTGATACTACTAATATTTCTAAGTTTTAATGTTACTCTTTCTAGATGAAATAGAGAATTATCATGTCAAAAAAAGAATGATAATTGTTTTAACAATGAGGTAATTTGGGTAGTAACTAAATGAAAGAGTTCACATTGCTTTTCCATCCAAGGAAAATTGAGATTGCCTTATATGATATTGAGCCATAATGAAGTTCCCATTATTTTAGTGTATTTTCAATATACACTCCTTAATTTTGCTGACTATGGAATTAGTCAGACATGTCTTTTTAGATGATAGTCTTCTATGTGTGTGATTGTCCTGTATTAAAATTGCTGCCAATTAGCTACTATATCAACAGTGGCTAGAACAAATGACCTGAGCCCAATACTCTGAGATTCTTTACTATACACAATTCAGGAAAAGGTCTTTGATGGGAGACAAAGTTCTGAAGGGCAAATAAAATCTGTATCCAACTACTCCAAAGCATTTCCAACTAGTTAGCATGGCACGGATATTTTTTCACTCTCAAAATTAGTGACACATACTATTTTAATCCACAATATTCCTTTCCCTCCTCTAAGTGCAAGAGTGTCAGCAGTCAATCTGAAGGGCATTTCTTTCATTGTTTGATACATTAAAGAATAAACAATTAATCACAGGTATTCATTTCCTCTAACTGTAGATGAACAGTTGTATACCTGTAATGTCATGCACTGATATTCTCTCCTGAAGTAGTGTTGCATAAAATTTAAACTGCCCATCAGCCAGTCAGTCAATCATATATATTGAGTATTTTCAGCATGCACTGGCACTGTTCTAAGCACTAGGGAAAGTAAAATATAACAATATAATGACCACATTCCCTGCCCACAATGAGCTTACAATCTTTAGGGGGAGACAGACATTAATAAGAATAAATAAATTACAGATACGTAAATAAGTGTTGTGGGGTTGGGAGAGAGGATAAATAAAGGGAACAAGGCAGGACGACAGAAAAATGGAGAAGAAGAAAGGAGGGCTTAGGCAGGGAAGGATTTTTCGAGGAGATGTGCTTTAAATAAGGTCTTGAAGGAGGGGAGAGTAATTGTCTTTTGGCTATGAGGAGGGAGAGCAGTCCAGGCCAGAGGCAGGATGTGGGTGAGAGTCAATATGAGCTAGATGAGATTGAGGTACAGTGAGAAAGGTTAGCATTAGAGGAAAGGAGTGTGAGGGCTAGTTTCTAGTAGGACATTAGTGAGGTGAGGTAGGAAGGGGCAGGGTGGTTGAATGCTTCAAAGCCAATGGTGAGAAGTTTCTGTTGAGAAACCTGAGAAGAGGGGAAACATAGCATTAACGCTTTCATAGAAAAATGATTCAGGCGGTAGAGTGAAGTGTAGACTGGAGAGGAAAGAGACAGGAGGCAAGGAGGTCAGAAAGGAGAGTGATAGAATAATCAAGGCAGAATAGGATGTTATTGGATTAACATGGTAGAATTTTGGATGGCAAGGAAAGGGAGGATTTTAGCGATGTTGTGAAGGTCAGACCAACAAGATTTAGTGATTCATTCTTCTAACCCCACCTCACTGTACCTAGATCACATCTATCTAAATGCTGACCCTGCTCCCACATCTGGCCTGGGGAACCCTCTTCCCCTTCATATCCAACAGATCTCCACTCTCCTCATCTTCAAACCCTACTAAAATTCCATTTCCTTCAAGAGGTCTTCCCAGACTAAACCCTCATTTCCCCATCCTTTTCGGCCTCTCTTCTGCATTAACTCTGTCCTTGCATTTGTTACCATTCAGCACTTTAATACTCATCCCTACCCCAGCCCCTCAGCATTTATGTGCATATCCTTATAACCTCCAGCTTCCACTGGATCTAATTTATTTTAATATCTGTCATGTCTTCCCCTCTCGACTGTAAACTCTTGAGAGCTGGGACTGTTCCTACCAACTCCTTTGTATGTGAGAAAGCATGGCCTAATGGATAGGGCCTAATGGAATGAGCACAGGACTGGGAATTAGGGAGAACTGGATGCTAATCCCAGATCTGTCCCTTGCTTGCTGTGTGTCCTGGGACAAGTTATTTCACTTCTCTGTACCTCACTTTCCTCATCTATGAAACTGGGGATAATATACCTGTTCTACCTTCATACTAGACAGTGAGCCAACTTCATCATCATGTATTTCTACTCTGGGGCTTGGAGCCTAGTAATCTTAACTAATACCACAGTTATTATTACCTATCACCCCATTGCTACCTCTATTACCCACTGAATTCTCTGCCACTCCTTCTCTCTGTCCCCCCAACAAGGATGAGCTTGATTCTTCCATGCTGTAAGGTGATTTAATTTCAGGCCCGTAGGACAGAGCAGGCCAATGTACTTTCTCTTTCTCCCCCTGAGGTAGAATTGCCCAGCATTTAAATCTAAGAAAGCCATGAGATTCATCAGAAATGTTTACAAAGTCTATTTTTCTGAAACCCAAGTTCTCATGTTGTTTCTTGCAAATGAAATGCTCTGATAACCACCTCCATTTAATCACCACCTTTGAATGTTCATTAAATCCTGTTCCATAAATGAGTGAAGTTTCCTAAACAGGCACACAAAAGATATGAAATAGTCTGTGAGCCTGCTGTTGGGTAGGGACCATCTCTATATGTTGCCAACTTGCACTTCCCAAGCGCTTAGTACAGTGCTCTGCACACAGTAAGCACTCAATGAACATGATTGAATGAATGAATGAATAGAGCACGGCTCAGGTGGCAGAAGGTCAGGGTTCTTATCCTGGGTTGGCCACTTGTCTATCATGTGACCTTGGACAAGTCACTTCACTTCTCTGTGCCTCAGTTACCTCATCTGTAAAATGGGGATTAAGACTGTGAACCTGATTTAGGACAGGGACTGAGTCCAAGCTGATTTGCTTGTATTCCCTTCCAGTGCTTAGTACAGCGCCTGGCACATAGTAAGAGCTTAACAAACGCCACAATTATTATTATTACTGTGTTCTTCCAAGCACTTACTACAATGCTCTGTAAATAGTAAGCATCCAGTAAGTATCACTGCTAGATTGATTTGACAGATTGATCTATAGTTTAAACAGCAGCTGCTTGCCCCTCAGCCAGTCTTCTCACCAGACTGCAGAGTGAATTCCCCAGAAACTCCTGCAGTGCCCCCAAGCCCTTCTATACAGAGAAGATTAGCTTGGCCCCTCCGCAAGGATGACACACAAATTTGCAAAGCATTCAATATTTTTCTGACAGACAATTACTCTCCCCATCCTCAAAGCCTTACTGAAGACACATCTCCTCCAAGAGGCCTGTCTAAGCCCTCATTTTCTCTTCTATCACTCCCTTCTGCATCGTGTTGACTTGCTGCCTTTTTTATCCCCCCCACCTCAGCCCCACAACACTCATAATAATGATGGTTTTTGTTAAGCGCTTACTATGTGCCAGGCACTGTACTAAGTGCTGGAAATGGATACAAGTAAATCGTGTTGGACACAGTCCCTATCCCATGTGGAGCTCACAGTCTCAATCCCCATGTTGTACTCTCCCAATCACTTAGGACAATGTTCTGCACATAGCAATTGCTCGATAAATACAATTGACAGTCTGATTGACAATCCCAAACATGCCCCTAGACATGTCCAGAGCCACAACAGCTGTTGAGAAACGTTTGTTTACCATCTTATTCTTAGATGGTGAGGTCCTGTAAGACCAATTATTCCTCAATAAACACAACTGACCAACTGACCAGGAATGTGTCTAATTTCACCTGTGTTCTTTTTCCCTAGAACTTAGTATTTTTTGATAGAATGGGCAGCAAATAAATACTATTACTGCAAATACTCCTATTACAATAACTACTACTATTACTACTTTTAGTACTATTACTACTATTACTATTCCTTTATTACTACTATTGCAGCTGTTACTAACTCTGTTAGCAGATCTGATTTCTAGCCCTGGCTCTTAAAATGGAGAATGCATGCAGGGGCTATACCATCAGTGGTGAAGTTTTAGGACAGTGCAAGTGCTTAGTACAGTTCTCTGCACACAGTAAACACTCAATATATACCATTGATTGATTGATTTAGGACAAAGAGCAACCTAGGTATTTTGAGAGGTGGACAAACCTTAAAGGAATCCTGACAAATAGCTGGTTAACGTGGATGGTGAAGATCATGGACACTACTTAGTCAGCTGACTGGTGATTTCTGAGTCTAAGACAGTTTTGGCTTCATTCCATAAATGCTTCAGCAGTCCTGCATTCAAAACAAACAAACAAACAAAAAGCCTCCACCTGTGTTTCAGACCCCATTCCCTCTCACCTTATAAAAACTCATCCCTTCCCTCCTTCCTTTCTTAACTTCCATCTTCAACCGCTCACTCTCCAGCGGCTTCTTCCCCTCTGTCTTCAAACATGCCCAATGTCTCCCCCATCCTAAAATAACCCTCTCTTGATCCCACTGCCCCAACCAGTTATCGCCCTATTTCCCTCCTACCCTTCCTTTCCAAACTCCTAAAGTGAGTCATCTACACTGGCAGCCTCGAATTCCTCAACTCCAACTCTCTCCTGGACCCCCTCCAATCTGTCTTCCATCCGCTCCACTCCACCAAAACTGTCCTCTCAAAGGTCACCAATGACCTCCTTTTCCTAAATCCAATGGCTTCTACTCTATCATAATCCTCCTCGACCTCTCAGCTGCCTTTGACACTGTGGACTATCCCCTTCTTCTCAACACATCATCTAACCTTGGCTTCATGGACTCCGTCCTCTCCTGGTCCTCCTCTTACCTCTCTGGCCGTTCATTCTCAGTCTCCTTCGTGGGTTCCTCCTCCCCCTCCCATCCCCTAATCTTCGTGGTTCCTCAACGGTCAGTTCTTGGTCCTCTTCAGATCTCCATCTACACTCACTCCCTTAGTGAACTCATTCGCTCCAATAGCTTCAAATATCACCTCTACGTAGATGACACCAAAATCTACATCTCCTCCCCTGTTCTCTCTCCCTCCTTCCAGTCTTGTACCTCCTCCTGCCTTCAGGACATCAGCTGGATGTCCGCCCACCACCTAAAACTCAATATGTCCGAGACTGAGCTCCTTATCTTCCCTCCCAAACCCTGTCCTCTCCCTGACTGTCCCATCACTGTGGATGGCACTGCCATCCTTCCCATCTCAAAAGCCCACAACCTTGGTGTGATCCTTGACTCCACACTCTTATTCACCTCATATGTTCAATCTGTCACCAAAACCTGCCAATCTCACCTTCACAACATTGCCAAGATCCACCCTTTCCTCTCCACTCAAACTGCTACCTTGTTAGTACAATCTCTCATCATATCCCAACTGGATTACTGCATCAGTCTCCTTTCTGATCTCCCATCCTTCTGTCTCTCCCTGCTTCACTCTGCTGCCCGGATTATCTTTCTAAAGAAACACGCTGTGCATATCACCGCCCCCCTCAAAAATCTCCAGTGGTTGCCTATTAACCTTGGCATGAAGCAAAACTCCTCACTATTGGCTTTAAAGCTCTCCATCACCTTGCACCCTCCTACCTTACCTCCCTTCTCTCCATCTAGAGCCCAGCCCGCACACTCCACTCCTCTCCTCTTGATGCTATTGATACCTGTTTATTTGTTTTGTCTTGTTTGTCTCCCCCTTCTAGACTGTGAGCCCGTTGCTGGGTAGGGATTGTCTTTATCTGTTGCTGAATTGTACTTTCCAAGCCCTTAGTACAGTGCTCTGCACAAAGTAAGCACTCAATAAATACAGCTGAATGAATGAAAGAATGAATGAAAAGCCTTACCTGTATTTTCCAATGTTCTACAACCCTGTGCCTACTCACTTGCATTTTGTGCCCCAGTAGGGAAACTGATTGGCAGAACTAAGAGATTACCAGCAGCACTGCACAAAACAACTATCACTATAATCAATTCCTCTGGGAAGATTTTCAGTACAGAAGCCTCAGGCACAGGGCTCATCTATCACTGTCCATGGGAGGGCCATCACCAGTTTCGAAGAAGGCTTTTCTTTGGCGAAATCCAGCTGGATCTCACGTTATTTTTTACTACCATAAGGCAATAGGAAATCATCATGAACAATTATGGATGACCTTTCTAAGTATTCCATATGGATACTGTCTAATATTTCCAAAATAATGCCTGGGAGACAGAGTATATGAATATATGAAAAAATAATTTGCTAAAAATTCTAAGGCCAGATACAAACAATTTAGGAGCTATAAAACAGAATTGCACTTTTAAGAAGCTAATGGTTTCTTTAGTAGTGCTAGGAAGACCAGATTAACTGGGTAATTTAGTCAAATCTCTACCCATTTTGAGTGCAACAAAAGCAGCCACGGAAGAGTTTGCTGCTTAATTAATTTTGTCTTCTCTTCAGGACACTGGGGTCAGGTAGATGTTAACTCTTCAGATTAAGAGTTACTTTCTTTACCATTCCAAATTTACACTGAAATAAATCTGAAACAAACTGAAATTGCATATTAAATTCCTGGTGACCTGAAATTACAGTGGGTTCAAGGACTGCAGGTTAAATACAAACTCACCTATTATTTAAGGCATGCTGAGTTCAGAATTGGCAATTTAACTCTTCTTCCTATGTAGGAGATATCCTTTATTGCAGGAGACTAGAGAAAGCTCCTCTACCTCATTCAAAACAGAAAAAAGCAAAGCTGCTGTTTAGTACTTTTGCACTGGGATTTGGGGCATTAGCTGCTCAGAAGAGTATTACCTGGGAGTTTCTTAAGGTAATTGACTATATCAGCAAATAGGAGATTGTACAAAACTCACATGAAATCTCAAGACAAATTGGTTTGAAAGTATTGGAAGGAAAAGTGAATCTCAAATGAACTGCATTCAGAAGAAACTTTGTGCATTAAAAAAAGTTTTATTTTTGTGCAAGCAACATTTATCAATTTTTGGATTGAAATGGATTCTCTCCTTCCCCAAACTCTCTGAAAGTTTCAGATGTTCTCCTCCATTGATTATTTAGTGACAGTACTTATTTCTCCTACTTCATTCACAAGTCTTCCTTATTGTTATTGATCAACAAATGAACTTGGTGAAATTAGTCATCTAAAGGTTTGGAAAGATATTTATATACCAAATTACACAGATGAAGGAATCTTCAAATGAGTTGTAAATTGCACTTTATCATATTCAAGTTATTGATTAGCCAGAGAAAAATAGCAATTATGCTTTTCATCATTTGCTGTTCAAAACTTATTGATGTTCAAACTTCAGCACACACACAATTCACCACTTAAAGTTCTAGGGAGTTTTAGAGAAGCCCCGTCACCTGGCTGACAAAAATCTCTGATTGCCCCTTTTCTACATGTTGGGAAAAGAGAATATTAATATCAGCTTCCAAATTATTCAAGCTTTTAATTTCAAACAAAAGGATACATTGGCATATATTCCTTGAATATAGCACTATGAATATATGCTATCCAGATCCTCTCATATAATCTATGATCAATACAGAAATGGTGCCAAATGTACGATTTGTGAATAAAACCGCAAATTCTATAGGGCATTAATTTGTGTCATATATCACCTGATTTGGCTGGGTGACACTTGTCCCGATTGCATATCTAATACATTGCCAGACAACTCATGTAATGGCATTTCTCCTACGTAATTGATATATGAATCAAGTTAAGAGTTATACAACAGAATATTAGGGAGTTTCCCTGCCAATCAGGTTCCCTACTGGGAAACAAAATGCAACTGAGTAGGCACAGGGTTGCAGCACATTAGAAAATGCAGGCAACGTTTTCCATTTGTTTGTATGTTTGTTTCGAATGCAGGATCCATTGATAGCTGAAGTATATTTATATATATATATATATATTCATATTAGGGAAACTCCCTAGTTTGTATATATATGGTATGTATGTACTAGTATGTATGTGCATATACATATATATATATATATATATATATACACATACATATTCATGCTATATATGAGAGAGAGAGAGAGAGAGAGACAAAAAGGTGTGGGGGGAGAAAGATACAGAGACAGAGACAGACTAGTAGCTCTTCATTTCAAAAGCATTTGTATTATATTCACATGAGACACTGGGGAAAAAATGAAATGATAGCCTCACATCAAAACAAATATCCATTCCCCTCCTCTCTTTTGGTCCTTATTGTTTTGTTTCCCTATTTGCATGTCTCAATCATTCAGTATTTATTGAGCATCTACCATGCACATGTCTAGGGCTTGGGACAGTACACAGAAGATTTGATCCCTGTCCAAAAGGAATTTACAGTTTAAAGATGGCTAGAATTCTTGCCTCTAGCCTGTGAAGTTTTTTTCCCCAATAATTTCCTTGGTCTCTACAGACGTACAGCAAGATAATGGTATTTCCTAAGCACTTACTATGTGCCAGACACTGTACTAAGAGCTAGGGTGGACACAAGCAAATCAGGCTGGACGCAGTCCCGCTCCCACAAGGAGCTCACAGACTCAATACCCATTTTAGATATAATAATAATGATAATGGCATTTATTAAGCGCTTACTATGTGCAAAGCACTGTTCTAAGCACTGGGGAGGTTACAAGGTGATCAGGTTGTCCCACGGGGGGCTCACAGTCTTAATCCCCATTTTACAGGTGAGGTAACTGAGGCGCAGAGAAGTTAAGTGACTTGCCCAAAGTCACACAGCTGACAACTGGTGGAGCCGGCATTTGAACCCCTGGCCTCTGACTTCAAAGCGTGTGCTCTTTCCACTGAGCCATGCTGCTTCTCCATAAGGTAAGGTAACTGAGGCCCAGAGAAGAGAAGGGACTTGCACAATGTCACACAGCAGACAAGTGGCAGAGCTGGGATGAGAACCCATGACCTCCTGACTCGCAAGCCCGTGCTCTTTCCACTAAGCCACGCTGCTTCTCTAGTGAAAGAGTGTGAGCCCCATGTGGGACAGGGGATGTGTCCAACCTGATTTACTTGTATCCACTCCAGTGTTTAGAATAGCGTTTGGCCCATAGTAAGCACTTAACAAGTACCACACGTAGAGAAGTGGCATGGAATAGTGGATAGATCCCGCACCTGCGAGTCAGAAGGTCATGGGTTCTCATCCCAGCTCTGCCACTTGTCTGCTCTATGACCTTGGGAAAGTCACTTCTCTGTGCCTCAGTTAGCTCATCTGTAAAATGGGGATTAAGACTGTGAGCTCCACGTGGGACAGCCTGATTATCTAGTATCTACCCGGAAGTCACTTCCCTGTGCCTCAGTTAGCTCATCTGTAAAATGGGGGTTAAGACTGTGAGCCCCACATAGGACAGCCTGATTATCTTGTATCTACCCCAATGCGTAGAATAGTGCTTGGCACATAGTAAGCGCTTAACAATTACCATTATTATTATTATCTCCATTTTACAGATGAGGTAATTGAGGCACAGGGAAGTGAAATGACTTGCCCATGGTCACACTGCAGACATGAGGTAGAGCTGGGATTAGAACCCAGGTCCTTCTGAGTCCCAGGTCCATACCCTATCAACTAAGCCTCTCTTCCTCCCTTCAAAGCCTTACTGAGAGCTCACCTCCTCCAGGAGGCCTTCCCAGACTGAGTCCCCTCCTTCCTTTCCCCCCTCCCCCCATCCCCCCCACCTTACCTTCTTCCCCTCCCCACACCACCTGTATATATGTTTGTACATATTTGTTACTCTATTTATTTTACTTGTACATATTTGCTATTCTATTTATTTTATTTTGTTAATATGTTTTGTTTCGTTGTCTGTCTCCCCCTTCTAGACTGTGAGCCCGCTGTTCCAACTTGTACTTCCCAAGTGCTTAGTACAGTGCTCTGCACACAGTAGGCGTTCAATAAATATGATTGATTGATTGATTGGGTAGGGACCGTCTCTCTATGTTACCAACCTGTACTTCCCAAGCACTTAGTACAGTGCTCTGCACACAGTAAGCACTCAATAACATGGCTCAGTGGAAAGAGCATGGGCTTTGGAGTCAGAGGTCATGGGTTCGAATTCCGCCTCCCCCACATGTCTGCTGTGTGACCTTGGGCAAGTCACTTAACTTCTCTGAGCCTCAGTTACCTCATCTGTAAAATGGGGGTTAAGACTGTGAGCCCCACATGGGACAACTTGATCACCTTGTAACCCCTGCCCCAGCGCTTAGAACAGTGCTCTGCACATAGTAAGCCCTTAACAAATGCCATTATTATTATTATTATTATTAATAAATACAATTGAATGAATGAATGAATGAATGATGCTTCACATATGTTCTTCATGTTTATTGTTGTCACTGTGATGGTGCTGTTTTATCAATGTTCGCAGGAGTGGATGATAAGGCCAATGCATGGTCATGACTGACAATTATTCTGAATTGTGCTCTAGAAAGATTTTCTTTTGCTGCATTGTTGAATTTACCTACAGTTTTTGGTGCCGCTTTTTTGGTCCTGCTTCTTACCGTCAGTCTTCTTGCTATCAAAACCCTCATCACATATCTGATTGCCACAAAGCAGCTTGATGCCTTCTTTGCTATAATCCAATTTTCCATTGCTCTGCCCTGCCATTTGAGGCATAGCTAAACACTGTATCTTTAATGCATTTCTTCTGTTCATCTCTTCTGCTATTATCCCTTTCTGGATCTCACAGAAAAGCTGCTTGGCTATCTTTACTAATCAGATGAGGATTACTTCAGTGCTGTTGGTCTGAAAACCTTCTAGACTCTCACTGCATGTGACCCTGCCCTAGCCATTAATATCAAGAACCATGCATAGGAGGAGCTTATTCATTCATTCATTAAATCATATTTATTGAGCACTTACTGTGTGCAGAGCACTGTACTAAGTGCTTGGGAAGTACACGTTGGCAACATATATATAGAGACAATCCCTACCCAACAATGGGCTAGAAGAGCTCTAGCATATAGTGGAAAAAGCACTGACCTGAGAGGAACTGGGCTCTAATCCAGGCTCCGTCACCTGTCTGCTGTGTGACCATAGGTAACTAACATAGCTTCTCTGTACCTCAGTTACCTCATCTGTAAAATGGGGATTAAAGCTGTGAGCCCTATGTGGACATGGACTGCATCCAACTTGATGATCTGGTATCTACCTCAGCACTTAGTACGGTGCCTGACCCATAGTAGATGCTTAACTAATACCATAAAAAACAATAATAAATACACAAAAATATCTGTGGTAGGTCCAGGTCTTATAGGCATAAAGAAGCTGAACCCTACAATTTCCTGATACCTTCAGTTTTGTCTGGAAAGCAAGCAAACTCTTCTCCTGAAGTTAGGAACTCCTACTGAAGTGTCCTATTCGAATAGGAGGTCCAGAACATTAGTTACTAGTTGCAATTCGCAACACAGAAATTCAGGCCAAATCCTAACCCTGAGATTCTTTTTATTTCTTATCCCTCTTTTCTTCAATTCTGCAGCAAGTATCTGTTTTTTATATGATGAAGAGATAAAGAAAAGTTGATTACTTTTCTGAGAAAGAATAGAATATGGAGTTTCCTGAGTAGGTAAAATGGTTACTTGAAAAACTTGGGAGGACTTGCCGGGAATGAACTGAATTGTTTGCAGAGAGTGCGGAAGAGGTACAGCAAATCTCAGAGGATGGAGATGAGATTATAAAACATTATTTACTCTTCAAAATTCAAAAAAAATAATCAAGCTGCAAACCTGTATGTATAGTATAACAACTCTGATCCATTACTTGCTATTAGAAGGAATTTCCACTGTCCGCTAAGTTGATCTTCACTTATCTTTCAACCAGTTTCTAACATATATTTATTGACAACAGAATCAAGCTTCCTATATTTATTATGTTCACAATCATATATTCAATCAATCAATTATATTTATTGAGTGCTTACTATGTGCAGGGCACTGTACTAAGTGCTTGTAAGAGTACAATACAACAAAATTAGCAGACGTGTTTCCTGACCAAAATGATCTAACAGTCTAAAGGGGAAGACAGATACTAATATTAATAAATAAGTAATTTATAATATGTAATTTAAAGATATGTCCATAAGTGCTGTGGAGTTGGATATGAGGAGACTATCATATCCAAGATGCCAATAGTCAATTGCCAATTGACTATTGGCAATTTCCAGCTCGTTCAATCAATCGATCATATTTATTGAGTACCTTCTGTGCAAAGCACTCTGCTAAGTGCTTGGGTGGGATCGGCATGATAGCTCCTCTCAAGAACTTCATTGGAAACAGACTGTGCTGGAATTAAGCTGGAGCCATTCAGAAATTGGCTTTGGAATAAGAAATGTTCCTAAGAAGTGCAGAGCAGGTAGTGTGGAAGAGGGCAGCATTGAATGTCATGCTGACTGTCTTCATCAACTAAAACTGAACACATAGAAGCTCCTGATGTTGAAGGTGTTGCAGTTATCAAACATGGTAGAGGCAGGTCTTGACAGAATTTTGAACATAAATTAATCTTCATTTGTTTCTTGGATTTCTTTTTTTCAGCACACAGCTTTTCAATCAGTATTCTGCTCTGTATGATGTTCTGAGATCTCAATCCATGTTTATATCATATTCTGAGCAAAAAAAAAAGGAACAACATCCTCCAAAATGCGCATGTCCAAAAGATGCTCCAGTTAACGTTTTACCTGATGAGTCTTTGTCACTGCGATTGGCACAGTCTTCTTTCAGGGCTTCCTGCCAATCCATGCACAGTGATGTCCTTTTTATGGACAGGATAGGCTTTTTTTAAATTTTCAAGACTAGTCCTGTGGAGAGATGCCCCTTTGTACCAGTTAGCGCTCCCCATATTCCCAGGTTGTCTACCTGATTGGGACAGTTCCCGTTCCGCAACCTTGTAGTGTAGCAGTTCTGTGTCCTTGCTGTGAGTTGCTCAGGTGGAGGGAGGGAAAGAATTCACAGATAGGGCACTGTTCCCACACTCCATCCCCTCGCCCCCTCCATACATCTAGTGCAACCAGGAGCTGGGGACCCCAAAAGTCTTGGCAGGGGGGCCTGCGCTCTGTGTTGCTCAGAAGGGTGGGTGGGGGGGAAGAATTCACAGATAGGGCACTCTTCCCACAAGTCCTCAGTGTCTCAACTTTTGCTTCCCTTGATTGATGGTTTTGGAGGTGAGTTCAAAACTAAAACTTGCAATATTGTCGATATTTTTGCCTTCCCCAAAATCAGTGAGGGAAGGTGCATTCTCACCATCAGTTGCTTTAATACCCTGATCGATGGTTCACTGAATGTAGGATGCCTTGAATTTTGCAAGAAAATACTGGTTTGTGGATTGCAGACTGAAGGCAGCATTTGGAGGGAGGAAGATAATTATAACATACTGAAAATCAGAAAGAACGGCTGGATAACCTGGCGCAATATCAAAGAACTTGTTGGTCAAGTTATATTTGGCACAGTACACTACATTCTGCTATAATATGGGGAATGCATTCCTTTCCAACCTCACAATTAAGAAAAGTCAAATGATAGTACACTTGGTTTGAAGGATGCTGCTGCTATTGCATATAGATGTATGATCATTTCTCAAGACATAACGTTTTGTTTTTCCAGATAGGTTGGCATTGTCAGAATGTTTGTTATTTACTATGTCCAATACACATAGTGAAAAGCTGGATGGAAATTAAAGAGTGAAGAAGGCCAGTAGGAATACAAAAAAGAGCTGGCTAAAATGGGCAACAAAGATCACAGTAGCTGCCAAGGCAGTTACTCTGACATTTGTCTGCTGGCCTGTGGCACTCTGGGACAGCATCAGCATTATGTTGTAGTAATTTTGGCTGTAAATATATCTCATATACAAAATTCTCACAGGACCTTTGCAGGCTCCTATCCATGTGCTCGCTTGCTGCATTAATTGCACTACCTAGAACATAAATGGCAGAGAAGAAAGTGAAAGTGATGCTTAGCAAGCCCCTGGTATTATAATCAATTTCTCTACATATTGGACATAGACTTATTGCTCATTTATAATGACAACTATTCATCTCCCGTCACTGACCTATATCAAAATCAATCAATCAATGGTATTTATTCATTCATTCATTCAATCGTATTTATTGATCGCTTACTGTGTGCAGAGCACTGTACTAAGCACTTGGGAGAGTACAATACAACAAAATTAGTCAACACATTCCCTACACAAGGTTAGTTTACAGTCTAGAGGGGGAGGAAGACATTGATATGAATAAATAATTTATAACATATAATTTAAATATATGTATATAGGTGTTGTGGGGTTGGAGTGGGGCAAATATCAAATGTCCAAAGGTCATATATCCAAGTACAAAGATGATGCACAACGGAGAGTGAGTTGGGAAAAGAGGGTTTAGTGAAGAATTGTTACATTATTGATGAAGGAAGGACCATGAATGCAATTGAAAAAGTTGAAAACCATTTCTGTCTCTCTGTCTCTCCCTTTGTAAGAAGCATCATGGGTTAGTGGAAAGAGCAGAGGCTTGGGGGTCAGAGGACATAGGTTCTAATCCCCTTCTGCCACTTGTCTGCTGTGTGGCCTTGGGCAAGCTCCTTAACTTCTCTGTGCATCAGTTACCTCATCTGTAAAATGGGGATTAAAACTGTGAGCCCTAAATGGGGCAACCTGATGCCCTTGTATCTACCCCAGTGCTTAGAACAGAGCTTGGCACATAGTAAGTGCTTAACAAATACCATTATTATTAGTATTATTAATACGTTCCTTAGGAAGAGATAGCATGACCTAGGGAAGAGCACCAGATCAGGAGCTAAGGGACCTGGGTTCTAATCCCAGCTCCGCTACTTGCCTGCTTTGCAATTTTGGATAAGTCACTTGTTATCTTTAAGCCTTTGCTTCGTCTTCTATAAAATGGGATTCAATTCCAGTTCTCCATCAATCAACGGTATTTCTTGAGCACTTATTGTTTACAGAGCACTGTACTCAATGTTTGGAAGAGTATAATACAACAGGGTTAGTAGTCACATTTTCTGCCCACAGTCTAGTGGGAGAGACAGACATTAATATAAGGAAATGGTTTACAGATGTATTCATCAGTGCTGTGGGGAGGAGGATGGGTGAATATCAAGTACTCAGTGGGTATGGATCCAAGTGAATGGATGACACAGAAGGGAGAGAGAGTCAGGGAAAAGAGGGCTTAATTGATGGGAGGAGATTCAATCATATTTATTGAGCGCTTACTGTGACCTAAATGTGAGATGTGACCTAAATAAGGCTGTGAAGGTGGGGTTAGTGGTTGTCAGGTGACCTGGAGTCGGAGTGAGTTCCAGGCCAGAGAGAAGATGTCAGAAAGGGGTTGGCAGTTTCTGTTCTCCCTCTTTTTTAAATTGTGAGACCCACTGGGGCAGGGACTGTGCCTGACCTGATTAAGTTGGATCTACCCCAGGGCTCAGAACAGAGCTTATCACATAGTAAATACTTAACAATTATCACAGTTATTACTGGAAAAACAACCCAAGGACTTGTTCTTTCTGCAGTACGATAAACACCCATCCTTATCCCAAAGAAACAATATTATTTGGCAATACACTGAATGTATGATCAGCACAGCTTAAGAAAGTTCCCCAAAAGGTGATCTAAGCGTTGCCTGCCTCATAGAGCTTAAACCTGACTCACCAGGAGACTGTGCCTAGTGAATCTGTATCTTGTGGGACAATGACAAATAGAAAGAAAATAACAATAAAAATGATGAAACACTAGTCTTTTAGACTGTGAGCCCAATGTTGGGTAGGGACTGTCTCTATATGTTGCCAATTTGTACTTCCCAAGCGCTTAGTACAGTGCTTTGCACATAGTAAGCGCTCAATAAATATGATTGATTGATTGATTGATAGTATACTACTGGAAAGTGATAACAACCTTCATCCCTAAGGAAAGCCGGCACTCAATGTTTGTAAAGTGCCCAGACACCAACTCTAATGGCGGCACTGGATAAGCCTAGAGAACCTGAAGAGAGCCAGCTCCCAGGGACAGGTGCTAGGTATTGAGGCCGGGGTTTGTGTTTATGTACTCTAATGTATGTATTCTTCTAAAAGCTTAGTACAGAGCTGTGCACACAGTAAATCCTCAGTGAATGGATTGATTGATTGAGAGGTCTCCCCTCTTCAGCACAACACTGTTCAGGTGTTAGATATTAATTCACACCATCCTTAGGCTCTGTTAGGTGACCAGCCAATTACTTGCATCTGACTCTAGATCGAAACAACTTCACTATGATCATTAGAAAGGCCTAGTGGTGTCAGAAGGCCCCGGGTTCTAATCCCAGCTCTGCCATTTGTCTGTTGTGTGACCTTGGGCAAAGTCACATCACTTCTTTGGCCCTCAGTTCCCTCATCTGTAAAATGGGGATTAAGACTGTGAGCCCTATGTGGGACAGGGAATGTGTCCAACCTGAATTGCTGGTATTCACTCCAGTACTTAGTAGAGTGCTTGAGACTATAACAATACCACAGTTATTATTATTAGTAGTAGTAATTGTACATGGGCCCTGATAATGGCAAATGAGAGTAAAGAAATATTCTATAAGGCTCTATCAATCAATCAATCAATCAATCGTATTTATTGAGCACTTACTGTGTGCAGAGCACTGTACTAAGCACTTGGGAAGTACAAGTTGGCAACATATAGAGACAGTCCCTACCCAACAGTGGGCTCACAGTCTAGAAGGGGGAGACAGAGAACAAAACTAAACATATTAACAAAATGAAATAAATAGAATAGATATGTACAAGTAAAATAAATAAATAGAGTAATAAATATGTACAAACATATATACATATATACAGGTGCTGTGGGGAAGGGAAGGAGGTAAGACGGCGCTAGATAGGCTCAGAATATCTACTCCCAATTCCACCACGATAAACATCATGGGAGATTTCAACCTAGAGGTAGGCAGTCAAGCTGAAACAGAAAAAATAAATTGACCCAAAATGTTCTGGAAAGATAAATAGTAATGTCCTATTTTTCTACTCAGCAAATGTCCCAACATCATCTCCCAAGCACTAAAAACCATCTCTACCTCTCTAATAGGACAAACACTATGAATCTAATCAAAAACATGGCACCTCGTAGATTATAGCATTGTGTGTCAGTACTCTTGAAAGACACAGAGATCACTGCAGTCCTGCAAGAGGCTGAGAAGTGAATGGCTCATCAGCTCTTATACTCCCTTCTCTATAATCCTCAGGATAAGCAGGGCTGGGAACAAGGTCTTGTCCTGCCCAAACATTTTCTATACTGCCATTAAAAGGTGCAATCAGAGATCTATAATAATAATAATAATAATAATAATAATAATAATAATAATAATAATAATAATGATGGCATTTGTTAAGCACTCACTATGTGCAAAGCACTGTTCAAAGTTCTGGGGAGGATACAAGGTGATCAGATTGCCCCACGAGGGGCTCACAATCTTAATCCCCATTTTACAGATGAGGTAACTGAGGCACAGAGAAGTTAAGTGACTTGCCCAAAGTCACACAGCTGACAATCGGTGGAGCTGGGATGGAACCCATGACCTCTGATTCCCATGCCCGTGCTCTTTCCACTGAGCCACACTGCTTCTGATCTATCAATCAATGGTATTTATTAAACACTTGCTGTGTGTAGAGCACTATACTAAGCACTTGGGAAAGTACAGCTGTATCAGCTATGTGACCCTTGGGCAAGTCACTTAACTTTTCTGCTCCTCAGTTACTTCATCTGTAAAATGGGGATTAAGTCTGTGAGCCCCACGTGGGACAACCTGATTATCTCATATCAACCCCAGATCTTAGAACAGTGCTTGGCAATAGCAAGCGCTGAACAAATGCCATCATTATTATTATTATTACAACAGAATTAGTAGATTGATCCCTGTCCATATAGAACTCACAGTCTACAGGAGGCAATAGACATTCAACTAGACTGCGGGCAGGGGAAATAAGACATTGAAAAGTGTAGTGGGGCTGGGGTAAGGATTAAAGTGCTTAAGGAGTAATAATAATAATAATAATAATAATAATAATAATAATAATAATGACATTTATTAAGTGCTTACTAAGTGCAAAGCACTGTTTTAAGCTCTGGGGAGGATACAAGGTGATCAAGTTGTCCCATGGGGGGCTCACAGTCAATCCTCATTTTACAGATGAGGTAACTGAGGCACAGAGATGTTAACTGACTTGCCCAAAGCCAAACAGCTGACAAATTGAACTGATTTGAACCCACAATCACTGACTCCAAGCCCGTGCTCCTTCCACTGTGCCATGCTGCTTCTCTGTACACAGCCAAGTGCATAGCTGGTACAGAAGGGAAGGTGAATAGAGGAAAATGAGGATTTAGTCTAGAAGGAGACAAGATTTTAGGAGGAGATTTGCCTGGTGAAGTCAAAATATGCTTCCAGTCCACTGGAAAACTCTTCCAGATCAACAGACTGTGAGCATTATCAAAGTGTTTCAAGCAGTGGTTCAGGAATTGGTTTATGTGGAAGACTGTGGCCTGGAGGCACATACACATGGAAATGATTATGAATTGCTTTCCTGTTGCAGTGCAAAGCTGAGGCTGACAGTAAGTCTGATGGAGCTGTGTGGCTTAGTGAGAATCAGTATGTGCCTAATAGAAAGAAGTCTTCCCTGACTGAGCCCACATCCCCCCACAGTATACTCCCATCCTACCACATTACCAATGAACACACCCCACCCCAACAGTGCTTGTGTATATATCATTATACTCGGTTCCTTCTCTTACCTGTAATTAATTTACATCAATCAATCCTTCAATCAGTTGTATTTGTTCAGTGCTGTTTGCTGAGCCCTCTACTAAGCACTTGGTAGACTATAATGTAACAGAGAAGGTACACAAGTTCCCTGCCCACAACAAGTTTACAGTCTAGAGGGAGAGACAGACAAAATAAAGAATGGATATGAGCATAAGTGCAGTGGGGCTAAGGGTGGGTTGAATAAAGGGTACAAATCTAAGTTCAAGGACAACACAGAAGGGAGAGAGAGAGTAGAGAGGTGTAGAACTAGCCGAGGAAGACCTCTTGGAAGAGATGTGGTTTCAGTAAGACTCTGAAAGTGGGAAGAGTTGTTGCTAATAAGATGAAAGGGGATTTGAGTTCCAGGCCAGAGAAGAGATATGGATAAGGGGTCAGCAGAGAGATAGATGAGATCGAGTTACAGTGAATACGTTGCTATTAGAGGAGTGAAGTATGTAGGCTAGGTTGTTAGGAAACAGGAAATCTGTGCCAGTAGGTCAGTAAGAGTAGAAGCAGCATGGCCTAATGAAAAGAACACAGGTCTGGGAACCGGAGGACTGGGTTCTGATCTCAGCTCTGCCTCCTGTTTGCTGTGTGACCTTGTGTGACCTGTGTGACCTTGGGCAAATCGCTTCTTGGGCAAATCAGGCAGAAACTCCTCACCCTGGGCTTCAAGGCTCTCCGTCACCTCGCCCCCTCCTACCTCACCTCCCTTCTCTCCTTCTACAGCCCACCCCGCACCCTCCGCTCCTCTGCCGCTAATCTCCTCACTGTGCCTCGTTCTCGCCTGTCCTGCCATCGACCCCTGGCCCACGTCCTCCCCCGGGCCTGGAATGCCCTCCCTCTGCCCAACCGCCAAGCTATTTCTCTTCCTCCCTTCAAGGCCCTACTGAGAGCTCACCTACTCCAGGAGGCCTTTCCAGACTGAGCCCCTTCCTTTCTCTCCCCTTCGTCCCCCTCTCCATCCCCCCCATCTTACCTCCTTCCCTTCCCCACTGCACCTGTATATATGTATATATGTTTGTACATATTTATTACTCTATTTATTTATTTATCTTACTTGTACAAATCTATTCTATTTATTTTATTTTGTTAGTACGTTTGGTTTTGTTGTCTGTCTCCCCCTTCTAGACTGTGAGCCCGCTGTTGGGTAGGGACTGTCTCTATGTGTTGCCGACTTGTACTTCCCAAGCACTTAGTCCAGTGCTCTGCACACAGTAAGTGCTCAATAAATACGATTGATTGATTGATTGATTCTCTGTGCCTCAGTTACCTAGTTTGTAAAGTGGGGATTAAGAATGTGAACCCTATGAGCTACAGGGACTGTCCAACCTCATTACCTTGTATCTACTCCAGCACTTAATACAGTGTCAGATACATAGTAAGTGCTTAACAAATACCATAAAAAAATCAGTGAGGTAAGATAGTTGAGGGCAAGTTGATTGAGTGCTTCAAAGCCAATGATAGGGTGTTTCTGTTGCATACATAGATGGATGGGCAATCAATCAAGGAGGGGGTGAGGTGATGGAGAGCCTTGAAGCCCAGGGTGAGGAGTTTCTGCCTGATCTGCAGATTGATTGGTAGCCACTGGAGATTTTTGAGGAGGGGAGTAACATGCCCAGAGCGTTTCTGCACAGAGATGATCCGGGCAGCAGCTTGAAGTATGGATTGAAGTGGGGAGAGACAAGAGGATGGGAGATCAGAGAGAAGGCTGATGCAGTAGTCCAGACGGGATAGGATGAGAGCTTGAATGAGCAGGGTATCGGTATGGATGGAGAGGAAAGGGCGGATCTTGGCAATGTTGCGGAGCTGAGACCGGCAGGTTTTGGTGACGGCTTGGATGTGAGGGGTGAATGACAGAGCAGAGTCGAGGATGACACCAAGGTTGCGGGCTTGTGAGACGGGAAGGATGGTAGTGCCATCAACAGAGATGGGAAAGTCAGGGAGAGGGCAGGGTTTGGGAGGGAAGACAAGGAGTTCAGTCTTGGAACCACTTACGGCTCTCGAGGAGTGGGGAAACATGGAATGAATTTTTTTTAAAAAACGATACAGTCAGCAGAATGAGGTATGGACTAGGGTGGGGAGAGACAGGAGTCAGGGAGGTCAGCAAGGGCCCTAATGCAATAATCAAGGCAGAATAGGCTAAGTGCTTGGATCAACATGGTGGCAGTTTCGATGGAGAGGAAAGGGTGATTTAAGCCAAGCTGTGGGCAGACCATTCATTCATTCATTCATCATCATCATCATCAATCATATTTATTGAGCGCTTACTGTGTGCAGAGCACTCTACTAAACGCTTGGGAAGTACAAGTTGGCAACGTATAGAGACATTCCCTACCCAATAGTGGGCTCACAGTCTAAAAAGGGGAGACAGAGAACAAAACCAAACATACTAACAAAATGAAATAAATAGAATAGATATGTACAAGTAAAATAAATAAATAAATAAATAGAGTAATAAATATGTACAAACATATGTACATATATACAGGTGCTGTAGGGAAGGTAAGGAGGTAAGATGGGGGGATGGAGAGGGGGACGAGGGGGAGAGAAAGGAAGGGGCTCAGTCTGGGAAGGCCTCCTGGAGGAGGTGAGCCCTCAATAGAGCCTTGAAGGCAGGAAGAGAGCTAGCTTGGCAGATGGGCAGAGGGAGGGCATTCCAGGCCCGGGGGATGACGTGGGCCAGGGGTCGATGGCGGGACAGGCGAGAATGAGGTACGGTGAGGAGATTAGCAGCAGAGGAGCGGAGGGTGGGCTGTAGAAGGAGAGAAGGGAGGTGAGGTAGGAGCGGGTGAGGTGATGGAGAGCCTTGAAGCCCAGGGTGAG
Organism: Tachyglossus aculeatus; assembly: GCF_015852505.1. Classification (NCBI taxonomy): domain Eukaryota; kingdom Metazoa; phylum Chordata; class Mammalia; order Monotremata; family Tachyglossidae; genus Tachyglossus; species Tachyglossus aculeatus. Next base: position 22,088,873 of record NC_052079.1, on the reverse strand, counting down.
GAGTTTCTGCCTGATGCGCAGATTGATTGGTAGCCACTGGAGATTTTTGAGGAAGGGAGTAACATGCCCAGAGCGTTTCTGGACAAAGACAATCTGGGCAGCAGCATGAAGTATGGATGGAAGTGGGGAGAGACACGAGGATGGGAGATCACAGAGAAGGCTGATGCAGTAGTCCAGACGGGATAGGATAAGAGCTTGAATGAGCAGGGTAGTGGTATGGATGGAGAGGAAAGGGCGGATCTTGGCAATGTTACGGAGCTGAGACTGGCAGGTTTTGGTGACGGCTTGGTGGTGAGGGGTGAATGAGAGAGCGGAGTCGAGGATGACACCAAGGTTGCGGGCTTGTAAGCCGGGAAGGATGGTAGTGCCGTCAACAGAGATGGGAAAGTCAGGGAGAGGGCATGGTTTGGGAGGGAAGACAAGGAGTTCAGTCTTGGACATGTTGAGTTTTAGGTGGCGGGCAGACATCCAGATGGAGATGTCCTTAAGGCAGGAGGAGATGCGAGCCTAGAGAGAGGGGGAGAGAGCAGGGGCGGAGATGTAGATCTGGGTGTCATCAGCATAGAGATGATAGTTGAAACCGTGGGAGCGAATGAGGTCACCAAGGGAGTGCGTGTAGATCGAGAACAGAAGGGGACCAAGCACTGAACCTTGGGGAACCCCCACAGTAAGGGGATGGGAGGGGGAGGACAAGCCTGCAAAAGAGACTGAGACTGAATGACTGGAGAGATAAGAGGAGAACCAGGAGAGGACGGAGTCTGTGAAGCCAAGGTCGGATAGCGTGTTGAGGAGAAGGGGGTGGTCCACAGTGTCGAAGGCAGCTGAGAGTTCTAGGAGGATTAGGACAGAGTATGAGCCGTTGGATTTGGCAAGCAGGAGGTCATTGGCGACCTTTCAGAGGGCGGTTTCTGTGGAATGTAGGGGAGAGAAGCCAGACTGGAGGTGGTCAAGGAGAGAGTTGTTGTTGAGGAATTTTAGGGAGCGCGTGTAGACAACTCGTTCAAGGAGTTTGGAAAGGAATGGTAGGAGGGATATGGGGTGATAACTAGAAGGTGAGGTGGGGTTAAGAGAGAGTTTTTTTAGGATGGGAGAGGCATGGGCATGTTTGAAGGCAGAGGGGAAGGAACCAGTGGAGAGTGAGCTGTTGAAGATGGAAGTTAAGGAGGGGAGAAGGGATGGAGCAAGAGATTTCATGAGATGAAAGGGAATGGGGTCAGAAGCACAGGTGGCCGGAGTAGCACTTGAGAGGAGGGAGGAGAGCTCCTCTGAGGATACTGCTGGGAAGGATGGGCGAGTAGCAGAGAGTGTTGAGAGCCGGGGGGTTGGAGAAGGTATGGGAGTGACTTTGGGGAGGTCGGACCTGATGGATTTAATTTTGTTAATGAAGTAGGAGGCCAGATCGTTGGGGGTGAGGGAAGGAGGAGGGGGAGGAACCGGGGGCCTGAGAAGGGAGTTGAATGTATGGAAGAGCTGGCGGGGGTGATGGGCATTGGTGTCAATAAGGGAGGAGAAATAGTTTTGTCTGGCAGAAGAGAGGGCTGAGTTAAGGCAGGAAAGGATGAACTTGAAGTGAACGAGGTTGGCATGGTGTTTAGACTTTCGCCAGCAGCGTTCGGCAGCTCGAGCATAAGAGCGAAGGAGGCGGACAGTGGCAGTGATCCAGGGCTGTGGGTTAGTGGTACGAGAGCAGTGAAGGGAAAGGGGAGCGAGTGAGTCTAGCTGAGTAGAAAGGGTAGAGTTGAGAGCAGTAATCTGATCATCAAGACTGGGTAGAGAGGAGAGGGTGGCGAGGTGGGGTGTGAGGCACTCCGAAAGATGGATGGGGTCAAGAGAGTGGAGATCTCTGTGAGGGACTAATATGGATTTACAGGGGAAAGGAGTGTGAATGAGGAGGCAGGTGAGAAGATTATGATCAGAGAGAGGGATTTCAGAGTTGGTGAGGGTGGACACAGTGCAGCGATAGGAGATGATGAGGTCGAGGGTATGACCAAGTTGGTGAGTGGGTGAGGTGGGGTGGAGCAAGAGGATGGCAGCGTCGATGAGAGATAGAAGGCGGGCGGCAGAGGAGTCATCAGGGATATCCATGTGGATGTTGAAGTCTCCAAGGATCAGAGTGGGCATGGAAAAGGAGAGAAGGAAGGTGAGGAAGGGGTCAAAGTCGTTAAAGAAGTTGGAAGTGGGGCCGGGAGGGTGGTAGATGACGGCTACAAAAATCTGGAGCGGGTGGTAGAGGCAAATAATGTGGGCTTCAAAGGAAGGGAAGGAAAGGGAAGGGGGAGGAGGGATAGTGCAAAAGCGACATTGGGGGGCGAGAAGGAAACCAACACCTCCTCCTTTTCCGGTGAGTCTGGGGGAGTGGGAGAAGAAGAGGCCTCCACTGGAGAGAGCATTCATTCAATCGTATTTATTGAGCGCTTACCCTGTGCAGAGCACTGTACTAAGCACTTGGGAAGTACAAGTTGGCAACATACAGAGACGGTCCCTACCCAAAAATGGGTTTAGTGACAGATTGAATATGTGAGTTGAATGACAGAGATGAGTTGAGGATAATGTCAAGGTGCTGTCTGTAATGATGGGAAACAGGAGAAGGACAGGTTTTGGCTGGGAAGATGGAGAGTTCTGCTTCACATGAGTTTAGTTTGAGGCATTGGTGAGACATCCAAGTAGAAATGTCCCGAAGTCAGAAGGTAATATGAGATTGCAGAGAAGGAGAGTGATCAGGGCTGGAGATGTAGATTTGGGAAGCATCCAAATAGAGTTGGCAGTTGAAGTAATGGAAGTAAATGAGTTCTTCAATGGAGTGAATATAGATGAAGAAGGGAATGGAACTCAGAACTGAGCCTCAAGGGACTCCCACACTTAGAGAAGCCTGTGAAAGTGTCTGAAAAGGAGCAGCTGAAGAGACAGGAAAAACACTGACACTGTCACTGTCACTGACACTGTCACTGACACTGACAGTGTCAGTGAAGTCAATGTTGTATCACGTTTCCCGAAGAAGACAGGAGGAGGTCCACAGTGTCAGAAAGAACTGAGATGCCAAGGAGGAGTATGGTGGAGTAGAGGCTATTGGATTTTGCAAAAGGAGATCATTGATGATGTTTAAGAGGGAAGTTCCTGTGGAGTTCAAGGATGGAAGGCAGGTTGGCGGGGTTCAAGAAGAGAATTAGAGTAGAGAAAGTGGAGGCAGAGCTTTAGACAACTAGCTCAAGGAGTCTGGAGATGAATATTAGGCGGGAGATGGAGTGATAACCGGAGGAAACTGTGGGGTCAAGGAGGGGTTTTTGTCTACCAATTCTTTTATGTTGTACTTTCTGCGCAGAGGAAGCACTTAATACAATTGATTGGATGATTGATTGCCATGAGCATATTTGAAAGCAGTGGGGAAGGAGCCAATGGAAAATGAAGACTTGAAGTTGGTGATCAGGGAGGGAGGAAGGGAGGGTGCAAATATTTTGATAAAGTATTCTCACGAATTTTGATAAGATCATGTCTTTTTCCCCCGCTAAACTGTATGCTCCTTGAGGGCAGGAATCGTGTTCCTCAACTTATTGTACTCTTTTAAGCATTCAGTATAGTGCTCTGAAAAGAGTAAGCAATCAATAAATACCACTGACTTTGATTAATTGATTGAAAAAGCACCAGCTTTTGTGTCAAGAGACCTGGGTTCCAATTCTGGATGTGCCATTTGCCTGCTGTGTGACCTTAAGTCAGTTAATTTCTCTGTGACTCAGTTTCCTTTTCTACAGAAATGGGAATTAAAAACTTCTTCTCCCTTCCTTTTATACTGGGAGCACCATGTGGGACTGGGACTATGTCTTACCTGATGACCTTATATCTACCCCACAGTTTAGTAAAGTTTTGGCACATAGTGAGAGTTTAACAAATGATGATGATGATATAAATTGTGCCAACTTACTCACAGAAAACCCTACTAACAACCAAAAGTTTGCGTTGGCATCCCAGAATTCAAACCTCTCACTAAATTCTTCTAACTAGGTTTATATTGTTCCACAGATAAATGAATAGAAAAGAAAGTCAAATAGGTCTTCATGGTGAGGTATCCAACTCCACACCAAATCTCCAATAATAATTATGGTATTTGTGAAGTGCAACACTGTTCTAAGGGCTGGGGTAGATACATGATAATCAGGTTGTTCAACATGTGGCTCACAATCTTAATCCCCATTTTACAGATGACGTAACTAAGGCACAGAGAAGTTAAGCAACCTGCTCAAGGTCACACAGTAGGCAAGTGGAAGAGCCGGATTTAGAGCCCACATCCTCTGACTCCCAAGCCTGAGCTCTTTCCACTGAGCCACACTACTTCTCCAAGGCTTCTCCAGGCCTGAAATTGTGTCTAACTTTTTCTATGGCTGTGAGGCCTGGACCTGGAATTTCATAGGGCAGTTTTGCCAGGATCATAATGAACCCTACTTGACAGGACATGATTATCAACAGGAGTGTCTGTCTCCCATCATTGATTTCAACCACATTTCCATTTAAGGTCAAGATGTCACCCTCAGTAGTACCAGATTCCAAATCACAGGTCCATGTCATCACTGACGATGGAAGTTGCTCATTAGTGCGTGTGAACAGGCCAATGCGGGACCCACAGTCCTGGATAAACTGTGCACACAAAAAGGCTGTTGTGTTGCTGTGGCTGATGTTTGCAGTGCCAGGCACCATTTTCACTTCTACTTCCTCATCTCTTGTTACTTACAAAGCTTTTGCTCGAAGAAAGACATTTGTTTCTTGATGTTAGTGGGCAATTCAGGTCTATCCTCTGCAACTGACTCTCAGTTTTCAGCTGGGATGCAGCATTTTATGAGACTTTGCTTTACTGTGTCCTTGAAATGCTGTACATTTTCATGTACATACATATTGTTGAGGCATTTACAATAATATTGGTAGCCAACAATTGGTAATATGTTGCCAACTTGTACTTCCCAAGTGCTTAGTACAGTGCTCTGCACACAGTAAGTGCTCAACAAATATGTTTGCATAAATGAATGAACAGCTTTGGCTTTAGTGCCATCTTTAAATTTAGATTGTGAATCCCTTGAGAGACAAGGACCATGTCTGGTTCCCACCACTTTATTATTTGCCAGGTCTAAGTACAGTGCTCTGTCCACAATAACTGTTTAATAAATACTATCACTACTATTCCATAAACTCCTAGGATTTCTATTCCTGAAATGTCAGTATTGATACAAACATTTACAGCTAATTATAATTTCATGGAAGAATATTAGCACTTACATGTAGTAAGCACTTAATAAATACCATTTTAGCGTTATTATTATCCATAATAGAAAACTTAGAGAAGCAGCCTGGCCTAGTGGAAAGAGCACAGGCCTGAGAGTCAGAGGATCTGGGTAATGATCCCGGCTCTGCCACCTGTCTGCTCTGTGACCTATGATAAGTCACTTAGCTTCTCTGTACCTCACTTACCTCATCCTTAAAATGGGGATTAAGACTGTGAGCCTTATGTGGAATAGAGACTATGGGCAATCTGATTCTCTGTATCTAAATTATCTGATTATCTTATATTTACCCCAACGCTTAGTAAGGTGCCTGGCCCGTGCTAACAAATACCAGAAAAAAAAGGTAATTGTTGATGGACAAATATTAACTGTAGGTTACTGAACAAACTACTTTGAAGTTACAACACATTCCCGATGACTACATCTTAAGTGCATAATGAAGTGTTCTGCAAAGTGTAAGCACTCAATAAATGTCATCCCAACCTAGGCACATATAATGCATTCCCACTCTCAGCATAAATGCGCACAGCTGCATACATGCACTGCATGCAGCTGTGCACATTTTTGTTTATTCATCTATATATTTAATTATTCCTCAAAAACTGTTATTCCACAATTTCATTTTGTCACATATGCACTGCTTCTTTTCCTACCCGTGTTCTTCCTCTTGCTCCCACTCTCTGTAAACCATTTTTGTCTAGCTGATTCCAGCAGAAGACAGTGACTGTGTGTCTTGTTTCTAATAAACTCTCCCACATTCTCAGTACAATGCTTCCACACGCAGTAGGTGCTCAACAAATAGGGATAATTCATTCATTCAATCGTATTTCATGAGTGCTTACTGTGTGCAGAGCACTGTACTAAGCGCTTGGAAAGTACAAATTGGAAACATAGAGAGACGGCCCCAGCCCATCTGTGAATTGGGGATTAAGACTGTGATCCCAATCGAGGACCTGTATATATATATATATATATATATATATATATATATATATATATATATATATATGTATATATATCTGTATATATGTTTGTACATATTTATTACTCTATTTATTTATTTATTTTGCTTGTACATATTTATTCTATTTATTTTATTTTGTTTAATATGTTTTGTTTTGTTGTCTGCCTCCCCCTTCTAGACTGTGAGCCCACTGCTGTGTAGGGACCATCTCTATATGTTGCCAACTTGTACTTCCCAAGCGCTTAGTACAGTGCTCTGCACACAGTAAGTGCTTAATAAATACGATTGAATGAATGAATGAATGAACGGGCTCACATGGCGACGATGATGAAGATGATGATGACGATAACCACGGAAATTCAAAGCAATGTAGAGAGGGCTGACGTAATGGAGATGAAAATGGTGACAGATGATGAGAATGCACATCTTTAAATGATACATTATATATTACTTATTCATACTGAAGTCTGTCTCCCCCTCTAGTCTATAAGCTTGTTATGGGAAGGGAACATGTCTGTGAATTCTGTTGCAGTGTTCTCTTCCAAGCACTTAGTACAGTGCTCTGCACATAGTAAGCATTCAATAAATATGATTGAATGAATTGAATAGTAAGTGCTCAATAAATATGATTGCTTCCTGAGGAGGCCCAGCAACATGCAGCAGCAGCAGTGCAGGTGGTTAGGGAGTGTCTGCCCAGCTTTCTGGGCCTGTAGGAATCATTTTTTTTACACCTTGCAGTGCGCCTACTGCTACAGCTCCGGGCCAAAATGATACCTTCCTTTCAAAGAGTAGAGAACAGTAGTGTGGCCTAGCAGAAAGATGGTGGGGCTGAAAGTCAGAGGACCTGGTTACTAATCCACAGCTCTGCCACTTGTTTGGTGTATAACCTAGGACAAGTCACTTCACTCTTCTTTGTCTCCATTTCTTTATTTGTAAAATAGAGTTTCAACACCTGTCCCCCTTCCTGCTTAGACTGTGAGACCCTGTGGGACAGAGATTCTGTCCAACATCATTACGTTGTTTCGACTAAACTGCTTAGTTCAGTGCTGATCACATAGTAAGAGCTTAATGGATACCATTATCATTATTATTAGTAGTAATAGTAGTAGTAGTACTCCTCTGTGTGTGTTTGTGGAGGAGTGTATTTGGAATCTCTGTATGAGAGGATGACTGAGTGAGAGGAAAGAGGGAGAAATTTAAGTGGGGAGAGTGCTGGAAAGATTGCAGATATAAAGTGTCTGAGCAGAGTTAAAGAGTCCCGTTTCAGTACATGGTACGTGGTTTAGGGATCATGAAGTGTATGCCCATATAAGAGTAATATTTGAAAACTTGCAAAAATTCATGGTACTTGGTGCAAACATGGGTGTTGATAAAGGACATACTTTCAAAATTAGAAAAAAAAATCCAATAATTTAGGTCAGTTCCAAAGTAAGCGAGTTTTGATGTTGGCTGACCAATTTCTTTAAAAATAGCTTCCATATAAACTATGTTTCTTGATGTCAGGGGTGCCAAATTAACACCTTGAATGAAGGGGGGAACTTGGGGTGAAATATTCAGGTGGTAGGGAATCAAAAGATCTCTCTGCAGAGTGGCCTCAAACTGGCAAGGGCCAGGGAAGATCACCCAGGATGGAGACCTTTCTGAGGACACTGAGATCGCTCCACTGAGCAGCCTCAAACCAGCTCAGACCATCAAACAAGAGAGCAGCATGGCTCAGTGTGGCTCAGTGTGGCTCAGCCACTCAGTGTGGCTCAGTGGAAAGAGCACTGAGCCACACTGAGTGGCTGAGCCACACTGAGCCACCTTCTCCTGGAAACGATCGCCAACTTTGGCTTCACTGACAGTCTTCTCCTAGTTCTCCTCTTATCTCTCTGGCCATTTATTCTCAGACTCCATCGCTGTCTCCTCCTCTGTCTCCCACCCCGTAACTGTGAGGGTCTCTCAAGGTCTGTTCTGGGTCTCCTTCTATTCTCCATCTAAGCCCACTGCCTTGGAGAACTCATTCACTCCCATGACTTCAACTACCACCTCAATGTGGATGATACCCATATCTACATCTCCTGCCCTGATCTTTCTCCCTCTTTTCAGTCTCACATTTCCTCCTGCCTTCAAGACATCTTTATTTGGATATCCTCATGGCACCTCAAGATTAACATGTCCAAAACAGAACTCCTTATCTTTCTAATCAAACCCTGTCCTCCCCCTCACTTTCCCATCACTCTAGACGGACCACGTTGGCATTATCCTTGACTCTCCTCTCTCATTCAACCCACATATTCAATCCATCACTAAATCCTGTCGGTCCCACCTTCACAACCTCGCTAAAATTCATCCTTTCCTCTCCATCCAAACTGCTACCACATTAACACAATCACTCATCCTTTACCGTCTTGATTACTGTATCAGCTTCCTTGTTGACCTCCCAGCTCCCTGTCTCTATCTACCCTCTCCAATCCAGAATTAACTCTGATGCCTGGATCATATTTCAACAAAAAGTTGAGGACATGTTTCCCCACTCCTCAAAAAACTCCAATGTTTGCACATCCACCTCCACATCAGACAAAAATTCCTCACCATTGGCTTCAAAGCACTCATTCACCTTGCCCCCCCATCTCACCTTGCTACTCTCCTACTACCAACTATCCCACACATTTTGCTCCTCTAACGCTAACCATCTCACTGTGACTCTATCTCACTTATCTCACCACTGACCCCTTACTCTCATCCTGCCTCTGGGCTGGAACACCCTCCCTTCTCAAATCTAACATGTCCAAGACTGAACTCCTTATCTTCCCTCCCAGACCCTGCCCTCTCCCTGACTTTCCCATCACTGTTGACGGCACTTCCGTCCTTCCCGTCTTACAAGCCTGCAACCTTGGTGTCATCCTCGACTCCGCTCTCTTGTTCACCCCTCACATCCAATCCGTCACCAAAACCTGCTGGTCTCACCTCCGCAACATTGCCAAGATCTGCCCTTTTCTCTCCATCCAAACTGCTACCCTGCTCGTTCAATCACTCATCCTATCCCAACTGGATTACTGCATCAGCCTCCTGTCTGATCTCCCATCCTCCTGTCTCTCCCCACTTCAATCCATACTTCACACCACTGCCCGGATCATCTTTGTGCAGAAATGCTCTGGGCATGATACTCCCCTCCTCAAAAATCTCCAGTAGCTACCAATCAACCTACGCATCAGGCAAAAACTCCTCACCCTCGGCTTCAAGGCTGTCTATCACCTCGCCCCCTCCTACCTCACCTCCTTTCTCTCCTTCTCCAACCCAGCCTGCACCCTCCACTCCTCTGCCTTGTTCTCGTCTGTCCCGCCATCGACCCCCAGCCCACGTCATCCCCCTGGCCTGGAATGTCCTCCCTCCGCACATCCGCCAAGCTAGCTCTCTTCCTCCCTTCAAAGCCCTACTGAGAGCTCACCTCCTCCAGGAGGCCTTCCCAGACAGAGCCCCCTCCTTCCTCTTCCCCTCCTCCCCCTCCCCATCCCCCCGCCTTACCTCCTTTCCCTCCCCACAGCACCTGTACATATGTATATATGTTTGTATGTATTTATTACTCTATTTATTTATTTATTTTATTTGTACATATTTATTCTATTTATTTTACTTTGTTAATATGTTTTGTTTTGTTGTCTGTCTCCCCCTTCTAGACTGTGAGCCCGCTGTTGGGGAGGGACCGTCTCTATATGTTGCCAACTTGTACTTCCCAAACACTTAGTACAGTGCTCTGCACACAGTAAGCGCTCAATAAATATGATTGAATGAATGAATGAATGAATATCAGACAATTACTCTCCCACTGTTCAAAGTCCCTCTTTCCTCTTCTCCCACTCCCTCTTTGTTGCCCTGATTTGCTCCCTTTGTTCTTCCCTGCCTCAGCCCCACAGCACTTGTGTACATATCTGTAATTTATTTATTTATATTACTATATTTCTCCCTTCATCTAGGCTGTAAGCTCATTGGAGACAGGGAATGTGTTTGTTTATTGTTATATTATACTCTACAATGCTCTGTGCACAATAAATACTCAATAAACATGATAATAATGATAATAATGATGATGGCATTTATTAAGCTCTTACTATGTGCAAAGCACTGTTCTAAGTACTGGGGAGGTTAGAAGGCAATCAGGTTGTCCCACAGGGGGCTCACAGTCTTCATCCTTATTTTCCAGATGAGGTAACTGAGGCACAGAGAAGTTAAGCAACTTGTCCAAAGTCATACAGCTGACAATTGGCAGAGCCAGGATTTGAACCCATGAACTCTGACTCCAAAGCCCTGGCTCTTTCCAGTGAGCCATGCAGCTTCTCAATAAAGCGTTGGGGTGGATACAGAGAAGCAGCATGGCCTAGTGGCAAGAGCATGGACTTGGGAGTAAAAAGTCTTGGGTTTTAATCCTGCCTCCACCACATGTCTCCTGTGTGACCTTGAGCAAGTCACTTAACTTCTCTGTGCCTCAGTTGCCTCATCTGTAAAATGGGGATTGAGACTGTGAGCCCTACATGGGACAACTCGATTTTATTTTATCCACACCAGAGCATAGTACAATACCTGGAATATAGGAAGTGCTTAACAAATGCCATTATTATTACTATTATTATTATTATACAAGCAAACCATGTTGGACACAGTCCCTGTCCCACATGGGACTCACGGTCTTAATCCCCATTTTACAGATGAGGTAAGTGAGGCCCATGGAAGTGAAGAAATAATAATAATTATTATGGTATTTGTTAAGTTCTTACTATGTGCCAGACACTGTACTAAGTGCTGGGATGGATAGAAGCAAATCGGGCTGGATACAGTCCCTTGTCCCATGTAGGGCTCACAATCTCAACCCCCATTTTACAGATGAGGTAACTGAGGCACAGAGAAGTTAAGTGACTAGCCCTAGGTCACACAGCAGACAAGTGGTGGAGCCTGGATTAGAACCCTTGACCTTCTGGCTCTCAGGACCATGCTCTATCCACTACACCATGCTGCTTCTACTTGGCCAAGTGAACACAGTAGAAAAGTGGCAGAGTTGTGATTAGAACCCAGGTTCCTCTAAGTCCTCGACATGTACTCTATCCACAAGGCTACGATGCTTCTCTAGAACTCTACCAAATGCTTAATACAGTGCTCTACACACTGTAAGCATTCAATAAATATGATTGATTGATTGATTGAATAGATGGTGAGCAGGGAAGATAAAAAGCAGAAGGATAAGGAAAAGAGGAAGAGAAATAATGTGATATGGAAGAAGAGGAAAAGCAAGAGGAAGAGGAGGAAGAGAAAGAACTCGAAGAGAAACAAGGGGGGAGGAAAAGGATAAGGAGGAGGAAGATGATGAAGATAAGAAAAAGAAGAACAAGAAGAGGAGAATGAAGAGGAAAGCAGGAAAAGGAAAAGATGTGGAGAAAGAGAAGATAACACGGCTCTGGAGCAGATTCCTGATCCTGAAATCTTCTGTGAGACTGAGGCTCAACCAATCAATAAATATTATTTATTGAGCACTTATTTTATGCAGACCATAATACTAAACACTTGGGAAAGCATAATCCAATAGATTAAGTAGACCCAATTCATGGCCACAAGGACCTTACAGTCTGGAGTGGGAGGCAGACATTAATAATTAATAAATTACAGAATGGGGAAAGGGCAGAGTATGAGATATGTATGTGGGCTTGGGAGTATGTGGGGTTGGGGGTGGGGTGAATGTTAAATTTCTTAAGGGGTATATGGACGATGCAGAAGGGAAGGTAATTAGTGGAAATGGGGGTTTAATTGAGGAGAGTATCTTGGAGAAGATGTGATATTAGGAGGGTTTTCAGCGTGGGGAAATATATGGTTTGTCAGAGATGAAGTGGGAGGGAGTCCAGGCCAAAGTAGGGAAGTGGGCAAGGAGTGGACAGTGAGATAGATGAGATTAAGAAGAGAAAGCAGCATGTCCTAGTAGATGGGCATGGGCCTGGGTTTCAGAAGGACCCATACCAGATTTTAGTCTTGCTCTGTCACTTATCTTCTGTGTAATCTTGGGCAAGTCACTTTACTTCTCTGTGCCTCAGTTCCCTCATCTGTAGAATGGGGATTAAGACTGTGAGCCCTGCATGGGACAAGGACTGCATCCAGCCTCATCAATCAATCAATCAATCAATCGTATTTATTGAGCACTTACTGTGTGCAGAGCACTGTAGTAAGCGCTTAGGAAGTACAAGTTGGCAACATATAGAGACAGTCCCTACCCAACAGTGGGCTCACAGTCTAGAAGGGGAAGACAGAGAACAAAACCAAACATATTAACAAAATAAAATAAATAGAATTGATATGTACAAGTAAAATAAATAAATAAATAGAGTAATAAATATGTACAAACATATATACATATATACAGGTGCTGTGGGGAAGGGAAAGAGGTAAAATGGTGGGGATGGAAAGGGGGATGAGGGGGAGAGGAAGGAGGGGACTCAGTTTGGGAAGGCCTCCTGGAGGAGGTGAGCTCTCAGTAGGGCCTTGAAGGGAGGAAGAGAGCTAGCTTGGCGGATGGGCAGAGGGAGGACATTCCAGGCCCGGGGGATGACGTGGGCCGGGGGTCGATGGCGGGACAGGAGAGAATGAGGCACGATGAGGAGATTAGCGGCAGAGGAGCGGAGGGTGCGGGCTGGGCTGTAGAAGGAGAGAAGGGAGGTGAGGTAGGAGGGGGCGAGGTGATGGACAGCCTTGAAGCCCAGGGTGAGGAGTTTCTGCCTGATGCACAGATTGATTGGTAGCCACTGGAGATTTTTGAGGAGGGGAGTAACATGTCCAGAGCATTTCTGGAAAAGACAATCCGGGCAGCGGCATGAAGTATGGTTATGAAGGCCTTATAACCTTGTATATACCCCAGCACTTAGAACAGTGCTTGACATGTAGTAAGTGCTTAACAAATACCATCATTATCATTATTATTATCAAGGCACAGTGAGTAGGTTGGCAGTAGAAGAGCCAAGTGTATGTATTAGGAAATCAATGAAAAGATAGGAGGGGGAGAGCTGAGTGAAGGCTTTAAAGCCCACGGTAAGGAATAACTGTTTGATGCAGAGGGGACTCTGAGGAGTAGGAAGATGAGCATAGAATAATTTTCTTAGGAAATTGATCTGGGAAGCAGAGTAAAGTAGCAACTGGAGAGGGGAGAGACTGAAGTTGAAAAGGTTAATGGAGCAAGTGCTTGGACTGACACTGTAGCAATTTGAATGGAGAGGGACAGAATCTAGAGTTATTTTTAAAGAACCTATGGAACTAGGTAACAGACTGAACATGTGGATTGAATGAAAGAGGTGAGTCAGTAATAAGGCCAATATTCTGGGCTTGTGAAATAGGGCAGAGAATGGTGCTGTCTACAATGATGGGAAAGTTGAAAGAAAGAGATTTGGGGTAGGAAGATGATGAGTTCTTTTTTGGACATGGTATGTTTGAGGTGTTGGCAGAATATCTAAATAGAGATAGTCTGAAGTCAGGAGGAAATGTAAAACTGCAGATCCAGGCTGGAGAGGTAGATTTAGGTACCATTCCAATAGAGATGGTAGTTGAAGCTGTGGAAATGGGTGTAGATGGAGAAAGGAGGGGAATTCCCACAGTTATAGGGTGAGAGACAGAGGAACAGACTGTGAAAGAGACTGAGGAGAAGCCAGAGAGCTAGGAGGAGAAATAGGAGAGGACAGTATCAAGGAAGCTAAGGTTAAATAGTTTTTCCTGGAGAAGGAAATGGTCCATAGTGTCAGAGACAGCTGAGTGGACTGAGAAGCAGTGAGGTCTAGAGGGAAGAACACAGTCCTGGTAATAATAATAATGATGGCATTTATTAAGCGCTTACTATGTGTAAAGCACTGTTCTAAGCGATGGGGAGGTTACAAGGTGATCAGGTTGTCCCACAGGGGGCTCACAGTCTTAATCCCCATTTTGCAGATGAGGTCACTGAGGCCCAGAGAAGTTAAGTGACTTGCCCAAAGTCACACAGCTGACAATTGGCAGAGCCGGGATTTGAAGCCATGACCTCTGACTCCAAAGCCCAGGCTATTTCCTACTTCTCCTCTTTTTCCAGTAAGCCATGGGGAGTGGGAGAGGATGAAGCTCCCCTGGGAGAGAATGGTGGATGAGGCAGTGTTGTCTGAGGAGAGTCAGGTTCCAGTGATGGCAAGGAGGAGCAGTAACTGGATTAAGAACATGCTAAGGATGAAGGGAACTTTTCCCATAATGGAACGGGGATTCCACAAGCTATAATTGGCTGGGGCTGTAGGATCAGGGAGGAAGGAGGGTAAGATATTAGAGTTAGAAAGGGGCTGGATGGGAGTGAGCTGAGGGTGCCAGTATTGGGGAAGGGGAAGATGGGTTGGAAATGGGAAAGAATTGGGTGATCAGAGCAAGGGGATTGAGGAGACATGGCGAGGTCCAGGAAGTTTAAGAGATATTGTTTGGAGCAGTAGTAGCTTGATCTGGTGTTTTTGGTAATTATTTGCAGGACTGAATGACAGGTTTATCAGGTGAGTGGGAGGGAACATACCCAGAAGCTCCAGAGAGTGGAGGAGGCTGGAGGACCTGGGGGAAGGAAAGAACATTTCAGAGTTGGTAGACAAATGTTGATGTGTAATTAGGAGGCTCTGTTAACGTGTCAATAGTCAAGTTTTCACTGCTGTGGCAGGCAGCCTTTTCTAGACTGGATTTTCAGCTGTGTATTTGGACAGGGTGAGATCAGAGCTGATGGAGGAGTGGCTAATTTCCAGTTCTCCAATAGGCAGCTGATGAAGGTTCCAATGTCAGCTCACAGCTGCCCGTCCACAGTGCTGCTCAGTTACTCACAGCCCTGGGTCCAAAGCTTTCTGCAGTCAGCAGATGTCCTGTTGGCTTGGGTTCAAGACTGAGCCTCTGCTGCTCACAACTCTCAGCTGCAAGGATCAGCATGCCCACTGATGTTCTGTTAACACGTTCTCAAAGCTGACCTCATCAGGCTAGGCTCCAGGCCTGGCCTCCAGCAGAAAATGGGTTAAGGCATTATGTGGTGGTGGAGGAAATTCACTGCCCTGTGGATTTCTGGGTGGAGGTTGAGCCCCCATGTCTGCGCCTTTGACACCCTGGTGTGTCTTCAGTAGGGATAACAGCCAGCATGGCTGCAGGTTGCTCTCCATCCTCAAGGCCTGGAATAAATGCTCATCCCTACTTTGAACGGGAGAGTTGGTCACCATCAACAAAATCATCACACTCATCTGGGAAGCAGTGGGCCCATTGGAAAGAGCATGAGCCTGGGAGTTAGAGGACGTGGGTTCTAGTCTTGGCTCAGGCACGTGTCTGCTGTGTGACCTTGGGCAAATCACTTAACTTCTCTATGCCTTAATTATCTCATCTGTAAAATGGAATGAAAACCATGAGCCCCATGTGGGACAGGGATTGTGTCAAACTTGATTACCTTGAGTATACCCCAGTGCTTATAACAGTGCTTGGCACATAATAAGTGCCAACTAATAAGTGCCAACATAATAAATACCAACATTGTTATTACTATTATTATTGTTACTCATCAATGTCATCCTTAGAACAGTGCCTGGCACATAGTAAGTGCTTAATAAATACCAACATTGTTATTATTATTAGTGTTACTCATCAATGTCATCACCACCACCACCCCATCATCATCTTAGTACAATATTCTGTATTCATTGCCAAGATCCGCCCTTTCCTCTCCATCCATACCGCTACCCTGCTCATTCAAGCTCTCATCCCCGTCTGGACTACTGCACCAGCCTTCTCTCTGATCTCCCATCCTCGTGTCTCTCTCCACTTCAATCCATACTTCATGCTGCTGCCCGGATTATCTTTGTCCAGAAACGCTCTGGGCATATTACTCCCCTCCTCAAAAATCTCCAGTGGCTACCAATCAATCTGCGCATCAGGCAGAAACTCCTCACCCTGGGCTTCAAGGCTGTCCATCACCTCTCCCCCTCCTACCTCACCTCCCTTCTCTCCTTCTACAGCTCAGCCTGCACCCTCCACTCCTCCGCCGCTAATCTCACCGTACCTCGTTCTCGCCTGTCCCACCATAGACTCCCGGCCCACGTCATCCCCCGGGACTGGAATGCCCTCCCTCTGCCCATCCGCCAAGCTAGCTCTCTTCCTCCCTTCAAGGCCCTGCTGAGAGCTCACCTCCTCCAAGAGGCCTTCCCAGACTGAGCCCCTTCCTTCCTCTTCCCCTCATCCCCCCTCCATCCCCCCATCTTACCTCCTTCCCTTCCCCACAGCACCTGTATATATGTATATATGTTTGTACATATTTATTACTCTATTTATTTATTTATTTTACTTGTACATATCTATTCTATTTCTATTTATTTTATTTTGTTAGTATGTTTGGTTTTGTTCTCTGTCTCCCCCTTTTAGACTGTGAGCCCACTGTTGGGTAGGGACTGTCTCTGTATGTTGCCAATTTGTACTTCCCAAGCTTAGTACAGTGCTCTGCACATAGTAAGCACTCAATAAATACGATTGATTGATTGATTATTCAAGAGGCACCCTGAGATTAGTTTATTTTCCCTACTACATTGTTGGCACCTTTTCTTCTTTCTTTTCTTTCTCCTCCTCCTCCTCCTCCTCCTCCTCCCACTTCTCCTCTTCTTTCTCCTCACCATATATCCACTGGCAATAGAATGTTCTTGGAGGTCATTTCAGATTCCATTCCAGAAAATCTCTTTGGGGAATATTTAATTGATCCTCAAATCTCACAGGCTACATTCAGCCCACAAATACATCTTATCTGCCCAAATTCAAGGTCCAAAAAACTATCACCTATCGATCTATCTACCTATCTATCTATCCTATTTATATGTAATGGCTTGCCTGATTTTTTTCTGTTATCATGTTGAGCATAATCCAGATTTCAGTGGAAGCAGAGCAAATTCCAGTGAGTGAGAAAGTGTATATTAGAGCTAGAGACAACCGTGGCCAATGCATTTCTAAGATTAATTAACCCTGGGATCATTACCAGAAAAGAACCAGCTATTGATGCCCACATTAAAGGCAGTCTGAAAGTCTTGTCTATGACAGAAGACTAGTCCAGATGGCTGACAGATGAAATGGACCCAGTGCTAACTGTTTATTAATTGTACTATGAGTTGTCTCGCTACCGCAGCCAAAGACATTGAAGAGAGGCTTATGGGAGTACAGGAACATTAGGATATTTATCAGAATAGAGGACGGTGTTTACTATTCCTGGAAAATCTGGGCCAGAAAGTGAAAAGCAAAATGCATCCTGAGTATTTGAGCTCATGAAACTGTGATAGAAAGAGTCCATGATGCAGCACACTGGCTGACACCCAAAAGAGACAATTTCATAAAAAACAGTTTCATGTCTGGTGTATCTGGTACAGAAAAACAAGAAAAAAAAGAAAATATCAAGAACTGTCAGTTATTTTCCTGAAGCACTCAAGACTGAGAGTTGTATTATAGCTATTTTGATCAAAAGACACAAGGAGGGTAAGAGAAGAGAATCAAATGAAGTCAATGTTAATGAGCGTGAAAACATTCAGGTAGAAGTCCCTATCCTTTTAAGAGTGTAAACAATTATTGTGACACACACTGAACTCATTTTAAACTATAATCTAATGAACTGGGGAAAAATATTTGCATATTTTGCATATCTAAAATGTTAATTTTACATCTTTTCCTGAAAAAAGTCCAGTGATACAGCAGGGTGTCAGGGGTATATAAGATATAGTGATTTATATGTTATAGAACTATAATATGGGACATAAAATATGTAATAAACACAAACACACACATATATATGAAGCATTGACAGGAGCTGGATTCTGCCTCCACTGGGAAGGCCTCAATTGTGGTAATCACTGTGGCTAAAACTACTTGACTCGGAAGAATGAGAAGCCTGAAATGCTGCAGCTTTCCTAGACACAGTTCCCTAAGGATTTTATTTTACTTTATTTTATATTTACTGCATTTTGTTGTTATTGTTTTATTTTCTTCTAATAAAATAATGACGATTATGGTATAGGTGCTAGGGCCAGTACTAGAGATTCAGCAGGTCAGATACAGGTCCTGTCCCTCATAGGGCTGACAGTCTAAAGGTGGAGGAGAACAAGTATTTATTACATGTCCTTAACTACCCTCCTTCCCCTGTTATTCCTACAGTGAGAACCCCTTCAGGTCCCAGATCCCTGTGTAATGCTCACCCATGTATTCTTTCATTTAATCAGTGGTATTCATTGAGCACTTACCGTGTGCAGAGCTCTTCACTAAGGACTTTCCCAGTGCTTTCTAGTTAATTTCACACTCTAAGCATCTAATAAATACTATTACTATGATGATATCTACTCCAATGTTTGACCCATAACAAATACTTAACAGATATCACTATCATTATTGTCATTATTATTATTAATTATTACTATTATCATTAAGAGACACGAGGCTGGTGCACATTCAACTAAAAGTAACATCATTATTCTAAAACCATGGACAACCATGTATACTCATAAACCATGAGCTGAACAGCACTCGACTTACAATAAGCCTGATGAAAAGGAAATTATTAATGAACTCATCCCTGACAATTTAAAATTTCCAATGGAACCATTTCCATGGCCAGGTTGATGTTGACACTAAATTCTGCCCCTTAGGAAGGGTTATATTTAGGTAGGCAGAGAAGGAGAAAACAGTCAATGAAATTGTCAGGTACCTTGGAAGACTGATAAACAAATTATGGAACGAGAAGCATTAAGCCTCATATTATTAAATTATGGTCTAAAAGAATCATGGAAACATTTACATAAACCTGCCTAGACTTATCCCAAATCACATCCAGATTCTCAAGCACATAGGCATCATCTATGAATCACATCCAAAATTAAATGGCACATCAGACCTGACATAGATGTCTTAGAGTGCAGCCAGCTCATCAACACAGAAGCAATATTCACTGCAATACAACATGTCTGGGAGGATCTGATGGAATTATTGTAGGATAGGATGATCCCCAAGTAGTTCTGTAGAGGTGAAGTCAAATGAGCTGTTGTGAGCCCCTTGAGGAGCAAGGACTGTTTACCCTGTGTCCCACCCATGTCCAACCAATCTGATTAGCTTGTACCTTCCATGGTGCTTAGTACAGTGCCTGACACATACTAAGTGCTTCAAAATACTATAAAAATTGTTATTTTAATTCCTACATCAAGGCTCAGAGTGCAACCCAGGGAGCAGAATTCAGAGGCAACATTCAGCTGTGTCTCTAAGACAGATGTTTAGCTGTGTTATGGCTTTACCATAACATGTCATGGTAATGTGCACTATTCAGACTTCTTAAGACCACTGCTAATGAGTTGAACATCAGTGGGGGTCCCTCAAGGCTCAGTTTTGGTTCTCCTTCTATTCTCCACCTCCACCCACTCCCATAGAGACCTCATTCATGCCCATGACTTCAGCTACCATCTTTATGTGGTATTTTATTTTATTTTATTTGGTTTATATGTTTTGTTTTGTTGTCTGTCTCCTCCTTCTAGACTGTGAGCCCGCTGTTGGGTAGGGACCTTCTCTATATGTTACAAACTTGTACTTCCCAAGCACTTAGTACAGTGCTCTGCACACAGTAAGCGCTCAATAAATACGATTGAATGAATGAGTAGTATTTTACAGATTCTGAAAAGCAGCCCATAGTCATCTGCATATCTTGTTTTTTTGCATCCAGATCACCATCATCAGCAAATAGGAGGTTCTGTATGAGTCATTTAAAGGTGTTCGACAATTGACTCAGTCTTTCAAGTGAGTTTCCCAAGGGATTAGAACCGCATACTGATTCCAGATTCCTACTTGCTCCCTCAAGCATCATTACCTAGAATAGGTTGAAAAGGGTTGGATTTTAGTCCCTCATTACTTGGTTGGTCATAGAGAAAAAGGTCAAACAATCAGTGACTCAATCAATGGTATTTATTGAGCACTTACTGTATGCAGAGCAATGTACTAAGCCCTTGGGAGAGTAAAATATAACAGAGTTTATAGATAAGTTCCCTGCCCACAAGGAGCTTACAATCTGAAGGGGGATCCCACTAATTCCAAGATGACTGGGCATATCACTGTGGGGTGTTTTTAAGATTTTAATAATCTTGATATATTTCAAATGATTTTAGCAATAATCAGAGAGCGCTCTCCTGATATTGTCCAATCTACATTCAAAAGAAAAATAGCATATTTGACTGTGTGAAGAGTTTCCCTGGAAGAGGCCATCTTATCCTCCTTCTCCACCTCCCTCCCCTCCTCCGCCCAGTCATTTATATACATATTTTTAGAGTCTGTTTCTTCCCCTACCCATAATATATTTTATTGCCCACCACCCCAGCTAGATTGTGAGCTCCTTCAATGCAGGGCTAGTGTCTACTAACTTCAGTATACTCTCTCAAGAACTTAGCACAGTGCTCTGCAGAGTGTAAGTGCTCAATAAATACTACAGGTTAATTGACTAATTCCCTACTTGGATTTTCATCAGATTTATCAGCAATCCACAGCTCCTGGGTGACTCTGCAACACAGCTCCCATGTCTTGAGTGTATACACCTAGGGCGCAGTCATCTGCATACAGCAACTCCCAGAAGGCTGTCTCCGGGACTGTCAGTGGTTCATGAGACCCTTTAAAGGGCTTTGTGGCCCTTTAAGTTGAAAATGTCTTTGGAAGATCAAAAGCCCATTCTTGCACTAGAGTCCAAGTTGCCTGTATCCCCTTCAGCATTTATAAATAGACTGGAATGAGACTGAGTGAGCTACACATTCCTCTTATACCCCACTGACAATGAAAAGTAGTGTTGCCAGTTGATAGGACATGGTCGTGTGAGGCAGAAGGACCTAGGTTCTAATCCTGGCTCTCCCACTTGCCTGCTGTTTGACCTTGGACAAGTCATTTAACTTTACCTCATCTGTAAAATGGTGATTAATACTGTTTGCCCTATGTGGGACTGATTAGCTTGTATCTACCCTGACAACTTAGTTTCTGCCTGGCACACAGTAAGCACTTAACAAATGCCACGAAAAAAAAATGAAGAATGGATCAGACAGAGTGATCTTGGTTCAGACAATCATGTAGCAATATCAGGCTCTTTATAACCTTCAAAGGCAGCCAAATAGAGTAAATTAACATTTACTGATTGTACAAAATACGTGCACACACCTATATACTCCCACTCACATTTAGTATAATGGACGTACTCTCTGCCTCTTTGGTTTTTTTTGAATCTTTGTATTAAAATATTAAGGGTGAATCCTCGCTCCAATATGAAACGATTCTTTATCAAACACCTTTTTTTATACAATCCCAATAGCCTGACTCGGCGGAAGTACTTCCAGGAACTTGCCACACAAATGGTACCTAAATTATGTTTTGGACATCCAAATCAATCTCTTGGGAATTGACTGTAGTTTGAAACATATCTGCCTATAAGAAGTTTAAGGTATTATATATAAGTATTATTAGGTGAGTAGGCATTCAGGTTGAAGCCTTCTAAGGCTGATATTGGGAAACGCAGAATGTATGTATGGGGAATACTGAAAGAAGCAGGAGATAGCGGTAGGCGGGAAGTTTTTTTTATGGTGTTTGTCAAGTGCTTACTATGTGCCAGGCAGAGTACTAATCAGGATGGGCACAATCCATGTCTCACACTCACAATAGCAATCCTCATTTTGCAGATGATGTAACTGAGGCACAGAGAAGTTAAGTGACCTACCTATGGTTACACAACAGACAAGTGGCAGTGCCAGGATTAACCTAGGAACTTCTGACTCCCAGGACCGAGCTCTAGTCATTAGGCCATGCGGCTTTCTGGCAGTAACACAAAAAGGCAGATATCAGTACCACACAATGGTAAATAAAACATCAAAAGGATGGTGGGATCAGGACAGTTACAAGCACAACAGAAAAGAGAGGGTAGGGCTTCAACAAAGAATAGACAATCCCATCATTACCAGGAAAACTGTTGATAATTGGCAATTTGAAGGGGCAAGAAAACTTTCCCTGGACAATCAGCCCAAGAAGGTCATACTAGCTCATCCAACCATGACCCTTTTACAAGAACTGTACAGTCTCATCACCAGGGGATTCCCTGGAATATACGGACACACCTCAGGGTTGCCCTAGACCACCCAGACTGATGTCAGAGGGAAGGATGCCAACCTTCAAGGAAGACCTGAGAAGGGGCAAGGAGTTTTGGAGGTTATGCTAGGGGTACAGGAGGGAGTGGTCTTTGCTCTGGGGTCCAGAGTTCAGTGGTTCCTTCACCAGTGTAAAGGTGAGCCATCAAATAGCATTGTTATGGACCTCTTTGTCATCTTGTTCTTGGATTGGTAATTATACCAAAGCAGCAGTTCATTCATTCATTCATTCAATCATATTTATTGAGCGCTTACTGCATGCAGAGCACTGTACTAAGCGCTTGGGAAGTACAAGTTGGTGACATATAGAGACGGTCCCTACCCAACAACGGGCTCACATTCATTCATTCATTCAATTGCATTTATTGAGCGCTTACTGTGTGCAGAGCACTGTACTAAGCGCTTGGGAAATACAGGTTGGCAACATATAGAGACGGCCGCTACCCAACAGTGGGCTCACAGTCTAGAAGGGGAAGACAGAGAACAAAACAAAACATATTAACAAAATAAAATAAGTAGAATAAATATGTACAAGTAAAATAAATAAATAAATAAGTAGAGTAATAAATATGTACAAAGATATATACATATATACAGGTACTGTGGGGAGGGGAAGGAGGTAAGGCGGGGGGATGGAGAGGGGGAGTCTAGAAGGAGGAGACAGACAGCAAAACAGAACATGTGGACAGGTGTCAAGTCAGAATAAATAGAATTAAAGCTAAATGCACATAACTAACAAAATTAATAGAATAGTAAATATTTACAAGTAAAATAAATAGAGTAATAAATCTGTACAAACATATATACAGGTGCTGTGGGGAGGGGAAGGAGGTAGGGCGGGGGGGATGGGGAGGAGGAGAGGAAAAAGGGGGCTCAGTCTGGCAGTTGGATTCTTATTCCTTTTTAGAGGGTTCTTTTAAAGAAACCACTGTACTTGCTGATGGAAATCAGTTGTCAGGTACAAGTAGGTTGGTACCCTTCAAAACCTGATCCGTACGTCATTGTATTCTGGAAGGTATAGTAACTATTAGTGGCACAAGTTTTCAAAGGAAGAACCACTCTCAGCATCTCCCATGGAGGTCAAGTATGGCAGGAATCCTGAAAAATAGCTCACTAATGTGACTGGTGATGGCCTGTGACTGTTGACTCATGGAGCTATGGGCCTGTGTAAATCTAATTCTGTGGTCACCTAGGGAGCAAATAGATTTGCATGTAAATCTCTTGGATTCTGTGTGAAATGAATGGAGAAGGAGCATGGCGTACTCAGCAGAAGCAGAAGGTCATGGGTTCCAATCTCAGCTCCGCCACTTGTCTGCTGGATCACTTTGGGCAAGTCACTTCCTTTCTCTGGGCCTCCATTACCTCATCTGTAAAATGGGGATTGAGACTATGAGCCTCACGTGGGACAGGGACTGTGTCCAACCTGATTTTCTTGTATCCACCCCAGCTCTTAGTACAGTGCCTGGCACATAGTAAATGCCTAACAAATACCACACTTATTATTATTATTATCATTACTAATGAACTGATCCCTTGTGAGCCTATCTCTAATCAATACATTCACGCAGGTTTTCGGTCCTGATGTTTCTTGCCAAAAGCCCTGTAGCAATGGAGCAGAGGTGATGTGGACAGGTAGAAGATCCTGCAGAAAATCTTTAAGCCTGAACCTGGTTGCAGATGGCAGGAGAATGACGGTCATTCATTGCTGACCAGAAGCAATAGTGCTGACTGTATCCTTCCTGCCAGGAAGACCAATATCCCTTTCCAGAAATGCAGCTACTTTCCCCAGTGTAGGGAAGAGAAAATCATCTCTAATATTGCCACTTCACCTCAGACTTGTTGATTAGCCAACTCAGAGGTAGGAAATCAGTAATGAAATCACTTATTCTTGCTTCTTTGAGAGTCTTTACAATGTCAGACCACGACAACTGTCTTGAACAGCCACAGTCTGGTCTGGCATTGAACAGACCAGACCAACTTGAACAGCTGGTCTGGCATTAAATCTTCACAGCAGCACTTAATAAAACAAGGCTGCCCAATCATTCAAACTTGGAAGTTGGTGATGGATGCCTTTTTGTTGGATTGGCAAATTTCTGTGTTGGCACTATGTTCAAAACAGCTCTTGGCAAGGATTCTATTCAATCTCCAGATGAATTAACAGTCACTTGATGGTATTTCATTTGGATCGAACAGTCATATCACACTAACATTCAGTGAATCGTATTTACTGAGTGCTTACTGTGTTCAGAGCACTGTATTAAGCACTTGGGAGAGTAGTAAATAATAATAGACAGACACATTCCCTGCCCACAGCGAGCTTACAGTCTAGAGGAAGCTTACAGTCCTTCAATACATCTTTTTTTTTTCCTTTTCCCTCTGGCTGCCTCACCTCTAGAATTTGATCCAGGGCTACGCTTTCAAAAAAAGAGTGTCTTGAGAATCATTTCATCATTCATTCATCGTAGATGACTAAACCACTAAAGTACAGCTATGATGGTCATTGTTCTAGGATCTGTAATCTGCATCACCCTTGCTTTTAGATATAGACCCTTTATTCACCGCACGTTCTCCCCCAATGCATTTATGTACATATCTGTAATTTATTTGTTTATTTATATTCATGTCTGTCTCCCCCTATACTCTGTAAGCTCCTGGTGGGCACTTGTCTACTAGCTGCTATATTATACTCTCCCAAGCCTGTAGTTCAGTGCTCTGCACACAGTGTATGCTCACTAAATATGATTGACTGATTGATTGATGTTGCCCAGGTAGCAGAATCATTTGGCAGCTTTAACTTTACTCTTGGATATCATTGGAGTGGACACTCTGATCTTGGCTTTGGGTGGGGCTATTACAGATTGACTATCAGGTGAAACATTTTGTAGTCTATAATGACACGATGCCCATGCAAAGCATTCATGTTAATTGCTATATTTCCTCCCACCACCAAGGACTCCTAGTATGTTCTAGGTTGAGTATAAAAGAAGCTTCCACACCCTCTAGGCATCTTCCTCATGCGATAGACAGCCACACTTCCTCTTTGTGAATCAGCTCTCCTCCGTGCCATCAAAGAAACTCCATCCAGTCATTCTTTTCACCAGCCCAGATGGAAAGAGAAATGAATCCACCAAATGAGACCTCCACAAAACCCAGGGAACATTGGTGGCCTTACATTCTGCTCATCTAGTCACAGCACTGCTGATTTTCATTTATTTTTCTGTAATTTTCTGGTTTTAACACATTTTTAGTGGATGGAGAAAATATCGAAATAGTTGACAGTTTTTCTCTCCTGGGATTGATAATCAATAATAAAGGAATTAGTAGCCAAGAATATGCCAAAGATTAATGTTAGGAAGACTTGCTATGAAGAGCCTGGAAAAAGTCATGAAATGTGCTGATGTAACAATTGCCACAAAAATACAAATTGTCAACTCTGTGGTGTTTCCAGTGACAATGTGTGGATATGAAAGCTGGACAGTGAAAAAACAGGATAGAAATAGCATCAATTCTTTTGAAATGTGGTGTTGGAGAAGGCTTTTGTGAATACCATGGACTGTCTGAAAAACAAACAAATGGATTTTAGAGCAAATTAAACCAAAGTGGTCTTTGGAAGGCCAAATGACTCGACTTAGTTTAGTATATCACATAATCAGGAGGACTAATTCTCTGGAGAAGACAATAATGTTAGAAAAAGCCCAGGGAAAATGTGGAAGAGGCAAACCAGCAGCTAGGTGGATAACAACAGCAATGGAACTGTTAGAAAGGTTGCAGATTATGGCAGAGGACAAGACGTTCTGGAGAAAATATATCCATGGAGTCACTATGAATCGGAAATGACTCGAGGGCAAATAATAACAATAATTTTCTGGTTGTGTTTTAATGTCTCATGCTGGATGTGTCTGCCCACAGTCCCTTCTCCCCATTTACATTGTTAGATTGTGAGCCCTGAAATTGGACAGGGACCAATTCTAATTCCTCTGTACACAGTAAACACTTAATTAATACGACTACTACTATGTATTGAGTGCTTACTACATGCGGAACACTTGGTAGAGTGCAATGCAACAAAATTAGTGAACACATTCCCTGCCCATAATGAACGTACTACTACTACTACTACTACTACTACTACTACTACTACTATTACTACTACTACTACTACTACTATTACAACTACAACATAATCATCTTCAAATGATAGCTTTTGGTTGAGAGTCTCTGCATCCCTTGTCTTCATACCAAGACAGTGCTAATTCAAGAGTTAACCATACAGGCAGTATTGTAAACAGAGGCAGGTGTCATAGGACCTGGGTTCTAATCCTAGCTCTGCCACTTGTCTGCTATATGTCCCTGTGCAAGACACTTAACTACCCTGTGCCTCAGTTTCCTCATCTGAAAATGAAGATTCAGTCCTACTCCCTCCTACTTAGACTGTGAGGCTCACATGGGACAGAGAATGTGTGAAACTTGAATATCTGGCATCTACCTCTGTTCTTAGAACAGTTCTTGGCACATAGTAAGCACTTAGCAAATATAATAATAATAATAGAATCTGTGTTTGAACATTTTTAACACATCAGACATCAAGGCTGCAAACATAAATCATGAGAAGCATAGTCTTGTTTGACACCATTTGTGATGGTAGGGACCGTCTCTATATGTTGCCAACTTGTACTTCCCAAGTGCTTAGTACAGGGCTCTGCACACAGTAAGCGCTCAATAAATACGATTGAATGAATAAATGAATGAATGATGGCAAAGTGTGTCATGAAGCAGCCCTATTCCTGAACACAGGATGCTATTCCAATGAAAAGCAATTTCATGATGTTAACAAACTCTTCTGGACAGCCAAAATAGTGAGGAGTGACCACCAGGCTTTCACAACTTATGGAGTTGAAAGCCCTTAAGAAGCTGATGAAGACCATATGAAGGTCTTGGTCCTTTTTTCTCATTTTGTATGGTATTTATTAAGTACTTACTGTGTTCCAGGCATTGCACTAAGCACGGAGTAGATACACGCTAATCTGGTTGGACACAGTCCACGTCCCATACAGGGCTAACCATCTTCAACCCCATTTTACAGATGATAGAACTGAGGCACAGAGAAGTTAAGTGACTTGCCCAAGGTCATACAGCAGGCAAGTGGCAGAGCTATTAGAACTCCCAGGTCTGTGCCCTTTCCACTAGGCATTTATCATTTATCAGATCATTTATCTGATAGTTTCTCTGTCTGCAGCTTGATTTTCAGCTTCAGCTCTTCTCACAGGGTTGACAGGAATGTAAGATGCTTAAGGGCTCCATATGATTTATAGCAGTATACAAGACTAGTGATGGGCGATTGACAGCTTTGTTGAAGTGTTCAGCCCACCTATCTAGGATTGCAGTGCAATTGGTTTGCAGTACTGATTCGCCAGGATTTGGAATGGGATTAGTACTACTGGAATTTAGTCCTGCAGACTGTAAGAAGATTTTAGAAAAACTTTTTGGTGCAATCAGCAGCTGCCTGCAGCTTTCCAACTACTGCCATTCACCACTTCAGCTCATCTCTTGTAATAGAGCTTGCACCTGTTGTTTTTAACATGCTGGGAGACCACTTATTTTGCAGCAGGGGTCTTGTCACTGATTCACGCTCAATCTCAGACATGTATGATCTCCAGCAACTGCTGGGTCTCGTAATTTTCATCCAGGTAATTCAGCGTTTTCTCTTGGCAAACCAAAAACATCTGCAGATGAGTCGTATACAGCATCTTTGAATACAATCCAAGATGTTTCAAGATCTGTGCTGTTACAGTACGAAAATGAATCTAGAGGCTGAACCAGTCTGCTGACTGGCTTGCAGTGTTTGGGAGCCAAGACCAAAACATTCACATTGAGGTTCCTTGGGGATACTTGCTATCCTGATGCCATAATGGAGCCAGGTCAATATTCATTTTGCCGGCTACAAGCTGATGGTCAGTCAGGACAGATGTTTCTCTCATTGAATCTGTGACTGTTATATTTTGTCTGTTAGGTTGTTTCATAATAAGATCATCTATTAGATGTCAGCGCTTATAGTGCAAATGCATCTATATGGTTTTGTGCTTTACTACTAGTTGGAACATAATGTTTGAAATGACCAGCTGATTACTCATAGTCTATTCAGAAGGAGAGGGCCATTTCTGTTGGCCTTGAAATCTCAATTAATTCTTGCACTGAAGTCACCCCAAATAATGTTCTTATCCTAAGACAATATCTAGGTCCTCATTGAGTACTCCCTGTCATCATGAGTGGGTCATAGGTTTAGCTATTACACCAATGGTACAAACGTGTTCGGCTGACACTAGTTCTTGGGTAGTTTAAGCCTGAAACAAGTTCTCTTGATGACAGAGCTGCCACTTAGCTAATCAGCTTTTACAGCACAAAAACAACACTTTAAGTGTGATGTCTGGTGATTCCCAGGCCCTCCTCACAGCTGAGGAAACCTCTCAGCACCCAAGAACCCACACAATTTCTCCTTCCTGGGACATGCTTGAAGTTTTGATGGGACACAACACCCAGCAGTTAATAATAATGAACAGTGAATCCAAAAGCTGAACCTTAAAACTCATCTCATGCCACCACCACTTGGCTTGGACTGATTAGTAGTAGTTGTAGTAGTAGTAGAAGTAGTAGTAGTATTTATTGAGTGTGCACTTGTTACACAGCGCTCTGAATTAGGCTCTCACAATCCACTCCCTTTAGGGAAAGGACCATATCTACCAACTATATTGTACACTTTCAACTGCTTACTACAGTGCCCTGCATACATTAGGTGCTCAGTAAATGCCACCGATTGATTGACTGATCTTGAGAACTCCAGAATTAAGTGATATCTCTCCTGCCCAGTGGTAGTTTGTCTTCTAAATAAGATCCCCTTAAGTGAGTGACTAAAGGCAGGTGCCGCCGGCCCACCCAATTCCATATGTTATGTGCATAGAGAATAAGTAGTTATAATTTCTTGGTCTTTGTAGCTGCAGAACAAAAGATTGATTTAGATTAAGCTCAATGTGGCCAGGGATTGTATCTATTATATCATTATATGGTGCTTAGAACAGTATTCTGAAAACTGTAAGCACTGCATAAATATGATTGATTGGTTGATAGATTGATAGATTAAACAGGTAATAAGATATTAAACTAAAACCAAAGAATTGTATTCTTCTTTCCCCACTGTTATATAATTTCAGAGCCCCTCCTCCTGCTGCTTAACCCATGCCCTCTTACTCTTGATTATCCAGAAGAAAATATTTGATACCCTAGGGGCAGGAACGATATCTGATTTCCATGTCTGATGTATTCTTTACCAGCACTTAGTTCAGCACTGCACATAGTGAACACTTAATAAATGCTGTTACTTTTACTATTACTACCTCATTTTCTTCTTTTCTCTGCTAATTGTTTTAGCTGGCCTATGTTAATGAACTTGGAAAGAGTAACGAGACCTTCCTGGGTCCACTGTATTGGTGAGGGGAAAGACTTTTACAGTGATGCCTTTAGCTCAAATAAGAATCTTATATTTCCCACAGAACTTGGCTTTGGGGGCTGTCTCATACCTCGCTTTTAAAATTCTCTTAATCAATGTCTGGTTTCCTGATTTCCAGAGACTTGAATCAATATCTGCTCTCTCAGCTGCTTCCTACACTCCATGGTCAAAATCAAACCATGGACAAGCTTTGGGCAGGTTGTCACATCAATCCATTAATGGGATTCTTTGAACACTTTGTGCAGAGCACTGTAATAAGTGCTTGGGAGAGTATTATACAATATTGTTGGAAGACATGATTCCTGCCCTCAAGGAACTTACAATCACATGCAGCAAAGGAGAATCAACATGCTAATCTAAAGTTGGTTTTGGATGCTCTGATATAATCAATGCTGACTGTCCCGTGACATGTTCTGTCATGAGTCTTGGGCTGCCCACCCTGGTCTCTATACACCCCCATTAGCACACTGGGGGTGACAGGACAGAAGCTCATTTGTCAGTTTTTTATGGGAAACATCACCCAGGAGCTTAATATCTTGTATCTACCCCAGTATTTACACAGTGCATGGCACATAGTAAGCACTTAACCAGTACCATATTTTTTTAAAAGAACTAGTCAAGCTTTCAAGTGAAAGTTGTTATGAGATAGCAGTAAAATTGTGAGACACAAGAGTCCCAATATTATTTACCTCCTTTTAAGGGCTGCTATGCCAGTAGATAATGCATAGTATTGAGTTTAAGTTTTGGTGGATAGAAAGTCAGATGTTTTTGGGAGCCTTCTGCATTTTTCAAATGGCATCAAGGAAAATTATTTTCATGATGAATCAAGATGTCAGAATGGGGTTTAAGTCTAATATGTGAGAGGGAGCTAAATTCATTGTAACCTCCAGCTTGAATTCATTGCCAGGATCCATCAGCCTCCACTTGATTGCTACTGCTCCATATTGCTGGAAAGTATGAACTCCCAGCAGTATCAAGATATGAATCAAGCAATGGTATTTAGTGATCATTTACTATGTGAGAGTATCGTATACTAAGCACTTGGGAGTGTACAGTACAATTCCTCCCCATAAGGAGCTTACAGACTAGATTTTCATGTCTTAACAGATAGACAAATAGAGAAGCAGCATGGCCTAGTGACTAGGGCACAGGCTGGGAGTCAGAAGGTCCTGGGTTCAAATCCTAACTCCACCACTTGTCTGCTGTGCGACCTCGGGCAAATCACTTCACTTCTCTGTGCCTCAGTTCCCTCATCTGTAAAATGGGGATTAAGACTGTGAGCCCCGTGTGGGATAGGGACTGTGTCCAACCCAATTATCTTGTACATACCCCAGCGCTTAGAACAATGCTTAAGTGCTTAACAAATACTATTATTATTATTATTAATTGTCTGCAGAACAATGAGGTGAGAGAGATCAACCTGCTGGGGCAGGAGGAAGGAGGGGGAAAGCAGGAATCAGGCAGTCCCCAGACTGATGGTGGATAATAATAATAATAATAATGATGGCATTTGTTAAGCGCTTACTGTGTGCAAAGCACTGTTCTAAGCGCTGGGGGGGATACAATGTGATCAAGTTGTCCCACATAGGGCTCGCAGTCTTAATCCCAATTTTTTACAGATGAGGTAACTGAGGCTCAGAGAAGTTAAGTGACTTGCCCAAGGTCACACAGCAAACTTGTGGCGGAGCCGGGATTCGAACCCATGACGTCTGACTCCAAAGCCCGGGACTGTCCTAACCCTTGGGACAAGCAGCCCTGCCAGCAGAAGGACCATGTGTGAAAGGGACCTGTAGCGAGGGCCACTGCTTCCTCAAGCTGCTATTGCGTATGGGAAGAGAATCAAGAGACCTTCTCAGAAGAGAGAGTTGTGAAGGTGGTAATAATAATGATAGCATTTATTAAGCACTTATTGTTTGCAAAGCACTGTTCAAAGCACTGTTCTAAGAGGTTACAAGGTGATCAGGTGTCCCACGGGGGGCTCACAGTCTTCATCCCCATTTTACAGATGAGGTAACTGAGGCCCAGAGAAGTTAAGTGACTTGCCCAAAGTCACATAGCTGACAAGTGGTGGAGCTGGGATTTGAACCCATGACCTCTGACTCCAAAGCCCGGGCTCTTTTCACTGAGCCACGCCGCTCAGCCACGCTGGTAGGAACTGTATTAAGCACTGGGGTCGAATCAAGCTAATCAGGTTGGACCCAGTCCATGTCCCACATGGGAAAAACAGTACTAATCACCATTTTACAAATGAGGTAACTGAGGAACAGAAACGTTAAGTGACTTGTCCAAGGTCACACAGCAGACAAGTGGCAGAATCAGGATTAGAACTCAGGTCATTCTGACTTCCAAGCCTGGGCCCTATCCATTAGGCCAGATTAATACATTTCATTGCACCAAAGGGACATTCAATAAACACCCCTGGGCTACTGGGGCTACCATTATTCCTCCTCTTCCTCTTTCTCTTCTTCCTTCTTCTGTTATTATGTCTATCCTTAGTTTGAGCACAGCCCTAAAATGACATATTGACTTCCACTGCCAATAATGGTTCAAATTTCTCCTGACTACAGGATTGTTTGTTTCAGTACCCTACAATGTATCCAGAAGTTACTGTCATAAAATGACTGAAAACAGTGTCCTATTATATGCCAATCCATGTCCCCTGGAAGCCTCTCTGTTTAAACAGAAACTAACAACTACAAACTGAAGTTCCCATTATTTATTTATAAATGTCTTGTCAAAACATAGTTTTTCATTGAATTAGGGGATTCCTATTTGATGTACAATACAGATCTTTCCTCCATAATGTCACTGACCCATATCTACTGTTAAGAAGAGTAACTTTCAGAGCATATTAACTGTTAAAAGCAGCACACACGTAAGAAGCAGCAGCATAACAAGGATGCTATTTGGGAAACGCTTACCATGAGAAGCAGTGTAGTCCAGTGGAAAGAGCCCGCGCTTGGGAGGCAGAGGTCGTGGGTTCTAATCCCGGCCCACCTACTTGTCAGCTGGGTGACTGTGGGCAAGTCACTTCACTTCCCTGGGCCTCAGTTCCCTCATCCGTCAAATGGGGATGAAGACTGTGAGCCCCACGTGGGACCACCTGATCATCATCATCATCATCATCAATCGTATTTATTGAGCGCCTACTGTGTGCAGAGCACTGTACTAAGCACTTGGGAAGTACAAGTTGGCAACATATAGAGACAGTCCCTACCCAACAGTGGGCTCACAGTCTAAAAGATCACCTTATATCCCCCAAGCACTTAGAACAGTGCTTTACATATAGCGCTTAGCAAACACCATTATTATTATTGTTCTTTGGGCCTCAGTTCCCTCATCTGTGAAATGGGGATGAAGACTGTGAGCCCCACATGGGACCACCTGATCACCTTGTATCCTCCCCAGCGCTTAGAACAGTGCTTCGCACATAGTAAGCGCTTAACAGATGCCATTATTATTATTATGAGAAGCAGCGTGGCTCAGTGGAAAGAGCCCAGGCTTGGGAGCCAGAGGTCATGGGTTCTAATCCCGGCTCCGCCACTTGTCAGCTGGGTGACTGTGGGCAAGTCACTTCACTTCTCTGGGCCTCAGTGACCTCATCTGTAAAATGGGGATTAAGACTGTGAGCCCCCCGTGGGACAAGTTCATCACCTTGTAACCTCCCCTGTGCTTAGAACAGTGCATTGCACAAAGTAAGCGCTTAATAAATGCCATCATTGTGCATTACTAAAAGTCACATTGCTTGGTGGTAATAAAGGAATGATGTTTAATTCACTTCTTTTTCCATTAAGAGCTTACAAAAGAAACCAGGGTGGAGTGGTAAACCTAGAACTTCAAACTAGAAGAGGGCTTTTTTCTCCAGACTTTACCTTTAAAATCCAGTCTCTCCATCTTGAATTGGGAAGGAGAAGGAATCAGAGTCTAGGAAGTAGTAATATCCAGGTTAACAATTAAAGCACAATAGAATGAAAGTTCTTGTTGTCCATCAACTCTTCCAAGAGGAGTTTGTCATATGTTTTCAGCTTTCAAAGATAAAAATCAAGTTTTCATTACTCTTTGACTTTTTGTCTTCCTTAATATACATTTAATAAAGTTCCTCAAACTGTGCAGAACAAAGGATTCCCACAACAAAATGAATGTAATGATTGATGTGCCATTACTGTCCCAAAATGCTGTACTTTGATGTGTGTGAGAATGGGCAAGAGGGCAAGGAAAGCTGGAATTAGAACTATTTTCAAGGTGGCTTTGAGCTGCTTATTAGCAGCTTCTTATTAGCAGCCCCTTATTAGTAGCTTTCCTGTCAGTTCTGACATGTTTTTAAGATAATGCTTTTGTTCCACTGAAGCCATAACGCCTACTTTAATCTGCAAAGTCTTCTATGATTAGAAGAAAGGGCCAACTAAATTTTAAAGTGGCACAGAAATCAATGTTGCCCAGTGCTTGGCCAATACACACTTGGAAAAATTAAGAAATACATTTGCCTGGAAAAAGTTTCAATAAGGTTGAATCAAGTGTGGAGCAAATACAGTATGTTTTCATATTAACAACTTCCATGAGGACGAAAGTTATCAACTTAACCCTTCTGTTTAGCACACCATATTTTGATATCGTGTTTTAGAGATGATTAATGCTTTCTGAAGGTATCTTGATCATTTCATGAATTTCATAATAAATGTGATTATCAATTCATCCTGATTGTGTAGGTTAGTTCACTGGGTATGTAGCCTTCAGAAAGCAACATGATGAATACATACAAATACACCCCACGAGAACACACACACACACACACTC
This sequence comes from Tachyglossus aculeatus, assembly GCF_015852505.1. Classification (NCBI taxonomy): domain Eukaryota; kingdom Metazoa; phylum Chordata; class Mammalia; order Monotremata; family Tachyglossidae; genus Tachyglossus; species Tachyglossus aculeatus. Next base: position 22,054,196 of record NC_052079.1, on the reverse strand, counting down.
ACAAACATACCTAATTCTAAACTAACTAGTCAGCCCAAGTAAACTGACGTAGCCTTTTTAGTTGGTTAGACAACTAAATCCTGCCAGAATTTGTGCTGTCAGTCATATTCTAATTGCATATGGAAGGGTAAAACTGTACCAACATAAAGTGCTAGGATCAGGTGACAATCTAGTGACCTGAACCTGAGGTCTTGGGGCATTCTAAGTAGGTTGTAGCAGCTTTCTTTTGTTGTAGTAAGAAAGTAGCAACAGCCATGCTGCATCAGACAACTTGGTGACAATTCCACTTGTCTGTTGTGGGACCGTGGGCAACTTCTCAGTGCTTCAGTTTCCTCATCTGTAAAATGAGGATCAAATCCTTCTCCCTGCTAAGTACTCAATCCCCTTGCCCCCTCCTATGTCACCTGATTATCTTATATCAACCTCAGATCTTAGAACAGTGCTTGGCAATAGTAAGCGCTGAACAAATGCCATCATTATTATCATTATTACAACAGAATTGGTAGATTGATCCCTGCCCATATGGAACTCACAGTCTACAGGGGGAAATAGACATTCAACTAGACTGCGGGCAGGGGAAATAAGAGTAATAGAGTAATAAATACACAAAAACATATATACATATATACAGGTGCTGTGGGGAAGGGAAGGAGGTAAGGCGGGGGGATGGAGGGGGGGGGAGGGGGAGAGGAAGGTGGGGGCTCAGTCTGGGAAGGCCTCCTGGAGAAGGTGAGCTCTCAGTAAAGCCTTGAAGGGAGGAAGAGAACTAGCTTGGCGGATGTGGGGAGGGAGGGCATTCCAGGCCAGGGGGATGATTTGGGCCGGGGGTCGACATCAGGACAGGCGAGAACGAGGCACGGTGAGGAGATTAGCGGCAGAGGAGCGGGGGGTGCGGGCTGGGCTGTAGAAGGAGAGAAGGGAGGTGAGGTAGGAGGGGAAGAGGTGATGGAGAGCCTTGAAGCCGCGGGTGAGGAGTTTCTGCCTGATGCATAGGTTGATTGGTTGCCACTGGAGATGAGGCCCTAGAAAAGATAGAAAATCTACCAACATGTGAAAATATGTCCCCCTATTGAGGAGGTCATCACTGCACATAGAGTTGTGAAAAATGGCAAAGGGTCTGAAGTTGACACCACGCGTAGACTGCTATTAGATAACACAGAAGGGATGCAATAGTAAAGTAATAACACATTTTCTCAATATATGAATTCCTAAAGAGATCCTGAAGAGATCCCACTGGATCTTAAAGGTCACCATTATCACCACCAACACCAAGAACAAAAATGAAAGATCAGATGTAGCAATTATCATGCATCTCCCTCATCTCCAAAGTTGGCAAGAGTCTAGCTCTAAACCTTCTGTACTGGCTAGTGAAGAATATTATTTGAGATGCAGAGTAGTCTTCTGGAAAGCGAGCATGGTTGGGAGTAAGGAGACCTGCTTTCTAATTCTGGCTCTGCCACTTGCTTGCTATTTTGCTTCAGTTTCCTCATCAGTAAAATGTAGAATTCCCTCTACGTTTAGACTTTCACAGTTGCATCATTTACATGGGTATATCCACTGACAAAAAACAAGCAAGTACAAATTTCACTCCCAACTCCTGAGTGTAATCAGGCTTGAAATATGGATTCCAGCCTATTCCTGCTGCCTAGTGACAGAATCCATGGTCCAGTGGATTTCACATTTAAATAAACCATGCCCCATATCTAAATGCTCTAGCCTCTAAGCGCATAGGGACAGGAAATGTGACCACTAATTCTGTTGAATTGTTCCCTCCCAAGCACTTAGTACAGTGCTCTGCACAAAGTAAGTGCTCAATAAATACCACTGAATAATGGATTAAGACTTTAAGTTTCTACTATTCAGAAAGACACTGAGCTGCTGGTAAATACTAAATCTGGTACTATTTAGCACTCACTTTGTGCAGAGCACTCGCCTAAGTACTTGGGAGAGTAAAATACAATAGAGTTGAAAGACACATTTCATGCCACAGGGAGCTCACAGTCTACAGGGAAAGACAGACAATAAAATAAATTACAGATATGTATATAAGTGCTGTGGGGTTGGTGGTGGGGTGAGTTTCACGTGCTAAAAGGGTAAAAGTCCAAATGCATATGTGACACAGAAGGGAGAGAGAATAGGGGAGATGAGGGCTTAGTCGAGGAAGGTGTTTCGAGGAGATGTGATTTTAATAAGCCTTTTAAGAAGAGGAGAGAGGTGGTCTTTCATATATAAAAGGAAAAAAGTTTCAAGTCAGAGGGAGGCTCTGTGGGCAAGGAGTAAATGTCAAGATAGAAGAGAACAAGGTACAGTGAGTAGGTTGGAATTAGAGTAGTGAATTGTGTGGGCTAGGTCATAGTTGGAAATCAGAAAGATAAGGTCAGATGGGGTGAGGTGATTGAGTGTTTTAACATTAATGGAAAAGAGTTTTTGTTTGATGTGGTGGTGGATGGGCAAGGACTGAAGGTCCTTGAGGGATGGGGAGATGGGGACCAAATGGTCTTTTAATAAAAGGATCTGGGCAGCAGAGTAAAGGAAGGACTGGAGTGGAGAGAGACAGGAGGTTGGGAGGTCAGCAAGGAGGCTGATGCAGGTAGTCAAGATGGGATATGATAAGTGCCTGGATCAGCATGGAAACAGTTTGGATAGAGAGGAAAGAGTAGATTTTAGAGATGCTGCGGAGGTAGAACTGACAGTATTTTTGATGTGCACAGTTTGATTGGAATGATCAGTCCCTCATCAGCCTCTTCAATCACCTGTTGGTGAACTTCATTCTTAGAGGCTTCTTCTTTGAACATGCCTAGACCCCCTAAGCCAACGAGTACTTTGTCTTCTTGAAACAAAATGGATCCAGGTGTTTCCTATAAAGATGAAGAGTGTGGAGGTTTATCCTAGAAACTTGGGTCCTCTTAAGGCTTCGCACACCTGATACAATGGATCACATTCTGCTTTGAATTTCATTCTGGTGAATCTTAATGTCAGCAGGTACTCTGGTAACTTCGTAGTGATTTAATGCAGATCCCAACTCAGGTACAGGTAGTAATTATGTGACCAGATTAGGCGACAAGGGTGGGGAACAGAAGGGGGTCCAGGTAGACAAAATGGGCGGGGCCACCTAGGAGGTAGAGAACAAGACGAAGAAGTGGAAGGGAAAGAGAGTGGTGTCTGCTCTGTGACCTTAGACAAGTCACTTCATTTCTCTGTGTCTCAGTTCCCTCATAATAATAATAACTGTGCCAAGCCCTGTACTAAGTGCTGGGGTAGATACAAGATCATCAGGTGACACATGGGGCTCACAGTATAAGTAGAAGGGAGAACAGGTATTGAATCCCCAATTTACAGAGGGGGAAACTGAGGCACTGTCACCTCTTGCCCAGGGATGGGTTCGTTGGGGAATCAGCACAGAGAGAGAGAGAGACCAGGGCAGAAAGGTTGAGTTTTATACAAAATTTATTCTGCGAGGCAAATTGAACTTCTCTTTAGGGAAGGATATAATTACATAATTATTTTGGACACGGTGAATTGAACTTCCCATTCTAGTGGCCCCTTTCTGGAGGAATATGATCATTTAATGATATTAGAGCTTCCCTATTGGGAGGAATATACTCATGTATTACTCATGCAGGGCGAAACATCTGGGTCCCACCCATGAACACTTCCCACCTGGGAGGAATTCACTTATGACTTGTATGCACATGGCGAGGCAGCTAGCTACCACCCATGAATCCTTCCCACCCGGGAGGAATGCATTTATGCGTTACACGCCGGTGACAAATCTCCCTAATTTCCAGCTCCACGAGTGTTCAGTGGGATACTGTCCCATTCCATGTCTCCTCACTTGGTGCAGACAGAGCGGGCATCCCAGGCTCTGGGCAGAGGTGCCCACAGCCAGCTGCTGCGAGTGTTGATCCACTACCCAGAAGGTCAAAGGCAGCAGATATTCATTACCTGTGCTCCTAGGCCATTCCAGCTTCTGGTCTCCACTTATCCAATTTCACCCTCCCTGCATTCTCTATGCCTAATTTGACTGGCAGGGTGTGAGGGACACCTGAATTCCCGGCTTGGACATCAACCTAGCAGTTTTGGGTGCAGGGGCAGTATCCTGCCCACACTTCTGAGTTCTGCCTTTCTGGCTCGGGCAGTCATGAAACAGCATTTGACGTTGAGATGGTGGGTACCCTGGTTCTCCTTGGGTCAGGCATAGAGAAGTTAAGTGACTTGCCTAAGGTCAAAAAGCAGGAAGATGGCAGAGCCAGAACTGGAATCCAGATCTTCTGACTTCTAGGCCTGTGCTCCCCATTAAAAATGTACACTAGGCCACACTGCTCCCCACTAAAAATGGGGATTAAAACTGTGAGCACTATGTGGGATAGGGACTGTGTCCAACCTGATTATCTTGTATTCCCCTAGAGCTTAGTAGAGTGCTTGGCATATAGTACGTACTTAACAAACACTAAAAAAAGGAAGTAGAGAAAGTGAAAGGAGAAGGGGAAGAAGAGGGAAGGGGAAAAAAGGAGAAGGGGGAAAAGAAAGAAGATATGTAAGAAAATTAGAAAGGAAAAAGGAGAGAAGAGGGAGGCTTAATCCTCCATTGCCACCACAAACTTTTCTTGACAAAGCATAAACTGCTTTCCCTATGTGGCAGCAGGGGTAATTGCCCCTTAGTCCAGCTCAGTATGAACCACCTGGCCAGTGACATGGCTGTCAGCTGGACAAAGGTGGAAACGACCCATACAACCCCCAACTGGCTCTTGTTTCTGCTGTTAGGGTTGGTCCAATGCCTTGAACACCAGAGTATTTTCAGCTCTTTGCCCAGTCCTCAAAGGGATTTAGCAGAGTCTGCAAGTATTTGTTGTTCATAGGACCATTTTGTGCCTGAGAAACCTCTTCACATCTGGTGTGAGAAAAGACGGTCTCTTGTTGTGCTGTTATATTTTGTACACTCAGAACTTGGCATCATTTGTTTTTTGCTTTGTTTTTTTTCCCTCTAAGAGGATCAACCCCTGCTAATTGTGATACGGAAGACCCCAGGTCCGCTGATAGAGGCAAGCACTTTTGTGTATGTCTTGGCGCTGGCCCCACATTACTCTGGCATATTGCAAAGATCTGGGGAGGTTAAAATGTTCATCAAATGCGTTAGATTGCAAATATGAAAATTGGCAAAAAAACCCAAAATATGCAAATGCTTGTCTACTGTTAGAAACTCAATATCAAGTGGATGAATGGTATCTTGGAGACTTAATGGAGGGAAGAGAAAAATGGGATGGAGAAATTCTGGACTATAAACTTTACTGGAAAGACAAGGATGGGCACCCAGGCCTGGCCTGGCAGTTGATGAGGGACAAGATGAAGAAGCAGCGTGGCACAGTGAAAAGAGCCCAGACTTGGGAGTCAGAGGTCATGGGTTCTAATCCCTGCTCCGCTGCTTATCAGCTTTGGGTGACTTTGGGCAACTCACTTAACTTCTCTGTGCCTCAGTTACCTCATCTGTAAAATGGGGATTAAGACTATGAGCCCCATGTGGGACAAACTGATAACCTTGTATCTCCCCCAGCGCTTAGAACAGTGCTTTGCACATAGTAAGCACTTAACAAATAGCATTATTATTATTATCATTAATACTTGTGGTATGTTAAGCATTTACTATGTGTCAAGTACTGTAATAAGTAGTGCTGTAGTTACAAGATAATCAGGTCAGACTTAGTCCTTGTCCTTCATGGAGATCACAGTCTAAGGACACTTGGTTTTAGAAAAAAAAAACTATGAAAAAATGCAGAACAGAGTTAGTATGAACCTGAAAGTCTAAGTAAAAAGAAGTCTGGAAGGTGGGAGAAATACTATCTTAAAGGCCCAGGGAAAGTATTTTTCAGGGAAGAAAGAAAAAGTGTCTAAGCAGAAACCTTACTTGGGTACTTGACAGTGTAAAAAGGGTCAGTAAAGAGAAAAAGTCATCCTTTGGCATAGGGAAATATCATCTGAAGGAAAACAAGAAGGCCAATTAGGAACTGGGAGTCATGGTGAAGCAGGTGGTTAAAAAGGGATGTAAAAGCATATCATAAAGTCTTCAAGAACATCTAACAAAGGATATCATATAGGGAAGCAGGGTGGCCTCTTGATGATCATGTGATCAGATATGCCCTCAGATGTAAAGAAGATTGTATATACTCAGTCAATCAGTGGTATTTATTGAACACTTACTGTGTGCTGTACAGTACCAATGTACAAAATGTACCAAGCATTTGGGAGAGTACAATATAACAGAGTTGGTAGACGCATTCCCCGTCCGCAGTGAGCTTGCAATCTAGAGGGAGAAACAGGCACTAATTTAAATTACTTATTTATAATGTAATTTATAGACATGTACATAAGTGCCGTAATGCTTCAGTTAGGTCTTTAATAAGAAAGATATAGAGAAATTCTCACATTCACATTGTTTTGGGAAGCAGATGGAAATTGGAAACATTGTGGTGTCCACCAGGTGGTTTGGAGCGAATTGATACATTAGCTAGAAACAAATCACCAGAATGTAATGTCCATAGAAGGGTTTGGCAGGGAAGGGGTAGAAAACGTGGAGGGAGAGCTCGCCTCACAACTTTAAGCTCACTGAGGGCAGCAAATCTGTCTACCAACTCTGTTGTACTGAATTCTCCCAAGCTCCATCCTCTGCACATAGTAAGCACTCAATAAGTATAATTGATTGAGAGGTCTCATTCCAGAGGACTGGTAAAATTCTTGGGAATTCCCTCTTCTACATCTGGAAAATTACTAATAGAACTTATAATAACTTGGGGTGAATGATCACCTAGAAAAACTCAACTTTTCAGGGGTAAAGATAATGTGGCTGTTTTAAGAAGAAATCATGCCTAATTCATCTCCTGGGGACTATGAAGAAATAAGGAGGGAAGAGGTAGAGGTAAATCAATGAAAATGATTTATTTCGATTTTTAAAGGTCTTTTGCCAGATTCCAGTGAAACAATCGGTGATATTTATTGAATATTTATTGTGTTCAGTTATTGTGTACTATATTATGGATTTGGGGGAGTAGAAGAAAAGTAAAAGACATGTTCCTTGCCTTTGAAGAGCTAAGAATCTAAAGGCTTTCAGTAAACGTTCTTTGGTAGCCAATCTAGGAGAACTGTAGCTAGAATCACAATCAATCAATGGTATTTACTGAGCACTTACTACGTGCACAGCACTGTACTAAGCTCTTGGGACAGTACAATACAACAGCATTCGAAGACATGCACCCTGAATAAAATGAGCTGAATCTCACCAGCAAAGAATTGTGAGATTCTATAGTCCTTCATGCAGGCTGTTTAAATCACTTTAACCGATTTTTTTCAAATATTTACAACAGCAGCATTTGAAACTTTGAAGTCAATCAATCAATGAGTCAGTTATATTTACTGAGCACCTACTGAGTGCTAAAAGGTGCCCTAAGACCTTGGGAAGGAAGATTAGTAGCAAGAAACTTAGAATTTATTGGGAGATACAGGCAAAAATCATTCACAAATAGGAGGAGCAGGAAGAACAATATCTGTAAAATGGGGATTGAGACTGTAAGTGCTATGTGGGACAGGGGTTGTGTCCAATAGGATTTCCTTGTATCCATCCCAGCACTTAGTACAGTGCCTGGCACATAGGAAGTGCTGACCAAACACCATGATAATTACTATTATAAAAGATGTCATTATTATATATTATTATAAGCTTGAAGTTTATTTTGGTGATCATTAGTGACTGGAAATGAATATGGACAGCGTGTCAAGTTCCTACAGTTTATGTAATTGCATTGGACTGGACACAGTTGGGGATGACTGGAATAAATTAAATGAAGAGATTCTTCCATGAGATAGATTCCTAGGACTGTATCTCTACTATTTTGATCCCAGAAGAGGCAGATATAAAGAAATGTGGTTTAAAAACATATCATCATGATAGGTTTCAGGAACATCATTAATACCTTTTAGCTTTTATCAGAATCATAAAATGTTTGTATTACTTTAGCTGCATATTTTCTCCTACCTTCATTTTCACCCATTTACTAATCATTCTATTTATGAGCACTAAGCAAACACTATAATTTAACGTGATATTGGCACAATACATTCCTTTGGTTCACTCACAAATCTTTGGATGAATTTATTGAAATCCCAAATGGTTTCATAAAATGGTCTCTTTTTAGAATCCTTTACAACTCTGACCATTGTAATTAAAAATATCACCTTCACTTCAACAAATGAAAATTTAAAATAACATTTGATATTAATTAAAAATTAATTTAAAATTAATCTAATCTATCAGTGGCATTTATTGAGCACTTACTATGTTCATTCATTCATTCATTCATTCATTCAATCCTATTTATTGAGTGCTTACTGTGTGCAGAGCACTGTACTAAGCACTTAGGAAGTATACGCTGGCAACATATAGAGATGGTCCCTACCCAACAACGGGCTCACAGTCTAGAAAGGGGTGACAGAAAACAAAACAAAACATGTAGACAGGTGTCAAGTCGTCAGAATAAATAGAATTAAAGCTAAATGCACATCATTAGCAAAATAAATAGAATAGTAAATATTGACAAGTGAAGTAAATTGAGTAATAAATCTATACAAACATATATACAGGTGCTGTGGGGAGGGGAAGGAGGTAGGGCGGGGTGGATGGGGAGGAGGAGAGGAAAAAGGGGGCTCAGTGTGGGAAGGCCTCCTGGAGGAGGTGAGCTCTCAGTAGGGCTTTGAAGGGAGGAAGAGAGCTAGCTTGATGGATGTGTGGAGGGAGGGCATTCCAGGCCAGGGGAAGGATATGGGCTGGGGGTCGATGGAGGGACAGGCGAGAATGAGGTACAGTGAGGAGGTTAGTGGCAGAGGAGCGGAGGGTGCGGGCTGGGCTGGAGAAGGAGAGAAGGGAGGTGAGGTAGGAGGGGGCGAGGTGATGGACAGCCTTGAAGCCGGGATTGAGGAGTTTTTGCTTGATGCATAGGTTGACAGGCAGCCATTGGAGATTTTTAAGGAGGGGAGTAACATTCCCAGAGCGTTTCTGCACAAAGATGATCTGGGCAGCAGCGTGAAGCATAGACTGAAGTGGGGAGAGGTAGGAGGATGGGAGATCAGAGACTTTGGAAAACTATTCTAAGCACATGGGAGAGTCATAAGGCCTCTACAGCCTGGGAAGCCTTACCGGACTGAGCCCCCTCCTTCCTCTGCCCCTCCCCATCCCCCCCCGTCCTACCTCCTTCTCCTCCTCACAGCACCTGCATATATGTTTGTACAGATTTATTACTCTACTTATTTTACTTGTACATATTTACTGTTCTATTTATTTTATTTTGTTAATATGTTTTGTTGTCTGTCTCCCCCTTCTAGACTGTGAGCCTGTGGTTGGGTGGGGACCTATATGTTGCTGAACTGTACTTCCCAAGCGCTTAGTACAGTGCTCTGCACACAGTAAGTGCTCAATAAATACGATTGAATGAATGAAATGAATGAATGAATGAATCTCTTGCCCTTAATGATCAGGCATGATCTCCTTAAAACCTTCTGTGCTCCTTTCCACTTCCTCCCTCCTCCCGACCCTTCTTCAAACTCTCTTACCTTTCCCATCAGTATTTCTAGAGAACTTCTGCTGCTTCTCAAAATCTGCCAAATCTAACTGTGTCTCCAACTTCATCACTTTGCACATTACTAAAGTGCTTTCCCCCTCCCTCTTCTCTTCCTGCTTGCCACGTTCAACTGTGCACTCTCCAGTGGCTTTTTTCCCATTGCTTTCTAACATGTTCATGTCTCTCCTAGCCTCCAAAACCCTCCCTTGACCCCATAGTTCCCTCCAGTTATCACCCCAACTTCCTCATACCATTTCTCTCCAAACTTTCTGAGCAAGTTGTCTACACCTACTGTCTCCACTTCCTAAATTCCAGTGCTCACCTTGACCCCCTCCGATCTGGCATCAGCCCCTGATTCACTCCAAAGAAAATCCCTCTCAAAGGTCACCAATGATCTTCTTTCCAAATCCAACAGCTTCAACTCCATTCTAATACTTCTCAACTTCTCAACTGCCTTTGACACTGCCAACCACCTCCTTTTCCTGGAAGGCTAATTTGGGCAAAGGGATTTGATAGGTGGACAAACAATCTCTGAATTTCAGAACATAACTGCACTTTTATACATGCTACAAATTTCAAGTACTAAGCCTTTGGTATATAGAAATGTTACTTCTTAAATTTTTATCAAATTCTTAACCATTTTAAAAGAGAAGGAATTAATAATTGAAATAAATATTATATAAATGGAAATAGGTTGGTTAGCTCAAGTCTAACCATATTCATTCATTCATTCATTCAATCGTATTTATTGAGCGCTTGCTGTGTGCTTTGCGCTTGGGAAGTACAAGTTGGCAACATATAGAGACGATCCCTACCCAACAGTGGGCTCACAGTCTAGAAGGGGGAAGCAGAGAACAAAACAAAACATGTAGACAGGTGTCAAGTCGTCAGAATAAATAGAATTCAGACTGCATTTGCCACACATATATTTTTCCTTACTAATTTGACTCTTCTTTGATCACCCCTTACACATGTGTACCAACTCAGAGTTTGAGCCCAATTTCTTCCAATTTTTTCCCGCTTGTAACTTCAGGAAAATAGATTTTTACTAGTTTCCTTCCTATATAGTTCTGGCCCATTTCCCATAAGCACTATCCTTCAAAATAATTTTAATCTTACAAAATATACTTTTTCCTTCAACCAAAGCCAAAAAAACACATTCCCTCCACTCAAATTAGGTCAAAATATCATTGGATTCACCACATTAGTTCTGCACCTGCATTTGGGGATGTTCCACCAAGTTTTTCCATGCATTTTAATAATTGGTCATGGATGAATCTGTTGACTTTGCTCCTTTTGTGAAATATAAGCTCCACAAACATCTGGAGTAGCACTGAATTGTGAAATGAGGTAAGCTCCTTTTGCTGCCAGCCAGAGAGGGTAGACTGCATTAGCTGTTTTCCATTTCTGGGAAATTCTAATCTCCGAGTTCCTGTAGCTTTTTCCCAAACGTGCTACATTCCAATACCAGTCCAGAAGCTCCAGAAGGGGTAAGCCCTGGCACAGATAAAAATTTGATGGAGCCTTGACAGATTGGTGTAGTCTTAATTGATCAGTCAATCAATCATACTGAATGAGTACTTACTGTGTGCAGAACACTGTACTACCTGCTTGGAAGGGTACACTATAATAGAGTTGTTAATCAAACAAACATATTTGAGCACTATACTAAGATTTTGGGAGAGTGAAATATAACAGAGTTGGTAAGCTCATTGAGCTTTCAGTCTAGAAGGTGAGATAGACATTAATATAAATAAATAAATACATTGTTGGTATGTATATAAGTGCTGTAGGGCTAAGGGTGGAGTGAATGAAGGGTCCAACTCCAAATAATAATAATACTAATGATGGCATTTAGCCCACTGTTGGGTAGGGACTGTCTCTATACGTTGCCAATTTGTACTTCCCAAGCACTTAGTACAGTGCTCTGCACACAGTAAGTGCTCAATAAATATGATTGATGATGATGATAATGATTAAGCACTTACTATGTGTAAAGCACTGTTCTAAGCACTGGGGAGGTTACAAGGTGATCAGGTTGTCCCACAGGGGGCTCACAGTCTTAATCCCCATTTTACAGATGAGGTAACTGAGGCACAGAGAAGTTAAGTGACTTGCCCAAATGTAAGGGTGAGGCAGAAGGGAGTGGGAGTAAAGGAAATGAGTATTTAGGGAAGGTCTCTGAGTAAAGATGTGTTCTTACTAAGGTTTTGAAGTTTGAGAGAGTAATTGTCAGATATAAAAAGAGGGAGGGCATTTCATGCCAGAGGGAAAGAGGTCAGTGGCAATATAGATGAGATTGAAATACAAAGAGTAGTTGATATTGGAGGAGGGAAGTGTGCAGGTTGGGTTGCAGTAGAAAAGCAGCAAGGTAAAGTAGAAGAGGGCAAGTTGATTTGAGTGCTTAACGCCAATGGTAAGGAGTTTTTGTTTAATGCAGAGGTGGATGGACAATCACTGGAAGTTCTTGAGGTGTGGGAAATGCAAACTGAATGGCTTTGCAGAAAACTTATCTGGGCAGCAGAGCAAATTATGGATTAGTGTAAGGAGAGCCTGGAGGCAGGGAGCTCATCAAGGAGGCTGATGCAGTACTCGAGGTGGGATAAGATAAGTGCTTGTATTAAGATGGTAGTAGTTTAGTTGGAGAGGAAATGGAGGATATTAATGATGTTATGAAGGTTGAACCAGCAGGATTTGGTTACAGATTGAATTTGTGGGCTGAAGGAGAGATAAGGATAACTCCAAGGTTACAGGCTTGTGAAAAAGAGAGGATGGTGGTGTCATCTACAATGACGGTAAAGACAGAGGGGAGTTTGGGTGGAAAGATAAAGAGTTCTGTTTTGGACATGTTAAGTTTAAGGTGCAAGAGGGACATCCAAGTAGAGATGTCTTGAAAGCAGGAGCAAATGGGAGATTGCAGAGAAGTGGGGAGATCAGGGAGAGATTTGGGAATCATTATCATGAAGATGCTAGTTGAAGCCATGAAAGAAAATAAATTAATTCTCCAAGGGAGTAGGTGTAGAAGGAAAACAGAAGGGGAACCAGAACTGAACCTTGAGGGACTCCCAGGGTTAGGGAATTAAGGATATAAGGAATTAGGGAATCAATTGAGGAATTAAGACTTTGAGCCCTGTGTAGGGCATGGACTGTGTCCAACTTTGTATCTATTCAAGAATTTAGTACAGTGCCTGGCACATAGTAAGCTCTTAACAAATGCTATCAAAAATTAGATATGATCCCTCCCCTCAGGGGATTTACAGTCTTGACTGTAAACAAATGTTAATGGAAACCAAGTTTTAGATACAATGAGCTTGAGGCACAGGGAAGACAACTATGTGGAGATTCATTCATTCATTCAGTCGTATTTATTGAGCGCTCACTGTGTGCAGAGCACTGTACTAAGCGCTTGGGAACTACAAGTTGGCAACATATAGAGACGGTCCCTACCCAACAGTGGGCTCACAGTCTAGAAGGTGGGCTCACAGTCAAGAATCTGTCAGTCCCTTAGATTATAAAATCCTTTAGCATAGTGACAGGGCATTCCACTTCTGTGCACTCCCTAGCCCTCGGTACAGTGCTTTGCACATAGTGAATGCTAAAGAAACTCCATTGACTGATTGGTTGACCCTGCTGCCTCCTCTCTTCTGGGGTTCCATTATGAATAGAATGACATGCAGCGATTCTAAGGGCAGAGAGCCCCAGATTGGAGGCATCTTTATCTTTCAACATTTGAGAGGTAACAGCCAGAGACCCCTGGAGGCCTGTGAGTGTGGATATCCTGGAACAGCTTGGATATGGAGGTAACAGATAGTCAGGAGCAGAACACCAGCAATGGCAGAAGTGCTGCTAATTTTTCTCTTGTTCTCTCTATTTTTTTCCTCTCTCCACCGATCAGGCCTCAACTGCCTATCAGGATGCAGATGTGGATCAATCTGAATCATGCCTGCAGGCATATGGGATATCAGAAACCAGAACTGTTACTTCTTTAGTGTCTAAGGGATCTTTGGGACATGTTAGGAGGGGCATAGATGCTAAAGCCATAAGAAAAGACTTGCCTCCTCAAACTTTCAGCCAGATGCTGTCACTAATTGCCTAAGACAAAAGACAACTGTGTGGATGCTTCTGTGTGAGTGCCTGTGGCTGTTTCTGGGTGAGCATTTGTCATTCCCTTGATGCTTCCTTTCCTTCTGTCTCCATCCTCTACCACTCCATATCTCTTTCTGCTCTTCTTTTCTTTCCTTGTTTCAACCACCCAATCTCTGATTGCCTCTTTCTCTGTCTCTCTGTTTTCCTCTTTATCTCTATTTCTCTCTCTGTCCATTTGCCAGTCTTCCTCTCTCTGAATCGATTTCTCTTTGGTCTCATTTTACTATCTTTGTCTTCCCCTCTAATCTTGGACAACTGAACATGCCCCCATGGGTGCCTTACTTTGGAATCACTTGTACTTCAAGGAAATGAAATAACTTTAATCTGTACTCCGGTAAATTCTAGGTTTGCTGCCTGAGCGGTTTATCCAGAAGTTCCTAAAGTAATTCTAGGAATAAATGGTCAGTTATACCAGATCCTTATGGATATTGATAAATTTGAAATGGAAGGTGGCTCCTGATTTTATATTTTAAATTAGTAATGACATTGTCTATGGGCGTCCCTCAGGGTTCAGATATGGATGCCCTTCTATCCGTCTATACGCACTCGCTTCAACTACCGTCTCCATGCGGATGATTCTCAAATCTCTCGTCTCACAAATCGTCCTGACTTCAGGACATCTCTACTTAGATGTCCCAGCAACTTCTCAAACTTTACATGTACAAAACAGAGCTCATTACTAACCAAACTGTTTCCTCCCTCTGACTTTCCCATACATCTAGACAGCACAGCCAACCTCCCTGTCTCACAAGTCCATAACAATACCTTGGTGTCATTCTCGACTCATCTCATTCAACTCACATATTCACAACATCACTAAAGTATACCTTTTCCTTTCCATTCCAACTACTACCACGTTAAATCCAAACACTTATCCTATCCTGTTTTGAGTACAGCATCAGTCTCGTTGTTGACTTCCATGCTTCCTCTCTCTCCCATATTCAATTCATTCATTCACTCATTCAATCATATTTATTTAGCACTTACTGTGTGCAGAGCACTGTACTAAGTGCTTGGGAAGTACAAGTTGGCAACATATAGAGATGGTCCCTACGCAACAACGAGCTCACAGTCTAGAAGGGGGAGACAGACAACAAAACAAAACACGTAGACAGGTGTCAAAATTGTCAGAATAAAGATAATTATAACTATATGCACGTCATTAACAAAATAAATAGAATAGTAAATATGTACAAGTAAAATAAATAGAGTAATGAATCTGTAAAAATACATATAAATGCTGTGGGGAGGGGAAGGAGGTAGAGCCGGGCGGGGGGGAGGAGGAGATGAAAAAGGGGGCTCAGTTTGGGAAGCCCTCCTGGAGGAGGTGAGCTCTCAGTAGGACTTTGAAGGGAGGAAGAGAACTAGTTTGGCGGATGTGTGGAGGGAGGGCATTCCAGGCCAGGGAAAGGACATGGGCCGGGGGTCAATGGCAGGACAGGTGAGAATGAGGCACAGTGAGGAGGTTAGCGGCAGAGGAGCAGAGGGTGTGGGCTGGGCTGTAGAAGGAGAGAAGGGAGGTGAGGTAGGAGGGGGCGAGGTAATGGAGAGCCTTGAAGCCGAGAGTGAGGAGATTTTGCTTGATTCGTAGATTGACAGACAACCACTGGAGATTTTTGAGGAAGGGAGTGACATACCCAGAGCATTTCTGTACAAAGATAATCTGGGCAGCAGAGTGAAGTATAGACTGAAGCAGGGAGAGACAGGAGGATGGGAGATCAGAGAGGAGGCTGATGTGGTAATCCAGTCAGGGTAGGTTGAGAGATTGAACCAGCAAGGTAGCAGTTTGGATGGACAGGAAAGGGCGGATCTTGGCGATGTTGTGGAGGTGAGACTGGCAGGTTTTGGTGACGGATTGAATGCGTGGGGGGAATGAGAGAGCGGAGTCGAGGATGACACCAAGTTTGCGGCTTGTGAGACGAGAAGGATGGTAGTGCCGTCTACAGTGATGGGAAATTCAGGGAGAGGACAGGGTTTGGGAAGGAAGATAAGGAGTTCAATCTTGGACATATTGAGTTTTAGATGGCGGGCAGACAGATGGAGATGTCCTGAAGGCAGGAGGAGATACGAGGTTGGAGGGAGGGAGGGAGAGAGAGCAGGGGAGGAGATGTAGATTTGGGTGTTATCAGCGTAGAGTTGATAGTTGAAGCCATGGGAGCAAATGAGTTCACCAAGGGAGTGAGTGTAGATAGAGAACAGAAGGGGACCAAGAACTGACCCTTGAGGAACCCTGTGAGCCCGCTGTCAGGTAGGGACCGTCTCTATATATTGCCGAGTTGTACTTCCCAAGTGCTTAGTACAGTGCTCTGCACACAGTAAGCACTCAATAAATACAATTGAATGAATGAATGGGAGGGGGAGGAGAAGCCCGCAAAGGAGACTGAGAATGAATGGCTGGAGAGATAAGAGGAGAACCAGGAGAGGACAGAGTATGTGAAGCCAAGGTTGGATAGCGTGTTGCGGAGAAGGGGATGATCCACAATGTTGAAGGCAGCTGAGAGGTCGAGGAGGATCAGGATAGAGTAGGAGCCATTAGATTTGGCAAGAAGGAGGTCATTGATGACCTTTGAGAGGGCAGTTTTGGTAGAGTGTAGGGGAGAAGAAGCCAAATTGGAGGGGGTCAAGAAGACAGTTGGCGCTGAGGAATTCGAGGCAGCAAGTGTAGACGACACATTCTAGGAGTTTGAAAAGGAAAGGTAGGATGGAGATATGGCGATAACTTGAAGGGGAGGTGGGATCAAGGCTTTTTTTTTCCATATTTCAGTCACCTGCCAAGATCATTTTTCTACAAAACCATTTAGTCCATGTTTCCCCACTCCTTAAGACCCTCCAGAGGTTACCCATCTATCTTTGCATCAAACAGAAACTCCTTACCATCAGCTTGAAAACATTCAATCTTCTCCCCCAATACCTTACCTCCTTGTTTTTCTACTACAACCCAGTCCACGGACTTTGCTCCTCTAATGCCAGCCTACTAACTGTACCTTGATATCATCACTTTTGCTTCCAACCTCTCACCCACATCCTGACCCTGACCTGAACTCCTTCCCCCTTCTTAACCAGCATATGATCACTTTCCCTGCCTTCAAAGCCTTATTAAAAGCGCATATCTTCCAAGAGGCATTCCCTGACTACTCTCTCATTTCCTCCTCTCCCACTCCCTTCTGTGTCACTTTTGCATTGTTACATTGGTATCTGCACCCTTTATTCACTCCACCCTCAGCTCCACAATTCTCTTGCACATAGCCATAATTTATATATCTAAATTACTGCCTATCTCCCCCTCTAGACTGTAAGCTCATTGTGGGGAGGGAATGGGTCTACCAATTCTGTTGTATTGCACTCTCTCAAGTTTTTAGTACAGTGCTCTGTACAGGCTCCCCGTCAAAGCCCTACTGAGAGCTCACCTCCTCCAGGAGGCTTTCCCAGACTGAGCCCCCTCCTTCCCCTCCCCACAGCACCTGTATATATGTTTGTACAGATTTATTACTCTATTTATTTTACTTGTACATATTTACTATTCTATTTATTTTATTTTGTTAATATGTTTTGTTTTGTTGTCTGTCTCTCCCTTCTAGACTGTGAGCCCGTTATTGGGTAGGGACAGTCTCTATATGTTGCCAACTTGACCTTCCCAAGAGCTTAGTATGGTGCTCTGCACACAGTAAGCGCTCAATAAATACGATTGATTGAATGAATGAATGAATGAATAAATAAATGAATGAATGACTAAATGCTGAATAAATATGATTGACTGATGGACTGGATGGCAGAGTTATTGCCATTTATCACCAGGCTGTGAATTCTCCTTTCCAGACCTGTCAGTTTTAAGTCCCAGAAAACCCAACACAAAGGAAGCCCTGGGGAAAAGCGTTAGTTAAGGTCTTTAACTCCTTGAAGTAACCTGGAGATATTGATGAATTTAATAATAATGATAATGATAATAATAATTACTATTTCTATTATTGTTATTATTATCATTATCATTATGGCACTTCTTAAATGCTACGTGCCAAGCACTGGAGTAAATATAGGCTAATCAGATTGGACACATTCCCTATATCAAAATAAGGGTGATCTTCTAAGGGAGAGAAGCAATGGGTATTTTAACCCCATCTTACAGGTGAGGAAGTGGAGAAGTTGACTTACTTGCCCAAGGTCACAGAGCAAACAGACCATCTGAATTAGAACTTGGGTTCCCTGATCTTTTCCAGTAGGATACGTTGCTTCTCTGAAGAACCAAGTTTGATTGGTATTTGCTGGAGGCCCTGTCTGTTCATGGTATCAAATATTTTAAAAAATTTTTTAATCATCTAAGAATGCAGTAGAATGATCTTGGTGTTTCTCTCTGAACTTATAATAAACCATAAAAACATTTCTGGGAAGGCAGTAGAAAAAGAAGAGGATATAGTCATATTGTGAGATATAAACACTCCTCAATTCCCAGTCCATTAAAAAGTGTTCCAAGTTGTCTGCTATTAGCCTGGAAAGTTAGCACAAGACAAATTGAGACTCTTGATGGGACTTGGCTATCCTGCTAATTAGGGAGTCCCCTAAGTCTAGACTTTCAGAATATATGGTGATCCTACTGAAGGCTACTGATTTCAGAATACTGCTGACACAGCCTTTTATCAAAACAGCATAATTTGCCACAACCTGAATTATATTCACTAAAAGGAGCTCAAAGTTAATCTTAAATGCTGAAATGTCCCCCTAAGTATTTTCCTTTTCCCCACTTCTTCCAACTCTGTTCTTATCTCACCTTTGAATTGATCTAGTCTTCACTCTTTGAAGTTTCATTTTCAACATCTCAGGAATCATATCTTCTACTCATTGATGTGACCTCAAATTCTATTTACTCATTCTGTGCAGGTAAGAAACTCGCACTGCAGAACAGAGAAATTCCAAATTTCTGATAATGCGAATATTATGGTGGCACCATATTTTTGAAAATTTGACTCATTGGTCAATTGAGATTCAAGTCTTGGTTTCCTACATCAAAGACCTACAAGGATGCATCACATCCCAAACATGCAGAACAATCATATGGAAGAAATAGTCCTGTGAAGTTATAAAGTCTCCTTTTCACTATCATATTTTTCAGAGCAGCTATATCAGATCAAAGTAACAGATTAGTATGTGCTTGTTATGTACTTCTTCACACCACTTAAAGCTGGATCCTGCTCCCTTCCTGCTCAAATAAGATATTCAAAAAATCATAGAACATGAAGGGCCATTAAAATGTGTGTTTTCTGGGCCTATAAAAATGTGAGAACTAGGTTTATCAAGGTACCATTTCATCTTCTACATTTTTTGCCTAGATAAAAGCCCATTGAAAAGAGCCTTACAGCAACGTGTCTTCCTGTTTTCGGAGACCAGGACAGGGGGAAAGGAGAAAGTAAAGATTTGAGGGATGAGCACCTGGATGCATAAGAAAATTGTTTGGCACCACGCATTTGGGTAGCAGCTGTGAAGATGCATGAGCATATTGTGGAAGAAACTTCACGGAATCTGTGTTGTGTTCAAAAGGGGAAGTCAGAGGCAAGTTTATTACTACTAGCACTTCTTCTACCACTAGTAGGGACTAATGGTTGAGGGTCAGAGTTTCCTCTTCTAGCCGAGGCCAGCTCAACTTCAAGCCATACACAGTTTCTTTATATACAGTTGGTTCAGAATCCTTGCTTCACATGTGATCAAACAGCATGAATCATTGTATATTCCTTAATACAAACAGCAGTAAAATCCATTTGGGGAAATAATTAGGTAATAAGAGAACATGTCTGGTTCTCTTCATTATAAGGATCTGGTGGGCAAACACTATTGATAAGCAGGTTAGGAATCCTGACCTGACTTCTTCCTGTCTCAAGACCTTGACAAACTAAACTTTCTAACTGATAGACACATCTCTACGTTGCTCTGCACACAGTAAGCGCTCAATAAATACGATTGAAGGAATGAATTGGAGAGAACAAATGAGAGAGGAGGATATGAGATGGGACCACTTTGAGTAAATGATGGCTTGGCCAAACAAAATGCAGTCCAGGCCTTAAGTCCTATCACACTACATCTCTTGGTATACTACTACTTTGAGGGACTTAGGCACTGGAGTTATTCCTGTTCACTTAAATAAGGTGGTTAGAGACAATCAATCAGGCCTATAAACAAAACAGCTGAGGGGGAACAGTTGGATGAGAACAGACCACTGTATTGTATTTCCACAATATCTTATTTTTTTTTAATGTAAGTACTGAAGTCTAAATGTTATAAAATATAACCTGCAACACAAATCCCAATATCTAAAACTAGACTGACAGATTGACAATTGTCAAAAGCAAATCAAAAGCCTTGTGAAGCACTGAGAAAAGAAAAAAAAAAAACAATTCCAGTACCTTCAGCAGCAGTGTACCCTTCCCCACAGCACCTGTATATATGTATATATGTTTGTACGTATTTATGACTCTATTTATTTTACTTGTACATATCTATTCTATTCTATTCTATTTATTTTATTTTGTTAATATGTTTTGTTTTGTCCTTTGTCTCCCCGTTCTAGACTGTGAGCCCACTGTTGGATAGGGACCGTCTCTATATGTTGCCAACTTGTACTTCCCAAGCGCTTAGTACAGTGCTCTGCACACAGTAAGCGCTCAATAAATATGATTGATTGATTGATTAGTGTCCAACTCTTTTAGACTGATAAATATGATTGATGATGATGATGATGACAAGGGCTTTGACACCTGTCCACATGTTTTGTTTTGTTTTGTTTTGTTGTCTGTCTCCCCCTTCTAGACTGTGTACCCGTTTTTGGGTAGGGACCGTCTCTATATGTTGCCAACTTGTACTTCCCAAGCGCTTAGTACAGTGCTCTGCACACAGTAAGTGCTCAATAAATATGATTGAATGAATGAATGAGTGAATGAACTCTTCCAACTGTGCTGACCTCTTTTGTCTTATTTAAAATCCCATTGAGAACTTGGATTCTGATGTCCTGTGGTTGCCAAGTTTTTTGAATCGTATTTCTTTCTATGAAGTGCATTTATATGGTAATGTACACTTATGTAATAGCCTTGCTTTTGTAGACTCTTCAGAGAACTTTGCTTTATAGTTTAGATAGGCGAAAGTTTGGAGTGGCATTTCCCTCTATTGGTCCATGAATGCAATGATAATGGGGGTGGGGGATTGTTAATTGCTTGAGCCAGAAAGAATGGTGAACCTCTAATTATCAGTGGTACTCAAAGCAAAAAGGGAATGTTAAGGAATTAATATGAAACAAGAGAATAATTCAATCACTCATCCTATCCCGCCTGGATTGCTGAAACAGCCTTCTTGCTGACCTCTCTGCCTTCTCTCTCTCCTCACTCCAGTCAATACTTCACTCTGCTGCCCAGATTACTTTTCTACAAAAACGTTCAAGGCACGTCTTCCCACTCCTCAGAAAATTCCTGTGGTTTCCCATCCACCTCCACATCAAATCAAAACTCCTCACCATTGACTTTAAAGCACTCAGTCGCCTTGCCCCCTCCTAACTCACGTCGCTACTCTCCTACTATGACCCGCAAACTTTATTCATCTAATGTTACCCTTCTCAATGTTCCTCCATCTTGTCTATCTCTCCACCTAGCCCTCACCCACGTCTTGCCTCTGGCCTGGAATGCCCTCCCTCCTCAAATCTGACAGACAATTTCTCTCCCCACTTCAAAGCCTTATTGAAGGCACATCACCTCCAAGGGGCCTTCTCTGACCAAGCCCTCATTTCCTTTTCTCCCACTCCCTTTAGCATCATCCTGATTTGCTCCCTTCATTTGCCCCACACCTTCAGTCCCACACCACTTATGTATTTATCTGTAGTTATTTGGTTATAGTAATGCCTCTCTCCTCCTCTAGACTGTAAGTTCATTGTTGGCAGGAATTGTGTCTGTTATATTTTACTGTCCCAAGAGCTTAGTAGTAGTCTGCACACAGTGGACTCTCAGTAAATGCAATAAAATACAACTGATTGTTCGGGTGTGTGTGCAAGCATGCTCATATTCTGCTAGGTCTGCTCATGCTTTTCTCATTCTTGCCTCTCTCTTACCTTTTTGTTCCTGTCAAGTTAGCTCTCCTTGTTCTTAATTCTCCCCATCTCCATGACTGCCCCTTGTTCTTCCTCTATCTGCTGTTCAGATCCCAGCAGTAAGGACAGCAGAGACAAGTCAGGGCCTCAACCTCCAGACTGTGATGTTCCCCGGACTTCATTTCCTAGCACTTCCTTTTCTTCTCTCCATGGCTGCAGATCTGCAGTTCCCTCTCATCGCTGCATTTTCCCTTGTATTTTCAACCCAGTGAGGATGAGCGAATAAAAACCATTTTCTAGGTACTGATTTGAAAGGAACCTAGGAAAGTCTAAGTGAGGCAAAAAAAAAAATGCCTTCAGGACTCTGTATTGGGTACACTTGGCCTGTTGCTCAGAAGATGAATGCTCATAAATTCACTTTAATAATAATAATGATGGCATTTATTAAGCGTTGACTATGTGCAAAGCACTGTTCTGAGCGCTGGGGAGGTTACAAGGTGATCAGATTGTCCCACTGGGGGCTCACAGTCTTAATCCCCATTTTACAGATGAGGGAACTGAGGCCCAGAGAAGTTAAGTGACTTGCCCAAAGTCACACAGCTGACAGTTGGTAGAGCTGGGATTTGAACCCATGACCTGTGACTCCAAAGCCTGGGCTCTTTCCACTGAGCCACACTGCTTCCCTGTAAGTTCCCAATAACTTTGTTATTGTTTCACAACTTCGAGAGTCATTACCCTCCCCCCATCCTCCCCACCTTACCTCCTTCCCCTCCCCACAGCACCTTATATATGTATATATGTTTGTACATATTTATTACTCTACTTATTTATTTTACTTGTACATATTTATTCAATTTATTTTATTTTGTTAATGTGTTTTATTTTGTTGTCTGTCTCCCCCTTCTAGACTGTGAGCCCACTGTTGTGTAGGGACCATCTTTATATGTTGTGGCTATTTACACAACTGTTAAAACATCAGGGAGACTTGGTTCAGTTTGGAACCCAAGATGTAACGCAGAGCAGAGGGAAGGACATTAGGCACCCCCTGCAAGAACTGTTTGCCTTGTTATCTTTGCATGTATGTATTTTTAAAGTACTGTCATTGTCTGAAATTTGACACCTGTAATTTATTTCCTCTTTTTATATTTCTGTCCTCTCCAGACAGGTCCTCTCCCACCCAGGTCCTCTCCCATCCAAGTTGTGAAGCCCATGTAGGAGTGTAACAGATATTTTTTATCTAATTTCTCCCCAAGTGATTAGCACAGTGCTGTACCATAGCTAACAAACTAGTAACATGCAAGGCGAACTGAATCACTTTAGAACAGATGATAGAGTAATCAGATGGTTTCTTACAGGAAAGAAGAGCAGAAATCTCACAAATCTCTTTGGAATAGAATCAATTAAAAAGATGTAAGAAGAAAACTGCACTCATTTAGAGAAATTGTAGAGGAAGGAAAATGAGATTTGCCTAGCCTAGTGTACCAGGGGAGAAAAAGGGGACTCAAGGGGACCATTTTTTCCCATTTTCCTCTCCTTTTTAACCTTTTAGCCCCCATTTTCCTCTCCTCCTCCCCTCTCCATCACCCCCCCATCCTCTGCCCTACTGCACTTGTATATATTTGTACATATTTATGAATCTATTTATTTTACTTGTTCATATTTACCACTCTTTTTAATGATGTGCATATAATAATTCTATTCATTCTGATGGTTTTAACACTTTTTTTGTTGTCTGTTTCACGAGTGAGACAGTGAGCCTGTTGTTGGGTAGGTACCGTCTCTGTATGTTGCCGAATTGTACTTCCCAAACGCTTAGTACAGTGCTCTGCACACAGTAAGCGCTCAATAAATATGATTATATGAATGAATTAAGGAATGAATGACCAAGACAGAAAAACCCTCCAGCTTTAGCTTTTGAAGACAAGATATTGAAAGTGATGATGGGCCGTTTTGTAAATGTAGGCTCCTCAGATTGGTGGTAACTCATTATTGTTGAAATAAAGATGATGGTAGTAAAGGTTGTCCCTGTCTCTTATCTCTTTTCACCTTTTCCCCCTACACTTAGGGCACTCTGTGTGTCGGGGGGTGGGGGGGAAGGGGCGGTGCATGTGCGTGCATGACTGCTTCTACCTTGATGTGTTTGTGTCCGCTTGCACACGTGCTCATGTACCCACAGGTAGGTGGCAATGATGATGATGATGATGGCATTTACTAAGCACTTACTACGTGCAAAGCACTGCTCGAAGCGCTGGGGAGGTTACAAGGTGATCAGGTTGTCCCAGGGGAGCTCACAGTCTTTAATCCCCATTTTACAGATATGAGGCAACTGAGGCACAGAGAAGTGAAGTGACTTGCCCAAAGTCACACAGGTATCTGAGAAGTGGAATGGGCAGCAAAGCAGGAAACTGCTCAGGAGGTTTTTTCTCAACAATATGAATAAAAATGAGTGATTCTCAATTTTTTTTCTGACATTATTTTATATATCATAAAATGATTCCATATTTTAAAACCAAACAATGTTTGTAGTTTTTCTAGATTGTGAGGCTCCCCTCTAGGGACAGGGATCATGCCTAATTTCAACCTGTGTATTCTCTCCCAGAGTTTAGTACAGTGTTCTAGACACAGTAAATACTTAATAAATACTACTATTACTATACCCAGTAGTCACTGTAGCATGCGTACTTAGACATGGTAGCATCCACGTCTAACATAGCACCAAGCTAGCTCTCTTTCTCCCTTCAAAGCCCTACTGAGCGCTCACCTCCTCCAGGAGGCCTTCCCACACTGAGCCCCCTCCTTCTTCCTCTCCCCATCCTCCCTGCCTAAACTCCTTCCCCTCCCCACAGCACCTGTATATATGTTTGTATGTATTTATTACTCTATTTATTTATTTTACTTGTACATATTTATTCTATTTATTTTATTTTGTTAATATGTTTTGTTTTGTTCTCTGTCTCCCCCTTCTAGACTGTGAGCCTGCTGTTGGGTAGGGACCACCGTCTCTATATGTTGCCAACTTGTACTTCCCAAGCGCTTACTACAGTGCTCTGCACACAGTAAGTGCTCAATAAATACGATTGATTGAATGAATGAATGAAATCCCTAACATTCTATTGCTGAGAGATCATACATTCCTACAGTCACACTATCCTCATTGCAGAGGTCATTTTTCCAGTACCATATTGGCAGCCAAAAAACCTTTATTCCTTAATATCTGGCTTTGTGAGTTTCATGATTGAGGGTATATACTCCACTTCTGTAGCTCTGCATGGCAATGCTATTGCATGGAAAAAGCCAGGACCACCCTAAACATGGGATAAAAAGGGCAGGCCATGTTCCTGGGTTTGCCACCTTTGGCCAAGCATCTTGACAGCAAGATTGAGGCAAGTAGCTGGTCTGGACCACACTGGGAGGGGCTGAGAAACACTACATGGCACAACCCTACACTCTTCACCCCAGGGCCCAGCCCGCTGTCACTGGAAACACTTCTTCTACAAAGTCTCCCTGTTGGGGCAAACACTCCTCAATGTACCCTCTCCCCTCCAAATCCCCACCAACTTTGAGTCAGACCAGCCCAGAACTGTAGGAAGTAAAAGGGCCAAGCCCCTCCTTCCAGAGGGGAAAAACTCATCTGCTCTGAAATAATTCAAGGTGGGAGTTCCACACCAATCTTTATTGGTTTTTTGTTTGTTTTCTGTCTAGTTACAGCTTAACCCGGATGGTGATTAATTAATTGTATTTAATCTATCAGTTGTATTTATTGAGTGTTTACCCCATACAGGGCACTTTACTAAGCCCTTGGGAGAGTACAACACAACAATAAAACAGACACATTCCCTGCCCACAACAGGTTTGTATTCTAGAGGGGGAGAAGCGCGTGGCTCAGTGGAAAGGGCATGGGCTTTGGAGTCAGAGGTCATGGGCTCAAACTCTGGCTCCGCCAATTGTCAGATTGTCAGCTGTGTGACTTTGGGCAAGTCACGTCACTTCTCTGTGCCTCAGTTACCTCATCTGTAAAATGGGGATTAAGACTGTGAGCCCCCTGTGGGACAACCTGATCACTTGGTAACCTCCCCAGCGCTTAGAACAGTGCTTTGCACATACTAAGCGCTTAATAAATGCCAACATTATTATTAGTATTATAAATGAATTTTACAGATACCTGCATAAGTGCTGTGGGGCTGAGGGTGGGGGTGATGAATAAAGGGAGCAAGTCGGGGTGCCACAGAAGGGAGTAGGAAAAGAAGAAATGAGGGATTAGTCAGGAAAGGCCACTCGGAGAATATGTGCCTTTCATAAGACTTTGAAGCAGGGGAGAGTAATTGTTTATTGGATATGGAAAGGGAAGGCATTCCAGGTTAGAGGTAGGAGGCGAATGAAAAGTTAGCAGTAGGATAGATGTGCTTAGAACAGTGCTTTGCACATAGTGAATGCTTACTAAATGCCATCATCATTAAGATACATTGAGTAGGTTGGCATTAGTGGAGCAAAGTGTGTGGGTTGGATTGTAGCGAGGTAAATGAAGTAGGAGGGGCAAGGTGATTGAGAGCTTTAAAGTTGATGGTAAGGTGTTCCTGTAGCAGCATGGCTTTGTGGAAAGAACACAGGCTTGGGAGGTCGTGGGTTCTGATTCTGACTCTGCCACTTCTCAGCTTTGTGAGTTTGGACAAGTCACTTAACTTCTCTGTGCAACAGGTACCCCGTCTGTAAAATGGGAATTGAGACTCTGAGCTCCACGTGGGAAAACCTGATTACCTTGTATCTACCCCAGAGCTTAGAACATAGTAAGTGCTTCACAAATACCATTATCATTATTTGATACAGAGATGGATGGGAAACCACTGGAAATTCAGCCCCGCAACACTTAAGTCCAGCCCCACAGCACTTACTTACATATCAGTAATTTACTTCTTTATTCACATTAATATCTGCCTCCCCCTCTAGACTGTAAACTCATTGTGGACAGGGAATATGTCTGTTTTTCATTATATTGTACTCTCCCAAGTGCTTAGTACAGTGCATTACACACAGTAAGCACTCAATAAATATAATTTAACTGAATTGACTCTTGAGGAGTGCGGAAACATGTACTCAATACATAACTCTCAAGAATATATAGCAAGAGACATATATCCCTTTTAAAGATTGAACCTCAGTAGTATTGTTGAATTTGTTAACCATTGTGCCTTTTGTTATTTTTCTTTCTCCCTCTTGGTGTCACAGTCTTCCTGACAAGACAGCGGCTCCATTTCTCCTTGCTGGATGCTAGGCTGTTTTCTTTTCTTCTGTTCACTCTTTGCCTTCATTCAGGTATGGGAAGACAGTTCTTTTAAAAGGAGTATCTGGTGTCAGTTTCTATGAGCTGGGCTTCATTGGAAAGTCTTGAGTTTGACTGGGCTGCAATAACTCAACTCCATATCTGGCTAATTCATATGACACAAATGTTATTCTCCTTGTTCTTGGCTTTGTGGCAGGTTTTTTGTTTTTGTTTTTGTTGGTACCACTTGCATAATAGTCTCCATTTCTGGCACTCTGGGCTGAGGTTAGGCAGACAATCAATCCATCAATTCACAGGGTGTGTTGTGCCTCTACTGTGGGAAATGCACTATACTAAGTACTTGGGAGAGATACAATCTTTGACCTCAAGGAACTTCAAATCTAGTGGGGGAGACAGGAGGAAGAACAAAGTGTAAAGATGGGTATGTGAATGAGTAAATGTTTAAATAATAAAACCTGTAAATCACTAGGTATAGAAATGGTTTAGGTGTTTTTTGTTTTTTGCTTCTTATTGTTTTTGTTTTTCTCGTATTTATTAAGTGCTTACAATGTGCCAGACACTGTACTAAGCAATCAGGTAGCTGTAAAATAATCAGGATGAGTATAGTCTTAATCCCCATTTTACAAATGAGGAACTGAGGCACAGATAAGTTAAGCGACTTGTCCAAAGTCACACAGCAGACAAGCAGCGGAGCTGAAATTAGAACTGTGGTCCTTCTGTCTCCCAAGACCATTCTCTATCCACTAGGCCATGCTGCATCTCTGGTTGAGAGCATATTGCAGAGATGGAGTTGGGTAGAGGATAAAATAATCCCAAGGTTAAGAAAAGTGAATCAGGGAAGGCCTACTGGAGGAGGTAGAATTTCAGACTGGCTCTGAAGATAGGGACTGCTGTGGTCAGGTGGATTTCAAAGTAGAAAGAATTCCCAAAAGGAGGAAAGGTGAGAGAAAGGGGTCAGTGATGAGAGAGAAAAGAATACAGTACATTGAATAGGTTGGCTTGAAGAGTACGTGCTGGGTTTTAGTGGGAGAAGAGAGTGAATACACAAGGAGTGAGCTGATGAAATGTGATAACACTAATGGTCAGTAGTTTCTACTTCATGTGGAGAGGATTGCGAAATCATTGAAGTTTTTTCAAGGGTGGAGAGATGTGCGTAGAATGAATTTTTAGAAAACTAATACAAGCAGCAGAGAAAAGTATGGACTGGAGAGGGAAGAGATTGCAGTCAGGTGGTCCACTTGGCTGATGCAGTTGCCTAGTTGGAATAATAATAATGATAGTATGTATTAAGAGCTTACTATGTGCAAAGCACTGTTCTAAGCACTGGGGAGGTTACAAGGTGAGCAGGCTGTCCCACGGGGAACTCACAGTCTTAATTCAAATTTTACAGATGAGGTAACTGAGGCGCAGAGACTTGCCCAAAGTCACACGGCTGACAAGTGGGGGAGCCGGGATTTGAACCCATGACCTCTGGCTCCAAAGCCTGGGCTCTTTCCACTGAGCCACGCTGCTTCTCTAGTGCATGGAACCAGAGTGATGGCAGTATGCATGGAGTGGCTAGATTCTGGAAGAACCACCAGGATTTGGTAGCAGGCAGAATATAGGGGTTGAAAACCAAGGAGGACGGTGGTGTTGCCAACTGCGATGGGAGACAAGAAGTGGGAGCTTGTACTGGGGGAACAGTGGGTACCAGTAAGGTGCCTAGCTGGTAGGGACCAACCCCCCGGTTTCACCAGATTCAGGCAGATATACACCGCATCCACACTGACCGGGGGCTAGGGAGAGAGGGGCCAACTGGGAGCATTTTTAAGGAATTTTCCCTGACAGATCTAGGACCTGGGAGAGGATACAGTCTGGAACCTGGAGTTGTTGAGTAGCAGCAGAGTTCCCTGGCTGCCCATGAGCCAGCTAATGCTGCAGTTCTGACTGCTGCAGGGTATGGAAGCCAAAGGAACCTGGCTAAGGCGATCCCCAGAGCATGGGCCGAGGTCTATCCAGGGCCTGGAGGAGAAAAGAAATCCTGTGGATACATGCAGAAGGATGGAAACAGAAGCCTCCAGAGAGCCTGTGTGGATTTACCTCAAGCTGGAGATTTGGAGAAATCTCCCTTTGAACTGGGGAGACTGATACATTTTCCCCACAGGTGTGGCAGCACCAAAAATGGAGGCTTTCTTGTGGGAAGGAGCCCCACTCCTTCAGGGCATGAGCCTGGTGGGACAGGTCACCTTCCGAGAAACAGAGATCTCTCTTCCTCTTTGAAGTCTTGCATTTCCTCTTGCCTTCTAGATATTTCTACTTGGATGTCCTCCTTTCACCTCAAGCTTAACATGTCCAAAGCCTAACTCCATATTTTTCCACCAAACCTCTGTCCTCCCCATGACTTTCCCATCACTGTAAATGGCACCACCATCCTTCCTGTCTCTTAAGTTTGTGACCTTGGTGTTATACTTGATTCTTCTCTCTCATTCAACCCAACACTAAATCCTGTTGGTCCCACCTTCACGACATCACTAAAATCCTCCTTTTCCTCTCCGTCCAAACTGCTATCATGTTGTTACAATCTCTCATCCTATCCGGCCTTAATTACTGCTTCAGCCTTCTTGCTGACCTCCCAGCCTCCTGTCTCTCCCCACTCCAGTCCACTCTGCCGCCTGGATCATTTTTCTACAAAAGCATTCAGGACATGTCACCCCTCTCCTCAAAAAACTCCAGAGGTTGCCCATCCACCTCCACATTAAAGACCCCTCACCATTGGCTCAAAGCCCTTCAACACCTTGCCTCCTCCTACCTCACCTTGCTATTCTCCTTCAACAACCCAGCCTGCACTCTTTGCTCCTCTAGTGCTAACCTTCCTCACTGTGCCTCGGTCTCATCTGTCTCACTGCCAACCCATGGCCCACATCCTGCATCGGACCTGGAACACCTTCCCTCCTCAAATCCAAAAGTTGATTACTCTCCCGCACTTCAAAGCGTTATTGAAGGCACATCTCCTCCAAGAAGGCTTCCCAGACTAAGCCTCCCCTTTCTTTTTCTCCCACTCCCTTCTGCATCACCCTGGCTTGCTCCCAAACATGCTCCCAAACATACCCCCTTTCCTAAAAACCCCTCCCTTAATCCCTTAACTTTCTCCTTGTCCCTTCTCCCTCCTACCATTCCCCTCCAAACTCTTAGAGTTGTCTATACCCACTATCTCTACTTCCTCTTTTCCAGTTCTCTCCTTTATTCCCCCTAATCTGGATTCTAACCCCTACACTCCAGAGAAAGAACTCTCTCTAAGGAAAGCAGTATTCTTCTGTTATCCAAATCCGACGGCCTCTACTCCATCTTAATCCTCCTAGCTCTCTCATCTGCCTTCAACTGTGTGGATCAGTTCCTTCCCCTTGAATCTTTAACCGACCTAGTCTTCACCTATCCTGGTCCTTTCTTGGCTCCTATCTCTCTGACCGCTCATTCTCAGCCTCTTTTGTGGGCTGCTCATGTGACTTCTACTCCCAAACTCTGGGCATTCCTCTATTTCAGTTCTGGGTTATTTTCTATTCTCTCTCTAAAACCACTCTCTTGGAGAACTCATTTGCTCCTATGGCTTCAACTATCATCTCTATGTGGATGATTACCAAATCTACATCTGCACCTCTGAACTCTCTCCTTCTTTGCAGTCTCATATTTGCTCCTGCCTTCAGGACATATCTACCTGGATGTCCCACCAATAGCTCAAACTAAACATGTCCAAGTCAGAACTCCTTATCTTTCTACCCAAAACTTGTCCTCCTCCTATCTTTACCATTACTGAAAGCAATACCACTATCCTCCCTATCTCACAAACTTCTTACCTTTGGGTTGTCCTTAACTCATCTCTTTCATTCCACTCACACATTCAATCTGTCACCAATTCCTGTCGGTTCTACCTTCACATCACTAAAATCTGCCCTATCCTCTCCATCTAAACATATACTATGCTGATCAAAGAACTTCTCCTAACTTGCCTTAACTACTGCATCTGCCTCTCTGCTGACCTTCCTGTCTTCTGTCTCTCCCCACTCAAGTCCATCCATCTTTCACTCTGCTGCTCGATTGTTTTCCTAAAAATTGTATAGTCCATGTTTTGCCATTCTTCAAGCTTCTCCAGTTGTTGACAATCCACCTCTGCATCAAACAAAAATCCTTATCATCCACTTTAATGCACCTCAGTCAGTTTTCCCCATCCTACCTAACCTCACTTATCTCCTACTACAACCTTGATGACACACACTACTCATTTAGTGCCGCTTCCTCTCTGTGCCCCAAATTTCACCTCTCTCACTGCTGATGCTTTTCCCAAGTACTCCCTCTGGCCTGGAATGCCCTCCCCCTCCATATTTACCAGACAACCACACTCTCCATCTTCAAAGCCTTATTAAGGTCATATCTCCTCCAAGAGTCCTTTCCCAATTAAGCACTCTTTTTCCCAACTACCTCTCCCTTCTATATTATCTATGCACTTGGATGTGTTCCCTTTGGGTATTTAGTATTCATCCAACCTTCTGCAGCACAGCACTTATGTACATATCTACAAATTATTGATTTATATTAATGTCTGTCTCTCCCTCTAGATTGTGAACTGATTGTGGGTGGGAACATTTCTACCTTCTCTGTTGTACTGTACTCTCCTTAGAGCTTAGTACAGTGTTCTATGCACAGTAAACATTCAATATATGTCATTGATTGATTAATTGAATGAAGGATGAAGAATGGATGGGGATGAGTAGGAGAGTGGGGGGAGTTCATGCCACAGTTTCAGTTTTATCAATGAATTAGATGGGAAGGGCATCAAGGGCAAGAAAGCAGGGAAGTGTCTATGCTGGGGGTTAAAGAGGTAGTACACTATGCCAAATATTTCATGAGATCCAGAACAGTTGGTAAGGGCTAGATCTTACCTCTACCAACAATGTCTTGGATTGTAAACTCTCAAAGGAAAAGGACAAGACTGCCAAGCCTCATAATGATGAGACAATAATGAAGACAGATGATTTTACAAATTGGACCATTCAGGATTGGCAGCTAAATAGCAATGGTCTCCTCTTGCTCATTGAATGTGCTAAAAACCAGCTGGTGAAACTTAACACAATATTTCACATACTGAATAAGAGAACCACATCTTAAATGTAGCCAAGGTCCAAGCAATTATACTGTATTAAGCATATATGCAGCAAATATGGTAGTACATTCATAGCACTGCCTTATAAAATACACACAAATCCTCCATGCAGATAATCAGCAAAGTCTTAAATAATGAATGTCCCTGTAAGAATCTTTGTGATAACATAAAAACCATTTCATCTAAGCCTAGAATCCCATTTGCTAATGAGACTAGCAAATATATGTCTCCCCAGAATCCATCTCCCAGGAGACCATTAAGATAGTGGACATTGTTAGAAGATACTGCTAGCATTTGTTTAATGAAATGACTCATGTTAACTTTGTCCTTGCAGCAAGACAAGCAGTGCATGCTTAAAACCTCTTATATCCTTCTGAGCAGTTAAACTCTACATGCAACCCAAGGTTTTCATCCAAAACACAGAATTTAAAGCAGTCACCAAATTCTGTTACCCATGATTATTATTATTATGGTATTTGTTAAGTGCTTACTATGTGCCAAGCACTGTTCCAAGCTCTGGGGTAGACACAAGGTAATCAAGTTGGACACAATCCCTGTCCCAGATGGGGCTCACAGTCTTAATCCTCATTTTACAGATGAGGTAGCCGAGGCACAGAGAAGTTAAGTGGCTTGCCCAAGGTCACACAGCAGACAAGTGGTGGAGCCTGAATTGAAACCCATGTCCTCATCCAAGTGCACAGACAATACAGAAGGGAGAGGTAGTTGGGAAAAAGAGCGCTTAATTGGGAAAGGAATCTTGGAGGAGATATGACCTTAAATCCCAAGCCCAGATTCTTGCCACTAAACCACGCTGCTTCTCACACCTAGGCAAGGTACTGTCCCAGGATGCACATATGTGTAAAAGAGAATAAAAAAAACCAGCATTATGTTTGGCAGACTGCAAAACTGAATATGGTGACATCAAAGAATCAAGCTCTCCACCAAGTTGAAGACATATAAGTCTGTTGTGGTATGCGAACTTCTGTATTTTGTGAGACCTGGATCTACTACAGCAAACACACCCAGCTTCTAATGCAGTTTCACCCGTAAAGCAGCATCTAAAGCATCGTCACCCATAACCATTCCCTAAAATCAAATATCGGGACAACATTGCTAAGCAAGAGGTCATGGATCACAGTCAGCTAACCACTACTGAGGGAATGCTTACAGCAACACGGCTCCGCTGGGCAGGACAGTAAAAAGAATGGATGACCTTCGGATACCTAAGCAGATCATCATCGGATTATCAGATACCTCTGATGATGTCATCTCCTGTCAGGAATGGTGGATAACCCACAGGCTTGAGACATCAAGACTGAGAGCTCACAGAGCAGAATTGATTATGGTAGTAGTGGTCTGTGCAGCATCACTCACACTCTCTTACCTCTGCCATTTTAAACTTCAAAAGATTGTTCAAGGTAGTAAACGTCACAGAAATTAGCCTTGCTCTCTCAGTCCCATCCTGTTGCCAGGAAGACTAGCAGGTCATGGTTTTCTTCATCCTTCCATTAAAATGTTCCCTTTTAAACCCAGTTGTAGAATGCTTTTTAAAACACAGACTAAACAACAAAAAAAGCCCAAAGTATTCTTTTCTGGTAAAATCCAACTTAAGGCTGAATTTAAAATTTTCACTTTAATTAAGTCACTTTTCTCTTCCATTGATCTGGACTGACAGACGTATCTGGAGCGACCATTAAAGTGATAGAGTAGAGCATCTTTGTGGTACTTCAGAAGTGAAGTTATTTAGTGTCATTTCAAGACGTGAACATTTTAACTACTCAGAAGAGATGACTCTGAGAGAGCTGCAAATATCCTGAACTAAACTTGTAAAGCTACAGAAAAGTAACTTTTCAAGCAAATGCATCATGAATTTCCCAAGTAGCCAAATGTGGGCAATGTCTATTTCCATGGAAACTAGAGTATGGTAATGATCCCTTTTATTCTCAGTAAGCACAGCGGGAGGGTAAGCAAAGTCACATCAGCATCAATTACCAAAAAAAGGAGGGAAGATAAAAGTCTTACATAAAAATAGTATATATTGGTTGTGGAAAAGAAAGGAAAGAACGGGCAAGTCAGAGTTAAAGCTACAAGCAAGAAGTAATGCATATCACAAGGACTTTGTTTTGCTGGTACCTCTAAACAGCAGGTGATATTACATACCATAATGTATGGGTGTCAAATGATAGACTCATAATATGAAAAGGAATGGGGTTAGCTTTAAATCCAAGCTCTAACAATTTCAATGTATTTGGAAATTGTTTTTCTCTATTTTTAAGGGTGAAAACATTTTTTTAAAGAAATCAGAAAAAAATATATTTGGCATTAGAGTGGACTAAATTTTGATAAATTGATTCCAGAACTTCCAGATTCATGTCACAAATGCTTTTCTCAAAAGCTTATATACCTGAGACATTGGAGCAGTTCCCTAGGGGTCCTCATGTTTCACTATGGAATCCATTTTCAAAAGTATAAATAGTTGCAATTCATTTGACAAGGCAATGATTGTTCAGTTGCCAGGTTTGCCAAAATCACTAACTTCAATTAAACTGTGTTCCATTTATTCACAAAGACGACATGTGCTTTGAGAGTTCAGATGAAGTGTTATGCAAATAATGATATCAATTAGAAAGCATTTTATTTGAAGCAATTTAAAAATGAGACCATATATGGAATATGGGAACTGACTTGTTAGGTATAAGACTTTGAAAAATCCCAGCACCGACCACATTATCCTTTGTGCAAATTTAACTGTCTATGGATGGATATTTCACTGAGAAACCTTACAAGTTGATAGCAATAGTCCCATAATCTTTCCACTCAGGTACTGTTTATAGAAGCGGCATAGTGAAAAAGTACCTTATGATTTCTGCTCCTTTGTGATATCCTGTAAGTGGAGTATATGTGAACTAAAGAAAATGTAAAGTAGTATATGATGAGGTAAAATGCATTTTGATGTCCAAGAAATCTTGGTTTACATAAAGGTGTCTTTTCAGCTGCATTACCTTTGTCCAGGGGAAAGCATAATCTGTCCCAGGGACTGGATAGTCATTAGCTCCGAACATTGCCCTACCAAAGACCAAGGGAATCAAAAAGTCTCTCCACGTGACACAGACCAGAGCTACTGGTGGACAGGGATTGCATCTACCAACACTT
The DNA here is from genome assembly GCF_015852505.1 of Tachyglossus aculeatus. NCBI lineage: Eukaryota > Metazoa > Chordata > Mammalia > Monotremata > Tachyglossidae > Tachyglossus > Tachyglossus aculeatus. Next base: position 22,018,827 of record NC_052079.1, on the reverse strand, counting down.
TCGAATTGTACTCCCAAGTGCTTAGTACAGTGCTCAAAAGTCAGAACTTAATTAGTATCATTGATTGGTTGATTGATTGAGAAGAGAAACAAGTGTGATTACCAATTGCATCTCTGAGGCAGCAATGAGACATCGCTTCAGAACCTTTGAAATAAATCCTTGCTTTCATTTTCACTCGTCTCTTTACATAGGATTGCTAAGGATCCAGAGTCTAGTCTTTGTCACAGTTTCATACATTTACATTTCTCTGCTGCCACTGTTACTACTGCTACAACTTCAGAACACCAAGGGAGATTGCCCTGACAAGCATGGGGCTAAGGAAAGAGAGAATGGGCACAAACCCTCAAAGATTTGTGAAAATAGGCAGCCATGTACTGCACATGAATCCACACATTCATTGTTTCTTTCTCCTCTCATGAATGCACTTAAATGGGATTATAAACAGTGTCACTCAGTTTGGTAAATTTAAGGAAGCAGAAAAAATTAAAATGTGATTTACCTCGTTCTCGCCTGTCCCGCCGTCGACCCTCTGGCCCACGTCCTCCCCCTGGCCTGGAATACCCTCCTTCCACACATCCGCCAAGCTAGCTCTCTTCCTCCCTTCAAAGCCCTACTGAGAGCTCACCTCCTCCAAGAGGCCTTCCCACACTGAGCCCCCTTTTTTCTCTCCTCCTCCCCTTTCCCCCCACCCTACCTCCTTCCCCTCCCCACAGCATCTGTATATATGTTTGTACAGATTTATCACTCTATTTATTTTACTTGTACATATTTACTAGTCTATTTATTTTGTTAATGATGTGCATTTAGCTTTAATTCTATTCGTTCTGATGACTTGACACCTGTCTACATGTTTTGTTTTGTTGTCTGTCTCCCTCTTCTAAACTGTGAGCCCATTGTTGGGTAGGGACTGTCTCTACATGTTGCCAGCTTGTACTTTCCAAGCGCTTAGTACAGTGCTCTGCACACAGTAAGCGCTCAATAAATACCATTGAATGAATGAATGAATTTAAGGAAAAGTATCTTCCCTATGCCCCAGGTGGTGTCTTTACTATCTCTCATTCATTCATTCATTTATTCATTCAATCGTATTTATTGAGCACTTTCTGTGTGCAGAGCACTGTACTAAGTGCTTGGGAAGTACAAGTTGGCAACATATAGAGACGGTCCCTACCCACCAACGGGCTCACATTCTGGAAAGGGGAGACAGACAACAAAACTGCATTTGTTTTTCCTATGCTACCGAGAAGCCCCATGGCCTAGTGGATAGTGCACAAGACTGACGATCAAAAGATCTGGATTCTAATTCCGGCTCCACCACTTGCCTGCTAGGTGACCTTGGGCTTGCCATGTAACTTCTCTGTGTCTCAATTTCCTCATCTCTGAAAATCAGAAGATGCTTTTTCTCCCTTGCCTTTAGAATGTGAACCCCAGTGCTTAGAACTTGGGAAATTCATTCATTCACTCATTCAACTGTATTTATTGAGCCTTACTGTGTGCAAAGCACTATATTAAGTGCTTGGGAGAGTACAGTATAACAACAAACAGACATATTTCCTGCCCACAGCTCACAGTCTAGAGGGAGCGACAGGACATTAATATAAATAAATAAATAAATTGCAGATATATACAGATTTATACATATGTGCTGTGGGGAGGGAAGGGAGGATGAATGAAGGAACAAGTAAGTAGGCTAAGTCAGGGAAGGGTTCTTGGCAGAGATGTACCTTCAGTAAGGTTTTGAAGTAGGAGAAAACAATTATCTTTCTGATATGAGGATGGAAGGCATTCCAGGCCAGAGGTAGGTTAGGGGCGAGAGATTGGTGGTGAGATAGATGAGATAGAGGTGCAGTGAGAAGGTTAGTATTAGAGGAACAAAGTGGGTGGGCTGGTTGGAGTAGAAGAGTAGGGAGGTGAGGTAGGAGAGGGTAAGGTGATTAAGTGCTTTAAAGCCAAAGGTGAGGAGTTTTTGTTTGATGTGGAGGTGGATGGGCAAACAATGGAGTTTCTTGAGGCTTGGGGAAACATAATAGGAACGTTTCTGAAGGAAAATGATTTGGGCAGCAGAATGGAGTATGGGCTGGAGTGGGGAGAGATAGGAAGCAGAGAAGACAGCAAAGAGGCTGATACAATAATCAAGGCATTATTGATTAATAATCAATAATTATTAATCAATTATTGATTAATTGGTAAGTGCTAAGTGCTTGCACTTAGCAATAGTGCTTGCTATTGATGTGGTAGCAGTTTGGACTGAGAGTGAGGGACAGATTTTGGCAAAGTTGTAAAAATTAATAATACTCATTATTATAGTGTTTGTTAAGTGTTTACTACGTGCCAAGCACTGCTGTAAGCACTGGGGTAGATACAAGGTAATCAGGTTGTCCCACGGGGGGGCTCACAATTTTAATTCCCATTTTACAGATGAGGTAACACAGAGAAGCTAAGCGGCTTGACTGAGGTCACACAGTAGACAAGTGGAGGAGCAGGGATTGGAACCCAAGTCCTCTTACTCCCAAGCCTGGGCTCTTTTCAGAACTGACAGGATTTAGTGATGGCTTGAATATGTGAATGGAATGAGAGAGGAGTCATGGATAGTGCCAAGGTTACAGGCTTGTGAGACAGGAAGGATGGTGGTGCCATCAACAGGGATGGGAAAGTGAACGGGAGGACAGGGTTTGGGTGGGAAGTTAAGAACTTCAGTTTTAGCCATATTAAGTTTGAGGTGACGGGAGGACATCCAAGTAGAAATGTCTTGAAGGCAGGAGGAAATGCCAGACTGTAGAAAGGGAGAGAGATCAGGGCTGGAGGTGTAGATTTAGGCGTCATCACCATGGAGGTGATTGTTGAAGCCTTGTGAGCGAATAGGTTTTCCAATGAGGTGGGTGTAGATGAAAGGGAGTGGATGTAGATGGAAATGTAGCTTGGCTCAGTGGAAACAGCATGGGCTTTGGAGTCAGAGGTCATGGGCTCAAATCCCAGCTCTGCCAATTGTCAGCTGTGTGACTTTGGACAAGTCACTTAACTTCTCTGGGCCTCAGTTACTTCATCTGTAAAATGGGGATGAAGACTGTGACGCCCACCATGGGACAACCTGATCACCTTGCAACCTTCCAGCACTTAGAACAGTGCTTTGCACATAGTAAGCGCTTAATAAATGCCATCATTATTATTATCGAAACTTCTCCCCTTCCAACCTTCTTGTCCCTTGTCCTCGCCTATCTCACCAACGACCCCTGGCCCATGTCCTACCTCTGGCCTGGAACACCCTCCCTGTCAAATCTGCTGGACAATTACTCTCCCCACCTTCAAAGTCTTACCTGAAGGCACATCTCCTCGAAGAGGCCTTCCCAGACTAAACCCCATCTTTCCTCATCTCCCACTCCATTCTGCATTGCCCTTTACTCCCTTTGCTCTTCCCCGTTCTCCCAGCCCCACAGCAATTATGACTATATCTGTCATTTTATTTATTTATATTGATGTCTCCTTATTCGTATTGATGTCTGTCTCCTCACCCCAGACTGTGAGCTCATTGTAGGCAGGAACTGTCACTCTTTATTGCCATATTGTACTTTCCCAAGCGCTTAGTACAGTACTCTGCACATAGTAAGTGCTCAATAAATAAGATTGGATGAATGAATGAATGAATATTAAAGGGCTTAGGGAATGATAACCTAAGTGAATAGGCAAGACAGAAGGAAGGGCAATTAGGGTGGGGAAATAAGAGGCTAGTTAGGATAGGATTCATGGAGAAGAAATAATACTAGTTTGACTTTGAAGGTGGAGTAAATAGTGGTTACAAAAATGGAGGTCATTCCACTTGGACCTCAGGGAGCATGCAGATGTACACTGTGTTGAATGACCTCTGAGATGTCTTCACCCTCCTGTCCAGGTGATAAACTTCGTATTCATTCATTCATTCATTCAATCATATTTATTGAGCACTTACTGTATGCAGAGCACTGTACTAAGCGCTTGGAAAGTACAAGTTGGCAACATATATCCAACATGTATCCAGATCCAGGACTTAATTTGATCCAATCTTCCTTACCACCCAGTCAAGCTAGCTCCCAGGCTAATGAGGCCAAGAACAAATGTACACAAACAGAGTTGATGAGCCATGTTGGGTGCTCCATCTCTGTCAACCAACAGTCTATTTGAAGAGGCGGAGTGAGCTAGATTTAGGGCCCTTAAAAATTCTGAAGCAAAGTCAATAGCAGAAAGTATCTCGCCATGGTCATAATTCCCTCAAATCAATGGATCCATTGACCTTCCTCCTCTGCTTCCCACCCCCTAACAATTGTTGTCCCTCAAGGTTCAGTTCTGGGTACCCTTCAATTCTACATCTATACCCACTTCCTTAGAGAACTCTTTCACAAACATGACTTCAACTACCACATCTACGCAGATGATTTCTAAATCTGCATCTCCAGTCCTGATCTCTCTTCCTCTCTGCAGGCTCACATTTCCTCGGGCCTTTAAGACATCTCTACTTGGATGTCCTGCCACTGTCCCAAATTTAACATGTCTATAACAAAACTCTCTATCTTCTCACCCAATCCCTGTCCCTCCCCTGACTTTCTCATCACTGTAGATGACACCACCATCATTCCTGTCTCACAAGCCTTTAAACCTGGCAATATCCCTGACTCCTCTCTCTCATTCGGCCCACACATCCAAACCCTCACTAAATGCTGTTGGTTCCACCTTCACAATAGTACTAGAATCTGCCCTTTCTACTCCATCCAAATTGCTACCATGTTAAATCCAAGGCTTATCCTATCCCGCCTTGATTACTGTATCAGCCTCCTTGCTAACCTCCCTGCCTCCTCTCTCTCCCCACTCCAGTCTATACTTCACTCTGTTCCCCTGATCATTTTCTTCAAAAGCATTCAGGCCGTATTTCTCCACTCCTGAAGAACTTCCAGTGGTTGCCCATCCACCTTCACATCAAATAGAAACTCTTTACCATTGGCTTTAAAGCACTCAATCACCGTGCCCACTCCTGCCTCACCTCACTATTCTCCTACTACACCCCAACCTGCACACTTAGTTTTCCTAAAGCTACGTTTTCATTATACCTCGATCCCTTCAATTTATTTTATTTTGTTAATATGCTTTGTTTTGTTCTCTGTCTCCACCTCCTAGAATGTGAGCCCGCTGTTGGGTAGGGACCGTCTCTATATGTTGCCAACTTGTACTTCCCAAGCGTTTAGTACAGTGCTCTGCACACAGTAAGCGCTCAATAAATACGATTGAATGAATGAATGAATGAATCTACGTTGCCGCTGACATACTGACTCTGGCCCGGAATGCCCTCGATCCTCATGTCCAACAGACAATTACTCTTCCCCCTTTCGAAGCCTTATTGAAGGCATATCTCCTCCAAGAGGCCTTTCAAGAATAATCCCTCTTTTCCTCTTCTTCCACTCCCTTCTATGTCTCCCTGACTTGCTCCCTTTATACAGTGCTCTGCACACAGTAAGCGCTCAATAAAAAAAAATACGATTGAATGCCCTGTCCCAGCGCACAGCGCTTATATTCATATCTGTAATTTTAATGTATATTAGTGCCTTTCTTACCCCTCTAGACTGTAAGCTTGTTTTTGTCAGGGAATGTTTCTGTTATATGTTACATTGTACTCTCCCGAGCACTTAGAACAGTGCTCTGCACACATTAAGCACACAGTGAATAAGACTGACTGTCCGACTGGCCCTCTTCTTCTGAAGGCGCTGTCTTTGTATTTTTCTTTATCCACTTGGTACTTTCAGGAATAGCAGAGTGACCTAATCCCAGCTTCACCATTTGTCTGCTGTGCTACCTAAGACAACTCATTTATGTTCTCTGTACTTTAGTTACATCATCTGTAAACTGGGGATTAAGACTATTAGTCTCACGTGCGACATGGACTGTGTCCAACCTGATTAGTTCATATCTACTCCAGGTTTTAGTGCAGCGCCTGGCACATAATAAGCACTAATCAGATGCCTTAAAAAAAGAAAGAAAGGCATTCAGATATGCTAATGAGTTAATTTGTGAGCAATGAGGATGATATCAATAGCTAGAAAAGCAAATTTTTCATACATACAATGCCCCTATATTAAGTTGAGAGCATTAGATTTTTTCTCATTTACATTAGGCACCTATTTTTAATTACCTTCAGTTACAGTATTTACTGATATACATATAATAAGAGAATTAATTAAAATCTAAAGATTAAGTATTTATAAATAGACATTTTAATTTGGCCCAGGCATCCAAAAACCAAATGAAAAAACTTAATGAAATTCATGTCTAGACAGTATTTTGCAACTGCATTTCAAAGTATAAATATTTCAGAGTTTCTTAAAATTTCCAGGTGATTATATGATAATTATCTTCAGGTTTAGTGAGCCTATAGCACCTTGAAAAGCCCAGATAAAATTCACAGCCCTGAATACCATCAATTCGATTTCTTCTGGACAAACCAAAATTTCTTCCATCAATATTTCCAAGTGTTATAAGTACATCAACTTGCTTGATTTTTCTCAAATCAAAAGATAAATGCAAGGATTAGGTTGAAAGAGATGTCACAAACAGCAGCTGTTCAGAGACTTCTAGTTCGGTTTCTAGGACAAATATTTTTGAGGCACCATACAACATTTCATTTCACAGCAAGAATCACACCTGAAAATCAACAGATTTTGGAAACCTCATAAGAAAGAAGCACTGGAAATATCATGTTTGCGATTAGCTTTACTAGTTCTGCACAATCTGTTGGTATTCAAAAAGTATCTATTGATTTATTGAGGCTTATTATTTCTGTATCTTCATTATGAACTTTACCCTCTTTGATTCAATCTCCTTTATTGACATGCAATTGGTAGAGAACATTTCAAGGTATTATTTCTGCATCTAATTCATTCATTAATAGTTATTGAGTGAGGTGCTTCGTTCAGATTGTAATCTCCTCTGGAATGTGGGATACGAACCCGTGTATATTTTTGCAGGTATATTTTCCCTCTATTCTATAAGCTCACTGTGGGCAGGGAATGTGGCTGTTTAGTCTTATACTGTTCTCTCCTAAGCATATAGTATGGTCCTCTGGACAGAGTAAACAGTCAATAAATACAATGAATGAATGAATGAATGATGTTCACAGCACCGTATTAGTGGATTGGGAGAGCATAATCGATGTGAAAAGCCCTGTCCCAGCCCAAAGAAACTTAGTCTTTCAGTGGATACTTATGATCTAAGATGTTTCTCTCTGGTGCCCATTATAATTTTTCTGATCATCATTCAGAAGGGTTTTAAAAGCGTACAGAATCTAGCTGAGCAAAATTTGCAGCAATATATCACGGTGCTGGACTTACTGTGGGATTTGAGATGGTTTCATCCACTGATAATAGACATTCATTATCTTTTTTTCATTTCCTATTATAGGTTGGCTCACTATATATATTTCACAGTTTTTTCTTTCAGCACTGCCCCCTTGTTTCCTCCTCTTCCCCCAACACACAGACACACACACACACACACACACACACACACACACACACACATCTCTCACAGCCTATCTCTTATCCACATCTTCCCTCTGATCTGGAACTCCTCCCCCTTCATATCCAACACTCCACCATGCTCTCCATCTTCAAGCCAGTTAAAATCACATCTCTAAGAAGCCTTCCCTGACTAACCTCTCATTTCCCAGCCTATTCTCCCTCCCTCCTGCACTCCCTAACCTCTTGGTCTATTTCTATTAAAAACGATGGTATTTACTTCCCACAGCCTCATAGCACATTTACCCAGCCTATTCCCCTTCATGTAATTTATTCATGTCGCCTAGACTGTGAGCTCCTTGTGGGCACGGATCATGTGTGACAACTCAATTGTACTATACTCTCTCGAGAGCATAATATAGTGCTCTGCACACAGTAAATGTTTAATAAATATAATTGATTGACTGATTGTTATATTGTTCTTCCATATTCAAAGAAACAATCCCCACAATCCTCTTCATTTATTCATTCAGTCACATTTATTGAGCGCTTACTGTGTGCAGAGCACTGTACTAAGCACTTGGGAAGTACAAGTTGGCAACATATGGAGACGGTCCCTACCCAACAGCGGGCTCACAGTCTAGAATGAGAAGCAGCATGGCCTAGTAGATCGAGTGTGGTCCTGGGAGTCATGAGGTCATGGGTTCTAATTCTGGCTCCACCAGTTGCCTGCTGGGTGACCTTGGGCAAGTCACTTCACTTTTCTGTGCCTCAGTTACCTCCTCTGTAAAATGGGGATTGAGACTGTAAACCCCATATGGGACAGGGACCGTGTTCAACCTGATTTGCTTGTTTCCACCCCAGCACATATATAGTGCCTGGCACATAGAAGCACTTAATAAATACCATAATAATAATTATTACAGAGTACAAAAGAGTTAAACTATAGGATTCCCGGCCACAAGAACCTTGCAATCTCCCAGACACACTGGCTAGCCTCTCATTTTCCCACCCTATTCTCCCTCCCTCCTGCACCCCCTAACCGCTTGGTCTGTACCCCTTAAGTACTGATACTTACTTCCCGCAGACTCACAGCACATTCACTCTGCCTATTATGAACTTTTCTGCATGACAATAATAATTGTGGTATTTGTTAAGTGCTTACTATGTGCTAGGCACTGGATACAAGCAAACTGGGTTGGACACAGTCCCTATCCCAAGTGGGGCTAACAGTCTCAATCCCCATTTTACAGATGAGGGAACTGAGGCACATAGAAGTTGAAGTGACTTGTCTAGGGTCACACAGCAGACAAGTGGCGGAGCCGGGATTAGAACACATGACCTTCTGTCTCCTAAGCCGGTGCTCTATCCACTATGCCATGCTGCTTTTACTTTGCTGCTTCTGGGGTCAAATAATAGAAAATGGGGTCACTCTCACACACCACACAGTCTAGTTGAGAGGAATAAATTACATACAAGGAAATAGGTAGAGTGAATGTGCTGTGAGTCTGCGGGAAGTAAGTGTCTCAGTGTTTAAGGGGTACGGACCAAGAGGTTAGGGGGTGCAGGAGGGAGGGAGAATAGGGTGGGAAAATGAGAGGTTAGCCAGGGAAGACCTCTTAGAGGAGATGTGATTTTAATTGGCTTTGAAAATGGAGAGCGTGGTGGAGTGTTGGATATGACGGGGAGGGAGTTCATTCATTCATTCATTCAATCGTATTTATCATCATCATCAATCATATTTATTGAGCGCATACTGTGTGCACAGCACTGTACTAAGTGCTTGGGAAGTACAAGCTGGCAACATATAGAGACGGTCCCTACCCAACAGCGGGCTCACAATCTAGAAGAGTTCAAGGTCAGAAGGAGGATGTGGGCACAAGTTAGGCTAGGAGAGACATATGTACATGTGTGTTTTGGGGGGTTAGCCAAGGGGGGAGTGATGAAAGAAAAAAAGTGTGAAAAGTACACAGCGAGCCCACCTATAATAGGAAATGAAAAAAAAAGATAATGAATGTCTATGATCATTTGAAGCCATGCTGCTTCCTATACTCTCCCAAATGCTTAATCCAGTGCTCTGCACACAGTCAGTACTCAGTAAGTGCCACTGATTGAAATCTAATGAAATTCTCAATGCAATCAAATATACCAAGCAACTTGCGGAGTCCAAATCTTATAATGGCTTCAAGCAGAAACCTTTCAAACATAACATTAGCCAATATTCCTTGGCATTCAGAGCTTCATTGTTCCAAAAAAACTGAAGCGTATTCTTCCTTGAGATGATTTCTAAGATCTCTCGACTTGCCAGATTTATACAGTAATTTTCAGCACCAGCAATGTGTCATAAGATTGTGAATATTTTGGAATTATGAACTTGGGCCAATTTTAAAAATCAAATGAGCACAAAATTCGGTTTCAAGTCCACAGTTGTTTGATATTCAATAATGAAACTATCATTATTATTAATAACAATATTTTAGTACACTGCTCTAACATAGTAATCACTCAATTAGTATCACTGATAACTGATTATGATTTTTGTAAAGTGCTTACTTTCTGCCAAGCAGTGTACTAAGTGATTGGGTAGATACGAGATAATCAGGTCCTACATGGAGCTCACAGTCTCAGTAGGAGGGAGAACAGGTATTAAATACCCATTTTACAGATATGAGGGAACTGAGGCAAAGAGAAGTTAAATGACTTGCCCAAGGTTACACAGCAGATAGGTGGCAAAGCCTGAATTAGAACCCAGGCCCTCTGATTCCCAGGCTCATGCCGTTTCCACTAGGCCACTCTGCTTCACATTTATAAATTTATAGTGGCATCTGGAAGAAATCTTTAAACACAGGTTACATTAAAGTTTTCATTATGTCATAAATAAGAACCATATAATAATTGGAAACACCCCATGTATATTTTCTTAAAGTTATTTCACCAGAGCCAAAATGGAATTATTTCCCCTGAATCAAAACCCATGGATAGTTCTTACTCTTCTCACACTAAATGCCCATTTTTATGGAATTTCTTTTAATTGCAAAAGAGAAATTGAAAAATTAAAATAGTTAAGTAGCATTTTGTGGTTCTCTTATTACATCTGCTACAGTAGTCCCTAACAAAAATCAGTCTCTAAATCACCAGTTTCAATCTCAATGATTTATTTTTAACACCAAAGTGTTTTAAATGCAAGGAGAATTCACAAATGAGTGATTTAGGGAACAACAACATTGAAAAAAAAGTCTATTCTTCTCTTTGGTTAAGTAATCCCATAAAACCTTAAGTCGGGGCCAAGCAGGGAGAGATAATTAATTTGGGTTTTGGTCTACTTTTCACTCTCAAAAAATGTAAATCTCCACTGCAATATATCCCAGAAACAGAGCATAAAGGGGTTGTCTTTTAACTGAGCATTCTATGATTCCTGCTCAGTGAAAGGAAAATTGTTTCCCTGAGCCCTGCTGGAGTGGTGGAGGTAAACCCCTTTCCTTTGTTTTCAGGCAATTTGCCTGAATAATTGTTTGCTTTCTCTCTGTCCCTTTCTTTCCTTTTGGTAGCTGGAGGCTGGAGACAGGGAAATAAGGCTGAATTGGGGGAGGGAAAGACTGGGGGTGGTAAAATCAGGCTGGTGAAATTAGGCTCTTAATAATAACAATAATAATAATAATAATAATAATGGCATTCATTAAGCGCTTACTATGTGTAAAGCACTGTTCAAGCGCTTGGGGGATACAAGGTGATCAGGTTGTCCCACGTGGGGCTTACAGTCTTAATCCCCATTTTACAGATGAGGTAACTGAGGCACAGAGAAGTTAAGTGGCTTGCCCAAGGTCACACAGCTGAAAACACTTCCAAAAGTACCTTCTTCTGGGAATATTTAAGTTTCTTCATTTTATCTTCTTGGGATTTAAAAAGAGAAGAGAATTAAATTGACAGACAAAGCTGAGGGAAAGAGAAGTGAGCAAGAGCGTCAAGGAACTCGATTTCAGATGCAGGTGTACTGCCGGTGGTGATTTGAAAATATTTACCTAACTTCATTGGCTGACCAAATTTAGGATTTGGGAAGATGGGAAGATGGAAGTCATTCCACCCCACTACCTCCCACCCCCAGAATTGGTCTTGCAGGAGAAAAGCTTCACCAGCATAGCTTGTGATGTGGAGGGTGTCTGCCCCAGCCTTTCTTGACGTACCCAAACTAGAGCCACTGTACCAATCTCATCAGGGAATGGACACCAGAATAACATTAGCACCCTTGGCAATTAATGGGGAAGTTTGTGTCTGATCTACCAACCCCCTGCCCCTCCCCCTGGAGTGTTTGTTTGCTTCTTTGTTTTTTTACACTGGTATGTACAATTCATAGGATATTTGTCACTCATTGACTAGGTAGAGGTTATCTGTCTACAAGACTTTCTCCAAACAATGAAATTCTCCAATGCCCTGCTATGGGACAAGGAAGATTCAGATGCTGGTGGTATCAAATATTTCTTTCTGTATCAGATATTTAAGAGACATCGATAAGACTATGTTGAAAATACAACTGAGACTTTTTCCTCTTGGCTGGGTCATCACAACACTATGTTAGGAAATATTTGGACAGTGTTAACAGCTATTGGAAAACGTTTAGTACATATTCACTATTCTTTTTATTTTGTTAATGATGTGCACCTAGCTTTAATTCTATTTATTCTGACGATTTTGACACCTGTCTACATGTTTTGTTTTGTTGTCTGTCTCCCCCTTCTAGACTGTGAGCCTGTTGTTGGGTAGGAACCACCTCTACATGTTGCTGACTTGTACTTCCCAAGCGCTTAGTACAGTGCTCTGCACACAGTAGGCACTCAATAAATACGATTGAATGAATGAATGAATTCAGAGGTTCATTGTTCCAAAAAAATTGAAGTGTATTCTCCCTTGAGATGATTTCTAAGGTCTCTCAATTTACCAGATTTATACAATAATTTTCAGCACCAGCAATGTTTCATAAGACACCAGAATCCCTTCCCACCCTTGTTTCATCAGGAAAGAGACTCCTCACCAAGCCCCGATGGCTTTTCTGGGGTCCTCCTTGCCCTGTGGGTACCCATGTTTCACCCGCTCTTCCCTATGTCTTTTTCTGTATGCCCGATTACTTGAACATGTGTGTGTGAGGGTGTGTGCTTGCATGTCTATCTACCCAGTCCCAAGGATGCCTGTGTGTATGTGTGTATGTGTGTGCATTTCTCTGGATCTAAGTGGGACTGTGCCTCTCTAATTCTCCCCTCGCCCTGCCTCTCTCCCTGTGGTTACACAATTTCCAAAAGGGCCCCTCCCTCAATGCATCTTCACGCTTAAAATGAAAAGTCATCTCCGCTTAACGGACATGATATCTATATATGATCAAAGCCTTATTGAGGGCACACCTCCTCCAAGAGATCTTCGCAGACTAACCCCCCTTTCCTCTTCTCCCACTCCCTTCTCCATCACCCTGACTTGCTCTCTTTGTTCTTCCATCCTCCCAGCCCCACAGCACTTATGTACATATCTGTAATGTATTTATTGATATTAATGTCTATCTCCCCCTCTCTAGACTGTAAGCTCCTTGTGGGCAAGGAACGTGTCTGTTTATTATTATACTGGCACATAGTAATTGTTGAATAAATATCACAATTATTATTTACAGTATTATTTGACTCGAAAGATGTGACATACCATGTAGAAGTATTTTACCTTGATGACTTGTCCCTTGAATGCTAGATTTTCATCAACTTAACATTTTAAACAAGTTTCCTAACATGCGACTTGATTTGATAACAATCTCTTTTCCATGTCAACACCCTCCAACTGGCTGTCTCATAATATGGGCTGCTCATTCAGGGGACTGTGAGAAAATGTGCATGGTTCAAAGTGAACCCTCACCACTACTGGAAAGCACTCCAGTGAATTTCTTATTGATAATTCATATTTTACCCTAAGTAAAAGTATAGTGAAAAAGAAATACATTCCATAAAAGGCAGTTTCAAGTGCTCCAGAATAACTAGATTGACAATCACATGCACAGACTTTAGTCAGCCACGTGTCTTCTATCTTCGTCTCCACATGCACCTCAGAGCTCACTCTAAGACACAGGGTTCAGGGTCCTCTGTTGTCACCAACAAGACACTTCAACATCAAATCAAGCAATATTCAAGATATTGAATATCTTCTCTGATGCCCAGAACATTTTCTGAAAACAGTCCAGTCAATGTCACCCAGTGCCTCAAGAAACTCCAGTGGTTGCTCATTCACATCTGCATCAAAACAAAACACCTTATTATCGGCTTTATGGCACTCAATCATCTCACTTCCTTCTACCTTACCTCACTAATCTTCCACCAAAACTCAGTCTGCACACTCTGCTACTCTAATGCCAGCCTATTCTCCCTGTACATCATTCTCATCTATCTCCCACCCACCTCTTTGCTCACATAATAATAATAATAATTGTATTTGTTAAGTGCTAACTATATGCTAAGCACTGGGGTGGTTGTAAGTAAATCAGATTGGACACAATCCCTGTCCCAAGTGGAGCTCACAGTCTCAATCCCCATTTTACAGATGAGGTAACTGAGGCACAGAGAAGAGAAGTGACTTGCCCAAGATCACACAACAGATGAGTGGCAGAGCTGGGATTAGAACCCATGACTATCTGACTCCAAGGCCCTTTGATCCTGGAACTCCTCCCTCCTTCATCAATCAATCAATCATATTTATTAATAACAATAATGATAATAATGATGGCATTTATTAAGCGCTTACTATGTGCCAAGCACTGTTCTAAGCAGTGGGGTGGTTACAAGGTGATCAGGTTGTCCCACAGGGGGCTCACATTAATCCCCATTTTACAGATGAGGGAACTGAGGCCCAGAGAAGTGAAGTGACTTGCCCAAAGTCACACAGCTGACAATTGGCAGAGCTGGGATTTGAACCCATGACCTCTGACTCCAAAGTCCGTGCTCTTTCCACTGAGCCATGCTGCTTCTCGAGTGCTTTAGTGAGTGCTTACTATGTGCACAGCACAGTACTAAATACTTGGGAGAGTATAACACAACAGAATTAACAGACACATTCCCTCCCCATAACTATCTTACAGTCTCGCTTAGATATCTCCCCCTTTTAGACTGTGAGCCCACTGTTGGGTAGGGACTGTCTCTATGTGTTGCCAATTTGTACTTCCCAAGCGCTTAGTACAGTGCTCTGCACATAGTAAGCGCTCAATAAATACGATTGATGATGATGATGATGATATCTGACAGTCCACCATGCTCCCCACCTTCCAAACCTTCCTGAAATCACATCTCCTCTATGAGGCCTTCCCTGACTAGGCTCTCAATTCCTCTCCCCACTCTCCTCTCACTGTCAACTGTGCACCTTTTTATGGTATTTTGTTAAGCGCTTACTATGTGACAGGCCCTCTATTAAGTGCTGAGGTAGAAACAAAAATAATAATAATAATGATGATATTTGTTAAGCCCTTACTATGTGCCAAGCACTGTTGTAAGTGCTGGGGTAGATACAAGATAACCAGGTGGTTCCACGTGGTGCTCACAGTCTTAATCCCTATTTTACAGATGAGGCAACTGAGGCAAAGAGCAGTTAAGTGATTTGCCCAAAGTCACACAGCTGATAAGTGGTGGAGCTGGGATTAGAACCCATGATCTCTGACTCACTGGCCATGCTCTTTCCACTAGGCCATGCTGCTTCCCTTGGCTTAGTTATTCAGGTTGCTCAGTCCATGTTCCATTTAGGCTTTACAGTCATAATCCTCACTTTACAGATGAGATAATTGAAGTACAGTTAAATTAAATAACTTGCCCAAGGTCACACAGCAGACAAGTGGAGGAGTCTGGATTCATTCCTTCATTCAATTGTATTTATTGAGCACTTACTGTGTGCAGAGCACTGTACTAAGCGCTTGGGAAGTACAAGTTGGCAACATATAGAGACAGTCCCTACCCAACAGCGGGCTCACAGCCTAGAAAGGGGAGACAGGCAACAAAACAAAACATATTAACAAAATAAAATAAATAGAATAAATATGTACAAGTAAAATAAATAGAGTAATAAATACGTACAAACATATATACAGGTGATGTACTAACATATATACAGGTGATATAATAATGTAATGATAATATAATATAAGAGAAGTAGCGTGGCTCAGTGGAAAGAGCACGGGCCTTGGAGTCAGAGGTCATGGGTTCAAATCCCGGCACCGCCAACCGTCAGCTGCGTGACCTTGGGCAAGCCACTTCACTTCTCCGTGCCTCAGCTACCTCACCTGCAAAATGGGGACTAAAACTGCGAGCGCCCCGTGGGACAACCCGATCACCTTGTAACCTCCCCAGTGCTCAGAACAGTGCCCTGCACATAGTAAGCGCTTAACAAATACCATCATTATTATTATTACCCTTAATTCCTTTGTGCCTTAATTCTCAACCGGACTTCACCTCCTCCTTCCCTTCCCAGACCCAAGCAATGTTTTCCTAAGATGAGCTTAAAAAGCTACACCTAGTGGGTCCAGTGTAATTTGGTTATAGGCCAGAATTTATATTCCAATTGAGAAAATACAGTCTGTGTCCCATGAAGGGGAGGTTGCTGTAGCAAGAAGCAGCGTGGCTCAGTGGAAAGAGCCCGGGCTTGGGAGTCAGAGGTCACGGGTTCTAATCCCAGCTCCGCCACTTGTCTGCTGTGTGACTTTGGGCAAGTCACTTAACTTCTCTGTGCCTCAGTTATCTCATCTGTAAAATGGGGATGAAGACTGTGAGCCCCACGTGGGACAACCTGATTACCTTGGATCTACCCCAGCGTTTAGAACAGTGCCTAGAACTCAGGTCCTAGATCTCTGCTTTATCACGCTGCTTCTCACTTGATTGTGTATCCCTTGGGCACTTTGATACTCCCACTTTGTCCCCCAGTACTTACATAGGTATTCTGATAATCTGCTATTTCTTCCATCCACAATTTATTCAGTGTCTGTCTCAGCTCATAGACTGAAAACTCCTTGTAGACAGGGACTGGGTCTAACAACTCATATTTTCCCAAGAGCTCAGTACAGAACTCTGCACACAATAAGAACTTAATGAATACCATTGATTGACTGTACAGTATGTTAAGCACTTGGGAGAATATCAACAGAAATAGAAGAAATTACCCTTACCCCCACAAAATTAGGATCAAACAAGTGAAAGAGCAGTGCAGTTCAGTGGTGTGCTGAACTAGGAGTCAAAACAAGGAATCAGGGAGACTTTCATTCAAATCCCACTTCAGCTATCGTCCTATTGTGTGACCTTGGTTTTCCTCATCTATGAAACGGAGTTGAGATAATTGTGATCTCTTTATGGAAGAGGAACTCTGTTCAATCTAATAACTTTGCATTTTCTCAAGCCCTAGTCAGTGCTTAGTAAATGTCATTATTATTATTATCATAATCGTTATCACTATCATTATTACTCACCTCAAATGGCAGAAGACTATGCAAGGTGACATACATTTCCTGATTCCCCAAATCAAAATCTTGTTTACCAGAGATGTATGCCTGGTTAACTTTAATTATGTAGTACAACAATGAATAGAAAGTCAAAAATGATAACTGTGGTATTTGCTAGGCACTTGCTTATGTGTCAAGTGCTGGGCCAGATACAGTATAGTCAGATCAGATCCAGGCCCAGTCCAATATTGTGCTCATAGCCTAAGGGGAAGAGAGAACAGAGACATTCAATCCCTATTTTACAGATGAGGATACCCAGGCACAGATCACTTAAGTGATTTGCCCAAGGTCACACAGCTGGGAAGTGGAAGAGAATTCTGGTGTAGAACTCAGGTTCTCTAACTTTCAGGCCCACGCTTTTTCTACAAGGCCAAACTGCTTCTCAGTCAGTGAATAGAAACCAGTGTAGCTGTTTGACACCTTGGTGTCCACAACACAGACTTTGACGTATCAACAGCTGCCTGACTATATATTAACCCAGTCTCTATTTAGCCCTCAACATTCACCTCTTTACTCTTCAGAACCAAAACACACCCATCCCTGACACTGTCCGCTCCTGGTTCTCACCCTATCTCTCTGGCTACTCCTTAGCAGTCTCTTTCTTTGGCTCCTCCTCTGCCTCCCAGCCCCTAAATGTGGAAGTCCTTCAACGTTCAGTTCAGGAGCCCCTCCAATTCTTCATCTACACCCACTTCCTTGGAGGGCTCATTCACTTCCATTACTTCAACTACCATCTCTAAACAGATGATTTAAAAATCTTCATTTCCAGCCCTGATTTCTCTCCTTCTTTGCAGTCTCACATTTCCTCATTGCTTCAGGACATCTCTATTTGGCTGTCCGACTAACATAATAATAATAATGATAACAATGGCATTTATTAAATGCTTACTATGTGCAAAGCACTGTTCTAAGCGCTGGGGAGGTTACAAGGTGATCTTTTAGACTGTGAGCCCACTGTTGAGTAGGGACTGTTTCTATATGTTGCCAACTTGTACTTCCCAAGCGCTTAGTACAGTGCTCTGCACACAGTAAGCACTCAATAAATACGATTGATTGATCAGGTTGTCCCACGCGGGGCTCACAGTTTTAATCCCCATTTTACAGATGAGATAACTGAGGCACAGAGAAGTTAAGTGACTTGCCCAAAGTCACACAGCTGAAAGTTAGCAGAGATGGGATTTGAACTCATTACCTCTGACTCCAAAGTCCGTGCTCCTTCCACTGAGCCACGCTGCTTCTTGATTTCTCAAACATCTCAATTTAGCATATCCAAAGCAGAACTCCTTAACTTCCCAATGAAACGCTGTCCTCCCCGTGACTTTTGAATCACTACAGATGTCACTAACACTCTCCCTGTATCACAGTCCCAGAACTTTGGTGTTATCCTTACCTCATCTCTCTCATTCAACTCAAAAAGTTAATCTGTCCCTAATTCCTATTGGTTCAACCTCCACAACACTGCTAACATTCTTCCTTTCCTCTCCATCCAAATTGCTACCATGTTAATCCAAGCACCTGACCTATCCCATCCTAGCCTTCTTTTTGACCTCCCTGCTTCCTGTCTGTCCCCAGTCCAATCCATACTTCACGCTGCTGCCCAGATCATTTTTCTACAAACCATTCAGTCAATATTTCCCCACTCCTCTCGTTGCCCATCTACCTCCTCATGAAACAGAAACTCATTACCACTTGCTTTAAAGCACTCGATCACATTTTCCCCTCCTTCCTACTCAATGTATTTCAATCATATTAATTTCCACTGTTGTAATCCCCACATTCTGTCTCTGGAATAGAATGCCCTCCCTCTTCATATCCAGGAGAAGTTCATTCTCCCCATCTTCAAAACCTTATAAAAAGCATGCCTTCTCCAAGACTCCTTCCCTGACTAAGCCTTGATTCCCTTTTCTCCCATTCCCTTCTTCAGTAACCTGTGCACTTGGATTTTCATCCTTCCTTAAGCCCCATAGCACTTATTAACATATACACAATTTATTTATTTATATTAATGTCTGACTTCCCCTCTAGACTACAAACTCACTGCCAGCAGGGGATGTTTCTACCAACTCTGATGTATTTTACGCTCCAAAATGCTTATTGCAGTGTTGTGCACACAGTAAGCACTCACTAAATACCACTGATTGATTGCTTGAAGCAAAATAACCACCCTATTGGAAAAAAGTAATAATCACTGTCATCTCAAAAGAAGGAAAAAGCTCACTGTTAATGAACTGGCAAGAAAAGGAATAACATTTCTAAAGTCCACCCTTTTCTCTCCATGTTACCATATTAATACAATCACTCATCCTATTCTGTCTGGATTACTGTATCAGCCTCTTTGTATCAGCCTCTCCCCATTCCAGTCCACAGTTCACTCTGCTTCCCGGATCATTTTTTTTACAAAAATGTTCGGGACATGTCACCTGCTCCTTAAAAAACGCCAGTGGTTGCCCACCCACCTCTGCATTAAACAAAAACACCTCACCATTGACTTTAAAACACTCCACCACCTTGCACCCCCCTGCCTCACCTTGCAACTCTCCTTCTACAACAACCCTCACACTTTGCTCCTCTAAGACTAACCTCACTGTGCCTCGGTCTCACTTGTCTTGCTGCTGAGCTCTGGCCCACATCCTGCCTCTGGCCTGGAATGCCCTCCCTCCTCAAATCCAACAGAAAATTACTCTCCCCTACTTCAAAGGCTTAGTGAAGACAAATTTTCTCCAAGAGGACTTTCCAGACTAGTCCCTCAATGTGTCACCTGACTTGCTTCTTTTGGTCTTCCTCTCCTAGCCCAACAGCACTTATTTACACATCTATAATTTATTTATTTGTATTGATGTCTGTCTACACCCTGTAGACTGTAAGCTCATTGTGTCTGTTTATTGTTTATTGTTGCACTGTACTTTCCGAGTGCTTAGTACAGTGCTTCACACACAGTAAGTGCTCAATAAATACAATTGAATGGATGAAGGCTTTGACAAGATGACAAGATGATATTCATTCATTCATTCATTCAATCGTATTTATTGAGCGCTTACTGTGTGCAGAGCACTGTACTAAGCGTTTGGGAAGTACAATCTGGCAACATTAAAACTGTGAGCCCCCCGTGGGACAACCTGCTCACCTTGTAACCTCCCCAGCGCTTAGAACAGTGCTTTGCACATAGTAAGCGCTTAACAAATACCATCATTATTATTATCATTACTATTGAGAGCAGCTAGACCAGCTAATGTCAAGCAGATCAGAAGGGTTGTTGGGTACACCTTCTTTGCAAAAGGAGAATGATCCTTACTAATTATCACTTACTAATAGAGACTTAATTCAGGTGATGAATTTTCAGTCAGAAGCTCTTTGGTCTCCAATTAATATTATGGTGCTTATTAAGCACTTACTATGTGCCCAAGACTGTGCTAAATGCTAGGGTAGATATGAGATAATTAGGATGGTCACAGTTCCAGTCCCAAAATGTGTCTCATGGACTAACTAGGAGGGAGTAGAATGAGGAAACTGAGTCACAGAGAAGGTAAGTGATTTGCCCAAGGTTACACAGCTGACCTGGGATTGGGTCACAGGTCCTCTGACTCCATAGGCCCATGCTCTTTCCACTAGGTCACAAAAATCTTACCTAGGACCTCTAAAGCAAAAGGCTTTATTACCATCATTATTACATTCATCCCATCAATGAAAAATAAAACATGTACCAAGAAAGAAAAATGCTTGATAGTCTCATTGAATCCATTCCACAGTCAGAAAAAACGGTCATCATGGCAGACTTTGATAGATGGGTGGTGAAGCATTTTCTCATCTATAAAATGGGAATTTGTTACCTGTCCTCCTACTTAGTCTGTGAGCCCTGTGCACTACTGTTCCTTGCTTGGCTTATATAAAAGCTTAATAAATTCCATTAATCTTATTCTTATTATTCTTATCCTTATCATAATTATTATAATCATTGTTGCCTCACCCATCAATTCTCTGTCGTCACTGCCCCTGTTCAAATAATGAAAGTTTGGCACTTTCTCCAATGACACCTTGATATTCCTCATATTTCTAAACTAAATGGAAGCCTAAAAACCTAGGATCCCTGGACCCCAAAACCTGAGATCACTCCCAAACTACATGACTTTCCTTCATTAGTAAAGTAGCTATTTGGTGTCACATACAATACCATGGCACAGCTGAAGAGTTCAGATGGCAACACCGTCTTACAGACATAGAGAGAATCATACGGAGATGGAAAGAATGTGAAAATGATCTTCTGAACATCATCAGAAAGAATACATCAAAGCATAAAAAACCAGGTAAAATGTGCATGGCCTTATCTGTTACTTCTGTGGAAATAATTTCTGAAGTCAAAGTCATGAAAAATGACAAAGCAATCAGATTTGATGAATTGCCTGCAGATATCTGCAAACAAGGAGGCAACTGAATTTGATGTGTACACCATCTTTTCCTTAATGTATGGACCAGAGCAGAAATGCCACCAGACATCAAAAATGCCATCGGTCTTAAAGAAGAAAGGGGGAGAGAGCTGACTGCAAAACTCCAAGGGCATCTCATTCCTTTCCATAGTTGGCAAGAGTCCTTCTAGTTATCAATCAATCAATCAATCAATCAATCATATTTACTGAGCACTAACTGTGTGCAGAGCTCTGTACTAAGCGCTTGGGAAGTACAAGTGGCAACGTATAGAGATGGTCCCTACCCAACAGTGGGCTTACAGTCTAGAAGGGGGAGACAGAGAACAAAACATATTAACAAAATATAATAAATAGAGTAGATATGTACAAGTAAAATAAATAAATAGAGTAATAAATACGTACAAACATATATACATATATACAGGTGCTGTGGGGAAGGGAAGGAGGTAAGATGGGGGGGTTGGAGACGGGGAGGAGGGGAAGAGGAAGGAGGGGGCTCAGTCTGGGAAGGCCTCCTGGAGGAGGTGAGCTCTCAGTAGGGCCTTGAAGGGAGGAAGAGAGCTAGCTTGGCGGATGGGCGGAGGGAGGGCATTCCAGGCCACGGGGATGACGTGGTCCGGGGGTCGACGGCGGGACAGGTGAGAACGAGGCACGGTGAGATTAGTGGCAGAGGAGCGGAGGGTGCGGGCTGGGCTGGAGCAGGAGAGAAGGGAGTTGAGGTAGGAGGGGGCGAGGTGATGGAGAGCCTTGAAGCCGAGGGTGAGGAGTTTCTGCCTGATGCGTAGGTTGATTGGTAGCCACTGGAGATTTTTGAGGAGGGGAGTAACATGCCCAGAACGTTTCTGGACAAAGACAATCCGGGCAGCGGCGTGAAGTATGGATTGAAGTGGGGAGAGACAAGAGGATGGGAGATCAGAGAGGAGGCTGATACAGTAATCCAGACGGGATAGGATGAGAGCTTGAACGAGCAGGGTAGCAGTTTGGATGGAGAGGAAAGGGCAGATCTTGGCAATGTTGCGGAGCTGAGACCGCAGGTTTTGGTGATGGCTTGGATGTGAGGGGTGAACGAGACAACGGAGTCAAGGATGACACCAGAGTTGTGGGCTTGTGAGAGGGGAAGGATGGTAGTGCCATCAACAGTGATGGGAAAGTCAGGGAGAGGGCAGGGTTTGGGAAGGAAGACAAGGAGTTCAGTCTTGGACATGTTGAGTTTTAGGTGGCGGGCAGACATCCAGATGGAGATGTCCTGAGGGCAGAAGGAGATGCGAGCCTGGAGGGAGTGGGAGAGAGCAGCGGAAGAGATGTAGATTTGGGTGTCATCAGTGTAGAGATGATAGTTGAAGCCGTGGGAGCGAATAAGGTCACCAAGGGAGTGCGTGTAGATCGAGAACAGAAGGGGACCAAGGACTGAACCTTGAGGAACCCCCACAGTAAGGGGACGGGAGGGGGAGGAGGAGCCTGCAAAAGAGAATGAGAATGAACGACTGGAGAGATAAGAAGAGAACCAGGAGAGGACGGAGTCAGTGAAGCCAAGGTTGGATAGCGTGTTGAGGAGAAGGGGGTGCTGTTGACATGTTGACAAATGTTGTAGAAGCAGCATGGCATAGTGGATAGAGCACAGGCCTGGGCATCAGAAGGTCATGGGTTCTAATACCAGCTGTGTCACTCAGGAAAGTCATTTTACTTCTCTGGCCTCAGTTAACTCATCTGTAAAATGGGGATTGAGACTATGAGCCCTAGGTGGGACAGGGACTGTTGTCCAACCCAATTTGTTTGTATCCACCCCAGTGCTTAGTACAGTGGCTAGCATATACTAAGCACTTAACAAATGCCATAATAATAATAATAATAACAAGTATTATTATAGTCAACAATGTACATTCACCTGAATCACAACATGATTCACTGCAAATGTTCTGAATGGCGGATATGATCTTAGCAGCACCACAAATAGAAGTTAACTGCGAAGAGCAACACAAAATCTCTGCGTTCTTTTCATGGACCTACCAAAAATAATCGACCCAAAATAAAATTGGGCTGTATGGCAGGTCTACTTGCTGCTCCACTTAGTCTATATTTGAAGATGCAATGTGAGATCTGAAGTTGGAATCTGAACGCACTGCTGATCCACCAGGAAATGCATTTAACTTAACAGGCCAAGAATATCAATCATCCAT
Source organism: Tachyglossus aculeatus (assembly GCF_015852505.1). Classification (NCBI taxonomy): domain Eukaryota; kingdom Metazoa; phylum Chordata; class Mammalia; order Monotremata; family Tachyglossidae; genus Tachyglossus; species Tachyglossus aculeatus. The sequence goes on along the minus strand of NC_052079.1, from coordinate 21,995,261 downwards.
TTATCATCTGTGAGACAGTCCTATCTTTGAAAACAAAGGCAACTATATGTATGCGGCAGGCTTGAAACACATTTTTTTCAGTTTTTGACTTGAAACAGATAACAGCTGTTCAGTCTTACAAATTCTGTGACACTGATGAGTATTATTAAACAAATAATGATCATATTTTGAGTAAAGGCATTATGAATGGAAATCTGCCAACATTCTTATCATGATCCCAAAGATTTTGCATAATTAGTGTACTGATGCTCTCAATGCTATAATTCATTGTTGTTTTGGATACTTATCTTTTAAAAACTCTTTTATTATTATCCACCATATTTTTACAAAGAAAAGCACCACTAAAAAACACTCTTTTTCACTGTTCAAACTTGTTTAATCTCTGTCATTTTTGAGATTTCATTTCTTCTTAATCAAACCTTTTAAATTACAACACTCACTCTCCAAACCGACATTTTCTCTTATTCTAGCCCCACAGATATTTGGATATGAAATTGGATCTGTTGATATTGCTATGAACTGTTTTCAATATGTGGCATTTAGAACACTTGCAGTGGTGGAGTTGACCACCTTTAATACTTCCATGTCCTTTAATCTAGAAGTCTATAAGTGGGCTTCAAACCTCTTTTATATAAATCTTCTAAAATTTGGATTTTTGATATATTTTGCCCTTTTTTATGTTATTTGTTAAGCACTTACTATCCCTGTCCCAAATGGGGCTCATAGTCCAAATAGGATGGAGAACAGGTATTTAATCCCCATTTTACAGTTGAGGAAACTGAGACACAGAGAAGTTAGGTGATTTTTCCCAAGGTCACAAAGCAAGCAATTGGCAGAGCTGGGATTAAAACACAGGTCTTTGAACTCCCAGGATTGTGCTCTTTCCACTAGGCCAAGCTACTTCCCTTAGTACACCAAAGAAACAATTTATCTGGAAAACCACTGTGAAAAGGATTCCTTTATGATGCTGGCCTTATTTCCAATGAAACAAAGCTCTCATTACAAAAGGTTAACTATGATGGGATTAAAAAAGCATCCCCGCTGCTTAAATTTAGGAGTTGGCCTTTCTGTTCTCTTCCACATCCCATCTGGGTTTTATTCAGGAAAGAAGGAACTGGAGGGAGCTTGGATTGCCTGCAACATCTTGGGTGCTGAGCAGGCAAGAACATAATATCACTTAACACCTGCAGATCTTAAGACACCACTTATTGCTAGAATTACCGAGGAAAAGAGAGATGCTTAGGTTATAGGGAATGAGACTCTTCTCTCCTTTCACAAATGTCATGGGCTGACACTATTTGCTTTTATTGGTACTTGTTAAGTCCTTACTATGTGTCAGGCACTGTAACAGGTTTAGGGGGGAGAGGGGGATACAAGAGAATCAGGATGAACACAGTCCATGTCGCCCATGGGACTTATAATCTAAAGTCAACCTAAGAAACTTGAGTAGTTTAACAGGACTTTCTGATAGATGTGTGTGCCGTTGTCTGAGGAATGTCTGCAGAGCACTGAACATAGCAAAATATCAGCCTACAAATTCCCTGCACTTGTGAAGTCTTTATAGTCTTTGACTCTCACATTCCAGATCTTCCATGTTGTTAGTTTTGTAGGGTGACCCTATTAGCTCAGCTGAGAATTCACAGTTAGGAGCTCGATGCAGCCAAATTAAATGTTGTTCTCCTTCTGTGACAAAATCAACTCTTTGTATAAACAAACTAATTGGCAGTTAATTTTGTTTATGTTTGTTTTACAGACATTTTAACATTGTTGTAAATTATTTTGTCTTTTAAAAAATTGACTTCCAGTTCTTATAATAACCATTTCTTTCGCAACAGCTATGTGCTAAAAAACAACTATCTCTTCAACATCTTTATTCACAGATGCCACTCAGTAAATGATGACTACTACTAGTTAATTGCATTTATTGAGGGTTTACTGTGTGCAGTGCACTTTAATAAATGCTTGGGAAAGTACAATATAACAATATAACAGACACATTCCCTGCCCACGAGAAGCTTACAGTCTAGTGGGGAGACAGCATTAGGATAAAAAAATAAAATTTCAGATTTGTACATAAGTGTTGTGGGGCTGAGAGGGAGTCAGCATGACTCAGGAGTGGAAGAAAAGGTGAAGAGGGTTTAGTCAGAAAGGGTCTCTTGAAGGAGATGTGCCTTCAATAAGACTTTGAAAAGAGGGAGAGTAATTGTCTGTCAGATATGAAGAGGGAGGGCATTCCAGGCCAGAGGCAGGATATGGGCAAGTAGTGAGTGGAAGGATAAACAAGATCAAGGTAAACTGAGGTTAGCATTAGTATTAGTGGAGTGAAGTGTGCATGTGGGGTTGTAGCAGGAGAGTAGCAAGGTGACATAGGAAGAGATAAGGTGATTTACTACTATTAATAATAATGATAATAATGATGATATTTATTAAGCGCTTACTATGTGCAAAGCACTGTTCTAAGCGCTGAGCACTGTTCTAAGCGCTGGGCACTATTACTACTACATTCATTCATTCAATTGTATTTATTGAGCACTTACTGTGTGCAGAGCACTGAACTAAGTGCTTGGGAAGTACAAGTTGGCAACATATAGAGATGGTCCCTACCCAACAATGGACCCACAGTCTAGAAGGGGGAGACAGACAACAAAACAAGACATGTGGACAGGTGTCAAGTCATCAGAATAAATAGAAGTAAAGCTAGATTCATTCATTCATTCAATTGTATTTATTGAGCGCTTACTGTGTACAGAGCACTGTACTAAGCGCTTGGCAAGCACAAGTTGGCAACATATAGAGACGGTCCCTACCCAACAATGGACTCACAGTCTAGAAGGGGAAGACAGACAACAAAACAAGACATGTGGACAGGTGTCAAGTCATCAGAATAAATAGAAGTAAAGCTAGATGCACATCATTAACAAAATAAATAGAATAGTAAATATGTATAAGTAAAATAAATAGAGTAATAAATCTGTACAAACATATATACAGGCGCTGTGGGGAGGGGAAGGAGGTAGGGCAGGGGCGATGGGGAGGGGGAGACGAAAGAGGGGGCTCAGTCTGGGAAGGCCTCCTGGGGGAGGTGAGCTCTCAGTAGGGCTTTGAAAGGAGGAAGAGCGCTAGCTTGGCAGATGTGCGGAGGGAGGGCATTCCAGGCCAGGGGGAGGACATGGGCCGGTGGTCGATGGCGGGACAGGCGAGAATGAGGCACAGTGAGGAGGTTAGCGGCAGAGGAGCGGAGGGTGCGGGCTGGGCTGGAGAAGGAAAGAAGGGAGGTGAGGTAGGAGGGGGCGAGGTGATGCAGAGCCTTGAAGCCGAGAATGAGGAGTTTTTGCCTGATGCATAGGTTGACTGGTAGCCACTGGAGATTTTTGAGGAGGGGAGTAACATGCCCAGAGCGTTTCTGCACAGAGATGATCCAGGCAGCAGCATGAAGTATAGACTGAAGTGGGGAGAGACAGGAGGATGGGAGATCAGAGAGGTGGCTGATGCAGTAATCCAGTTGGGATAGAATGAGAGATTGAACGAGCAGGGTAGCAGTTTGGATGGAGAGGAAAGGGCGGATCTTGGCGATGCTGCAGAGGTGAGACCGGCAGGTTTTGGTGACTGATTGGATGTGAGGGGTGAACGAGAAAGCAGAGTCGAGGATGACACCAAGGTTGCGGGCTTGTGAGACGGGAAGGATTGTAGTGCTGTCTACAGTGATGGGAAAGTCAGGGAGAGGGCAGGTTTTGGGAGGGAAGATAAGGAGTTCAGTCTTGGACATATTGAGTTATTATATGAAAAGTTATTGAAATGCTGACCTATTTTCTTTCAACCATTAATAATCTTGCTGATTCATTATCAGATGTTTGGCTTTTATGTAACTTTAATAGATGCTTACTCTCATTGGCATTTCATATATCCCATATAAATTGTTGGATTCTGAATATTTATAATCTCTCTTACTAATGGTCTTACACGCTGGGATTCTAAAAATCACTCAGGTGTCACTTGAGTAAATGCTAATCAGACATGGATAATGGTGGAAAAATCACCAAGAAAATCATGATGTTTCTCATATTCTCAAATTCTTCACAAATGACATATGCACAAAGGCTTATATGTAAATAAGAAAAGATAACAAGAAAACAAAAAGCTATAGGTAAATTCTTGCCCTAAAAGTTTTTACCTGAAATGCCACTCAACATATGTCTCTTTTTACCTCCAAACTCAGCAGTGGTTGCCTTCACTCCATGACAAAGGTACCTTGACATTGTCTTCAAGTGTCTTAAAGAAGCAGAGTGGCTCAGTGGAAAAAGCAAGGGCTTTGGAGTCAAAGGTCATGGGTTCAAATCCCTGCTCCGCCACTTGTCAGCTGGGTGACTTTAGGCAAGTCACTTAACTTCTCTGCGCCTCAGTTACCTCATCTGTAAAATGGGGATTAAGACTGAGTCCCCTGTGGGACAACCTGATCACCTTGTAACCTCCCCAGCGCATAGAACAGTGCTTTGCACATAGTAAGCACTTAATAATTGCCATTATAATAATAATAAGTGTCTCCCCAGCCCTCTCCAACTTACTTATTGGGCATCCTCACCTATTATCTGCTGCTTGCAGTCCTTGCTGCTCCCAAGCCCACTTTCGGGATGTTCCCTGCTCTCATTTTAACTGCCAACAACTTCTTGTTCACACAGTTTCCGGAACCTAAAACCCCTCCTCTTCTTCATAACAAATGTGCCAGAACTCAACCTTGTTCACTTTCAAAGCCGTCCTAAAATTCCACCTTCTCCAACAAATGTTCCCTAATTATCAGCAGCCAGTTTTTAATAATCCTTTAATCCACTTCTTGCACTTTTTTTATTCTTAATGGTATTGGTTAAGCACTTACTATATGACAGGTACTGCACTAAGTGCTGGGGTAAATACAAGTTCATCAGGTTGGACACGGACCCTGTCCTACAAAGGACTCCCAGTCTTAAACCCATTTTACAGATGGAGTAACTGAGTCACAGAGAAGTTCATTGACATGCCCAAGGTCACACAGCAGACAAGTGGTGGAGTAGGGATTAGAACCAGGGATTCTCAAGCTTGGGTTCTTTCCACTAGGCCATGCTGCTTTTCTATGTATTTATTTATATCCATTCTCAGCCATAGCATTTTGTTGTTTTCATGTTCTTGGGGAGAAGGTGGATATGTTAAGTTTGAGGTGTCAGCAGGACATCTTAGTAAAGATGTCCTGAAGGAAGTAAGAAATAAGTATGAAACTGCAGAGAAAGAGAGAGATCAGGCCTGGAGAAGTAGATTTCGGGATCATCTGCACGGAGATGGTAGTTGAAGCCATGGTAGTGAATGAATTCTCCAAGGAAGTGGGTAAAGAGGTTGCCGAGAAATAATAATAGGGAACCCAGAACTGAGCCTTAATGGACTCCCACAGTTAGTGGCTGGGAGGAGCCCTTGAAAAAGATGGAGAATGAGCATCCAAAGAGATGGGAGGAGAACCAGGAGAAGACAGTGTCACTGAAACTAGAGTTAGATAATGTTTCAAGAAGAGAGATTTGCTTCACAGTGACTTAAGCAGCTCAGAGGTCAAGGAGGAAACAGATGGAATAGAAGCCAATACATTTGGCAAGAAGGAGATCATTGGTGACTTCTGAAAGGGCAGTTTCCATGGAGCGAAGAGGAAAGAAGCCAGATGGGAGGGCATCAAGGAGAGAATTGGAGGAAAGGAAGTGGAGGTAACAGGTGTAGACAGTTCACTCAAGGAATTTCAGTTAGGAATGGTAAGAGAGAGATGGGGCAATAACTAGAGGGACCTGTTTTTAGGATAGCAGATAGGATAGAAAAAGGTTATTTTAAGCAAATTGGGGAACAGGAACACAGGGGCCATAAGGATAGACACTACAAAGACATAAAAACAAATAACAAAGAGGGTGGAAGAAATTGGATAACGAGAAATCCCCAACCTTAAATGGGGACCAGAAAATAACCCTTGATCACAAAGATGATAATGGTTGCCCAGAGGGAAGTCTTGGAGGTCACCGTGCAGACTCCATGAGAAGGAGGATAGAGAGGATGAAATCAATAGCAGCCTCCTCCAAATAATCCCCCAAATTCCCGGAAGAAACTTCAGATGTGAGGAAGCTGGCCCTGCAGGTGGAAGCAAAGGGGAGCCTATGGTCTTGGAAGGAGTCAAAGGGACTTGTTGCACTGCGATTTTTGCTCTACTGATCTCAGAGCACTGGTGCCAGGGGTAGGGGGTGGGTGCCATTATATCTAAATCTAGTAAAACATAGTGCTTTAGATATGCTGTCGTGGTGTTTATGTTGCATCAATCAGTAGTATTTGTTGATTGCCCACGGGGTGCCAAGCACTATACTAAGCACTTGGGAGAGTACAATACATTAGAGTTGGTAGACACAGTCCTTGCCTTCAAGGAGCTGCCAGTCAGGTTGAACTTACTATCATCAAGTCTTCTATTTTAACTTCTATTTTAAAATCTACAAGCCTTCTAATTTAAAATGTCCCCCCCTACCCACATGACACAAGAAGCAGTGTAGAGTAGAAAAGTTCAGCACTATGTGTCAGAAGACCCAAGCTCTAGTTACAATCCTGCCCCCTTGCCTTCTGTGTCTTTTTTATGGTATTTGTTAAGCGCTTACTATGTCACAGGCACTGGAGTAGATACAAGCTAATCATGTCGGACAAAGTCCCTGTCCCACTTGGGGCTCATAGTCTTAATCCCAATTTTATATATGAGATAACTGAGGCACAGAGAAGTTAAGTGACTTGTCCAAGTCACACAGCAGACAAGTGGCAGAGCTGGGATTAGAACCCAGAACCTTCTGACTGCTTAGTCCATGCCCTACGCATTAGTTAAGCTGCTTGACCTTGAAGAAGTTGCTTGCCCTCTGGGCCTTGGTTTCTTGGTTTCCCTTGGTTTCTTCATCAATCAATCAATCATATTTATTGAGTGCTCACTGTGTGTAGGGCACTGTACTAGGCACTTGGGAGAGTACCACGTTGCAGGTACAGTTGTTGAGCGGTGTAAGGTGTTGGATTAAGGCGCCAGTCTCACGGAGGCGTGGGTTCAAATCCCTCCACTTCCACGGCAGGTTTCTCTACCCCCTGAATGTCCTTGGTTTCTTAGAGAGCATCCCTTGACAAATTTCCTGCCATCCACTCCTTTTCCTCCCCACCTCCTCCAGTGAACTCTGTAGTCATTTATCATCTTCATGGGTTCTAATTCCACCTCTGTCACTTGTCAGCTGTGTGACTTTGGGCAAGTCACTTAACTTCTCTGTACCTCAGTTACCTCATCTGTAAAATGGGGATGAAGCCTGTGAGCCCCACCTAGGACACCCTCATTACCCAAATGCTTAGAACAGTGCTTGGCACATAGTAAGTGCTTAACAGATGCCATCATTATTATTATAACAGACAGAGTCCCTACCACAGTGAGCTTAAACTCTAGAAGGGGTGACAGCTTGTATCCACCCCGGCACTTAGAAGAGTGTCTGGCATTTAGTCAATGCTTAACAAATACCACTATTACTATTACTATTATTATTATTATTATTATGCTATCTTTTTTTGTTCTAATTTTTCTTTGCAAATGATGAAAACCTGCTTTCCCTTTCTCAAATTTAAAATGATACCTTTGTTCCTCTCCAAAAGCTTTTCCTTCAAACTCTTCTCTTATGTTAAGTTTTTATGTTGATCCATTCATCAATATCTTCCTAGCTTTTCTTTTGGTTCCTATGCTTTCTGGTATTTTTAACTTTTCCTCTTTTATTTCTCTCCTTCATCACTTTATTTTTCTTCTTTTCTCATTTCCTTCACATGGAATTTTACCTTCAAGACCACTTTTGGCTAAAATAACACGGTTAACCTCATTATTTCTTCATGACATATAGTAGAAACAATCAATCAACAGTACTTATTGAGCCCCCACTTTTATCATTATTATTATTAATAGTAATAATTGTTAAGCACTGTACTAAGCACTGGGATGGATACAAGATAATTGGGTTGGACACATTCCCTATCCCACATGGGGCTCACAGTCTTAATCCCCTTAATCCCCATTTTACAAAAGAGGGAAGTGAGGCCCAGAGCAGTAAAGTGACTTGCCAAAGGTCACACAGCAGACAAGGGGCAGAGCCAGGATTAGAACCATGTCCTTCTGACTCCCATGCTCATGTTCTAACCACTAGGCCATGTTGCTTTTCTACTGTAGTATTGTATTTATTATATCTTTTGAGCATTGTACTACCTGCTGGGATAGTACAATAGATGTCAAAGATACAAGCCCTGCCTAGAAATAATTTCCAGTCTAACAGGAGAGACAAGTCACAGGCTAGTCTGCAGACAGAAAATAGAAGCATTTAAAGAGCATGGTATGTAAAATTATACTAAATGACATTCAAAGAGAGGTTGTAACTACAAAAATACTAAAGGTGCTGAAGTGACGGTTGGGAGTATACAAGAGAAGAAATGTGCCTAATGGAAAGAGCTTGAGTCTGGGAGTCGAAGGATCTAAGTTTGAATCCGAGCTCCACCACTTGTCTGCTATGTGCCCTTGGGCAAGTCACTTCACTTCTCCGTGCCTCAGCTACCCCATCTGTAAAATGGGGATTAAAGTTGGGAGCCCCATGTGGGACATGGACTGTGTCCACCCTGATTAGCTTGTATCCAACCCAGATCTTAGTACAGAGTCTGGCACACAGTAAGTGCTAAACAAATACCATAAAAAATATCACTATTATTATTACTGTTTATAAACAGTGGGAACAAGAAGAAATATACAGATAGAACTGACTAGAGCAAGAGTGTGAATAAACAAATCAATCACTGGAGTCCATAAATTACTATGCACATAGTAATAAGGGTAAGGGCAATCGCTGTGATGAAATGAACCTGATTATGCTCCTCTCTTGGAAAATATGAGTTTTCTAGAAGGTTTTGAAGATGAAGAAGGGAGTGGTCTGGCACACTCAAATTAATGGGGAGGGCCAGGTGAGGGTAGGATGTGAGCAAGTACTGGGAGACAGGAAAATTGAGGGGCAAGGGCTGGTATAGTAAGAAGATTAACTTGGGAAAAGCAAAGACTGCCCAGTTGGAAGTGGTTGGAAAGGAAAGCAGACACCTGGTAAAAAAAAAAAGCAATAGTCCAGAGCTTCCTTTTGATGTGGAGGGAAATGGGTAGCCATCAGGGTTTTGGAGGAATAGAGTAATGTGAGGTGAATGATATTTTAGAAATTCGATCCTGTCATCCGAGTGCATATAGACAAGCAATGCAGTGTAGTAGAGAAGCAGTATGGCATAATGGATCTATATCCACGGGCCTGGGAGTCAAAAGGTCATGGTTTCTAATCCCAGCTCTGCCACTTGTCTGCTGTGTGACCTTGGGCAAGTCATTTCACTTCTATGTGCCTCAGTTATATCACCCGTAAAATGGGAATTGAGACTGTGAGCCCCACATGGAACAGGGACTGTGTCCAACCCAATTAGCTTATATCCACCCAGTGCTTAGTACAGGGCCTGGCACATAGTGCGTAGTAACAAACATCATAGTTACATTATTATTAAACAGACTGAAGAGGGGAGTAGTTGGAGGCAGGGAGAGCAGTGTGGAATCGAATAGATTATTCGAGTTGAAGATAATAATTAAGATGTTTATTCACTTGTACTACCAATCAATCATCTTAACTGAGCATGTACTAATTCCTAAGGGCTCAGGTAAATGGAAAATAATCAGTTTTGTTATAACCTCGGTTCCCCATAGGGTTCACAATCTAAGAATCAATCAATCTATCTTTCAGTGGTAGTTATTAAGGGTGCAGATCACTGTACTAAAATGTTGGGAGAGTACAATAATAATAATAATAATGGCATTTATTAAGTGCTTACTATGTGCCAAACACTGTTCTAAGCACTGGGGAGGTTACAAGGTGATCAGGTTGTCCCACGGGGGGCTCACAGTCTTAATCCCCATTTTACAGATGAGGTAACTGAGGCCCAGAGAAGTTAAATGACTTGCCCAAAGTCACACAGCTGACAACTGGCGGAGCCGGGATTTGCACCCATGACCTCTGACTCCAAAGCCCGTGCTCTTTCCACTGAGCCGTGCTGCTTCCCCAATACAGCAGAATTGGTAGATATGTTCAATATGCACAATGAACTTACAGTCTAGAGAGGCAGATATTGAAATAAATTATGGATATGTACTGTACAGATCCAAATGCACAGGTGATGCAGAATGGAGAAGGAATAGGGAAAGTGAGCACTTAGTCATGGATGGCCTCTTGGAGAAGATATGGTTTTAAGAAGGCTTTGAAGGTGGAAAGAGTGACTGTCCATCGGACATGAAGGGGAGAGGGCATTCCCAGCCAGAGGCAGGATGAGATTGAGATAGAGTGAGTAGGTTAGCATTAGAGGAGCAAAATGGGCAGGCTGGGTTTCAGTAGCAAATCAGTGAGATGAGATAGGAGGAAGAAAGCTGATTGAATGTTTTAAAGCTGATGGTAAGGAGTTTCTGTATGATTCAGAGGTGGATGGACAACCACCAGAGGTCCTTGAGTAGGGGAGAGATACGGACTGAACTGCATTTGGAAAAATGATCAGAGAAGAAGAGCAACATATGGACTAGAGGGGGGAGAGACAGGAGGCAGGGATATCAGTGAGGAGGCTAGAGGACAGAAGAGTTTCAGAGGTGGTGACTGACAGTGCTTGGCACACAGTACGATAATTTTTATTAGTAGAGATGATGAGATAAAGCGTGTGTCAAAGTCGGTGAGTGGGTGAGTTGGGGTGGAGCAGAAGGTATGTGGAGTTCAGGATTTAGAGGAAGCGGACAGAAGAAAGGTCACTGAAAACATCCCTTGGTTCTGAATTTCCTGAGGATCAGTCTAGGGCTAGAGAATGAGAGAAGGAATATGAGACTGTAAGTTCATTATGGGTAAGGAATATGTCTGTTTATTGTTACATTGTACTACCCCAAGCACTTAGTACAGTGCTCTGCACACAGTAAGCTCTCAATAAATATGACTGAATGAATGAAAGAAAAGGATAAAAGTGGTTCAGAAAACTGGATGTGGTGTCTCGGGGGATGTAGACAAGTAAGTGTACTGCATGATACAGTTGGATAATATGGGTAACATTAAAATGGATAATATGGACTTTAAAGGAAAGAAAGAGACAGATCTAAGGGAGGGATGATGTGAAAGCAGCATTTGAGGACAAGAAAGAAGCCAACTCCTTTTCTCCAGTGAACCTTGGGGAGTGGGAGTGGATGAAATGATAATGTTTGCATTTGTTAAGCGCTTACTATGTGCCAAGCACTGTTCTAAGCGCTGGGGTAGATACAAGGTAATCAGGTTGCCCCACGTGGGGCTCACAGCCTTCATCCCCATTTTACAGATGAGGTAACTGAGGCACAGAGAAGGCAAGTGATTTGTCCAAGGTCACACAGCTGATAGGTAGAAGAGGCGGGATTAGAACCCACGACCTCTGACCTCTGAAATCTCCTTGGGAGAGAGTGGCAAGGGAAACAAGATTGTCTGGGGAGAGGCAGGTTTCAGTGGTGGTAAGGGGGAGCAGGTTTATCCTGTGGGTGGTAAGGAACACACCCAGTAACTCCCAGTCAAAGAGATATTTCAGAACAAATAGGCAAATGATTCTGTGTAATTAGGCTGAGCTGTCAACTGTGTTTTCAGAGAGGGCAAGGTCCAGGCCAGAGCTTCAATCTGATGAAGGAAGGATTAGTTTTCCCTTGCTGGTAGGCAGCAAGTAATGTGTCCAAAGCTCTCCTGTCAGCACAGCTGGGTTAAGGTTTGCATGCCATCCTGGCAGAAGTTCCAATGGGCCTTGACTGGGGGTGAGATCTGAGCTTCTGATCAATCAATCAATCAATCGTATTTTTTGAGCACTTACTGTGTGCAGAGCACTGTACTAAGCGCTTGGGAAGTACAAGTTGTCTTCTAAACAGGTAAGTTAAAAAGACATTTACATGAATCTTACTCTTGGGTCTCAGGTTGGGAGGCTAAATGTATTCGAAGGATTTAATTTTCCAGTAGCCTTTTTGTACCTGGACACGAGTTTGTGTGAAGCAAGTGGGTTCTCCGTTCAACAGCCTTTACGGATGCACTTGGATATTCTTAGAGAGCATCTTGGCAGAATTTCAGGTGCAGCCTTACCCTATTATAAAGTTCATTTAGTCAGTCAGTCAGTTGATCGTACTTACTGAACCCCTTACTGTATGCAGAGCTCTATACTAAGTGCTTGGTAAAGTAACAGTATAACAGACAATTCTCTGCCCACAACTAGGGTTAGCACTCTTCACCATTGAATGCTGGTTGAGCATTCAATATAAGTTTAACTACTTCCCTTCCTCCTCTTCCTTAACCTTGGAAGTATTTTGAATGTTTTGATTAGAGTGATTAAAGCCCATTTCAAGTTAGCGTTAGATAGTGACATATCTATTTAGCATAGATAATAACTTCTAGTGTGTTAGTACAAAGAGCCTTTTTGGCAAAAGAAAGCACTTTCAAAATTAGGTAATCACAAAGAAAAAGAAAATTTAATTAAAATTCTTTAATATAACATGTTTACAATGTTATTTAATAATGAACTATATTGTGCTTTTTATCACTGCTTTAAATATATTTATATTTAAAATATATTTGTATTTTTCTTTATGGGTAACTATGCTCTTTGTTTAACACTCTCCTACCACATTTTTCACAGAACCAATGAAGAGTACTAACCGGGGTATAGTACTTACTAACTGTAAGCTAATTGTGTGCAGTAGAATGTATCTACCAACTCTTTGTATTGTATTCTCCCATACACTTAGTAGTGCTCTGCACACAGTAAGCACTTCATAAATATCATTTATTGATTGACAGTAGATGAATCAAGACTCCCACTATTCAGAATGAGTTTGGAGAGGTCCCCACGGAAGTTCCTTTGGCACAGTACTCTTCTAAAGAAGCTATGTGCCTGACTAAGGACAAAGTACCTGCTAAAAGATTCAGGACAGTTAACGCTAGAAGATTGTTGGAATGAGACTTATAATGAGCTACAGTAGTAGCATTAAAATCAGCTAGTTAGTTGATAGAGAGCATTCATAATGTCTTTTATACGTAATATTTATACCCTTGCAGGAATAATTGGAAAATGTGCTTGATTTCCAAAGAAGAAAAATCTGTTGTTACCTAAGAAGAATGTTGATTTTGCTCTTACTTTTGGTTTGTCACCCATTTTGAGATTCATGAATCATTCACCTCCGGTATTCCTCCAGGTCTTTTCTAAATATTGAATATTAGTTAAATATTAATATGATTTTCTCCTTCAACTTATCAAGTGGTTGTAGCCTCTTCTGCAGCTCCCCTTTTTCTCTTTTAGCTATTCTCACATAAGTGCATTTACAATATACTATGTTAATAACAAATAAATACAGATAAAATCATGAAATTGCTCATTTTCTTCAACTTAAGAAGTGTAGCATTATTTTCTCAACAGAACCTTGCCTATGGTTTTACTTCATGTCCCCTGTTTAAGTGAAATTGTCTTCACCATAAACCTAAGTATTTTGAATTCATAAGACTAGGTGAAATTAAGACAATTTCTTTTGAGATAAAACGTACTGAAAGACTAGACGTTTTGTAGGATCCAGCAAAGAGTACCAGACCAACTGCTTACTAGAGAGCTTCATGAGTTATTTATAAAATTTAATAATGGGTATATTATTTGAAAAAATATCTAGTGACATCTGTGGAGACGTACAATATTGTAAATTGAAAAAGTGTGGTTGGTACTCATGACAGGAGAAGTTTTAGAATGAATTTAGCTCTTTCCTGAGAAGAAACTGACTAAACCCGAATGAATCCAGAAGAAGTCCAGCTAACAAGCACCTACCAAGCTCAGTTAAGAGGGAAAATTTCATGATAAATAGATGATGAGGAGATGAGGAGTGGGAGAGAGGGAGAAGAAGGGGGAAAGAAGAGAATGAGGATAGCCAAGGCCAGCAAGATCACTGCCTAAACTAGACCTCTCAAGAATGGAGTGTGGGAGGGAGATTTATACCTCCCTGGGAACAGAGCTCAGTTCCTATAGTTCACCTATAGCTGTAAATTCCAGGGGCTATAGCCACCTGAGCTGTTACTGTTGTGTTGGTGCCTGATGTTTGTGGATAACAGAAGTGACCCAGGCAGAGTTATGGCAGGGATCCAGTTACAGGGATATTTTAGGAATATTTTACATAGGGATATAACATATTGGGCAGTTTCTGTATCAATGGGCTGTTTCTAAAGATCTTTTAATCTAGATAGCAATGCATTTGGAAGCACTGCAAAACTAAAACAGACAAGCAAACCTTCACTCATAGCCATTACCTAAGCCTAGAGAGCAACTAGAAACCTAGTCTAAAAAGATCCTAGAAAATGGTGGTTAGAGGTCCAGCAGTGGAGAACAAGGTGAGGTTTTCCAGCTCATTGTACCTCATGAAGCATTTACAAATACCTGCTTCTCAGGCATATATCATACATGTGCAGGTCCAGTGCAAGGATTTCTGGGCTCCTCAGAGAACAGGCAAGGACCCTATTCTAGAGAAGTAGCATGGCTAATTGGATAGAGCACGGGCCTGGGTGTGGAATCTAATACCTACTCTACCTCTTGTCTGTTGTGTGATCTTGGGGGAGTCACTTAACTTCCCCATACCTCAGGTACCACATCTGTAAAATGGGGATTAAGACTGCAAGCCTCATGTGGCACACGGACTCTATCCAACCTGATTAGCACTATCTATCTATCCCAGCACTACACACAGTGCCTGGCACATAGTGCTTAAGAAATACCATTAAGAAAAAAAAAACCCTGCATATGTGGTAGTTGAACTGTAGAAGTTGAGAGAGTTGGCGGTGCATTAATTTGAACTCTAGACAGTGAAAAGAATTGAAGCCAATGGCAGTCCTCTCTCTTCTGAGGAGGAAGAATGTCTTGAAACTACAGAACAATGCACCTAGAGAGGAGGGAAATGAAGGATGCAGTGTGCCTAGTGGAAAGGTCCAGGAACTAGGAGTCATGAAACCTAAATTCTAGTCCTGACTCTGTCATTTGCCTGCAGAGTTACTTGGGCAACTCAGATAAGTTCTCTATGCCTCTTTCAATCTATAAAATTGGGATAAAACACATGTCTTTTTTGGAGGGGGAGTGGGGAGGAGGGTTGTTTTTATAGTATTTGTTAAGCACTGACGATGAGCCGGGCACCGTTCTAAGCCCTGGGTAGATACAAATTTGTCAGATTGGACACAAACTCCGTACCTCCTCTTCCCCTTTAGATTATGAGATCTGTGAGATGAGGGACTATGTCCAATTGGTTAATCTTGTATCTACTCTAGATTTTAACACTCCCTGGTGCACACTAAGTGCTCAGTAAAGACCATGATCATTATTAGCGAGTCATAGCCATCATAGCTTACAATTCTTGACCCCCAAAATATAGGAGACTCCTTACCTTCATCCTTCCTGTTGTGTACTGTATGCCTCTGAATGTGCTTCTCCCTAGTTCTCTGGGTGTTACACCTCTCATATTGCCCCAGTCCCACTCCACTGGGAACCTTCCCCCAATCTAGCTTTCACGCTCGAATTGAGTGACTAGATTCCCCTAGAAACAGCTCTTCTGGCTGTTTTCTTCTTCTTCTTCTGGCTGTCTTCTTCTATGTTGCCAACTTGTACTTCCTGAGTGCTTAGTACAGTGCTCTGCACACAGTAAGCGCTCAATAAATATGATTGATTGATTGATTGATTGATTGATTCTGGCTAGTGAAACGCAGAGCACACATACACAAACATGTTGAAAAGATGAATCCTTTTCAGTCTGGAAAATGAAGACTAGTAGGACACATGAGTAAACTTTACCAAATCATGAAGTGCATGGGAAATTGTAATTGTTGCTCACCAAATGCTATGACACTTCCTAAGCATATGGCACCCTGGTGTGCCATCTTCAAGAAATCAAGTGAAAGAGCTGGCTATTCATTCATTCATTCATTCAATGGTATTTATTGAGTGCTTACTGTGTGCAGAGCACTGTACTAAGCGCTTGGGAAGTACAAGCTGGCAACATATAGTGGCTATGGAAACTAGAGGTGTCTCCCAGCTTTCAATCATGCCCTGAAGACAATAGTTAACACCTACGTGGATAAAAACAACTACAAATTGCACCCACAAAGACTTCCCTTTATTGGGTTCTCGTGTGTGCTGACAGTGGTGCTATTTTCACTTTGGCATCTTTATCTCCCACTCCTCTCAGAGGGTATGCCTTGAAAGAATAGCTTCCTTCTTGATTGCATTGATCCATGCCAATCCATCACAACTACCATCCAGTTTTCAACATTGATCCCCTATTGCCTGCGGCTTCATTTCACTACATCCTTAAAGCATTTTTTCAGTCCTTTTGCTCTGGGGCATCCCTTTTTTGCAGACATGTTTATCCTCCAGTCATCTATTTCTCAAACATACTCCACTCAACCAAGTAGAACGACTAATCCATTGTAGAAGTGTCATGAGACAAATGCATGATTTGGGTGAACTGGGAGATTGGGATACCCATATAAGACTGGGACAATGTCAAAGAGACATTATCTTCAATTAGAAAATAACTTTTTAGCTCTTCTCTTTGCAAATAAAAAAAAATCATGTCCTTTGGAGAGGAAGGACACTACTTGCAGAAAACTGATTATAAACCCACAAGTAACAAATTTTATTAAAAATTGTGTGACATCTTCAAGATTTCAAAGGCTATCTTGCGAACAATAGTTAGAGGATATGAAGTTGTGTTGTGCTTGAGGGAGATTATTAATTATTCAGACACATTATATAGCAAGGTGAAAATTTTCATGCTTGAGTTTTGGATTTAGTACCACACATGAAAACTGAAATACAAAAAAACATTGTGATGCCAGATAAGGGCTACTCATCAGGATAGCAACCTGAAA
The DNA here is from genome assembly GCF_015852505.1 of Tachyglossus aculeatus. NCBI lineage: Eukaryota > Metazoa > Chordata > Mammalia > Monotremata > Tachyglossidae > Tachyglossus > Tachyglossus aculeatus. The sequence continues at coordinate 21,978,282 of NC_052079.1, read as the reverse complement.
AGTGTGATGAATGAGATTCAATCAAGATCTGTCACAGCAGAACTCTATTATCTATGAGGGGTTTAAGATTGAACTGCCAACAGTGAGAATTGGAATTCAGCCAGCCCCTCAGGACTGTTGCAATTGTCACAGGGATGTAGCTTTGCTAGATGGGTCATGTAAGGGGAATGGGTGATGGCAGGATACCCAAAAAGCTGCTGTAGTGGGAATTAAAAGGGAACACACGGAAGCCAGGAGGGCAGAATACTTGCTTTGAAAACATACTGTGGCAGTTTCAGACAATGTGACATTGCATTTGACTGCAGGGACACCATTGCAGTAGATAGACCAGCTTAATCAGCAGAAATTGAGAGGGCGATTACTGCCACTAACTGGAAAATTCTCAAAAGTAAGAATACCAAGAAACAATCTTCCAAACAGCACCATCGACATCAGCAACAACATCACCATCATTCATTCAATCGTATTTATTGAGTGCTTACTGTGTGCAGAGCACTGTACTAAGCGCTTGGGAAGTACAAGTTGGCCATCATCGTCATCATCATCAGAAATTAATGAATGCCTTCTGTGGGGAAAACATATGATAGAAGGAGAAAGTAGTACAGAGCTTAGTACAGTGTGTGGCACATAATAGTCCCTTAAATACCATTAAAAAAAAGGAATGTTCTTGCCCTCCAGGAGACTACAGTCAAATGGGCAATATAGTTGGATAGAAATGCAATGGGAACAAGAAAAACAGCATTAGTTCATTAGGTAATATAATGAAAAATGAATACTGGTAAGTGAAATAAATGAGCCAATATACACATAGGGGTTTAAGATGGCTTATACGATTTCATGCGATGGAAATTATTATGGAATGCATCTTGGGGTGACAGGTAGGTTTACGGGAGGAATTACAAGGTGATGAGGGAGGTATTTTGGTGGATGTGATGGTGGGGAAATTCCATAAAGGGGGAAAGTCATTCCCCATGAGGCACTGAGGCTTGGAGGAATGAAACGTGCCAACTGGGGTGTACCAAAAGGAGAGAGTATATAAGGTTCTCAATCATCTCTTATTTCTCCAAATTCTCCTCCACCTAGCGTGGGCATTGATAGTAATAACTGTGGTATATGTTAAGTACTTCCTAGGTGTCAGGCGCTGAAATAAGGTGCTGGGGTAGATATAAGCTAATCAGGTTGGGCGCAGTCTACAACCCACACGGGGCTCACCTGGGTGATGACGATGGTGATGATGATGGCATTTATTAAGCGCTTACTATGTGCAAAGCACTGTTCTAAGCACTGGAGAGGTTACAAGGTGATCAGGTTGTCCCACGGGGGGCCCACAGTCTTAACCCCATTTTACAGATATGGGAACTGAGGCCCAGAGAAGTGAAGTGTCTTGCCCAAAGTCACACAGCTGACAAGTGGCAGAGGCAGGATTTGAACCCATGACCTATGACTCCAAAGCCCAGGCTCTTTCCACTAAGTCACGCTGGTGCTGTCATGGCTGTGGCTGGGGAGGCCGCCTCAGCCACCACCACCTATGGTGGGGACAGGAGCCCAGCGCACGAGTTCCTCCATGGGGCCTTCCGCGCCCTCCGCATCCTGGAGGGTCAGGTGAGCCCCCTTTTCTCCCAGACTAAACCCCCCTTTTCCTCTGTTCCTCCTCCCTTCCCCATCGTTCCAACTCTCTCCCTCTGCTCTATCCCCCTCCCCACCCCACAGCACTTGTGTATATATGTACATATTTATTATTCTGTTTATTTTGTTAATGACGTGTATATATCTATAATTCTAATCATTTTTATTGATGCTACTGATGCCTGTTTACTTGTTTTGATGTCTGCCTCCTCCCTTCTAGACTGTGAGCCCTTTGTTGGGTAGGGATTGTCTCTGTTGCTGAGTTGTACTCTCCAAGCGCTTAGTACAGTGCTCTGCATACAGTAAGTGCTCAATAAATACAACTGTATGAATGAATGAATCCCCAGATTACAGATTACAGATTTACAGATGAGGTAACAGAAGCAGAGAAGTTGAAGTGACTCGCCCAAGGTGACACAGCAGACAAAGGGTGGAGCCTGGATTAGAGCCCCAGGTCTTTCTTCCAGGCCAGTAGACAACATTGCTTCTCAGTAACACAGTGAGAACTGTAAAATAATGGCAAAAACATCAACAGTTGCGTAATAGCCATCCAGTGACTATAGCTCATGAAATATTGGACCTAATTCCTAATTTTGGAACAAATGAAAAGTGAAAATACAATTTTTTAATGTATGATGGTGCACCATCATATATGGCTATTATGGCTATTGAGTATTATTAAAGCTCTCCAGAAATTGTAGTTCAGTGAAAGCTTTCCAATACCTTTCCAACACAAACTATTTAGAAAGTTACATTTTGGGAACATGTCTACCAACTCGGTTTTGTTGTACACTCCCAAGCGCTTAGTAGAGTGCTCTGCACATAGTAAGTTCTCAATAAATACAGTTGATTGAAGTTTGGGCTCCCAAATGTGAGAAGAACCGGTCGATTTACCCCTTGCAGAGGAGTTTACAGTGGTAGAATATGCAGCTCTTCTATCCCTTTTGCATTAATGTGTGGTAATTTAACTACAATCAACAATATTCATTTTGTGCTTACTGTATGCAAAGCATTGAAGCAAGCATTTAGCACCTTCAACTCACCCATCAGTCAGAGCCCTCAAAAACGTAATAGTATGTGTCTGTTGTGTGCTGAGTACTGCACTAAGCACTTGGAGTAGTATAAACAAGTGAGAAGGTACTTTTCCTACCCTCTTAAGATTGTGAGTTCCTTGATGGAAAGAAATCCGGTCTAATGCTCACCTGTGTATTCTTTCCCATTCCTTAGTATAGTGCTTCACACACCATAAGCACTTAATGAATATTGTTTCTACAGTTACCATTACTACTACTTCCTCTTTAGCATCTCTTCATTCAAGTAATTTTCATGGTTTAGAAATGCCTCCCTTCCTAAATCTGGCAGATCACAGCCCTCCCCCTGAAAGCCCATCTCCTCCAACATGTCTTCCCAAAGTACTATCAGGTATCCTAAGTCATATAAACCAACTGCTAATTCTTGTATTTATCATATGTAGACTCATCTTACGCCGTCGAGTCATTTCTGGCCCATAGAGACACCATGGACACATCTCTCCCAGAGCGTCCCGTTTTCCATCTGCAATCATTCTGGTAGTGTATCCGTAGAGTTTTCTCGGTAAAAATATGGAAGTGGTTTACCATTTTTGCCTTCCATGCAGTAAACTCGAGTCTCTGCCCTTGACTCTCTCCCATTCTGCTGCCCAGCATGGGTGAGTTTTGACTTGTAGCAGATTGCCTTCCACTCGCTAGCCACTGCTCAAGCTAGGAATGGAATAGGTAAGCCTCTGCTTGACTCTCCCTCCCATAGCTGAGGCTGGTAGAGTACTGGAAACTCTCCGGGTATGACCCTGAGAAGGGAATCATATATAGTGCTTCTTCCTATTATCAGAATTTACGTATATGCATTTTTTCAACTGTGCTTTCAATTATTTCTTTTGATTACTATATTTGTACGTAGGGTACAAAATTCTTGTTGGCAGGGAATGAGTCACTTGATTATTTTATACATCCAAAGCTCTTAGTAGTGTGTAATAAATGTTACCATCCTGTAGGTAATAAATGTTATTACTACTTCTACTACTATTACCATTTCTACCACTACTACCCTCAGAAGTAGCAGGGGCTAGTGAAAAGGGCACAGGCCTGGGAACTGGTGGACCTGGGTTCTAATCCATTTACTTGCTGTGTGACCTTGGGGAAATCACTTAACTTCTCTGTCTCAGTTTCCTCGTCTGTAAAATAGGGATTAAATACCTGTTCTCCCTCCCTGCTTGGGCTGAGAGCCCCATAAGGGATCTGATTATTTTTATCTACTACACATAGTAAATGCTTAACCAATTTCACAATTACTAGTACTACTACCTCTATTCCTCTGATTTCAAGAGGTATAAACAGCTATTTGCTCTCTTGGTAATATGTTTAACAAAGAATACTTTCTCTCTAGTGGCTTCAAGCACAGATTTTCTCGTAAGCTCATCCTTCCCAGTCCTCTCCCATTCATGCTGATCTACTTGGAATTGAGAGACTTTATGTGAGTTCTCTGTCCATTATGCAGTTCCCTTGACTGGGCAGCTCTGACTTTTTTGAGAAGCAGCGAGGTCTAGTGGAAAGAGCATGGGACTGAGAGCTAGAAGAACTGGGTACTAATCCTAGCTCTCATCTTGCCTGCTGTGTGGACCTGAACAAGTGACTTAATTTACCTCTCTGTGCCTCAGTCTCCAAACCTGTAAAATGGTAATGGACTGCTCGTATTTCCTCCTACTTAGCCTGCGAGGTCCATGTGAGATGGGGGCTGTGTCTGATCTGATTATATTGCATCTACTTCCGTGCTTAATTCAGGGCTCAACAAATACCACAGCGATTATTATTTGTCATATTTGACCATTCATGTTCACTTAAGAATGCTGCAAAACAAAGCTTGAATTGTGCTGTTCAATTTTGCAATATCAAATAAAATCATATGAGTTCAAAATATAGCCACTGAAAGTAAGTCCATTTATTCAACATTTGGCATTCCATGTTAGCTTAGTAATGCTGAATGTAAGAAATTTGCACTGGGATGTGACTTTTTCCATTTTACTTTTAGTGTCCCAGATAGGGAAATAGGTTAGCAGAAAATGGAGTCAAAATGGAACTGATATTTGCAGAAGCCAAATATTCTGAAAAGGTTGCCATTATTAATTATTTGGCATGATTAGATGACCAATTAAATCTTTTGCCTAAGGATGATAGTAATCTATGTTCATTTCTAGAAGGCAAATCAGAACTTAAAAACAAACTTGGAAAGTTATGAGGGAAGGGACATTTAGACGAAACAGTATGACAAGAAGGGGAAAACAAAGCTGAGGTCTTGGAAGTGTTTCATAGTTTGCGTAGACAAAAGAAAGATGGTAACTGGTTTGTTCAGTGGAAAGTTCTGAGGACGCCACGACCTAATGAGGTAAACCAGAAAAGGGGTAGTTCTAAAGAAGGTATATGGGATTTTTATAACTATAACCAACTGAGACAATATCAGAAAGAAGAGGAATTTCAAATGCATACTGAAATACAGTGAAAATCCAAGGACTAATGGCAATATTGAGGGTGAATTTAACAAAAGACAAGATAGCTTAAGATCAGCTAAAGTGAAAGAGCCTATAAAACTAATTTAATCAGTTCAAATAAAATAATTAATAAACAATAATTCTTGCATTGCTAAAGCACTTACTATGAGGCATTCATTAAAACAGAAAAAAAAAACTATGAGAAGAGTATGCTGTTATCCAGGCAGATAGTTTCTGCTGGGTGACCCCAGTCTGATGTTGAGGGAGGTGGGGGCCGTTCACCTGAGCTGTGAATCAAGTGGAACCCAGGAATAAGCTCCTGGCCTGGAGCTTATTGGGGTGTGCGGGGATGAGGTGGGCAGAGGGGCGGTGAGGGAGGAAGTTGGGGAGCAGGGAATTTTTGCTTTCCTGGGAAGTAGAGTGACCTAGTTGAAAGAGTACAGGCTTGGGAGTTAGAGAACCTGGGCTCGAATCCTGCCTTTGTCACGTGCCTGCTGTGTGACCTTGGACAAGTCACTTAACTCTTCTGTGCTCAGTTTCCGTCATCTGTAAAATGCAGATTAAGTATCTGTTCACCTTCTACTTAGACTGTGAGACCCATGTTGGACAGGGACTGTGTCCAATCTGATTAACTTTGTAACCACCTGAGCAATTAAAACAGTGCTAATCACATAGAAAGTGCTCAACAAATACAATAATAATAATAATGCAGTTGAGTGGCATCAGCCATGTGATGACTAACAATTGACTGACTGACTGACTCTATTTATCTCTATTTTATAGAGATAATTTATCCCTATTTTACAGAGGTTAAGCAAAATGTCCAAGATTAGGTCACTGGTGGGAATGGGAATGAAACTTCGGTCTCCTGACACACAATCTGGTGCCTTTCCACAAAACTACCCTAGCTTTTGAGCTATTTGACGCCCATGCCCATTTCTCCAGTCAGTTGTTCAAACAATTAAATCCCTCTTCAAACCCCCTGTCCTCACACCTACCCAATCTCTTTCACCGAATGATCTGGCCTCCAGCATATTTATAAAATTAAAGCTATTAGGAGTGATCTCCCTAAAATCTCCCCTGCTTCTCTCCAGTCTCTCCTTCCTCCTGTCTTTCTTCAACTCTTCCATCTTTCCAAGCACTATATCAAGAGGAGATCTCCTGCCTTCTCTCAAAATCCACCCCCTCTACCTGCTCTTCCGACCCCATTCCTTCACACCTTATCAGAACACTCACCCCCTCTCTTCTTCCCTCGTGACCGCTTCAAGTGTTTGTTCCCCCAATGTCTTCTTCTCCATTGCTTTCAAACGTCTCCATGTCTCCTATATCCTAAAAAAACCTGCCCTTGATGTCATGGCTCCCTCCAGTTAGCACACCACCTCCCTCCTACCATTCCTCTTTAAACTCCTTGAGTGAGTTGTCTACACCTCCTTCAATTCTCTCCTCGACCCCCTCCAATCTAGCTTCCATCCCCTTCGGTCCACAGAAACCACCCTCCCAAATGTCACAAATGACCTGCTTTTTGCCAAATCCAAATGCCTCTACTCCATCCTAATCATCCTTGACCTCTCAGCTGCTTTTGACATTGTTGATCACTCCCTTCTCCTAGACACATTATCCAGTGTGTCCTAAAAGCCTTTAATTTCATGCTATTTCTTGTAGTTACATCATTTCCTAGTAAACTAAAGCAATATTTCTCTGTGCTAATACATTGTATAATGTGTATCTCTCATTCAGTTGTGCCACCAAATCTCCTTTGTCTTCACTTCACTTGAGAAGCAGCACGGCTTAGTGGAAAGAGCACGGGCTTGAGAGTCGGAGGATGTGGGTTCTAATCGCACTCCACTACTTGTCCGCTGTGTGACGTTGGGCAAGTCACTTAACTTCTCTGTGCCTCAGCTACTTCATCTGTAAAATGGGGATTAAGACTGTGAGCCCAGTGTGGATCAACCTGATTGCCCCGTATCTACCCCAGCATTTAGAACAGTGCTTGGCACATAGTAAGAACTTACAGTAAATGCTCAATAAATACAATTGAATGTATGAATGAGCAAATACATTATTATTATTCACTTAACCCAGTGCATTCATTTTTGGTCAGTTTGATTTCCTTCTTTGAGTTGTCTACTCTGCGTCAGTAACTTTTAAGGAGCAGAAAAAAAATCTATCACCTTATGGACCTCCGAAATGACAGATCCGAAGAGAACAAAGAGTTATGCCACCTCATTGTGACCCAGGATTCTCTCGGTGCTACTGACTTCCAAGTTTCATCAGTTCCCCCAGATTATGTCTGTTAAATTCTTTTCTCTTAGGTGAAATAGCTTGCATGCTTTCAAGATGAACCAAATTAATCTTTTTGTTTTTTAACCTGAATTTCCAATTTCTTCAGGTACTTTGGATTCTGCACTCTGTCCTCCATGTTTGAATCTCCTTTGATTTAGTATAGCCTGGGCAGGTTGTTAGTATTCTGCTTATCTTTTCTGTCAGATTATGAAAATATTAAATAGTGCAAGACTAATACCTATTTCCCTTGAAATTGCCCACAGCTGTTTCCATTGCATTTTCTTATTAAGACTCAACATGTTTTGCAACCCATGTGATTCATTTAGAGACACATTTGCAAGTTAAATTTTCATCAGATATATTTCTAAAACAAAACTAAAAAAGAGAAGCAGCATGACTTGTTAAAGGGGAACGGGCTTGGGAGTCAGAGGATGGGGGTTTTAATCCCAGCTCCACCACTTGTCTGCTGTGTGACCTTGAGCAAGCCATTTAACTTCTCTGTGCTTCAGTTACCGCTTCTATAAAATGGGGATTAAGACTGACAGCCCCACGTGGACAACCTGTTTACCTTTTAACTACCCCAGTGCTTAGAACAGTGCTTGGCACATAGTAAGTGCTTCAAAAATGCCATAATTATCATTATTATTATTATTAAAATGGTGTACTCATCATGTCTTCTGTATACTAACATTCCTTTGGGGAAAACTAAGCCTCACTGGATTTCTTAATGTCTCGCATCCCTACTTGACATTTAAAACTCCAACAGCCTGATGCTCAGGTTTTCCTTTTCTTATTGTGATAAGCTGAATGCATTCACTGTGGGTCCAACCTAACATGGGACTCTCACATTCCTTTTCATGTTTTTGGTCAAAGAGCATTTCTAACTCTGAGTCGGGTTTTCTTTCAATCTCTCAATACAACAGGGGCATCAGTAGGCCTTAGAAGCATTCCCCATCTCCCAATTTTCCCTGAGACTCAGAAACCATAGCTCACGGTCACAGATCCTACTGTACTCAGTCACTGCATACAAGTCTTCGTGGAACCTGTGTCATTTTAGAGAAGATATTTTGATTGAAAATTTCTGTTTCTGATCAGATTTTGCTCACAGCTTAGTGTCACGCGAATATTTGACAAACCTAGTGCCTGGCTCTGTACAGGGAAGACTTTTTCTACACAATACAGGTACTGCTCTAGCTGGTTAATGCCCTTAATTGGCTCCCTGGATAAATGAATATTAAGCGAGAGAGTGTGAAATGAGGTGTAATTCACACAGAAGATAATCTAAAGAAATCAATGTGTTCCTGGTATCCAAAAAATGTGAATAAAATGATATAAACATATTCTTAGAGTGATGAGATAGAGTACCTGCTGCTCCCCATCTTAGCTCTCGTGATCCACAGCATCCTCCTCTACTGGCCCACCCTGCTGCTTCCCCAGTGGCCCACGCTGGCTCTTCTAAGTGTCACCAAGGAATCTCCATCCCAATCCGCTTTCCACCACTCCGGCAGGAGAGAGAAAAGCAGTCACACCCTGTCACCACCGCCACAAAACCTCAGGAAGTCTGTGGCTGCTGCAGTTGTAATGACCACTGCACTATGCACCATGAAGAACCTGAAATTATACTCCTGTAGCCACAGTATCCTACTAGGTTTTGCTTTTAATCTCTCTGTTGTCTACTGTTTTGCTTCATCTTTCATATATTTGTCACCAGCCCTCTCTCCTCCATTTTATTCTTAGGTTGGGACCCCCATGAGGTAAATACTATTACTATTAGTACAGTGCTCTGCACACAGTAAGCGCTCAACAAATATGATTGAATGAATGAATGAATGAATATTACTATAATACTACCACTATTATTACTACAACTAATACTACTATTACTAGTGAAAAGAGTGAGGACCCAGGAGTCAAAGGATCTGGGTTCTAAGCCCAGCTCTGCCACTTGCCTGCCATGTGAACTTGGGCAAATCACTTCACTTCTCTGTGCCTTAGTTCCCTTATCCGCAAAATGGAGATTCAATACCTGTTTTCCCTCCTATTAGATTGTAAGTCCCTTGAGAAACCTGATTATCTTGTGTCTAACCCAATACTTGACAACATAGTGAGCACTTAACAAATACCACAATTATTATTATTATTACTTCTACAACACTATTATCATACATGATCCACTGAAAGTATAAATATGTACTAATGATTAAATATCATTAATTGAAGCAATTTGATTTTAACACACGTATAAATGAAAATAAAAATTGATTTCACTAAAAGCTTTAGCTATAGTGATTTGATGCTTAACATCGGACACTTGAGAGATTAATTCATTCATTCAATCGTATTTATTGAGCGCTTACTGTGTGCAGAGCACTGTACTAAGCGCTTGGGAAGTACAAGTTGGCAACACATAGAGATGGCCCCTACCGAACAGCGGGCTCACAGTCCAGAAGGGGAAGACAGACAACAAAACAAAACATATAAACCAAATAAAATGAATAGAATAAATATGTACAAATAAAATAAATAAATAAATAAATAGAGTAATAAATCATCATCATCATCATCCTCAATCGTATTTATTGAGCGCTTACTATGTGCAGAGCACTGTACTAAGTGCTTGGGAAGTACAAATTGGCAACATATAGAGACAGTCCCTACCCAACAGTGGGCTCACAGTCTAAAAGGGGGAGACAGAGAACAAAACCAAACATACTAACAAAATAAAATAAATAGAATAGATATGTACAAGTAAAATAAAAAAATAAATAAATAGAGTAATAAATACGTACAAACATATATACAGTTGCTGTGGGGAGGGGAAGGAGGTGAGGTGAGGGGGATGGGGAGGGGGAGGAGGGGGAGAGGAAGGAGGGGGCTCAGTCTGGGAAGAGAAATTTAAGCCCTTAAAATAATTGCAGCTCCTAACTCTACTAAGATAATGGCCTGATTGCTGCATTCAGGCTTTATATATATATACAAAATCTCCATTTCTTACTTGCAGTTTGTTACTACATTGCATTAGTTGACATCATGATGTTCTGTACTAAATGTATTTGACAGGTTACTAACTTTAATTGATCAATAGTATTTGTTGAGCTCTGTACACAGGACTATACTAAGCCCTTGGGAGAGCTCAGTAGAGTTAGTAAATACGATTGAATGAATAGTCATGATCCCTGCTCTCTTATATTTTTATATTGCAAATAGGAGGAAGCACTAGAGGTTAAAGAGATATCCATAAGGGGAACAGGGAGTTTGATTATCCAAGTGCTTGGAAAACCTGGAAGTACTGAAGTGGCATTTGAGGATGATGAGGGTGCGGAGGTAAAATATTAATCATGGAAGGCGTCCTGAATGAGATAGGCTTTCAGAAGGTCCCTGAAGATGGGGAGAGCAGTGGTCTGCTGGATGTGAAGTGGGAGGGAGGTCCAGACAGAAGGAAGGGGGTGAGCAAAAAGGTCATCAAGGAAAGAGACGAGAATGACTCAGAATGTGTAGGTTGATGTGAGAGGTAGAAAGCATGTGAGATGGAGTGGATTGGGAGAGGAGTGAGAACAAGTAACGGGGAGAACAGGTACTTTTCAGTAGCAATATTGCTAGGTTGTAAACTCCTTGAGGGCCAAAATCATGCATATTAACTCTGGTACTAATGCTTAGTACACAATGTGCTGCACAAAGTAAGAACTCTATAAACTTCATTGATTGATTGGAAAAACACTAAAAGAAAGGGCATTATAATGGGATATTTCTGAGAAGTGAAAGGTTAACTGACAATTCAGATGACTCAGATAACTCAGATAATTCAGATACATGTTGCCAACTTGTACTTCCCAAGCGCTTAGTACAGTGCTCTGCACACAGTAAGCACTCAATAAATACGATTGAATGAATGAATGAATAACTCAGGCCAAAACAATGCATTTGGGGACCTGAATTGTCTATATGTGCTCTTTGCCTCCAGTAAATGCATTGGGTAATTGCTCGGTTCATCTCCTTTACTGTGTAGACAATATCAACAACAATCCTTGACCTCCATGGACAACCTACCCATATGTGTCCCTCAGTCACCGAAAAATTTCACAGTATTTTGGAGCCTCCTCCTTTGGAAGGAGGAAACATCTAAATCAGTCTTAACACTAGATGCAGCATTGGAATCCCATGAACCTCAACCCATCAGTTGGCTGTTGGATCCAACCAAACCAAGGTAACAGAACTGCAGCAGTGTATTCTCTCCTCATCAATTCAATCAGTGTCATACAACCTCTAATCTCACTGACTAAATCCTCCCAGGGTCAAGAGAATTGTTTGTGGATAATATTCCCTCAGGAAATTTATTTAGGGGCTGAGAGTGATGGTAGTGTGGAAACCATGAATAAATTAGATTAGAATGAAGAAACACCATATATCTAGTGGAAGGAGTGTGGACTGGGAGTCAAAGGACCTAGGTTCTTATCCCAGCTCTGCCACTTGTCTGCTGTGTGATCTTGGGCAAGTCACATAACTTCTCTCTGATCCAGTTTCCTCCTCTATATAATGGGGATTAAATACATATTCTCACTCCTACGTGGACTGTCAAGAACAGTCCCAACCAGATTATCTTAAAGCTAACCCAGGGCTTAGTCCTTGTACTTGGCTCAAAAGCACCTAACCAATACTACTGTGAGCCTCTGAAGGGATAGGGACAGCATTTTATCTCCATTTGTGTATTATTTCCCAGAGTTCACTTCAGTGCTTGCACAGAGCAAACACTTTTTTTCCCCCAGTAATTGTTAAGCACTTACTAGGTGTCAAACCCTGTTCTAAGTGATGGGGGGATGAGGCACAAATTAATTAGGTCAGACACAGTCCCTGTCCTGCATGGCGATCACAGTCTAAGTAGAAGGGAGACCAGGTATACCCATTTTACAGTTGAGGAAACTGAGTCACAGAGAGGTTAAGTGACTCGCCCACAGTCACTCAGCAGACAAGTGGCAGAGCTGGGATTAGAACCCAAATCCTCCCAACTCCCAGACCCCAACTCCCAACTCTCTCCACTAAGCCACATTGCTTCTCAATAAATACTGTCACTACTAGAGAGAATATTAGAAAAATTTTAGATGCAATTAAACAAAACATCAGAATTGCAAAACCCATATTTCACCCATTGAATACTCAATAAATACCCCTACTACTAACAACTTAAAACGTTTATTTTTTTCCTGAAAATTTGTCATCCCAAAATGAGGGCTCAGAAATCGTGGTGGGAAATCTACCACCAGGTGGAATGTCCTTGTACACATAAGCTATTTTCTAAAATAAAATTAGCTTTTAGATGTCCTTGTACACATAAGCTATTTTCTAAAATAAAATTAGCTTTTAGATGTCCCGTTTAGTGACAAACAACCTTCTGGAGGAGGTGAGATTTCATTAGGCTGAGCCCTCTCCTTCCTCTCTCCCCCCCGCCCCATCCCCCCTGCCTTACCTCCTTCCCCTCCCCACAGCACCTGTATATATGTATATATGTTTGTTCATATTTATTACTCTATTTATTTATTTATTTATTTATTTTATTTGTACATATTTATTCTATTTATTTTATTTTGTTAATATATTTTGTTTTGTTCTCTGTCTCCCCCTTCTAGACTGTGAGCCCACTGTTGGGTAGGGACCGTCTCTATATGTTCCCAACTTGTACTTCCCAAGCGCTTAGTACAGTGCTCTGCACACAGTAAGCACTCAATAAATACGATTGAATGAATGAATGAATGAATGAAAAGGCTGTGAAAATGGGGAGAGTTGTGATTGATTTGACTTCAACCAATGGCTTAATTAATCAATTAATGATTTTTCTCATTCAAAATTCAGCAATCGGGCCCTTACAGCCACTCCTAGTACTGATTTCAGTCATTCATTCAGTCTTACTTGAATGAATGAATGATTTGCATTTCAACTGATGTATTCTTCTACTTAACCCCTCCGTTATTCACCTATCCATCTTTCCATTCTTTCTCCTTCCATAGAGAATTTAGTTTATATCAGTTGCTCCCTCCCAATTAGACTGTATTTCTCCTTGGGGCAGTAAGTGTGTCCTTTGCCTCCATTGTACACTTCCAAGTTCTGAGAACAGCGCCCTGCACTCAGAAAGCACTCAACCAACACCATTAATTGGGAGGGATGGAGGACAGAAAGAGAGAAAGGAGCCACGGAGGGAGGAGAGAACTGGGGGGAGAAGAGAATGGAAGGGAGGGAGAGAGGAGGGAGGGAGTAGACCACCACCCCCTTCTTTATTCCGGCAGGAAGCAACACTAGCACCAGGCTCCGGCCAGGGCAGGGTGAGGAGTGGGAGACGCAATTGACTAGGTCCCTGGATGGCTGGGCTAGTGGCAAGAGGTTGGCTGACCAGCTTGCTTGGACCAGGCCAGGCCAGAGAGTGTCCACACAGTGCGTCCCTGCACTATTCAACCAACGAATGCCCCCGACAATGCCCACTCCCTGCACACCCTATCTAGCACAGCAGTCCCTCACAGAATGGTGACCCTTCCTCGAGCCATGCTGAGCTCACTACAAGGGCAGAGGTTGCCTCAGTGTCCCTGACCTGCCCATAACCGCCGCCCGCACCTGTGCTTCCTGTTCCCCTCTCTGACCAGGTGCAATCACAGCAAATGAACTGCTAGAACGTCTCGATTCAAGGTTTTCTATCTGGTCTCCCCTCTTTACCTTCCACTACCTTCACTGGTCAAACCTCATCTTAGGGTCCATGTTCCTCCCAAGCTATGATGCTAATTGCACCTTGCTCTCAACAATATCATCCCCTCATAATCCACTGTGCATGCCCTTCCCACTGCCCGGAATTCCCAGTCCCTTCTACCAAATCTACCCCACCAGATCCTTCCTAAAAAGTAGCTCCTCCAGGGGTTACTCTGCAACCATTCCCTAGTCCTCTGGGCTGTAGGCTCATTGTAGGCTGGGCATGTGTTCTTTTATTGTCATATTATACTCTCCCAAGCACTTAGTACAGTGCTCTGCACATGGCAAGCACTCAATAAATATGATGAAAAGAATGAATTAATTAATGGGTAAATGAATTGCTTCCATTGGTCACATGAGCCTGATTATTCATAAATTTATTAATTTAATTATTTATCACTAGTATCAATGTATTCCTTTTCCCCATTCTACACTGTAAACTCATTGTGGGCAGGAAATGTGTTCTTTTATTGTTGTATGGTACTCTTCCAAGCACTTGGTACAGTGTTTCGCACACAGTGAGTGCTCAATTGATGCGATTGAATGAATGAATATGTTCAGTCAGTTTTTCCATAAAGTGAGTTTACATGTTTTAAATAGAGCATTATAAAGGAATGAGGGAATGTTCTTCCAATAATGTTTGTCTATCTGGAAAGAAGGTGAATTTTCTTTAATGTGGGGTTTTATGAGAACTTAACCTTCAATTCTAGATGAATTGAGTGCATATTATCTGGATCTAAGTATCACTCTGAATGTATAACAGGACAAAGCAGAGACCAGGTCTTCTATAATTGTACATTCCCAAGGCCATATAACTCCTTCCACAATAGATAATAAATACTGCTGCTTTTCCTCCTGCTGCTGCTACTGCTGATAATAGTGATGATTATGATGATGATGATGATGATGATGATGTGATTAGCCTTATAAACCACACTCACCTACATTGATAAAATTTCACTGCCTGTAGCATCAAGGCAGCAAAGCTGACGTGAAAAGACCACAAACGTAGTGATGAGGAGACCTGGGTTCAGATCCTGAATCCGCCACTTGCATGTTGTGTGTGATGATGAGAAAGTCACTTAACTGCTCTGTGGCTCAGTTCCCTCACCTTTTAAGTGGAGATTCAATGCTTGTTCTCCCTCCCTCTTAGCCTGTGAGGTCCATGTGGGAGAGGGACTGTGTCTGGTCTCATTATCTTGTATCTAACCAAGCTTTGAATAAAGGGCTTGCCACATCGAAAGCATCATAATCTTTATTATCTTCAAACTTAAAAGACACTGTGAATAGTGAACACTGTGAATGGGAAGCAGCATGAACTATTGAAAAGAGCATGGTCCTGGGAATCAGAGGGCAGAGATGCCCTCTCCCTACTCCAGTCCATACTTCACGTCCCTGTCCAGCTCGTCTTTCTACAGAAACATTCAGGACATGCCACCCCCCCATCCTCAAAAATCTCCAGTTGTTGTCTATCCACCTCCATATCAAACAAAATCTCCTCACTATTGGCTTTAAAAGCACTACATCATCTTGGCCCCTCTTACCTCATCTTGCTTCTCTCACTGTGTCTCCATCTCGCCTTTCTCACCACTCATCCCTTGCTCACATCATGCCTCTGGCCTGGAATGCCCTCCTTACTCAATTCCACCAGAAAATTCCTCTCCCTGCCTTCAAAACCTTACTTAAGACTTATCTCCTCCAAGAGTCTTCCCACACTAAGCCCCACTTTTCCACATCTCCCATTTTTTTCTGCATTGCTCTGACTTGTTCCCTTTGCCCTTCCCCCCTCACAACCCCAGAATACTTATGAATGGATCTGTCATTTTATTTATTTGCATTGCTGTCTCCCCACTTCTAGGCTGTGAGCCCACTTCTAGGCAGGGATTGTCACTGTTTATTGTTGTATTGTGCTTTCCCAAGGGCTGAGTACAGTGCTCTGCACACAGTAAGCATTTAATAAATACGATTTAATGAATGAACTGGAGGGTGTTGCACGATCAAAGGAGGGTGTTTTTTTCCTTTGGCTGGGGATAGAGGTGCATGATTGAAAGCTGTGGGAAAGAAGCCATTGGAGAATGAACAGTTGAAGATGGCTGTCAGAGAGAGGAGTAATGAAATGACAAGTATTTGATAAGGCGTGAAGGGATGGGGTCAGAGGCACAGGTTGAGGGGGTGGATTCTAAGAAGAGGTGGGAGATCTCGTCTTGAGATAGTGCTGGGAAAGATGGGTTGGTCGAAGAAGGGGCAGGAGGAGGGAGGGACTGGAGAGGAGGAGGGGAGATTGTGCCCTAAGGTTTCGATTTTCTCAATAAAGTATGTATCTATGTCATTATAGGCAAGAGATGAGGGAACAGGATGACAGAGAGTTTAAGAAGAAAGTTAAACAGCTGAAAGAACTGGTGAGAGCAATGGGCATGGGAATAAGTAAGGATAAATAATCAATGCCCTCAAAATAGGGATCATTTCTGGCAAACACTTAATATTTCTCCTACTGACAATTCTCGATAGAGTACGGGCCTTGGAGTCAGAAGATCACTGGTTCTAATCCCGGCTCCGCCACTTGTCTGTTGTGGCCTTGGGCAAGTCACTTCACTTCTCTCTGACTCAGTTACCTCATCTGCAAAATGGGGATTGAACTGTAAGAGGGAGAGGGACTCTGTCCAAGCTGATTTTCTTGTATCCACCCCAGTGCTTAGAACAGTGCCTGGCAAATAATGAGCACTTAACAAATTCCACATGGTTTGCTAGTTCTTCCCAGAATATCAATTAATCTATCAATCACTGGACACCTACTATGTGCAAGAGCTCTGTACTAGGGACTTGAGAGAGTACAATATAACACAGTTGGTGGTAACATTCTCTGCCCATGGCAAGCTTACAGTCTAGAGACGGAGAGAGACATTAATATAAATAAATAATTCATAATATATAAAGATACGTACATAAGTGCTGTGGGGTTGGGGATGGGGAGAATATGCAGTGTCCAAAGGTCCCAGATTGAGATGCATAGATGAAACAGATGGGAAGGGAAGCCAGCGGGAAAAGTGCTTAACTGGGGAAGGCCTCTTGGAGGAGATCTGACCTAATCAGAATATAATTTCTGATGCCAGTATTTTCAGCTGATTCTAATAGCACTTCTAGGTCACCAGTCCACCCTCTTCCCTTCGAATCAGCTCACAGGAGTGGAAGATTTGTCCAAACCAGAGCTGCCCATCTGAACGGAAACATATTCTAATTGGTCAGAGCACCGCCTCAACTAATGCTGGTCATTGATGGAAGATATATCATCCTCCATTATTGGGTGGTTGATTGGAGAACAAATGAAGTGGAAATGCAGGGCTACAGGTCCTTCAGGAGAAATAGACCTCAGACAGCATGCACCACCAAAATTGTAAGGTAATAATGTCCCGGAAAAAATTCCCTGACTGCGCCAATTCATCATATTGATTCTGAGTGAACCGTGATTATGTGCAATACAAAGCGTTGGGATCAGATACAGCATTAGGATTAGATCACTGTAATGTGAGCTAACAAGTGCCAAGTCAGATATTATTAGTGCCAGAACAATTCAGGCCGATCTTAGGAACTTTTTTGACATCTGGTTATATGTTTCTGGTACAGACAAGTAATTGGTACTACCTAATAGGCTGGCATGGTAATCAAAGATGTTATCTGTGAACTTCAGGATTCTTTATGAAATCAATACATCATAATCAATTGATCATATTCATTGAGTGCTTACTGTGTGCAGGGTATTGTACTAAGTGCTTGGGAGACTATAACACAATAATATAACAGACACATTGTACTTCCCAAGCACTTACTACAGTGCTCTTAGTACAGTAAGTACTCAATAAATACGATTGAATGAATGAATGAATGAATGAATGAATCTTCTCTGGAATTGCTATGTGGCTGGGGTTTATTCATCATTATATTAATCATTACTCCTTTTCTTCCCTAGGCAGCTCCTGGAATATGCCAGCATACTTCTGGAAACCAAGTAAGAGGGTATGGCCTTTGTCTGGTTCAACTCAAGAGCCACGGCCAGTAGGGATTAGCCTGCTCATCCCATGTTCCTTAATAATAATAATAATAATAGCATTTGTTAAGCATTTACTATGTGCAAAGCACTGTTCTAAACACTGGGGAGGATACAAGGTGATCAGGTTGTCCCATGTGGGGCTCACAGTCTTCATCCCCATTTTACGGATGAGGCAACTGAGGCACAGAGAAGTGAAGTGACTTGCCCAAGGTCACACAGCTGACAATTGGCAGAGCTGGGATTTGAACCCATGACCTCTGACTCCCAAGCCCGTGTTCTTTCCATTGAGCCACGCTGCTTCTCTTGCAGTTCTTTAGCAGCTGACTCATGAGTGGGTCATTTCTGGGAATTCTTCTCTTTAAATTCCTCCAAAATTGACACAGGTGTTACTTTGGGAGCACCTGAATCCTAAATACCTCCCATTTTACCCTTCTTGCACAGTCAGGATTTAAGCATCCCTCCCTAATGAACCCCAAATCCCTGCAACCCAGTCACTGCCTCTTCTCCTTGTCTGAAGCCCTTTCCTCTCTATCCAAACCGCTACCCTGCTTCTTCAAGCTCTTATCCTATCCCGTCTGGACTACTGCCTCAGCCTTCTCTCTGATCTCCTTCTCTCTGATCTCCCATCCTCGTGTCTCTCCCCACTTCAATCCATACTTCATGCTGCTGCCCGGATTGTCTTTGTCTAGAAACGCTCTGGGCATATTACTCCCCTCCTCAAAAATCTCCAGTGGCTACCAATCAATCTGCGCATCAGGCAGAAACTCCTCACCCTGGGCTTCAAGGCTGTCCATCACCTCACCCCCTCCTACCTCACCTCCCTTCTCTCCTTCTCCAGCCCAGCCCGCACCCTCCGCTCCTCTGACGCTAATCTCCTCACCGTGCCTCGTTCTCGCCTGTCCCGCCATCGACCCCCGGCCCACGTCATCCCCCTGGCCTGGAATGCCCTCCCTCTGTCCATCTGCCAAGCTAGCTCTCTTCCTCCCTTCAAGGCCCTACTGAAAGCTCACCTCCTCCAGGAGGCCTTCCCAGACTGAGCCCCTTCCTTCCTCTCCCCCTCGTCCCCCCTCCATCCCCCCATCTTACCTCCTTCCCTTCCCCACAGCACCTGTATATATGTATATATGTTTGTACATATTTATTACTCTATTTATTTATTTATTTATTTTACTTGTACATATCTATTCTATTTATTTTATTTTGTTAGTATGTTTGGTTTTGTTCTCTGGCTCGCCCTTCTAGACTGTGAGCCCACTGTTGGGTACGGACTGTCTCTATATGTTGCCAGCTTGTACTTCCCAAGCGCTTAGTACAATGCTGTGCACACAATAAGCGCTCAATAAATACGATTGATTGATTACACACTCAACAATACTTAATCTCATCGTATCTAGTCATGGTACAATCTCTACCCTCATCAACTATGAAATTCCTATATCAGACCACAACCTCTTCACCTGCTCTCTTTCCCATAGAACCACTCCCCCAACATCTGTCTGTTCCCCCACAGGGACCTTTAATCTTTTAACCCTTCCAATATTCTAAAGCTTCTCAGGGTCACACCTGGAGAATTTCCAGTACTCAGTCTCTGCTACAGGAGGGAGAGTCAGGCAGAGGCCTACCCATTCCATTCCTAGCTTGGGCAGTGGCTCGCAAGTGGAAGGCAATCTGCTACAACTCAAAACTCACCTGTACTGGGCAGCAGTCTTATGGGAGACTAGGGTGGAGACTCATTCACTGCGTGGAAGGAGGCAATGGTAAACCACTTCCACATTTTTACCAAGAAAACTCTATGGATACACTACTAGAATGATTACAGATGGAAGTGGGGCATTCTCGGAGAGATATGTCTGTGGTGTCACTATGGGTCAGACACGACTCAACAGCATAAGACAACAACAAAATTCTAATGTCACCATGCCCAATTTGGTTTTTGTTCATTCATTCGATCGTATTTATTGAGTGCTTACTGGAAGCAGAGCACAGTACTAAGCACTTGGGAGAGTACAGTATAACAATAAGTAGATACATTCCCTGCTCACAATGACTTACAGTCAAGGAGAGACAGACACTAATATAAATAAATTACATATATGTACATAAATGCTATGGGGCTGGGAGGAGGGATGAATAAAGGGAGCAAGCCAGGGTGATGCAGAATGGGGTGGGAGAAGAGGAAGTCAAGAAAGCCTTCTTGAAGGAAATGTGCCTTCAGTAAGGCTTTGAAGTGGGAGAAGTAATTGTCTGTAGGATTTGAGGAGAGAGGCCATTTCAGGCCAGAGACGGGATGTGGCCCAGGGGTCGGTGGAGAGACTATTGAAATTGAGGAATGGTGAGTTAGCATTAGAGAAGTGAAGTGTGTGGGCTGCGTTGTAGTAGGAGAGTATTGAAGTGAGGTAGGAGGGGGCAAGGCGATTGAGTACTCTGCAGCAAATGGTGAGGAGTTTTTGTCTGATGTGCAAGTGGATGGATAACCACTGGAGTCTCTAGAGGAGTGGGGAAACATGTCCTGAACGTTTTTGTAGAAAAAAATCTGGGGAGAAGAGTGAAGTAAGACTGGAGTGCTCAGAGACAGGAGGCACGGAGGTCAGCAAGGATTCTGATACAGTAATCAAAGCAAGATAGGATAAGTGATTGTATTAACCTGGTAGCAGATTGGATGGAGAGGAAAGGGCAGATTTTAGCAATGTTGTGAAGGTGAAATCGACAGAATTTAGTGATGGATTGAATATGTGGGTTGAATGAGAGATTACGCCAAGGATAATGCCAAGGTTATGGGCTTGTGAGACAGGAAAGGATGGTGGTGCCGTCCACAGTGATGGGAAAGTGAGGATTTGGGTGGGAAGGCAAAGAGTTCTGTTTTGGACATGCCAAGCTTGTGGTGACAGAAGGACACCCAAGTAGAGATGACTTGAAGGCAGGAGGAAATGTGAGACTGCAGAGAGGGAGAGAGATCAGGGCTGAAGATTTACAGAATTGTGTCTCATTCTCTTAAAGGTGGTAGCTGAAGCCATGAGAGTGAATGAGTTCTCCAAGGGAGTCAGTGTAGATGAAGAATAGAAGGGGACCCAGAACTGAACCTTGAGGGACCCCCACAATTAGGTGGTGGGAGACAGAGGAGGAGCCCTTGAAAGAGATGGAGAATGAGCGGCCAAAGAGATAAGAGGAGAACTAGGAGAGGACAGTGTCAGTGAAGCCAAGGTTGAATACCGTCTCCAGGAGATCGGGGTGGTTGACAGTGTCGAAGGATGCCGAGGTAGAGGAGGATTAGGATGAAGTAGAGGTCACTGGATTTGGCAAGAAGGAGATCACTGGTGACCTCAGAGGGTGGGTTCTGTGGAGTGAAGGAGATAGAAGCCAGATCAGAGGGGGGTCAAGAGAATCAACGGCCTCAATGCCACCGCCTCTGCTGAACTCAACTAACCTGTTCCCCTGTCCCTCCACTGATCTCCTATCACTAACCTGTAACTCTTGGCTCACCTCTACCACACGCTTCCTCTGCACCTGTACTCAAGCTGCGTAGTCCTGTCGGCAGAAATTCAGACATCTGTTTTACGTCATCCACCATCCACCTCTCACTTGCTTTAATTCTGTCCCCTCCTCCACCCAAAACTACTTTTCCTTCCTAATTGGCTCCCATACCACGTTAATACAGTCGCTCATCCTAACCCACCTGGATTACTGCAGCTGCCTTCTTGCTGACCTCCCTGCCTCCTGTCTCTCCCCACACCAGTCAATACTTTACTCTGTTGTCTGGATCATTTTTCTACAAAAACGTTCAGGACATATCTTCCCACTCCTCAGAAAATTCCTCTGATTTCCCATCCACCTCCACATCAAACGAAAACTCCTCACCATTGACTTTGAATCTCTCAATCGCCTTGCCCCCTCCTAACTCTTCTCGCTACTCTCCTACTACAACGTAGCCAGCACACTTTGTTCCTCTAATACTAACCTTCTCACTGTTTCTCGCTCTCATCTATCTCACCACCTATCCCTCACCCACGACCTGCCTCTGGCCTAGAATGCCCTCCCTCCTCAAATCCGACAGACAATTACTCTCCTCCCATTCAAAGCCTTACTGAAGGCACATCTCCTCCATGAGGCCTTCCCTAACTAAGCTCCCTTTTCCTCTTCTCCCACTCCCTTCTGCATTGCCGTGACTTGCTCCCTTTATTCTTTTCCCATCCCAGTCCCACAGCACTTATGTACATATCTGTAATTTATTTATTTATGTTAATGTCTGTCTCCTCACCTCTAGATTGTAAGTTCATTGTGGGCAGGAAACATGTCTTGTTTCCTGTAGTACTGTACTCTCCTAAGCAATTAGTACAGTGCTCTGCACACAGTAAGCACTCAATAAATATGATTGAATGAATAAATACCCAATGCCCCTGCCTGCTGTTCCAAATGTTTAACTCAATGATTCAATCAATCAATTGTATATATGGAGTGCTTACTTTTGCAGAACACCAAATTAAGCAATCAGTTAATCAATCAATTCCATTTATTGAGTGCTTAATATTTGCAGAGCACTCTACTAAATGCTTAGAAGAGTACAATACAACAGAATTAGTAGACACATTCATACAGCCTAGGGGAAATGTGGAACCCTTCGTGAATTTGCATGTCATTCTTGATCAGGGGCCATGCTAATTTTCTCTGTATCGTTCCAACTTTAGCATATGTGATGCTGAAGCTAGCACAAAGCACTTGTGTGAGTACAATAATTTTCTCAGCCCTCTATGAGCTTATCTCCCTCCTCCACCACCTGTTCTCCTACAACCATCATCTCCTTCCCCTATTGACCTAACCACATATTTTAGTAACAAAATTGAAACCATCAGGTGTGATCTCCCTTAAATCTTCCCAGTTCCTCTTCATTTCCTTCCTTCCTCTTCTGCCCTTTTCAACTCTCACAATATTCCCAGCAGTATTTCAAGGAAAGATCTCTTGCCTCCTCTCAAAATTTACATCCTCCACTTGTGACTCTGACCCTATATGTTCACACTAGCCTCCTTCCTAATTGCTCTGTGACTGCCATCTTCAACAGTTCACTTTCCATTGGTTTCTAACCCACTGCTTTCAAACACGCTTATGCGTCCCCCTAAAAAAAAAAAAAACCCAAAAACTTCGTTAACCCCATGGCTCCCTCCAGGATTTCCTCCATCTTCCTCCTATCCTTCCTCACCAAACTCCTTAAAAGAGTTGTCTATACCCACTGCCTCCCTTTTCTCTTCTCCAATTCTCTCCTTGATCCCCTCCAATTTGGTTTCTGGTCCCGCCAATTTGGTCCCGCCATCGACCCCCGGCCCACGTCATCCCCCGGGCCTGGAATGCCCTCCCTCTGCCCATCCACCAAGCTAGCTCTCTTCCTCCCTTCAAGGCCCTACTGAGAGCTCACCTCCCCCAGGAGGCCTTCACAGACTGAACCCCTTCCTTCCTCTCCCCCTCGTTCCCCTCTCCATCCCCCCCATCTTACCTCCCTCCCTTCCCTACAGCACCGGTATATATGTATATATGTTTGTACATATTTATTACTCTATTTATTTACTTATTTTGCTTGTACATATCTATTCTATTTATTTTATTTTGTTAGTATGTTTGTATGTTTGGCTTTGTTCTCTGTCTCCCCCTTTTAGACTGTGAACCCACTGTTGGGTAGGGACTGTCTCTATAAGTTGCCAACTTGTACTTCCCAAGCACTTAGTACAGTGCTCTGCACACAGTAAGCGCTCAATAAATACGATTGATTGATTGATTGATTTCTGTCCTTTCCCATTCATGGAGAGAACCCTCTCTTCCTTTAAAGAGTTGTCTGTACCCACTGCCTCCCTTTCCTCTTCTCCAATTCTCTCCTTGATCCCCTCCAATTTGGTTCCTGTCCCTTCCCATCCATGGAGAGAACCCTCTCTAAGGTAATCAATGATTGGCCTTCAAATCATATGGCCTCTAATCCTAATCTTAATCCTCCTAATCCTCCTTGATTTGTCAGCTTCCTTCGACACTGTGGACCACCCCCATCTCCTTGACATATTATCTAACCTCACCTAGCTTTTCTCCTATCTCTTTGACTATTCCTTCTCAGTCTGTCTTTCAAGCACCTTTAATGCTTCCCACCCTCTGACACTGGGGTTCCTCAAGGCTCAGTTCTTGGTCTCTTTCTATCCTCCAGCTACACCCACTCCCTTGGAGAACCCATTGTTTCCCATAGCTTCAACTACCATTTCTTTCCATATGATTCCCAAATCTACTTCTCCAGCCCTGATGCCTCTCCTTCCCTGCAGTCTAGCATTTCCTCCTGCTTTCAGGAAATCTTTACCTGATTGTCCCATCAAGACCGCAAATTAAACCTGTTCGAAACAGAACTCTTCATCTTGCCACTCAAACCCACAGGCCCATAATCTTGGCTTTGACCTCGATACATCTCTCTCATACAGCCCCCATGTTGAATCTAAAAATCAATCAGTTGTATTTATTGAGTGATTACTGTATTCAGAGCACTGTATTTGGTTCACAAAATAATGTCAGTTCCACATTCACAACATCACTAAAATCTATCCTTTTGTCTCCATCCAAACTGCTACTGTGTTGATCCAAGGCTAACCTGCCATGACTATTGCATCGGCCTCATCACTGACTTCTCCCGCTCCTGTCCCTCCCCACTCCAATCCATAGTTCACTCTGATGCCTGGATCATTTTTCTAAAAAACACCATTCAGTCCACTTCTCCCCACTCCTCATTAACCCCTAGGGGTTGTCCAACTACCTCCACAACAAACAGAAACTCCTTACCACCATTTTGTTCCTCTAGCACTAGCTTGCTCACCGTGCCACTGACCCCTTTTTCACATACTTCCTCTGGCCTGGTATTTCATTCCCCTCCGTATATTCCAGACCACCCATTCTTCCCACCTTCAGAGCTTTATTAAGGTCACATCTCCTTCAAGAGGCCTTCCCCAATTAAGCCCTCTTTTCTCTGACTTCCTTCTCCTTTCTGCAGTTGGATCTGTTCTCTTTGGACATTTGGTATTCACCCCTCCCTCAACCCTACAACACTTGTGTACATATCTGTACATTTTTTAATTTATATCAATGTGTGTCTCCCTCACCAGACTCTAAGCTTATTATGGGCATGGAACGTGTCTGCCAACTCTTTGTTATTGTAAGCTCCCAAGCACTTAGAACAGTGCTCTGTACAGAGTAAGTGTTCAGTAAATACCATTGATTGATTGATTAATTGCTAAGGAGAGAGAGTGGGAATTCCAGGCTAGAGGGAGGATGTGGGCAACATAGAAGAGATAGATGGTAGTGAGATAGAAGATAGACGAGATCGTGGTACAATGGGTAAGTTGGTATTAGAGGAGCCAAGTATGGAGACTGGGTTTTAGTAGGAAATCAGTGAGGTAAGATAGGAGAGGGCGAGCTGATGGAGTGCTTTAAAGCCAGTGGTAAGGAGTTTCTGTTTGATGTGGAGCCTTGCTAGTTTTGCTTAAGTTTGTAAGATTAGGCAGATTTCTTTACACTAGAACAAGAGACTTTACCATTCATTAAATGCAGAAAAATCTACAATCAATCCCGCTACCAGGACACACATCAAAAAATCAACTGTAGTCATTTTTCTAAATGTATAATCTCATCTAAACTTTATGACACCATGGAATCAAAAACAACCAAGTCACAAACCTGCTGTTTGGTAGACAAAACTCAAACTAATATGAAACCCTCCTGAGAAATGCAGGCAAGGAGAATTCGACTACCAATAATTGGTTTTAGATGGTTCCGAGTCAGTGAGAACGTTATGATCCCATCTGGCTTTTAACTCTTAAATCTGCAAACAGCTAAACTATTCTGAATTCCTTCCTTCTAACCTAAATTAAGACTAAGAGACTAATGTTGGCTCTGATAACATTGCTTAAATTATAAAATATAAAAACAAAATTTATTCATTTCTTTTTTCAATAGTGCAGATGGGTTGAGTAGAATTTTTGAAAGAATAAATTTCTTATTTCCAATATGTTGACACTTTCGAGGTTTGTATGTTTTATTCCAAAATATAAAAGTACTTCAAAATATCCTTAGAAGACAGATGAAGTGCTTACTGTTTGCTTGATGTTTTCAAACATCCATTATTCTGTGATTTCTGGGTATACTTTCACAATTCCAATCTCCCGAAATAAATAAGGAAGAGGATCCAAAATTTGACTTGTAGGGAAAAAGTTATAATGCGACAGGAATATCATGAGTAATATCATTCATTACCTTTTGCAATTTGCCCAAGCAAGTTACTGATCTTGCTTTAATATTCTGTGTCACTGGTGGTACTGGGAAGAGCACAACTCAATCAAATCAGTCAGTCAATGAATGATTGGTAATTATTGATCCCTTTTTCCGTGTGTCACTGTTTTAAGTACTTGGGAGAAACCAATAGAGGAAGCAGACATGATCACAGCCCTCAAGAAGCTTACAATCTTGTGGAGAGACAGACAATCTAGTGGGGAGACAGACATTGAAGCAAATTACAGGTAGTGGAAGCAACCAAGTATACAGATATTCATGAGCATCCAAGTGCTCAAGTGGCACAGACTCAAATGCATACGTGACACAGTGGGGATGAAAAATATAATAGAGAGACGAGGGGTTCACCAGAGAAGATTTGCACTGGGGGAATGTGATTTTAGTTGAACTTTAAAGAGCAAGAGAGTGGTTGCCTGTCACTTTATTCTTGAAATGAAGGTGAAGGGAAAGCAGACAGTTCTAGGGTGTTAGAGGGATGAAAGTAGAAACCATAAAGATGTACTATTTTTTTCACCATTAGTCTGTAGATTTTCTTATTGTTACCATAAGAGTTATTCAGAAATGTATTTTCTTTGAGCAGGTTCAATTGGCTGTCACTATGATTTAAAGCTTCCTACTGAATCTCTCACATTGGGACGGCTGCTGAAATTACTTGGGACCTAATTTTAGATAAACTGCCATAGCAAGTGTTGAATAAATGCATGAGTAAGCAAAGTAAACCAAAAACAGTTATTTAACATTTGTGACTGGTGTTATCTTTCCACCATGTTTGAATAGAAGTCGTTTAGGTTTGCTAATTGGGTTCCCCACAAAAAAAAATTCATGTTCAGAAACATTACATAACATTCATCATCTCTTTAAAAGGCCTGTCACTGTATTACCTATGGCTAAAAAACAACTTAACGCAGATCAATTCCAGATTCATTTCTCTCTGGGGTAGCAGCTCATCCTTTAGTACAATAATGCCAGATTGTGAGGTGATATCTTCTTATTAAAATACATTTAAGTCCACAGAGTTATTCTGCAAAATAGCTCCATGATGTAAATGATGCTGTCTTGCTAAAATTAAATTCCACTGCAACGTTGGGCTTTCAGATTGTCACATCAGTTATTCAACTGGCTTGGCATTTTTTTTAGATAAACTTTCAGGATCATTGAAGGAAGTCATAGTCAGTATATTTGGACTCTAATGCATGATTTATCAAACTGCATGGTCCCAGAATAATAAAACACTCCATGTATTTTAAATCCAAGTGTGTTATGAGATAAAGTAAGAAGAAGAAATAGCAGAGGTAATAAAAGCCACTACATGGAGTAGGATTTTGCATACAGATTAAACATATGAAAATACTAAGTATGGCGAGGAAGGACTTACTTTTTTTTCTTTTTACAGCCTAAAAAAATCAGCATTCTATTTAATTCAATAAAGTTTTATGAATCAAATCATATTGGCACTAATTTTCTCTCCGTACTTTGCATAAATTTGGAATGTTCTGGGAAGCTTTGGATGGATAACTCTGTTAAAAGTACTTAAAAAGTGAAATTTACTGTGAGATACAATCCACTGGATTCTAAAATCCTCAAGGGCAGGGATTAAATCTTTGGCTTCTTTTGCGTGCCCCAGGGAAAAGTACTGATGATGATGATGTGTAATATTGCAAGTGTTTTTGTTGAATTTAACATTCAATTTGAATGCAAAGGAACTTAAGCAAAATGAGATAATAAACAAATCCATGACATGATGACCATAACTAAATATAAAAGTGGTTAATTTCAATTGTGAGCATTAGGTTCCTTTCTAATGACTGCCTGCTACTTAATGAATTTTAACAAAACACATCTACTACCCAGAAAATAGAAATGTTGCACTGTAATATACACAGACTTTTGTTGGTATTTGAATTATTTCAAGTTTTGCTTCCTGGCTGAAATTCATTAACTACATATGAAAGATTAAGATAACCACTTTTAGAATCACAGAAAGGTTATGTGTGCGTCAGTGTGCGTGCGCGCGTGCAGAAATAAATACACATAAGCACGCATATATATGTATAAAACAAATAATGTTCCTTTCTGGAATCCTAATAAAGAGTTTCTTTTGATAATCCCACTGCATGAAAATTAATCAGATAATAATGTTTTTGTTGTCTTAGTTTCAGTACTTAGAAAAGTGTTTGGCACATATTAAGCGCTTAACAAACGCCATCATCATCATACATACATATGCAAACCATAGAAGTGTAATGAATGAGTAAAATCTAACTCTCTTGTGTTAAATACATATTGGTAAATCTGGATCAGGAATATTGTCCTTTGAAAGTATCCTTATTTTTTATTGCATTTAATTGCATTTAATTTGTGCAAAGCACCACGTTAAGTGCTAGGGCATTAAATTGGATACAATTCCTGCCAACACAGATCTTATAATGGCCGCTGGGTATGGAGGTAAACCATGTAATGGATAGAAGGAAAGAATAACATAGCAAATTAAATCAATAAATTAATAAAATATTTCCCCTATTTGTAAACTATCTTGATGTTTGTTGCCCCATTAAACTGTAAATTCCTTATAATAATAATATAATAATTTTGATATTTGTTAAGCGCTATATGCAAAGCACTGTTCTAAGCGTTGGGGAGGATACAAGGTAATCAGGTTGTCCCATGTGGGGATCACAATCTTAATCCCGATTTTACTGATGAGGTAACAGGCACAGAGAAGTTAAGTGACTTGCCCAAAGTCACACAGCTGACAAGCGGCGGAGCCGGGATTTGAACCCATGACCTTTGACTCCCAAGCCCGTGCTCTTTCCACTGAGCCACGTAAAGTAGGGATGATCAGATATGATCAGGGATCATATCTACCAACTCTGCTGTTTTGTTCTCTGCACACAGTATATGTTCAATAAATACCACTGGTTGAGTGAACATCATAAATAATAATAAGAATTGCACTACTTCACTATGTACAAATCTAGATTTCAGTCTGCTCAGGGCTCCAGTGGAGTAGGAGTAGTAGTAATGGTATTTATTAAGTGCTTATTGTGTGTAGAGCACGGTACTAAGCTCCGGGAGAGAGCAATCCCTGGACCGCAGTCCACTGTTTTCCAGCTGCTATGGGTTTTCTGTGGTCCCAGCTTTGGCCTACCTTGCTCTAGCATGACAGGGCTTGACTCTGACAGTGGTGGGAGAGAGGAGAATGGAGTCGCTCTTTGGATCCCAGAACTTTGCTTGGAGGCAATCCTCAGAGCTGCATGACTATCGTTTTCCTGGCTGGAAAGTCCATTTTTATTTAAGAATGACAAAGTTACATCTCGGCTGGTCAGAAATCACTTCCTCCCAAAGCAACTGAAGTTCTCCCCAAATCAAGGCCACCCACTCCTCCTTCTCCCATCCCAATTCCCATCTCAATTGCCTCAGCTTTTTGGTCTTTCCTCCCACCACCCCAAATTCAATCCCCTTGTTTGCTTGCAAATTCTTCCACTCCCACCCCTTCTGTTTTACAGCTAGTGTTGAAGCTCTTCCTTTTATTCACAGCTCCAGTGAGATGCACCTTAATCTGCAGCTGCAGCTGATAATGATGGTGATGGTTCTGCCACTCCAGTCACCCTGGTCCCATCCATTCTGAGTGGTAGTAGTGGAGGAAGAGGAGGAGGGAGGGGAATAGGGGAGAGAAGATCCGTGCTCTTCCCCAAACCCCTTCCTTGGTCATCCTCATTCTCCTTCTACTGCTTACTCTTCCTCCAGCCCCACATACTCCAGCCCAGACCCTGATTTCCCAGCCCCAGAATTCAGGCACAGAGGGGTCAAGATGACAAAGTGGGACAAAGAGACATAAGCAGTTGAAGAAATGGCAGCACCCATGAGGTCCATTGTGTTAAACCCTTATAAAATGATTTAAAAAATTACAAGAATAAAGGTTTGAGAACTCCCGAGGTTGGGTTTGACGTGAGGGAATTAAAAACATTTGAAGGTTGAGGGTGGAGGAGACAGGGTTGTGATTTCATAAGCGGATTGGGGTGGGGTGGGGGGATGCCCGGCTTTATGTATAGCTCAAAAGGAAAGAGGTCGTGTTTCTAAATTTCATCACTCTGATGGATAAGGATACCAAATTCATAGAAGACAAAAAAGGAATATTTCATAAAGGGAGAAACTGTATCAAACTTCAGCAGCCTGTCCAGAGTGATCCTGGATGGCAACTCCTTAGCAATGTAAAGTGTTCTAATCACCTGTAAGTAGAGATAATTTCACATTGTACAGTTCAATTCTGTACTATACTCTTCAAAATCAGTATTTTTTTATTTTCCATATGATTTATGTCAATATGAATATTATTTATAATATAAAAATCATTAAGGTAGCTATATGAGTTGGAAGGTAGTTATCTTCAATTGATTATGTAATTCTGGGTAAAATTGGCATAAATATGGTACTGAACTTGGCTCAAGAAATAATCCCCCATTTATAACATTTTTCCTCTGGGAAAATTAGATCTGAATTATCAATGTTTCCACTTCAAATGTAGTTTGGAAGCAGCATGCCTTAGTTGAAAGACCAAGGGCCTGTAAGGTGGGAGACCTGTGTATTAACTTCAGCTCTGCCACCGACCAACTCTTTGATATTGACATGTCACAACTTCTCTGAGTCTTAGTTTTCTCATCTCTAAAATTGTCTGGCTACCTAGTTTCCTCTGTGAGACCTGAATGGCACAGGGGCTATGTGCATTTTGATTACCTGTATCTAACCCAGCACTAAGCACAATTTTTGGCACATAAGAAGTGCTTAGAAAATGCCAGAATTCATGACATGTCTATGATCTGCATCTTCTGATTGGTTTCTGCTGATTTGAACTGTGTTATTTTATTTGGTTCCTGCCAATGACATATGAAAGTTTACTAAAACAACTAGAGATGGAGAGAACGTTTCTGAAAGACCAAAATCAGCATCCTGCCCCATCCCCAGATCCATTACCCCTTCTGAAGAAGTTGCATAGAGTTGTGCACAGAGTTGTGGAGGGGGACTTAGAGGAGTCAGAGAGAAGTGCCAGGAAGGGTAGAAGCCAGGGTCACCAAATGTCCCACTGGAGCTGGGGCTGCCTATATCTGCCCTGGTCCTTGTGGTGTAGAGGTCTGGAGGGGGACAGAGAGGAGGTGGTGTGAAGCAGGAAGGTGCAGAAGCCAGACTCACCAAATTTCCCACCAGAGTGGGGGCTGGCTGCAGCTGCCCTGGATCCTTGCGGTGCAGAAGTGCAGAAAGAGAGAGAGAGGAGGTAGAGCGGGGGCCAGGAAGTGTGGCAGCTTGGCTAGCCAGTTCTGGGGGATTCATTTTTGATTTATTTTTAAATAAAAAGAATGCCTGCTGCTGTGTCCCTTTAGTTATATCCACAGATGGAGAAGTCCCACACCACGGGAATTCTTTTTTATTAAATTTATTTTTAAATAAAAAGAATGCCTGCGGCCGCCCCCCACCAACCAATCACACCTGGTTCCATCCCTCCCCTCCCGCAGTCCCGACAGTGGCAGAGGCAGCAGTGGCAGCAGGAGCAGGAGGTCTCCGTGACCTGCTAAGAGACCCCCAGCTGCAGCAGCCCAGACTGGGGTCCCCCCATTCTGCAGGGAACAACTCCAGGTTCACCATCCCACACTTCAGTTTTGGAGAAAACCTCATGTGCTCCCATCTATATCCTGGGTTCCTTCCTGTCCACCTTCCCAGAAACTTCCACCTCCCCACTTCCTGGCTCCTCCCCATACTCACCAGGTCAGGTAACCTAGTAATTTTCCTTTTTTTTTGGTATCTGTTAAGCACTTACTATGTGCAAAGCACTGTTCTAAGCACTGGGGGGATACAAGGTGATTAGGTTGTCCCATATGGGGCTCACAGTCTTAATCCCCATTTTCCAGATGAGGTAACTGAGGCACAGAGAAGTTAAGTGACTTGCCCAAAGTCACACAGCTGACAAGTGGTAGAGCCGGGATTCAAACCCATGACCTCAGACTCCCAAGCCTGTACTTTTTCCACTGAGCCACGCTGTAATTCAAACTAGGAGACAGATAGCCCCACAGACATTTAAGATTGCCATATGATGTATCATCTTGAAGGATTACTCCTAAATAAGGTGCCATAGTGAAAAATTCCAGTCTTATTCAACCCATTCTGCTCAGTCTGGAGGATATTACAAGCAATCTGGAAAGTTGTGTCAGGGTAGGATTTAAGTACTCTGTGAGGCTTTTCCAACTCCATGGACTAAACGTGTCTTTAAAAATCCTTGAACCATTACTTAGGAACTCCTAAATGACTCCTGATTACTATGTTCTCATCCCTTCATTCATTCAATCGTATTTATTGAGTGCTTACTGTGTGCAGAATAGTGTACTATGCACTTGGGAGTACAAATTGGCAACATATAGAGACAGTCCCTACCCAACAACGGGCTCACGGTCTAGAAGGGGGAGACAAACTATAAAACAAAACAAGAATATAGATGTCAATACCATCAGAATAAAAGGAATTATAGCTATATACACATCATTAATAAAATAAAGTAATAAATATGTACAAATATATAAATATGTACAAATATACACAAGTGCTGTGGGGAGGGGAAGGGTTCTCAAAGTAAATATTTTGGGGACTGGTGGTGAAAGCATTCAGGCCTCTTTCAGAGGCAAAACTAACAAGAAAGTAGTAAAATCATTCTTACAGTACCTACATTTCCCCAAAGCTGTATTTCCACAACCCTGCTGGGAATGAGAGTCAATCAGCAAGCCTGGCAAAAAATCCCCAAGTTTAGTAGGGGGAATTTTTGCAGCACCTACATTTCCCTGAAGTAAAGCCCCTGCATTTCCCCAGCCCTGCTGGGAATGAGAAGCAATCAACAAGCTTCACAGGACCTTCCCAAGTTTAGAAGAGGGAACTTTTGCTCTCTCCCTTCCTGCTGGGTTACATCTGGCAATCCCACCAGATGTACTGTTTCTTGAGTTGACAAGAATTTCTCTCCAAGGAAACGCTCAGATACTTGTGGTAATTAATGTGTGTATTGAAGCCTGTGTAGTCATTTAGTTCTGGTTTAACTTTCTCCTCTTTTCTCTTCTGTATCTATGTTCTCAGTGTTTGAGAACTGTCTGGAGGCAGCATTAATTTTCCTCCTGTTTGTTACTGGATCACTCTGGGTGAACTCTTTCCATAATATTCCTTAAATAGTAATTAAACTTCTTTGGCTTTGCACTTTGACCTTCCATCTAAAAAAAAAAAAATGGCACGTCAATGTTTCGGAACGTTTTCTCAGAATCAGTATTACAGACCAATATGTAGCCTGAAGAAGACATACTCTGACACATATCCAAGTACCAACGTTTGTGTCACTTAAAAATCTTAATTACAGGCCAGTGTCCTCTCCTGGGGTTTGAATAGGTGTAAAGGTACATGCAGGGTCCTGCAGTGCTGCTGGAGGTGGCTCTGGTGGTAGATGCCAGGGCCCAGATGTAGGGAGTTTCCGAGTCACATCACATCTTAGTCCCTGCCCACCCGCTCCACAAGCATCAGTCACTTGTATTTACTGAGCACTTACTGTGTGCAGAACACTACCCTAAGCACTTGAGAGAGTACTAAAAACAGCAGACTCAATGAGCCATCCACAATGGGATTAGAATCTAGAGAGGGAGACAGACATTAATATAAATGAATAAATTACAGATATGTACATAAGTGATGGGGGGCATGGCACAAATCATGTGTTTTCATCCTATTGTACGTCCCAAGCTCTTATTAAGTGCTCTGAATACAGGTGGCACTTAGTAAATACCACTGATTTATTGAATGAATGAATGAATCCATGCTGTAAATGAGTGTTATCACCCAGGTATGACATTGTCTAGGGAGGATTGGCTAGAAAAAAAGTTGAAAGCTGAAGCAAAGTAGTTTATGTATTCCCTGGGAGAATGAGTAAAAACATATGACATCAACATAGCATTTAGACTCAGAATAAATTGAAGGTATAACAGGACAAAGAAATGCTCAGATTTCTTTATGACCTTGAGACCCACCACAGATACAGCATCCACCTTTGAAAGTAGATCCACCAACCCCACATAAGGGTGATATTAAGCTTAAATGGGAAAGCAGGATCACACACATTGAGGTCCTGGAATGCAGACAGATCACCAGTACAGACACAATATCATCATAGCAAGGTTTGCTGGGATGGGCTGGGGAAGAAGACAAATTCATTCATTCAATCGTATTTATTGAGTGCTTACTGTGTGCAGAGCACTGTACTAAGCACTTGGGAAGTACAAGTTGGCAACATATAGAGACGGTCCCTACCCAACAAATGATGGCAGGATATGCAAGCAAATATTTTATGCTGAAATGAAATGGAGAAATCATTGAAAAACACAAGAGAGCAAAATCTCAATTGCGTGGCGTTGTATGGGTTGGAGACATCAGCAACAGCAGTAAATAAGTCGGCCTGGTGAGCAGCAATCTGATATGGCGTGACTGTCTTGGGACCAAGAAGTAGGAAAATCCTGACACATAGACAGAGCAAAAATAAATAGCACCAGGTACTATGGATAATGACAATAGTGGGTTTTGTTAAACATTTAGTACATGCCAAGCACTCTATTAAGTGCTGGGGTAGATATAAGATAGATAGGGCATGGTCCCTGTCCCATATGCGGCTCACACTTACTGGGTGCAGACAACTGTACTAAGCCTTTGGAGAGTACAGTACAACTCAATCAGCAAACACATTCCTTGACCACAAGGCACTTACAGTCTTGAGGGGGAAACATTAATATGAATAAATTACATATACATACTTAAGTGCTGTGGGGCTGAGAGTGGGGTGAGTATCAAGTTCTCAGAGGGTACAGATCCAAGTACATAGGAGGCCAGGAGGTGAGAGGGAGCCAGGGTAAAGCGGTATTGGAGGAGCTGTGATTTTAATAAGGCAAGCTCTTAGTGCAGTGCTCTGTACATGGTAAGTGCTCCATAAATACCATTGATTGATTGATTTGAAGGTGAGGATAATAGTAGTCTGGTGTATATGGGGGCGGGGAGGGAGCTCCAAGCCAGAGGGAGGATGTGGAGGTGTCGGCAGCAAGATAGACAAGTGCTTTGCACATAGTAAGTGCTTAACAAATGCCATTATTATTATTATCAAGGAGACACTGAACAAAGCTGGAGCTAGAGGAGTGAAGTGTGCAGACTGGGCTGTAGTACGAAATCAGTGAGGTAAGGTAGGTGGGGGTGAGCTAATTAAGCAATCAATTGATCATATTTACTGAGAGCTTACTGTGTGCAGGGTACTGTACTAAGCATTTGGGAGAGAAGAGTACAACAGAGTTGGTAGACAGGTTTCCTGGTGTTTTACGTTGCCTTTAAGTAAGCGCTTAACAAATACAATCATCATTTTAAGGAGTTTCTGTTTGATGCAGAGGCGCATGGGCAACTACAGGTGGTTCTTGAGGAGTGGGGAGACATGGACTGAATGTTTTTGTAGAAAAATGATCCAGGAAGCAAAATGAAATATGGACTGGAGTGGGGAGAGACAGGAAGCAGGAAGGTCAGTGACAACCTGCAGTAGACAGGTTGGGATATGAAAAAGGCTTGGATCAGCATAACAGCAGATTGGGTGGATATGAAAGGGTTTATTTTAGTGATGTTGAGGAAGGTAGAACCAAGATGATTTAGTGAAAGAATGAGTTTGTTGATTGAATGAGAGCAATGTTTGGTGATAATGCCAAGGTTACAGGCTTGTAAGATAAGGATGCAATATTATTTTCTACAGATGATGGGAAAGACAGGGGGAGAACAAGATTTGGGTGGAAAGATGAGGAGTCCTGTTTTGGACACATTTAGTTTGAGGTGTCAGTGGCACTTCCAAGTAGAGTTGTCCTGAAGGCAAGAAGAAATTGCCTTCTGAGACTGTAGAGAAGAAAAGAGGTCAGAGCTGAAGAGTAAATTTGGGAATCATTCATTCATTCATTCAATCGTATATATTGAGTGCTTACTGTGCGCAGAGCACTGTACTAAGCGCTTGGGAAGTACAAGTTTGCAACATATAGTGACGGTCCCTACTCAACAGCGGGCTCACAGTCTAGAAGGGGGAGACAGACAACAAAGCAAAACATATAAACCAAATAAAATAAAATAAAATACCACGTAAGATGGTAGCTGAAGTCATGGGCATGAATGAGGTCTCTACGGGAGTAGTTGGAGGTGGAGAATAGATGGAGAACCAGAACTGAGCCTTGAGGGACCCCCACAGATGTTCAGGATGTGTTTCCTCACTCCTCAAGAAACTCCAGTGGTTGCCCATCCATCTCCACATCCAACAATAATTCCTCAGCAATGGCTTTGAAACAGTCTTCTTGCCCCTTCCTAACCTCACCTCATTATTCTCCTACTATTCTCACACTTCTGTCCTCTAATGCCAGCCTTCTCAATGTAGGTGGATCTCATCTATCTTGCCACTGACCCCTTGCCCACATCCTGCCTCTGGCCTGGAACGTCCTCCCTCCTCAAATCCGACAATTATTCTCCCGCGCACCCCTTCCCAAAACATCTCCCACAAGAGGCCTTCCCTGACTAAACCCTGCTATCCTCTTGTCCCACTCCCTTCTGTGTTACCCTGATATTATTTATTATTTATATCCATAATAATATATATACAAGAAGCAGCGTGGCTCAGTGGAAAGAACGCAGGCTTTGGAGTCAGAGGTCATGGGTTCAAATCCCGGTTTGCCAATTGTCAGCTGTGTGACTTTAGGCAAGTCACTTAACTTCTCTGGGCCTCAGTTCCCTCATCTGTAAAATGGGGATTAATACTATGAGCCCCCCGTGGGACAACCGGATCACTTTGTAACCTCCCCAATGCTTAGAACAAGGCTTTGCACATAGTAAGCGCTTAATAAATGCCATCATTATATTAACATCTGTCTTCTTCTGTACATTGTAAGCTCATCATGGGTAGGCAATGTGTTTATTGTTATAGTGTACTCTCCCAAGCACTTAGTACTTGCACACAGTACTCTCTGCACACAGTAAGCACTCAATAAGCAGCGTGGCTCAGTGGAAAGAGCACGGGCTTTGGAGTCAGGGGTCATGGGTTCAAATCCAGGCTCCGCCAATTGTCAGCTGTGTGACTTTGGGCAAGTCACTTCACTTCTCTGTGCCTCAGTTACCTCATCTGGAAAATGGAGATCGACTGTGAGCCCCCCGTGGGACAATCTGATCACCTTGTAACCTCCCCAGCGCTTAGAACAGTGTTTTGCACATAGTAAGTGCTAAATAAATGCCATCATTATTATTATTATTTAGGCAAGTCGCTTAACTTCTCTGGGCCTCAATTCCCTCATCTGTAAAGTGGGGATTGAGACTGTGAGCCCCCCGTGGAACAACCGGATCACTCTGTAAACTCCCCAGTGCTTAGAACAGGGCTTCACACATACTAAGCACTTAATAAATGCCATCATTATATTAACGTCTGTCTCCTTCTGTACATTGTAAGCTCATCATGGGTGGGCAATGTGTTTATAGTTATAGTGTACTCTCCCAAGCACTTAGTACTTGCACACAGTACTCTCTGAACACAGGAAGCACTCAATAAATACAATTGAATGAATGAATGAATATTATTGAATGAATAAGTGAATGAATTGAATGAACTGAATGAAAAACAGAGGAAGAGTCTGAAAAAGAGACTGAGAAAGAGCAGTCAGAGAGATAAAAGGAGAACCAGGAGAGGATAGTGTCAGTGAAGCTAATGGAAGACTACGGAAGTAGGATAGGTATTTCATCCCCGTTTTACAGATGAGAAAACTAAGTTAAGAGATAAAGAGAAGTTAAGTGATATGCCCAAGGTCATGCAGCAACCAAGTGGCAAAGTAAGGACTAGAACTCAGGTCCTCTGACTCAGGCCCATGCTGTTTCTACTAGGTAATAAATGTGAAAGGACAAGAACAGGTAATATTTATATGTACTTATTGTGAAAGGAATATTAATCACATTGATCTGTTCAGCCACATTACTCTCAGTAATAAAATATCTCCAGCAGTAGGACTTCTTCTAGTCAAAAAGCCCAAGGGTGTGTGTGTCTGTGTGAGATTGTCACTTTCCTGAGGATCAGATAATACTGTGCCCTTTTCATTGATATCAGTGCCCTCACTGAAGCACTGGATAATTTTGCCAGACACCATTGGGGAGTGAAGCAGTTCTCCTTTTCACCAATTTCAGTCGACAATCACTGAGCCAAGTGGAAATGTTCTACTGCATTGCCTTCTGTTCCTTGTTAATGAAGCATATCAATTATAGACATCCCTAAAACTGATGAGCACCTGGGCCGTCTCTAAATTGGAATCCACCTGGCACATCTGCCGACTTTGAACACATGACAGTGTGTGCTTCTGTAATGATGTAGGACTATTTTTATTGTACTTGCATGATTACGGCATGTTTTATTCCAGTTCCATTTTATTCAATAAGATCCAACATATGGCGATATTATGCAATAAATGCTGCAAAGTGATACTGCCAGGAAAGTGCACTGGATGGAAAATGTTTATGCTTTTCTACAATGATCAAGTCTGCTACAAGCCATACCAGATTCAGCATCTGGCATTTTGACATACTGATGGATTCTAGTAGCCGGTTTTTTTTTCACTCCAATGACAAAAAGGAATGTTTTAAGAACTATGCCAGTCTCAGTCACATGTGACTCTGAGAAACTAAGAGAGAAGCAGGTCAGGAAAATCAAAGTGCAAATGCAAACTGCACAGAAATGTTTAAAGGGTGGTGACGGTGTAGAGCAGATGTTAGCAATTTATAGTCTTTGTTTGGGATTTGGTGAGGGGATGGGAGAAAGCCCAGGTGATTCCTGTCCCTTGAGTCATTGTCTCAATCTTCATTCCATTCCTGTCTTTTCTCTCTCCCCATGATTGCTTCTATTGTTGTTGTTCCTCTCTTTTTCCATTTTCTCCCTGACTATCCATATCTCTCTCATCATTAAAAAAATCAAAAAATAAAATACTCTCTGTACCATCCAGACTGAGCCCCTCCTTCCCAGACTGAGCCCCCTCCTTCCTCTCCCCCTCCTCCCCTTCTCCATCCCCCCACCATACCTCCTTCCCCTCCCCACAGCACCTGTATATATGTATATATGTTTGTACATATTTATTAATCTATTTATTTATTTTACTTGTACATATTTATTCTATTTATTTTATTTGGTTTATATGTTTTGTTTTGTTGTCTGTCTCCCCCTTCTAGACTGTGAACCCGCTGTTGGGTAGGGACCGTCTCTATATGTTGCCAACTTGTACTTCCCAAGCACTTAGTACAGTGCTCTGCACACAGTAAGCGCTCAATAAATACGACTGAATGAATGAATAAATGAATGAATGAATCCAGCCAATACCCTCACCTTTCTCCTCCCATTCTTATTCAAACCCCTCTAACAGGTTATATAACATCCACAGCTTCCCCTTCCTCTCCTCCTTGACAAATATCTACTCCCTACCTACCTCTGCCTCTCTACTCTATCCTAATCTTTCTCCACCTGTCAGGTGCTTTCAATGTCTTGGACTACTCCCTTCTCTTGGAAACACTTAACTTCATCTTTTTATCTTCTCCAACTCCCCAAGACTCACTGGGAGAATGGGGAGGAGTGGTTTTCCACTTGCTCCCTGATGCCACTTTCTCAGCATTCCACCTCCCCCATCTTCTTTCCCTTCCTTCGAAGCCCATATCATCCACCTCTTCCACTCACTCCAGTTACTAGCAACAGTCATAATAATAATAATGGCATTTATTAAGTGCTTACTATGTGCAAAGTACTGTTCTTTCTACCGGCCCACACCCCCAGATCCCATGGGCCCTTCCTCCAAAATTTCTGAACCATTTTGATTCCTTGCTCAGATTCCTTCTCTATCAATCCTTAAACTGATCCTTGGGGACTTCAATAATATTCATGTGGATGATCCTGATGACCCTAATGCTGCCTGCTTCCTATCATTCCTCAACTCCACTGACCTCCTACTAAACCCCACCTCACCCACTCACCACTTTGGACACACACTCTATCTCATCATCGCTAGTCCCTATAAAAAGTCTTCACCCCTCTGAAATCCCTCTAATCAACCATAACCTCCTCACCTGCCTTCTGTCCTGTGCACCGCCTCCCTGCAAATCTGTCCTGTTCCCCAACAGAGGCCTCCAATCCTCTAACCCGCACCAATTTTCTCAAGTCATCACGCCCCTTTTAGTCTCCTTACCCAAGCTCCTTTTCCTTGTTGACCAAAATGATGCCCTCAACACCAACGTCTCCACTAAACCCAACTCATTTGCTCCCTTAATCCTTTGCCAATCTCATACCACTAATCCACAGTCCTGGATCATCTCTACAGCCCATTTTCTTCACTCCTGTGCATGAGTCATGGAGCGCTGCTGGTCGAAATCCAGATATCAGGCCAATATTGTCCATTTCTATTCATCCTCACCTGCTTTAACTCTTCCCTTTTCTCTGTCCGGCAACACTATTTATCCATCTTTATTGACTCCATTGCCCATTGCCCTCAGCAGTTCTTTCAGTCGTTCAACTATCTCCTTAAGTCTCCTCTCCTCCCACACCTACCACTGTCTCTGCCCCTAATGACCTGATATACTTTATGGAGACAATTGGATCCATTAGGCATCATCTCCTTAAAATCTCACCTGCTCTTCTTCATAAAGAATTCGTGACAATAATAATTATTATGGTATTTGTTAAGTGCTTATGATGTGCCAGGCATTAAACTAAGCACTGGGATGGATACAAGCAAAGCAGACTGGATACAGTCCCCGTCCCATGTGAGGCTCTGAGTCTCAATCCTCATTTTACAGATGAGGTAACTGAGGCACAGAGAAGTGAAGTAACTTGCCCAAAATCACATAGTACACAAGTGGCAAAGCAGGGATCAGAACCCATTACCTTGGACTCCCAAGCCCATGATCTATCCACTGCGCCATGCCACTTCCTTTGATCCTTCCCTCCTCCTGCCACTTCTTCCACACTTTCACATTTCCCAGCAGTATCACAAGAGGAAATCTCCCACCATTTCTGGAAATCCACCACGCTCCATCTATGCCTCTAACCCCATCCCTTAGCGCTTAATCAAAACAACCGTACCTTCCCTTCTACCCTCCCTGTCTGCCATCTTCAACTGTTCCCTCTCCAGTGGCTTCTTCCCCACTGCTTTTGAGCATGCTTCTGTATCCCCAATCGCCCAAACCCCTCCTTTGGCCCCACAATATCCTCCAGGTATCACTCTAAATACCTCCAATCAGAAACTACATATATGTATTTATACATGCGTATATGAATGTATATTCATTCAATCGTATTTATTGAGCGCTTACTGTGTGCAGAGCACTGTACTAAGTGCTTGGGAAGTACAAGTATATGTACACATATATATATATAGAGAGAGAGCATGGACCTGGGAAACAGAAGGTCATGGATTCTAATCCTGGCTCTACCACCTGTCTGCTGTGTGAAATTGAGCAAGTCACTTCACTTCCTTGAGCTTCAATTACCTCATCTGTAAAACAATAATAATAATAATGATGGCATTTATTAAGCACTTACTATGTGCAAAGCACTGTTCTAAGCACTGGGGAGGTTACAAGGTGATCAGGTTGTCCCACGGGGGGCTCACAGTCTTAATCCCCATTTTACAGATGAAGTAAATGAGGCCCAGAGAAGTTAAGTGACTGACCCAAAGTCACACAGCTGACAAGTGGTGGAGCTGGGATTTGAACCTATGACCTCTGACTCCAAAGCCCGGGCTCTTTCCACTGAGCCACGCTGCTTCTCTAATGGAGCTTGAGACTGTGAGCCCCACGTGGGACAGGGACTGTGTCCAACCTGTTTACTTTGTATACACCCCAGCACTTGGTACAGTGCCTGGCACATAGTAAGCACTTAATAAATACCCTTATTATCATTAATAATATTATGTGCTGTGAGGATAGGAGGGAAGATGAATGCAAGTAACAGTAGCACAGAAGGGAGTGGGAGAAGTGGAGAGGAGGGATTAGTCAGGGAAGGCTTCTTGGAGTAGTTGTGCCTTCAATAAGGTTTTGAAGTGGGGGAGAGCAATTATCTGTCTGTTATGAGGAGGGAGGATATTCCAGACCAGAAGTAGGATGTGGGGAAGAGGTCAGTGGCAAGAGAGATGAGATTTAGGTTTAGTGAGAAGGTTAGCATTAG
Source organism: Tachyglossus aculeatus (assembly GCF_015852505.1). Classification (NCBI taxonomy): domain Eukaryota; kingdom Metazoa; phylum Chordata; class Mammalia; order Monotremata; family Tachyglossidae; genus Tachyglossus; species Tachyglossus aculeatus. Next base: position 21,935,535 of record NC_052079.1, on the reverse strand, counting down.
ATGAACGAAGCATGTAGGAGAGTAGTAAAGTGAGGTAGGAGAGGTCAGATGTTGACTTCTGGTCGAGAAGGTTGGGCAGGGAATTGGCCTGGGGAAACTGAACTTACGAGAAATGCAACACTTACTAGTGCCACTCCTGTCTTCATTTAATGAGACTGAATGCAGCGTGGCTCAGTGGAAAGAGCCCAGGCTTGGGAGTCAGAGGTCATGGGTTCCAATCCCGGCTCTGCCACTTGTTAGCTGTGTGACTTGGGGCAACTCACTTAACTTCTAAGGACCTCAGTTACCACATCTGTAAAAAGGGGATTAAAACTGTGAGCCCCATGTGGGACAACCTAATTACCTTGTATCCCCCCCAGGACTTAGAACAGTGCTTGGCACATAGTATGTGCTTAACAAATGCCATCATCATTATTATTATTAAACCTAACCTTGCCTGGTAAGTGGAAAAAAAATCCTTCTGTGAAGGGAGATTACCTCTTCAAGCCATGTAGTTCCTTGTTCCAGAGGCTTGAAAACTGTTTGTAAATTGCCCCCCCCCCCCAAAAAAAAAAAAATCAGCAGTGGGCTCCTCTCTTAACACAAATTGTTGGGAGAAAATACCTGCAATGTAGCTTTAATGAAGAGAAAGACTCTGAAAAAGAAGTAAAGCAAGAAGCAAGGCTAGGGACAGCATAATTTGTGACAAGCATGCATGGGGAGAAATGATTCATTTAATTAATAGAAAACTCAATTACTAAGGAATGGAAGAATTTCAGGGGGAAGGGGAGGATTGCATATTTAAAGCAAGACGGTACTGTCTGACCTGATTGTCTTGTATTTATTCAAGAGCTTAGTTTGGCATATAGAACGCACTTAACAAATGTCCCAATTAGTATTAGTATTACAATATCTGCTAAAAATGTAGGCATCTTAACAGGATGTCTCATAATACCATGCTGTCTAGGTGGGAGATAGCTAGGGCTGACTTGAAATTCCTCAGTTTTAAAATCACGGGGATAATGAATATATCCTAGAGAATGCCTAAAGGACTCTCAGAATTAGCGTCATTATCCCACTCAATAAGGTACATTGTGCTTGCTCTAACCAAAGTGAGGCAAAATGGTCTGAAAATAGTGAGGAGGGGGAAATAAGAAGAATTAATTGATAAACTGAAATGAAAATAGTGTTAGCTCCACCAGGGGTAGCTATTAGATATTAATTCTCAATTGTTCTCTTTTTGACAGTATGAAAGCTGTAGAGATTTAAAAAGTAGGGAATGAAAATGTCTCACATCTTGTTTTCATATGGCTGAGTTTGATGTGAGTTGACGGCTCAGAAGCCTGGTTTAGAATTATCACAGTCATGTTCAACACTTGACCTTTGGAGGGCTTACTGGAGGCTTGAAATAGCAAAACATACTCCATTCCATCTCCCCTTCCCAGGACGGCCGTCTGTCAATTTGGCAGTTGTTTGAAAAAGAAAAAGCCAAAACACGGACTAAAATAAAGCACTGCTCCTTGAGCTACTCTGACGTGTGTACTGGTCTGTAGTATAACTAGCAAGCAAAATTAGAAAAATCATTGTGGAAATTGGTACATTCATTTATGAAGTCTGCTTAAAAATCCATTTTTACCACTAGCATTTTATTTTTATTCCCTACTAATCTCATATGTAAAATTAAAGGTGACCCGCAAAGATTTATTCCTATTGAGAAAGAAAGTACTAATTCACTGGAGTTTACATGTCCTCAGGCATCCATTATTAAATATTTTTATTTGGTTATTAATCACTGATTGTACATTCCACGTGACTAAAACTAGTTTTTAGTTTGTTCTTTTTTCCTCGGTTTACTAACATTTCCAGGAAAACCAGAGTGTTGAGGTGTGTATTTGCTTTCATACCAATGTCCACAGCAATCAGCATCAGGGTTATCAACTGGCTGGAAATTCATGGACCATGTGTAAAAACAAGTCAAATGGATTGTATCCTTTAAGCCTGTGAATATATTTTGATGCCTGCAAGTATGGTAGGCTGCCTTATTGGGGTAGTGGCAGAATCTCAGGACTATTGTTTCTGATGCCACCACAGTTTCTGGTCCTTGGACATCACTTTCTCATTTTTGTAGGAGGTGTCTTGTTGTGGAGTTGGTTGTGAGTCTGGTGGGGTGGTCCCATGTGAACAGCCAACACACCTCCCCATCCAGAGAATGCCTGCTATCCAATTCTGTGGTTATGTCACTAAAAATGCCTGAACGTCAGTTATCTTTATTCACACATTTTGAGAGAGCTTACAATCTAATGAGGAAGACAATAAAACCTATATTGCATGCCTAGAGCACACATAAGGGAGAAAGCAAATGACAACAGCAGGAGTAAAGAAAGAGGTTAAGTTTGAATTTGTAATCAGTTAATCAATCAGTAATACTTATCAAGTTCCTACTGAGTGAAAAATATTGTACTAAACAGGAGAGTGAAAAAGAATTAGAAGACAAGATCATTGCTCTCAAAGGACTGTGAGGGATCAATGATAAATTATTTAGCAAGTGCTAAGAATTGCTATATATTAGTAAAATCTAAGGTGACTGGTTAGAGTGACATGATCTCTGCTGGGTGGTGGAGGTGGGATTTAATTGGGGAATGCTTCTTGGGGAAGGGGAGCTAAAGTGAGGGGGTATTCAGGGGAAGGTATAAAACTGGATGGGAGACCATAGAAAAGGCACTGATAGTGAAGGGAAGGAGAAAGAAGCGAATAACACCATTAACTGTAAAAATGTTTTTTGTGTAAATATTTTATTATGAGATGGTTGCAAACGGTTGACTTCTGTAATACAAAATAAAGAAATCAGTTTTTGGAGGAGGTGAGATTACGGGAAGGCTTTTAAGATAGGAAGAATTGTGGTCTGGTGAATTTGAATAGAGAGGAAGTTCCGGGAAAAGTGAAGAAGATGAATGAGGAAAAATGAGAGCAAGACACAAGAAAAATATTTTCTTGGGTGGAATAAAGAGAGTGATCTGGTATTTCTCAGACACCTAATTTGTTCCAGGCACTGTACTAAGTATTGGGGTAGTTACAAGCTAATCAGGTTGGACATAATCCATGCCTCATGTGGGACTCACAGTCTTAAGCCCCATTCCACAGATGAGGTAACTGAGGCACAGAGAAATTAAGCAATTTGCCCAAGGTCACATAGCAGACAAGTGGTGAGCCAGGATTAGAACCCAGGTCCTTCTGACTCCGAAGCCTGGGTTGTATTCACTAGGCTTTGCTGCTTCTCTGATATGTAAGAACGATACAGTTGATAGAGGTCTTTGAAGCCAACGATCTGGAGTTTCTGCTTCATGAAGTTGAACTGGGACCCCTAGTTTATAAGTAAAATGAACAAATTAACACCATTAGGTCTGAGCTCCTCAAAGTCATCCCTCCCCATTCTCCATCCCCCCCCGCTCTCAACCCTCTCCACTACTTTCCCATTCTTTCCAGCAGTATCTTCAGATGAGATCTCCTCCCTCCTCTCAAGTGCCACCCCATCCACCTGTGTTTCGGACCCCATTCCCTCTCATCTTATGAAAATTCTCGCCCCTTCCCTCCTCAACTTCCATCTTCAACCACTCACTCTCCACTGGTACCTTCGCCTCTGCCTTCAAACATGCACACATCTCCCCCATCCTAAGAAAACCCTCTCTTGACCACACTGTCCCTTCTAGTTATCACCCTATCTCCCTCCTACCCTTCCTTTCCAAACTCCTAGAACGAGTCGTCTACACTCGCTGCCTCAAATTTTTAAACTCCAACTCTCTCCTAGACCCCCTCCAATGTGGTTTCCGTCCCCTAAACTCCACCGAAACTGCCCTCTCAAAGGTCACCAATGACCTCCTTCTTGCCAAATCCAATGGCTCCTACTTTATCCTAATCCTCTTCAACCTCTCAGCAGCCTTCAACACTGTGGACCACCCTCTTCTCCTCAACACGCTATCCAGCCTTGGCTTCACAGACTCTGTCCTCTCCTGGTTCTCCTCTGATTTCTCTGGCCGATCGTTCTCAGTTTCCTTCATGGGCTCCTCCTCCCCCTCCCATCCCCTTACTGTAGGAGTTCCTCAATGGTCAGTTCTTGCTCCCCTTCTGTTCTCCATCTATGCTCACTCCCTTGGTGAACTCATTCACTCCCATGGCTTCAACTTTAATATCTACGCTGATGACACCCAAATCTACATCACCACCTCTGTTCTCTCTCCCTCCCTCCAGGCTCACATCTCCTCCTGCCTTCAGGACATCTCCATCTGGATGTCTGCCCGCCATCTAAAACTCAACATGACCAAGACTGAACTCCTTGTCTTCCCTCTCAAACTCTGCCCTCTCCCTGACTTTCCCATCACTGTTGACGGCACTACCATCCTTCCTGTCTTACAAGCCCGCAACCTTGGTGTCATCCTCGACTCTGCTCTCTCGTTCACCCCTCACATCCAATCCATCACCAAAACCTGCCGGTCTCACCTCCGCAACATTGCCAAGATCCACCCTTTCCTCTCCATCCAAACCACTACCATGCTCATTCAAGCTCTCATCCTATCCCATATGGATTACTGCATCAGCCTCCTCTCCGATCTCCCATCTTCCTGTCTCTCCCCACTTCAATCCATACTTCACGCTGCTGCCCGGATCGTCTTTGGGCAGAAACACTCTGGGCATGTTACTCCCCTCCTCAAAAATCTCCAGTGGCTACCAATCAACCTACGCATCAGGCAAAAACTCCTCACCCTTGGCTTCAAGGCTGTCCATCCCCTCCCCCGCTCCTACCTCACCTCCCTTCTCTCCTTCTACAGCCCAGCCCGCACCCTCCACTCCTCTGCCACTAATCTCCTCACTGTGCCTCGTTCTCACCTGTCCCGCCGTCGACCCCCAGCCCACGTCAACCCCCTGGCCTGGAATGCCCTCCCTCCACACATCCACCAAACTAGCTCTCTTCCTCCCTTCAAAGCCCTACTGAGAGCGCACCTCCTCCAGGAGGGCTTCCCAGACTGAGCCCCCATTTGTTCCTCTCCTCCTCCTCCTCCCCATCACCCACTCCCTCCCTCTGCCCTACCTCTTCCCTCCCCAAAGCATTGCATATATTTGTACATATTTATTACTCTATTTTACTAATGATGTTTTTATAGCTATAATTCTATTTATTCTGATAGTTTTGACACCTGTCTACTTGTTTTGTTTTGTTGTCTGTCTCCCCCTTCTAGACTGTGAGCCCTTTGTTGGGTAGGGACCGTCTCTATATATTGCCAATTTGTCCTTCCCAAGCGCTTAGTACAGTGCTCTGCACATATTAAGCACTCAATAAATATGATTGAATGAATGAATGAATAAACTGGGACACATACAGTATCAAAGAGGGAAGAAATTGGAGGCAGGGAGAACACTGAGGAGGTAAAATATACTAGGTTGAATATAAGTGTCACAGTTCTTAGGTGGATCACTAACAAATCCAGAAGGGAAGGAAAAACAAATTTTTGATGGGAAATCTACCCTCAGTGGGTTCCCCTTCTTTCATAAAGTGTTCCTGAATTAATAAAACATGCATAAAGGGAGCTGACAAGATAGATGTAGCTCACTCTTATATCCCAAACTCCCCAATTAAATTTTATATAAAATATAGCATGTGAATGGAATTTCTTCCAATGTTTAATAATTACAAATGTCCATAATGCCAATTGGTTTCATTAGGCACTTATCTACCTTTTCAGTTCAGTTCCCATCATTGCCAGAAAGCCTGACCCTCTATCCTAGTCAAGGGTAGTTTACAACATTTTTGTAAATTTATGAAACAGCAGGATTTAGAGAACTTTTGATTTTTGATATGCAAGGGTCCTTCTTAATCCTATCACAACTCAGCAAGGGCATTCCTGACTGATCAAATATGGCTTTACATTATGCAAGGAATCAATAGCAGACCCTGGAAAAGAAAGGACTCATGCTGCATTCTTGTAGTGCACACGGATTACAAAGAACATGGGCTGCTACATTTTCTCTGGAATCTTTTAAATTAAAGTCTTTGTTCTAACTGCTAGTATAGTTTCTAGCATTTTATTTTTGGCTAACTGAAGAAGTGGGTGAAAATAAAGTAAAATAACAAAGAAATCAAGACCTTATCTTTAATGCATCAGAAGAGTTCTCTTCAAATTAGAGAATCCAGGAATATTCTATTAGAAGCAACCCAGTTGGTTGTGCCTTCATGAGGCACAAGTGTCTTGGGGTAAGACTTTGCCCAATGGAAATAATATTTTGGTGGTATTCCTGCAGGGAGGGAATCAGTTGAATGCTCAGTGTCATCTGCACAATGGTAGTTCCGAACACTTATCAGTAAAACAAACGTTTTTACCTGGGACTCCTGTTAAGTAAGCATCACCTGTTAAGTCTCCCTCAATACTGGGAACTTTGAGCTGTCCCTGTTGCTCTCTCTCTATTTGTTCATCTAGCTTTCGCCAAGTAAACTATATTCAATCTTCTAGTATTAACTGATCGATAAATGGTATTTATTGAGCACTTACTATGCGCAGAACATTGTACTAAGCACTTGAGAGAGTACAATGCAATAGAATTTGCAGACATGTTTCCTGCCTTAACAAGCTTCCAGTCTAGAGGGAGAGTAGCAATAGTAATCATATTTATTAAGGACTTAATAACATTATATTAACACTATATTAACACTATACTAAGCATTATGAAACGATATGCAGATGGGAATTAGACATGGTCCCAGTCCTTTGTGGGATTCAAAATCTAAAAACCAGGAAACAATATTATTTAGCTTAAAACTGAGGCCATGGCCATTGTCAACAATGAGGAAGAAACTACGTATATTCATTTAATGCAGACACGAGACTTTATTGAACTGAGCACTTTTATGCTGATGAAGTATAAGTAAAACTAAATATTGTCTTCCACTACAGAGGAGAATGGGTGACAGCAGGAAATCCAAGCAGCTACTGTATGGTGAACTGGAAAGGACCCAGATGAGTCTAAAGGACAGAAAAGCTTATTTAAAGCCAGAGTGAAACACAGTCATAAGCAAGGCAACATTGGAGTGGATTCTAAACCACTGCTGCAGACAAACCAGTCTGGCAGGAAGATATTCCAAGAGGACTCACTCCCTTTGAACAAAGGCTTCAGTGAAGGCCAGGATACCAAGAGATAGCTCCAAAACAGGGATGAAAACTGTTTAGGAGAAACTCATTTGTGTCTGAGTTCTATGCACAGATTTAAGCAATGTGGAAAAGAGTGTGGGTCACTGCTCCCCTGATCCCTCACTTAGGTGAGGGAGGAGGAACCTGGGGAGTCACTCCCTGGGGCCCCTCCCTGAGGGACATGTAAATATTTAGATGAGCCAATCATAGAAACAAACCGGGGAGGAAATACAGGAGCCAGGGAGTTGGAGAAGAAGACATTCAACCATCTTGGAATGGAGGAGATGGAGAGTTCATTCATTCATTCATTCATTCAATCGTATTTATTGAGAGCTTACTGTGTGCAGAGCACTGTACTAAGTGCTTGGGAAGTACAAGTCAGCAACATACGCAGACGGCCCCTACCCAACAGCAGGCTCACAGTCTAGAAGGGGGAGACAGACAACAAAACAAAACCTATTAACAAAATAAAATAAATAGAATAGTAAATATGTACAAGTAAAATAAAGAGAGTTATGAACCTGGGACAGCAGGATACACAGGGAAAGCTTGTGCTGTGATCTTGAACAGATACAGGGCACGGGGAGGGATTGGAGAGGACCCAGGATTCATACCCTGGAGGCTCGAAGTCCAGATTTGCGATTCCAGGGAGCAAGGTTCCTACCCCTGAGGTGGGAGACAGGACAACCAGTGATCGGGAAAGGTGAGATTGGAACCCAGCATGCCAGAAGAGAAGGGAGGAAAGAACGAGGGGAACACGATCCTCAGTACATTTACAGGGGACTACAGAGAGTCCGGAGGTGGTTTGAACCAGAATTGTTTACATTGTTACCAAGTTAAGCAATTATTAAACATTATTGATGTCCCGAATCTTTGTATCTGCCTGTACTAAGGGCTGAAGATGAAGCTCTGGATACTATGGAGACAAGTGGAATTGGGGAGCCATGTTTTCTCCACAAGCTTCCTGCAGCCTGCTCTGGGAGGGGGCAGGTAGACTAGTCCTCCATGATCCCCTCAACTTCAGGGAGACACCTGAGCTTAGTAAATATGGGTACAATAATTTGGGGCGCACTGAGCATAACCTGTTTTACAAGAGTGGGAGTATCCAATGGAAATGCTGACTTTATTTTATGGAGTAGGGGAACTTTTTTATGGCATTTGTTAAGGGCTTACTATGTTCATTCATTCATTCAATCAATCATATTTATTGAGCGCTTACTGTGTGCAGAGCACCGTACTAAGCCTTTGGGAAGTACAAGCTGGCAACATATAGAGACGGTCCCTACCCAACAGTGGGCTCACAGTCTAGAAGGGGGAGACAGAGAACAAAAGAAAACATATTAACAAAATAAAATAAATTAATAAATAAATAAATAGAGTAATAAATACGTGCAAACATATATACATATATACAGGTGCTGTGGGGAGGGGAAGGAGGTAAGGCGGTGGGGATGGGGAGGGGACTATGTGTCACGCACTGTCCCACCTAGGCTCACAGTCTTAATCCCCATTATGTAGATGAGATAACTGAGGCACAGAGAAAGTAAGTGACTAGCCCAAGATCATACAGCAGACAAGTCATGGATCTGGGATTAGAATCCACATCCTTTGACTTTCCATTATACCACACTGTCCTTTCATTTGTTGTCCATCTCATCCACTTGGGCTTTATCATTTCTTTCAGTTGGCACTGCCCCCGCCATGTGAAACTGGGCTAGAGTGGGATGTAATGCCTTGACACAGCAGACTCTCATTCACCTCCCAGCCTTCCACTAGAAAAAGCCTCCTCTTTCCATTAATGGCTAATCCCCTTACCAACCACTACTTGGACTGCTTGCTGACCCTTTCAGCCTCGCCCCTTCCTAGGATCACCTGTTCACTATTCCAGTAACAATTTTATTTTTCGGTCTTCAGCTCTTGACCACGCTATGACTTTGGCTTGCAGCTCTTCAAGTCAACCCTCCTTTAGAGTTTGAAATTAAGAAAGGAAAGTGAGCTGAATCAAATATAATTTATGTTCGACAAGTTATCTAAGTAGGCATTTGACCTTTGTTACCACATTCCCAACCGAAAGACATGAAATAGGATAAATGCCCTTTTTGAATGAGGGAATCATTTTAAATATGATGCCACCTGCTGCTGATTTCCCACTTTACTAGTTACTTGCCTTGAAATGTTTCTAGGATCATTATGATTATTGTGATCACTAGTTTCGGACAGTTTGGAAAACGCATATCTACATGTTTATTTACACTCTGAGTGCTGTACTAAAGTGCTAGGGAAAGTACGATGTACAAAGCTATGTACATCAGGGTTATGTGGGGAGGGGGCTACCCAAGCTCTTGGGTGGTGCAGAAGTGTTGAAGTAATAGTTGAGAGGATATAGAGTGTGGAGATACGAAAATTGATCAGGGAAGGCCTCTTGGAGGAGATGTAGCGTGGCACAGTGGAAAGAGCTCGGGCTTTGGAGTCAGAGTTCATGGGTTCAAATCCCAGCTCCACCAATTGTCAGCTGTGTGACTTTAGGCAAGTCACTTCACTTCTCTGGGCCTCAGTTCCCGCATCTTTAAAATGGGGATTAAGACTGCAAGCCACCCCATAGGACAACCTGATCACCTTATAACCTCCCCAGCGCTTGGTACAGTGCTTTGCACATAGTAAGTGCTTAATAAATGCCATCGTTATTATCATTATTTGAAGCAGCGTGGCTCAGTGGAAAGAGCCCGGGCTTTGGAGTCAGAGGCTGTGGGTTTAAATCCCAGCTCCTCCAATTGTCAGCTGTGTGACTTTGGGCAAGTCACTTCACTTCTCTGGGCCTCAGTTCCCTCATCTGTAAAATGGGGATGAAGACTGTGAGCCCCTCGTGGGACAACCTGATTACCTTGGATCTACCCCAGCGCTTAGAACAGTGCTTTGCACATAGTAAGCGCTTAACAAATACCAACATTGTTATTATTATTATTATTATTATTATTATTATTATCATTATTATTATTATTATTATTATTATGTTATTTCAGAAGGACCTTGAAGAGGGGGAGAGCAATGCTCTCCTGGATGTAAAGGGGTACGAGTTCCAGGTGGGAAGAAGTGAGATCAGTGGAGGGGCACAAGAGAATGAGGTATGGTGAGTAAGATAGCTCGAGAAAGACCACAGGGTGTCCCACAGGGCTGCTGCAGTGGTTTCCTCCTCCCACCCCCTTTCTCCTTCCCCTCCCTGACTACAAACCATGGTCTGGGTTGAGCTCCACAGTGTGGGGCAGGAGATACAAGCCACCTTGTCACCAAAGGTGGCTTTGCAGGGCAGAGAGGGAGCTCCAAACTGCCACCACTGTGGGCCGATGGCCAGCCCCTCTGCTTCCTGCTCCCTCTTCACCTCAACACACTCCTAGGGCCTGAGCCATTGCCACTTCAGAGCACCTCCGTGATGGTCATCAGGTGCCTCCACGCCTACACACAGCATCTCCCTTCCCACCACCAGTTCTGGGGCCTGGCTCCATTGTCGGACTGGCTCCAGCATCGCAGGACTGCTGCCCCCTTCCCATACACCCCCCAACCCGGAGGTGTCATGGCCCTGGAGTGCAGCCTTCAGTGGCCTTCGGAACAGCAGACGCTGCAAGACATAACAGTAATAATAATGATGGTATTTGCTAAGTCCTTACTATGTGCTAAGCACTGTTCTAAGCATTGGGGTAGATACAAAGTAATCAGGCCCCACGTGGGGCTCACAGACTTAATCCCCATTATCCTGATGAAGTAACTGAGGCACAGAGAAGTTAAATGACTTGCCCAAAATCACACAGCTGATAAGTGGAGGAACCTGGATTAGAACCAAAGGCCTCTGACCCACAATTTTGCCACTAGGCCATGTTGCTTCTCCATTATCTCAGCCCCTGCCCTGTCACAACCTAGGATTGACCCTAGCACTCCATATTTCCCAAATGCCTTGGTATCTTGGGAGTAACCCCATTCCTCTCCCCTCTGTCCCCCCGCCAGCTTCTCAAGTCACATGGCTCCAAGACGGCAGATCAGGCCACGAGGTGGAGATCAATAAACTGTTGGAACAGGGACTAATAGCAATGAGCGGGTACCATTGGAGACCAAGAGATGCCAACTCCCTGCTCAACTGCCAATATGAAGCCACGAAACCTGCCTGACCGCATGGCGACTCATGAGGGTTTGCTCCCATGGCAGCATCTACAGGAGGGCCAAGGGGAACTGACTGTGTTAGCTTGGGGCAGGTTTACGAAAATGAACACCATTTTAAGCACCTCAGCTCAGTACCTGGACGTGCTGAGCATTCCTGGGAAGGAGTGGGATTAAAGATGCCTGACTGGGAGTGAGCTGTGGTCTCTGTGTTCTTTAAGCTTCACCTCTCTGGGAGTGGTAGCAGGGTATAGTGGAAGAAGGGATTGGATAGGAAAGATGGAGAGAGCTGATGGAGTGCCTTAAAGCTGATATAAGTTTCTGTGTGATGTGGTGAGAGATAGGAAACCAGAGAAGGATTTTGAGGAGAGGGGAGACATGCACAGAACAGTGTTTTAGAAAAATGGTCTAGGCAGCAGAGTGAAGTACTGACAAGCGAAGGGAGGGACGGAAGGCAGGAATGTCAGCAAGGTGCCTGATGAAATTGTCAAGGCAGGGTATAATTAGTACCTGGACCAGTGTGGTGGCATTTTTTTACGGTACTTGTTAAGCACTTACTATGTGCCAGTCAGTCAAGCCAGGGTATAATTAGTACCTGGACCAGCGTGGTGGCATTTTTTTATGGTACTTGTTAAGTGCTTACTGTATGCCAGTCACTGACTAAACACTGGAGTAGATACAAGAAAATTGGGTTGGACATAGTCTCTGTGCCACATAGGACTCACAGTTGAGGTAATAATAATAATGGCATTTATTAAGCGTGTACTATGTGCAAAGCACTGTTCTAAGCGCTGGGGAGGTTACAAGGTGATCAGGTTGTCCCAAGGGGGGTTCACAAGGAGGTAACTGAAGCACAGAGAGTGACGTGACTTGCCGAAGGTCACCCAGCAGACAATTGGCAGAGTGAGGTTTAGAACCCAGTTCCTCTGGCTCTCAGGCCCATTTGAAGAAGAAGGTTGAATTCTGGGAAGGTTAGGGAAGAAGAATTGACAGGATTTGGCAACAGTCTGATTATGGGAGATGAATGGGAAGGAAGAGTCAACAGAGATGGTGGTGGTGTCAACTGTGATGGGAAAAGGTTGGTGGAGGAGAGGATTTGGGAGATAAGTTGGGGAGTTCACTTTTGAACACATTGAGCTTGAGTACTTGGAGGGCTATCAATGTAGAAATGACAGGGAGTCAGGAAGTGATATGAGAATGCACAGAAGGAGAGAGGTGGGGGCCGGGGGCAGATATGAGGGTCATTTGTATAAAGTGGAAGTTGACGCCATGGAAGTGGAAGAGTTCCCCATGGGAGCTGGTGTAAACAACATCATACTGGAGATTTGGATTCAGTCAGCATGTATCAAGGCAATATCCAGCTTCAATAATCTCAAAAGGACAAAGATGAAAATCTAAACCTGATTTTCAGCTTGGGTGAAGAATAACCAACAAGGAATCCCTAACTACTATGTTACCTGTACATTTCGGGGCAAATTCAGGTTTTATTTAAATTCTTTAAGCTGTGTTCTCAACAGACCAACTGATTCCTTTGAGGAAGTCAGGGATACTAACTATCTTGAGTGTAGATCCAACTGGAGCTGCCACTAGACCTGTCTTGACTCAAATTCTCAGGTTGATTATATTGTCTCTACCCAAGCACTTGGCACTGTGCCTGGCACATTCTAAGCTCTTAACAAATACCACAAATATCATTACCAGTTACCTGGACAAATGTAGGTTTATTGGCCAAATTATTGACTTAATGTTTCCCCGATTAATATTAAAATTGTTATGTCTGTAGATATTTATCTCTCATCTAATTACATTATACCAATAGTGGTTGATGAAATGTTTTTCGTAGGAGAATATTAATTGTGGAATTTGTTTTTATGATTCCTTTGGGTGTAGCTTGTTGGACAAAACCTAGAAACATGGTCAAGATTGCTGATGTATTACATGTGTCATGCTTTCTCTTGTGATGTCTGAAATTATAGTTGAAACATTAATAAAATAATTATTTTCAGTAGAGTAGTGATTTCTATGAAACAAATTCATTATTAGTTCAATTCTGTTTTCTAGAAAGCAATAGATGTTATTAAACCAAATTGATTCAAGATATATTGTAAAACTTGCCCTAGCTTATCTGATAATGACAAGAATTCATGAAATAGGTGACTTTTTCTTTTGTCTAATAAAAATGAATTACCCATCATTTAAAACTTGATCCTGAGACTAATAACAGTATCACACCACAGAAATGACTTGTGACTCCTGATCATTATCACTGGCAGAGCATCTCGCAAATTGGTTGTTAACTTCATATCCAGTTGATATGGCTTTTATTATTGCACTATTCTGTTTCAACAAAAGATTGCCCATTTTCCAGCAATGAACCGTTCTAATGATTAGATGTAGAAATTCAACCATTGGAAAAAAAGAGATAGAAGACTATTGAATTTAGTTCTTTATTTTCTATTCTGGCAATATTCATAAAAGCACAGAATGAATATCTCTGAGTATATCAAACAGGTGCACTGCAGTCTTTTTCTACAGCTGCCTATCTTAGTTGGAGATTTAAAAAATTAAGAAGATGAATATTTTTGAATATGAAGTTCATCCAGAGAATGCAAGAATGAGAAAAATGGATTATTCTACTAGCAATTCTGAAGTTGCTTTGCCTGATTGAATTCTCTTCCAGTTCAGATGTTTTCTCTGCCTGGCCTTTTCCTAGCTTTATTCGAATGAGTGCACACAGGCAAAAGTGTATTTCCCATTGAACCCGTAAGCAGAGGAATGGCCAGAAAAAAAAAAAAAAGCTCAGTAAAGGTCACTCCCAGTCGCACGTAATGTGCTACACATGATTTCTCCCTGACCCAAAGAAATCAGTCCACAAAAATGTGTCTTACAGCTTGCACGGATATAATGTTTGTGAAATTAAGAAGGCTCCAACAGCAGAAAAATACCACCAAAGGGGAATCAGCCAAGAGGAAAGATAGATGTGAAAGCCCTGCAAAGAAATAAGGAAAAGTTTGATTTTTATAAATTGCCTTGCTATTTCTAGATGTGACCTAATTCTGAACTATTGTTTTAGCTCGCATGGGGTGGGAGTGGAGATTAAGTGGGTGGGTGGGGTGTAACTCTTGAGGACTGAGGGGAAATAGGGGAAAGCTTTTTTTGATTTCATCTAAGGGAAAAATCAGATAAATGTTTCTCTATAGCAAATATAACTATAAAATACAGGTCAGAATTTTTTTTTATAAAAACTAGTTTTCAGTGGGAGAAACCCCTTGTCGATATTTTATGGATCTTTCCAATTCCTTTTTTTTAATGGTATTTGAATTTATGATGTGCCAGGTATTGTACTAACAACTGGGGTAGATACAAGCTAATCAGAATGGCCACAGACCACATACCACGTGGGACTCACAATCTAAATCCCCGTTTTACAGATGAGGCAACTGAGGCAGAGAGAAATTCAGTGACTTGTTCAAGGTTACACAACAGACAAGTGGCAGAGCCAGGATTAGAACCCAGGTCCTCTGACTCTTAGTTCTATGTTCTTTCTACTGGGCCAACTTCTGCTTAAGAACCTCTGGGTTAAAGAATTGAAGGGCAGAAGACTGCTGTCTTCACGTTAAAATCACCACACTAACAACCGATCAATCAATCTATCAGTGGTATTTACTGAGCATCTACTGTGTGTAGAGAACTGTATTAAGTGCTCAGGGGAGTATAATGGAGTAAATAGGCATGATCCCTTCCCCTAAGGTGTTTATGATCTAGTGGGTAAGACAAATATTAAAATAAATAGCAGGTAGGAGAAAGAACTTAGTTTAGGGATAGGTACATAAATGTTGTGGAAATTTCAGTATAGTTAGCCAGGGTAAATTGGATTATCCTTTCCTGCCTTAACTCAGCCCTCTCTTCTGCCAGACAAAACTAATTCTCCTCCCTTATTGACACCCATGCCCATCACCCCCGCCAGCTCTTCCGTACATTCAACTCCCTTCTCAGGCCCCCGGTTCCTTCCCCACCTCCTTCCCTCACCCCCAACGATCTGGCCTCCTACTTCATTAACAAAATTTAATCCATCAGGTCCGACCTCCCCAAAATCTCTTCCCCCCTTTCTCCAACCCCCCGGCTCTCAACACTCTCTGCTACTCTCCCATCCTTCCCAGCAGTATCCTCAGAGGAGCTCTCCTCCCTCCTCTCAAGTGCTACTCCGGCCACCTGTGCTTCTGACCCCATTCCCTCTCATCTCATGAAATCTCTTGCTCCATCCCTTCTCCCCTCCTTAACTTCCATCTTCAACCACTCACTCTCCACTGGTTCCTTCCCCTCTACCTTCAAACATGCCCATGTCTCTGCCATCCTAAAAAAACCCTCTCTTGACCCCACCTCACCTTCTAGTTATCGTCCCATATCCCTCCTACCATCCCTTTCCAAAATCCTTGAATGAGTTGTCTACACACGCTGCCTCAAATTCCTCAACACCAACTCTCTCCTCGACCCCCTCCAGTCTGGCTTCCGTCCCCTTCATTCCACGGAAACTGCCCTCTCAAAGGTCACCAATGACCTCCTGCTTGCCAAATCCAACAGCTCATACTCTGTCCTAATCCTCCTCGACCTCTCAGCTGCCTTTGACACTGTGGACCACCCCCTTCTCCTCAACACTCTATCTGACCTTGGCTTCACAGACTCCGTCCTCTCCTGCTTCTCCTCTTATCTCTCCGGTCGTTCTTTCTCAGCCTCTTTTGCAGGCTCCTCCTCCCCCCCCATCCTCTTACCGTGGGGGTTCCCCAAGGTTCAGTGCTTGGTCCCCTTCTGTTCTCAATCTACACGCACTCCCTTGATGACCTCATTCGCTCCCACGGCTTCAACTATCATCTCTACGCTGATGACACCCAGATCTACATCTCTGCCCCTGATCTCTCCCCCTCTCTCCAGGCTCGCATCTCCTCCTGCCTTCAGGACATCTCCATCTGGATGTCTGCCCGTCACCTAAAGCTCAACATGTCGAAGACTGAACTCCTTGTCTTCCCTCCCAAACCTTGTCCTCTCCCTGACTTTCCCATCTCTGTTGACGGCACTACCATCCTTCCCGTCTCACAAGCCCGCAAACTTGGTGTCATCCTCGACTCCGCTCTCTCATTCACCCCTCACATCCAAGCCGTCACCAAAACCTGCCGGTCTCAGCTCCGCAACATTGCCAAGATCCGCCCTTTCCTCTCCATCCAAACTGCTACCCTGCTCATTCAAGCTCTCATCCTATCCTGTCTGGACTACTGCACCAGCCTTCTCTCTGATCTCCCATCCTCGTGTCTCTCTCCACTTCAATCCATACTTCATGCTGCTGCCCGGATTATCTTTGTCCAGAAACGCTCTGGGCATATTACTCCCCTCCTCAAAAACCTCCAATGGCTACCAATCAATCTGCGCATCAGGCAGAAACTCCTCACCCTGGGCTTCAAGGCTGCCCATCACCTCGCCCCCTCCTACCTCACCTCCCTTCTCTCCTTCTACTGCCCAGCCCACACCCTCCGCCGCTAATCTCCTCACCGTACCTCGTTCTCGCCTGTCCCGCCATCGACCCCCGGCCCACGTCATCCCCCGGGCCTGGAATGCCCTCCCTCTGCCCATCCGCCAAGCTAGCTCTCTTCCTCCCTTCAAGGCCCTGCTGAGAGCTCACCTCCTCCAGGAGGCCTTCCCAGACTGAGCCCCTTCCTTCCTCTCCCCCTCGTCCCCCTCTCCATCCTCCCACATCTTACCTCCTTCCCTTCCCCACAGCACCTGTATATATGTATATATGGTTGTACATATTTATTACTCCATTTATTTATTTATTTTACTTGTACATATCTATCCTATTTATTTTATTTTGTTAGTATGTTTGGTTTTGTTCTCTGTCTCCCCCTTTTAGACTGTGAGCCCATTGTTGGGTAGGGACTGTCTCTATATGGTGCCAACTTGTACTTCCCAAGCGCTTAGTACAGTGCTCTGCACATAGTAAGCGCTCAATAAATACGATTGATGATGATGATGATGATGATGATGATTAGAACTGTAGTGAGGGAATACGTTCCATTAATAGGGACTACAGAAAATTAATGTAAAGGAAAAATAACCCAATATTTTTCAAAAATATGTTTCAGTGGATGGATAAGCAAAAGTCACATGATTTGAAAAAGGAATTGATATTATTAGCAGTCAGTCAATCAATCGGCCATATTAATTTGAGTGCTTACTTGGTGCAGAGCACTGTACTAAATGCTTAGGAAAGTTCAAGACTCTAGACTGTCAGTTCGTCTCCAGACTGTAAACTCACTGTGGGCAAGGAATGTGTCCATCGCTATACTGTACTTCCCAAGTGCTTACTACAGTGCTCTGCACACAGTAAGTGCTCAATGAATACAATTGAATAAATATAGTATAACAGAGTTAGTAGACATGTTCCTTGCCCACAACGAGCTTAGAGTCTAGGGGAGGATTCAGACATTAATATAAATAAAAAAATAAATTATGGATAAGTACATAAGTGCGATAGGGCTGAGGTAATGAGGAATAAGCAGTGCAAATCCTAGTACAAGAGTAATCCAGAAGGGTGTGAAAGAGGTTATGGCCTCTTGCAGGAGATGTGTCTCCAATAAATGGAGCTTTGACACAGAGTCTGATTATGTCAATATGCTGACCCCTAAGAGAGATGAAATTGTGCACAGAGGGCACTAACTATAGAGTGGGCAGTCCCTTCATTTTACCATCTCCTTCGTCTATCTACATTTCCCAGTTTTGTTCCTTCTGAGTGAAGTGGGTCTCATTTTTCTATCCTGTCCCCCCACGTTGGTGTGTGATCTGCAGACGTGCAGGATGATGGGGAGCCTCCAGGAGTCAAGTGGGATTAGAAAGAAACATGGAGGCAGAATGGAAAAAGCAGAGAATGAAATATGTGACAGCAAGAGGAGGGATAGAGGAGAAAAAGGGAAGGGAAAGGAGAGCGAATGGGAGGAAGTGAATCACAGGGCCTCCATCTACCACTATCTTTCTGTTCTTGCCCAGCTACTTCCTTCAACAACAGCACTACTGCCTGAACCCAGGTGTTGGAGTTGTCTTCTCTGACTAATCGGAATGGAAAAATGAAAAACAGAGGTGGATTTTCCCATCTGGGAAACAGGAGGATCCATCAGGGTCATCTAACTCTACTTTCTAACTGAAGACATTTTTCAGATTCAGTCATTCATTTATTCATTCATTCAATCATATTTGTTGAGCACTTACTGTGTGCAGAGCACTGTACTAAGCACTTGGCATTAGATTCAGGTCATTGGCTTTAACATTGTCTTGATTCACTGTCAAGAAAAAAAATGAAGAGTACTTTCCTTCTAGGAAGCTGCAATATAAGAATTCTTACTTGCTCTAGATATGGAAAAGAGGGACATAGTACAAAATTTGGATCTGACCCTGAGCTTTGAAAAGGACTGGATTTCAGAAGCGGAAGAAGCAAAATCTGATGCCCCATTAAATTGATACTTGCGGAAAGGATGCATTAAAGGTGCTTTGTCATATTTCCTTTAGGACTGGGGATAAAATTGATGTTGACTGTCCTTGAAGAGAGACAAATTGGGTGTCACCTCAATATTTGGAAGAAAAATGACAAGTCAGTGATCCAACACCTATAAAATAAACAGTTTCATGATCATCAGATAGCTTATAAGGGAGCACTGGTGTTCAGTGATATATTGTGTGTCTGTGTAAACTTATTTAGGACTGCACTGCTCCTCCTGAGTGAGGAGAGCCTAGAAAAGGGGCCCTAAAAATGGTCTGCCCCAATATCTCAGTAAAATGAATAATTATGGTATTCGTTAAGTGTTACTACATGCTAAGCCCTGTTCTAAGCACTGGGGTAGATAAAAGGCAATCAGGTTGGACACAGTCCCTGTCCTAAATGGGGCTTACAGTCTCAATCTCCATTTTACAGATGAGCCAACTGAGGCACAGAGAAGTTAAATGACTTGCCCAAGGTCACACAGCAGACAAATGGCGCAGCCGGGATTAGAACTCACGACTTTAGTCTCTTAAGGTCGTGCACTTGCCACTAGGCCATGCTGCTTCTCTTAGTAGTGAATCACAAGTGGTGAATATAAATTGGGTGGCATGTAATGCACATGAAAGTAGATACAAGGTAATCAGGTTGGACACAATCCATGTCTCACATGGGGCTTACAGTCTTAATCCCTATTTTACAGATGACACAGAGAAGTTAAGTGACTTGCCAGTGATCACACAGCAGACAAGTGGCAGAGATGGGATTAGAACGCAGGTTCTTCTGTCTTCCAGGCCCATGCACTATCCAGTAGGCTTTGCTGCTTCTCTTGCACGTCATAAAGTGGGCAAGAGGCAGAATCAGAATTTGGGCCTGGCTCTCTTCTTTCTGCTAGGCTACGCTGTCTTCCAAGGACTAGTGGATTGAGTCTTTGCAGAAGGCTTCAAAAGTAAAAGTTCTTTCTGCTGAACGCAGTAGTGGATTTTCAGCTTTAGTCAAGAATGTATTAACAATAAAAATAATAATGATAATAGTATTTATTAAGTGCTCACTATGTGCAAAGCACTGTTCCAAGCACTGGGGAGTTACAAGGTGATCAGGTTGTCCCTCAGGGGTCTCACAGTCTTCATCCCCATTTTACAGATGAGGCGACTGAGGCACAGAGAATTCAAGCAACTTGCCCAAAGTCACACAGCTGAAAATTGGCGGAGCCTGGATTTGAACCTGTGACCTCTGACTCCAAAGCCCGGGCTCTTTCCACTGAGTCACGCTGCTTCTCTATAATAATGACATTTATTAAGCACTTACTATGTGCCAAGCACTGTTCTAAGTGCTGGGGAGGTTACAAGGTGATAAGGTTGTCCCACGGGGGGCTCACAGTCTTAATCCCCATTTTACAGATGAGGTCACTGAGGCCCAGAGAAGTGAAGTGACTTGCCCCAAGTCACACAGCCGGCAAGTGGCGGAGCTGGGACTCAAACCCATGACCTGCGACTCCAAAGCCCGGGCTCTTTCCACTGAGCAATTTCACACTTTAGGCTGAATGGCAGGTTTCTCTTCTTCATAAGTGGGCACTTTGGAACTCCTCTCTCCCTTAGCATCTTCTTCAATAGTTTTAAATAATAATAATAGTATTAGTCAAGCTCTTACTATATGCCAAGTACTGCACTAAGTGCTGGGGTAGATAAAAGACAATCAGGTGAGACACAGTCCCTATCCCACATAAGGTTCACAATCCAAAGGAGAAGGAGAACAGGTATTGAGTCCCCATTTTACAGATGAGGAAACTGAGGTACAGGGAAGTGAACTGTCCAAGGTCACATAACAGTCAATCAGGTGAGACACAGTCCTTATCCCACGTAAGGTTCACAGTCCAAAGGAGAAGGAGAACAGGTATTGAGTCCCCATTTTACAGATGAGGAAACTGAGGTACAGGGAAGTGAACTGTCCAAGGTCACATAACAGTCAAGTCACAAAGCCAGGATAAGAACCTAGGTCTTCTGATTCCCAGGCCTGTGCACTTTACATTAGGCAACTCAAGTTCAACTTTGTGCTTATAAATCAAGGACGACTTTTTAATGCAAGTGGTTGAAAAGCTACAGCTCCATCTATGTCAGTTTCTTATAATGATGCAATGAATTGTTAAGTTCAAAGAGGTCCTCATTGTCCATTTCCTCCAAACAGAGTTTAATAAACTCAGCATCTGCATCACCTATTACTAGACTAAGTTACCTCTCCAGCTTAACAACTTTTATCTCCTCAGGAGTACCATAAATGTAGAGAAAAATTGTGGACAGAACTTCCTCCTAAGATTCATTCCTCTCAGCCCAGGTGGGAGAAGGCAGGGATTTACTAAGATGTAGCCTTCAAAGCCTTATAATATAATAATTATTATATATAATATATACTTACTGTTCTCATTTATAAATATTATTCATAATAATTATTTATTATTATTTATTTAAGCTCTTACTATGTTCCAGGAACTGTACTAAGCTCTAGGGTGGATAAGAGAAGCAGCGTGGCTCAGTGGAAAGAGCACGGGCTTGGGAGCTAGGCGTCATGGGTTCTAATCCTGGCTCTGACACGTCAGCTGTGTGATTTTGGGCAAGTCACTTAACAAGTCAAAGGTAACGGATTCTAATCCCAACTCTGTGTGACTTTGGGCAAGTCACTTAAGTCAAAGGTCATGGATTCTAATCCCAACTCTGCTCCTTTTCTGTTGTGTGACCTTGGGCAAGTTCCTTCACTTCTCTGGGCCTCAGTTACCTCATCTGTAAAATGGGGATTAAGACTGTGAATCCCATGTGGGACAACCTGATCACCTTGTATCACCCCGCCACCCAGAACAGTGCTTCATACATGTAAGCACTTAACAAATGCTATTATTATTATTATTATTATTATAATACAAGCAATCGGGTTGGACACAGTCCCTGTCCCACGTGGGGCTCACAGTCTCAATCCCCATTTCACAAATGAGGTAACTAAGGCCACAGAGACGTGAAGGAACTTGCCTAAGGTCACACAGCAGAAAAGTGGCAGAGTTGGGATTAGAATCATGACCTTTGATTCCCAAACCTTCTGCCTTGCCACTAGGCAATGCTGCTTCTCTAAGGAGCCTGAAGACACATCTGTCCAGGAGGCCTTCCCGGACTAAGCCCTCATTTCCTCTTCTCCCACTTTCCTCCGCATCACCCTCGCCCTTGGATATACTCCTCTTCTTCTCTCCTTCCTCAGCCCCACAACGCCTATGTACATATCCATAATTTATTTATTCATTTTAATGAAGAGAGAAGCAGCACGGCTTAGTGCAAAGCGCTCAAGTTCGATAGTTTGATAGTTAGAGGTCCTAATCCTGGCTTTGCCACTTTTCAGCTGTGTGACTTTGGGCAAGTCACTTCAGCGTGGCTCAGTGGAAAGAGCCCAGGCTTTGGAGTCAGTGGTCATGGGTTCAAATCCCAGCTCCGCCAATTGTAAGCTGTGTGACTTTGG
This sequence comes from Tachyglossus aculeatus, assembly GCF_015852505.1. Lineage (NCBI taxonomy): Eukaryota > Metazoa > Chordata > Mammalia > Monotremata > Tachyglossidae > Tachyglossus > Tachyglossus aculeatus. Next base: position 21,913,221 of record NC_052079.1, on the reverse strand, counting down.
GCAAGTCACTTCACTTCTCTGGGCCTCATTTACCTCATCTGTAAAATGGGGATTAAGACTGTGAGCCCCCCGTGCGACAAACTGATCACCTTGTAACCTCCCCAGGGCTTAGAACAGTGCTTTGCACTTAGTAAGCACTTAATAAATGCCATCATTATTATTATTATTATTCTCTGGTCCTCAGTTACCTCACCTGTAAAATGGGGATTAAGATGGTGAGCCCCATGTGGGATATTACCTTGTATCTACCCCAGCTATTAGAACAGTGCTTGGCACATAGTAAGCACTCAACAAATATTATTATTATTACTATTATTTTAATATCTATTTCCCCCACTAGACCTGAAGCTCACTATGGCCAGGGAACATATCTACCAAATATGTTATACTGTACTCTCCCAAGAGCTTTGAACAGTACTCTGCCCACAATAAGTACTCAATAAGTATAATTGATTGATTAATTGATTAATTAGTAAGTTGGTGCTAGAGGAGAGGAGTGTGCAGACTGAGCTGTAATAGGGGATTACTGAGGTGAGATAGGATGGGCCAAGGCGATTGAGTGCTTTGGTGTCAACCTTGACTCCACTCTCTCATTCAACTCACATACGTTGCCGACTTGTACTTCCCAAGCACTTAGTATAGTGCTCTGCACATGGGAGGCACTCAATAAATACGACTGAGTGAATTGAATGAATGAATATCCAATCCATCACCAAAGCCTGCCAGTCTCACCTTCACAACATCGCCAAGTTCTGCCCTTTCCTCTCCATCCAAACCACTACCACGTTAGCACAATCCTATCGACTGGATTACTGCATCAGCCTCCTTACTGACCTCCCAAACTCCAGCCTCTGCCCACTTCAGTACATACTTCACGCCGCTGCCCAGATCATCTTTCTATAGAAACGTTCAGGGCATGCCACTCCACTCCTCAAAAATCTCTAGTGGTTGCCTATCCATCTCCATGACAAACCAAAATTCCTCAATATTGGCTTTAAAGCTCACCATCACCTAGCCCCATCCTACCTCACCTCCCTTCTCTCCATCCCAGCCCCATGCTCACTGTGCCTATATCTTGCCCATTTCGCCACCAACCCCTGGCCCATGTCCTACCTCTGGCCTGAAACACCCTCCCTCCTTAAATCAATCAATCAATCAATCAATCAATCACTCGTATTTATTGAGCGCTTACTATGTGCAGAGCACTGTACTAAGTGCTTGGGAAGTACAAATTGGCAACAAATCTGCCAGACAATCACTCTTCCCCCCTTCAAAACTCTACTAATGGCACACCTCCTCCAAAAGGCCTTCCCAGACTAAGCCCTGCTTTTCCTCAGCTCCCCTTCTCTTTCATTCTGGACTGTGAGCCCACTGTTGGGTAGGGACCATCTCTATATGTTGCCAACTTGTACTTCCCAAGCGCTTAGTACACTGCTCTGCACACAGTAAGCGCTCAATAAATACGATTGAATGAATTGAATGAATGTCAGCACGACTCACTCTCTTTGCTCTTCCCAGCTTTCCCCACCTCAAAGCACTTATGTATATATGTATACATATATGATTCTATTTATTTATATTGATGCCTGTTTACTTGTATTGATGTCTGTCTCCCGACCTCTAGATTGTGAGAGGTGGGAAGGGATTGCCTCTCTTTATTTCTGTATTATACTTTTTGGGAGCTTAGAACAGTGCTCTGCACACAGTAAGAACTCAATAAATATGATCAAATGAATGAATGAATGAATAAAGCCAATGTTAAGGAGTTACTGTTTGATGTGGAGGTGGATGGGCAGCCATTGGAGGTTCTTGAGGAGTGGGGAGACATGGACTGAACTTTTTTGTTGTTAGGTGGCCCATGCAGCAAAGTTTATTTTGGAATATGGAAAGACAGGAGGCCAGGAGGTCAACAAGAATGCAAATAATAATAATAATAATAATAATAACAATAATGGCATTTGTTAAGCACTTACTATGTGCAAAGCACTGTTCTAAGCGCTGGGGAGGTTACAAGGTGATCAGGTTGTCCCACGGAGGGCTCACAGTCTTATGCAGTAGTCAAGGGAGGATAGGATACATGCTTGCATCAGCATGGTCGCAGTTAGGATGGAGAGGAAAGAGAAGGTTTTAGCGGTGCTGTGAAGGATTTGGTGACAGATTGAACATGTGGGTGGAATGAGAGAGGTGATTCAAGGATGATGCCAAGGTTACAGGCTGGTGAGATAGGGAGGATAGTGGTGTTTTGGGAAAGATATGGGGAGAATAGGGTTTGGGTGGAAAGATAAGAAGTTCAGTTTTGGAAATATTTGTTTTTAGGTGTTGGTAGGACATCTAAATCGATATGTCTTGAAGGCCAGAGGAAATGTTAGATTGCAGAAAAGGAGAGAGGTCAGGGCTGGAGATGTAGGTTACGGAATCATCTGCAAACTGATGGACAGCCACTTCAACATGAATCTTCTTTCATTGGAAGTGCTCACCAGTATGAACCCCATTTCAGAGGACACACTCACCAATGTGAACCTTCTTTTTGGCAGGCATACTCACACATTGACCCCCCTTTTGGAAGACATAGTCACAGTCTTGACCCCCTTTTTGGCAGACAGCTAGAGAGACAGATTTATTCACTACCAGCCCTTCACTCCAAGCTAAGTTCTCACATCTGGCAATGGCCCCATACCAAAGCAGAGACCCCACATAGCACTGTTCCTTATATTAATTATTTTCTTCCCACTCTCTCTCGAGAGCCTCCTCCTCCCCGCATCTACCCTCCCGCTCCACCCTCACTTAACTCAGACTTTCCCCTCTCCCCCAGGACCCTTCTCCCATCTGGTCCTTGTCAGCCAAGGGCACATCCATCCTTGGGCTAAGTGGCACAGGGGGGTCCATGGTTGAAGGGTCCCCCAGCCCCAGACATGCCTGCTGCTCCCCTCGTCCCACTTCCCCAGGCTCTGTGCTATCATGAGATGCTCTATGATGACCTGGACCAATAGTGAAATAATTAGAATTGTAGCTTTTTTTAATGCTAAACTTTCAAGGGGGTCATCTTTCTCAGTGTAGTCAGTAGAACGATATCTTGCAAAGGACTCCTTGTCCAACAGCAAACTCCCATTCTTGGGCTCAGCAAGCAGTCTGTGGGAAATGGAGCAAGAATAGTGCACTGCAGGGCTGAGTCCCTCTGAGCAAGAGGCAGTAAGCCCCTCCGAACAGGACTTTATCCTGTCTGCCTTTCGTCATTTTTCTGGCCTCAACCAAGGCCCCTGCTGCACATTGATACTAGTTTTTTATGAAGTGCATGCTATCAATCAATCAATCAGTTAATGGAATTCATTGAATGCTTTCTGTGTGCAGAGTACTGTACATAAAAAGATGGGGGTATTCAAAGTATTTATATTGGGGCATTTAAGAGGGAGGAAAAGGATGGGGTGGAGTGGAGCAGCACAGCAAGGAATAAAATTCAAGCATCATCATTTTCCCCTGCATCAGTGGTATTTTTTGATATTTATTGTTTGCAGAATGCTGTACTAAGTGCTTGGGAGAGCACACTATAATAATAATAACTACAATAATGGTATTTGTTAAACACTTACTATGTACCAAGCAATGTTCTAAGCACTGGGGTAGATACAATAATAATAATAATGATGGCATTTGTTAAGCACCTACTATGTGCCAGGCATGTAGTAAGCACTAGGGTGGATACAAGTAAATCTGGTTGGACACAATCCCTGTCTAGACGGGGCTCACTGTCTCAATCCCCATTTTACAGATGAGGTAACTGAGGCCCCAGAGAAGTGAAATGATTTGCCCGAGGTCACACAGCTGACAAGTGGCAGAACCGGGATTAGAACCTATGACCCTTCGACACTGTGGACCACCCCCTTCTCCTCAACACGCTATCTGACCTTGGCTTCACAGACTCTGTCCTCTCCTGGTTCTCCTCATCTCTCCGGTCATTCATTCTCAGTCTCTTTGGCAGGCTCCTCCTCCCCCTCCCATCCTCTTACAGTGGGGGTTCCCCAAGGTTCAGTGCTTGGTCCCCTTCTGTTTTCGATCTACACTCACTCCCTTGGTGACCTCATTCGCTCCCACGGCTTCAACTATCATCTCTACGCTGATGACACCCAGATCTACATCTCTGCCCCTGCTCTCTCCCCCTCTCTCCAGGCTCACATCTCCTCCTGCCTTCAGGACATCTCCATCTGGATGTCTGCCCACCACCTAAAACTCAACATGTCCAAGACTGAACTCCTTGTCTTCCCTCCCAAACCCTGCCCTCTCCCTGACTTTCCCATCACTGTTGACGGCACTACCATCCTTCCCGTCTCACAAGCCCGCAACCTTGGTGTCATCCTCGACTCCGCTCTCTCATTCACCCCTCACATCCAAGCCGTCACCAAAACCTGCCGGTCTCAGCTCTGCAACATTGCCAAGATCCGCCCTTTCCTCTCCATCCAAACGGCTACTCTGCTCGTTCAAGCTCTCATCCTATCCCATCTGGACTACTGTATCAGCCTTCTCTCTGATTTCCCATCCTCATGTCTCTCCCCACTGCAATCCATATTTCATGCTGCTGCCCGGATTGTCTTTGTCCAGAAACGCTCTGGGCATGTTACTCCCCTCCTCAAAAATCTCCAGTAGCTACCAATCAAACTGCTCATCAGGCAGAAATTCCTCACCCTGGGCTTCAAGGCTGTCCATCACCTCGCCCCCTCCTACCTCACCTCCCTTCTCTCCTTCCAAAGCCCACGCCGCACCCTCCGCTCCTCTGCCGCTAATCTCCTCACCGTGCCTCGTTCTTGCCTGTCCCACCATCGACCCCCGGCCCACGTAATCCCCCGGGCCTGGAATGCCCTCCCTCTGCCCAACCGCCAAACTATTTCTCTTCCTCCCTTCAAGGCCCTACTGAGAGCTCACCTCCTCCAGGAGACCTTCCCAGACTGAGCCCCTTCCTTCCTCTCCCCCTCGTCCCCCTCTCCATCCCCCCCATCTTACCTCCTTCCCTTCCCCACAGCACCTGTATATATGCATATATGTTTGCACATATTTATTACTGTATTTATTGATTGATTTTACTTGTACATATCTATTCTATTTATTTTGTTAGTATGTTTGGTTTTGTTCTCTATCTCCCCCTTTTAGACTGTGAGCCCACTGTTGGGTAGGGACTGTCTCTATATGTTGCCAACTTGTACTTCCCAAGCGCTTAGTACAGTGCTCTGCACACAGTAAGCGCTCAATACGATTGATTGATTGATTGTCTTCCAGGCCTGTTTACTATTCACTACACCACGCTGCTTCTCTCTATAACAGAGTTAGTCGACAATTTCCCTTCCCACAAGGAGTCTAGAGTCTAGAGGGGGAGAGAGACATTAATGAAAACAAGGATGATGTGATTAGGCCATTTAGGGCTGTTGGGGGCACAAAGGAGAGAGGACAATAGGGCTGCAACAACACTACAGAATCCCATCATCACTAGGAAGACTATTGATGATTGCAATAGTGAAGGGGCACTATTATCCAGACAATCAGATACAAAGTATCTTTTGAGGGGAATCCAGGCACTAGGATCACCTCAACCATCTCAGAGCCGCCCAGCCCGCACACTCCGCTCCTCTAGCACTAACCTTCTCACCGTGCCTTGATCTCGCCTGTCCCACCATCGACCCCGGCCCACGTCCTACCTCTCTCCCGGAATGCTCTCCCTCTACAAATCGTCCAAAAGATCACTCTTCCCCCCCTTCAAAGCCCTACTGAAGGCTCAACTCCTCCAAGAGGCCTTCCCAGACTAAGCCCCCCTTTTCCTCAGCTCCCTTTCCTGTCCGCATCACCTCAACTCACTCCCTTTGTTCTTCCCCCCCTCCCTACCACACAACACTTATGCATTTATGTATATATGTGTAATTCTATTTATTTATATTGATGCCTGTGTGCTTTCATTCATTCATTCAATCGTATTTATTGAGCGCTTACTGTGCGCAGAGCACTGTACTAAGCGCTTGGGAAGTACAAGTTTGCAACATATATCGACGGTCCCTACCCAACAGTGGGCTCACAGTCTAGAAGGGGGAGACAGACAACAAAACAAAACATATAAACCAAATAAAATAAACTAAAATACATGTACTTGTTTTGATGTTTTTTGAGAAGAATGAGAGGTAGACAATAATAATGGGATGTGTTAAGCGCTTCCTGTGTACTGAGCACTGTTCTAAAGACAAGATTCGAGGAAGGAAAGAAGGTAGGTTTTAGGAGACCTGGAAAAAAAAAAATGTGGAGGCCAATTTCTGGGAAGAGCGCTCTTCCTGGAGACTGTTGATTTTCAAATGGAAACCACTTGTCTTCTCCCTTGGTCAGATCTAGAAAGCAACAGACTTACTCTTTGTACCTTTAAAACAGTCTCTTCAAATGTTAGCCCCATTCTTGGGGGGCTTCATCAGGCCTTATATTCTTTGAATATAAAATCTGGTGGTCAGATTTTAGAAAGCTTAAGCCAACTTCATTCTTATAGCTACTATTGTAATAGCCGAGTGTGGTAGACTTTAGATGTAGGGGAGAGGGTTTAAACTCCTGGACTTTTTTCCTTAAGAATATGGTATTACAGATTATGTGAGCTTGGTGCTCCCAAGGGTACTTAAACTCTGGTCTGTTTCTATTCTGACTGATCTTCTACACTGTGAATCTGTTGTTGGGTAGGGACCGTCTCTACATGTTGCCAACTTGTACTTCCCAAGCACTTAGTACAGTGCTCTAAACACAGTAAGTGCTCAATAAATACGATTGAATGAATGAATGCATACATATCTATAATTTTATTTATTTATATTGATGCCTGTTTACTTGTTTTATGTCTGTCTTCCCCCTTCTAGATGGTAAGCCCTGTGTGGGCAGGGATTGTCTCTCTTAACTGCTGAATTGTAGTTTCCAAGCGCTTAGTACAGTGCTCTGCACACAGTAAGTGTTCAATAAATACAATTGAAAAAGTACCCCCAAACACAAGTCAAATTATGCGACCTGACCATGACCTTTTTGGAAGGACTGAGCAAGAATACCCACCAGAGGACACCAAAATATGTAGACTCACCTCAGAAACAACCCAGACTCTCCAGAGGAAGATCACCTTTGGGATGAACTCAGGAAAGGGAAAAGGATGTTGGAGAGGATAGAAGAGGCATCAGAAGATCCTATTTTCTGCACTGCAGACTGGAGTCCACCAGTCCCTCGAAAAGTGTAAAGGTGAGCCAGTACACTCATTGTTGTGGATCTGTTCATGCATCCTCTCATCCTTAGATTGGTAATTATACTGGGATCTTTTGCTTTTTGGGGGGTTCTCAAGTAGGATCATTGTTGACAGGAGTTGGATGTCAGCAGTACAAATACCAGATGCCCCCTTTTCAACCCAGAAATAACAGATGCGCATTATACGTGTCATTTGTTGTAATGTAATCACACCGTAAAGACGCTTTTATGGAAATCTGTTGACAGATTTCCCTGAGGGACCAAGTACTCCTATCTCTGTTCCAGAAGTCTCATCCCTTCCAAGTCCCTGCTTCCGAACCACAGGGTTTGGTGGCAGGAGCCAAGACAGATGGGAGCTGGACATTAGAAACAATACCAGACATTAAGGGGTCCAGTACCGTCGTACTTGTAGACAGGGGACAGATCTGCAGAAGACGAGACTGTCAGGTTACAGTACCAGATGAATGCCCATTCTCCTAGGAAATGACTGGATCATCATATTCCTGGCTGGAACCTGCTTTTCATAAGCCCAAGCACTGTCCCAGGACACTTGGATGACCCTCTTAGTGTCCCTGGGTATTAGCCGGGATTGTACTGGCTAGAGAAGCAGTGTGGCTTAGTGGCAAATGCATGGGCTTCAGAGTCAGAGGAGAATAATAATAATAATAATGGCATTTATTAAGCGCTTACTGAGCACTGTTCTAAGCACTGGGGAGGTTACAAGGTGATCAGGTCATCCCACAGGGGGCTCACAGTCTTAATCCCCATTTTCCAGATGAGGTAACTGAGGCCCAGAGAAGTTAAGTGACTTGTCCAAAGTCACACGGCTGACAAGTGGTGGAGCCGGGATTTGAACCCATGACCTCTGACTCCAAAGCCCGGGCTCTTTCCACTGAGCCACCCAGGACGTGGGTTCTAATCCCAACTCTGCCACTTGTCTGCCATGTGACCTTGGGCAAGTCACTTCACTTCTCTGTGCCTCAGTTACCTCATCTGTAAAATAGGGATTAAAAGTGGGAGTCCCACGCTGGACAACCTGACTACCCTGTATCTACCCCAGCACTTGGAATAGTGCTTGGCACATAGTAAGCATTTAACAAATACCATTATTATTATTATTATTATTATTATTATTATTATTACTATTATTATTATTATTACCCTGAACTGAGCTTCAGGGCACTTAGCTTACAGATGAGAAAACGATTGACGTTTATATCCCGTGAGCAAATGGGCAGTGTGCTTCCTCCAAACATTCAGGCCACTGTTGGGTAGGGACCATCTCTATATGTTGCCAACTTGTACTTCCCAAGCGCTTAGTACAGTGCTCTGTACACAGTAAGCGCTCAATAAATACGATTGAATGAATGAATAAATGAATGAATCTGAGCAGCTATACCTGGTGCTAATCCATTTAATGTCAGAGAGCAAACTACTTTTGAATTGGGCTTTTTGTCTCAATATTCAACTCATTTGTGGTTGAATGATTTCCATACTGTAGTGGTTAACATCTTTAACTCACACCTGAAAGTTTCCCAGTTCAAAACAGAGCAGAAACACTTTTCCTTTAGACTATAAGCTACTTATGGGTAGGGAAAGCATCTGCTAAAATTCTTTTGTTTTTTACTCTCCCAGCAACTTTTTCACACATAATAAGTGCTTAACAAATACCATCATTATTATTATATTACCACTTAGTACAGTGCTCTGCATGCAGTAAGTGCTCAAAAAATACCACTGGCACTGATTGATTGTTACTTAGAATGCTTCAAGTTGAAGAGATTGAGTGTGAAAAGAAAACAGAGGTGAGCCGAAATACCTCTGCCCCTGCAAAACTTTATAGTGAGGTGAGAGAACAAGCTAAGGAGCATAGTACGGGCCCTAAATTAAAAGGTGCTCTGAGCAAATGGTCCTTGGACCGAACATCTAGGGACGGAAGGGCATTTTACTGTTGTGAATAATCCAAGCCTTTTTTAGGTTATAGCCATGATATTTTTGCTTCACACAATGGATTACACACAAATGCTTGAAAATAACAGATGGTCTCTTAAACAAACATATTTCCCACTGTATTGTTGGCATAAAGTTAGGTACAGATTGCTTATTTTCGCTCTGACGCAGTTTCAGTGAACTCATCATTAGCACATCTTAGTTAAACTCAGTTTTAATAATAACTCTAGTGCATCTTCCTATTGTAATAGCAGAAATTGGATGACTGTGGCTAGTAAAACCATTAATAAGCCAATTATTTCCTTTCAGTTTGTCAAAATTGACTCATAAATTCTATTTTGAAAAACACCGCAATTAAATTCGGGTTGAGATTGTAATCCAAGATTACATTACCATAAATGTAGCTCCTTAGGCTTTTCCCTGACAGAATAAAGTACCAGTCAGATGAAAATATTTGCTAAATGTCACTGGCATTCTCAGAGGATCACTGCCCTGTTCAGCTGACCAACAAGTGTACTATCTGTGGCTCTTGAATCAAATGCAAATGAATAATATACCCTCTAGCATAACCGTAGCACGAGCACCCAGGAAATTTCATTAACCTATATCATGTTTCCTAGATGATATCACTAAATCATTAAACTTTGACTAAATAGATATTTTAGACTTGAAACAGAGATTCAGCATTCCGATTCAGTTGATACCTCATTAGGGACCTCAAATACAGTTATTTACTCACGGGTGTTACATAGTACTAAGGATTCCTAAAGGTTTAACTTGACACAGAGTCATCAGAAATAGGTGAAAAATGATAAGAAAATGAACTTGAGGTATATATGCATGTACATGTATATCTGCAGATTTTATAAACAGGAAGAAAAAAGGTGCAACAGTGATAAGTTTAGGTAAATGTAATAAAAAGCAGAACAGAATTAACCTTTTTGGCTTTTTCACATAAATGGGAGTAATGAACAGTCATATAAACACATGCATACATACATACATACACATACAAACACACTCACACAGGATCTTGTGCATGCATCTGTATGACCTCGCAAAATAGCCCAAGATTGGGAGTTAGGATAATTGTGTTCTAATTCCAGCTCCTCCATTTACCTGTTGTATGACTTTGGCAAAACACTTAACTTCTTAAGTTAACTTGTTGCCAACTTGTACTTCCCAAGCGCTTAGTACAGTGCTCTGCACACAGTAAGCGCTCAATAAATACGATTGATTGATTGATTCTCTTTGCTTTAGTTTCCTCATCTGTAAAATAGGGAATAAATACGTGTTCTCCTCTACCTTAGATGGAGAATCCATGTGGGAAATAGACTACGGCAGATCAGATGATCTATCTACCCCAGTGCCGGACCTTGCAGAGAGATGTGATGTAGAGAAGGCAGGTATAACAGCTCTCTCCATGTCAGTCACCTTGAATCCTACTCTTCTCCAGGAGGAAACCTCTGGTTCAGATGTTGAGGGTGGGTTCATTTACCGTGTAGAGTTTTAACACACTCATCCATTGGCATAAACCTGCAACTAGCTGATTCATTCAGGTCCCCTGGGCCCTACCAAAAGATGATTCCACCTGCAGGAAACTTCATTTGTCCCCATGCAGACAGTCAGATTCTGTGGCTGCTTGTTGGTAGTTGAGCAGGAAGTTGGCATCCCTTGATCTCCAATGATACCCATCCATCACTCTTCGTCAATCAATTAGTCAATCAAATGTATTGCATGCTTACTATATGCAGGGCACTGTACTAAGTGCTAGGGAGAGTACAAACAAAATAACAGATATATTCCCTGTTCACACCAAGCTTACAGTCTAGAGGAGGAGACAGACATTTACAAAAACAAATACAGCACAGACATGTACATATGTGCTGTGGAACTAGGAGTGGGGATGGATAAAGGGACAAAGCCAAAGATGATTCAGAATGGAGTGGGAAAAGAGGAAATGAGAGTTTAGGGAAGTTCTCTTGTAGGAGGTGTGCCTTCAATAGGGCTTTGAAGGTGGAGAGAGTAGTTGTCAGATATTCGATCGTATTTATTGAGCACTTACTGTGTGCAGAGCACAGTACTAAGAGAGAGGGCCTTCGAGGCCTGAGGCAGGATGTGGGAGAGAAGTCAGCAGTGAAATAGATGAGGTTGAGGTAAAGTGAGAGGAGTGAAGTGTGCAGGCTAGGAGAGTAGCAAGGTGAGGTAGTTGGGACCAAAGCGATTGAGTGTTTCAAAGCCAGTGGCGAGGAGTTTCTGCTTGATGCAGAGGTGAATGGGCAACCATTGGAAGTTCTTGAGGAGAGGAGAAACATGTCCTGAACGTTTTTGTAGAAAAATGATCCAGGCAGCAGACTGAAGTATGAAACGGAGTTGGGGAGAAGGATAGGAGGCTGGGAGTTCAGCAAGGAGGCTCATACCGCAATCAAGGTAGCAGCTTGGATAGAGAGAAAAGGACAGACTTTAGTGATGCTGTGAAGGTTGAACCAACAGGATTTAGTGATAGATTGAATAGGTGGGTTGAATGAGTGAGAGGAGTCAAGGATAACACCAAGGTTACAGGCTTGTGAGACAATCAATCAATCAATCAATCATATTTATTGAGCACTTACTGTGTGCAGAGCACTGTACTAAGCGCTTGAGAAGTACAAGCTGGCAACATATAGAGACAGTCCCTACCCAACAACAAGAAGGGTGGTGATGCTGTATAGAAAGATTCATTCATTCATTCATTCAATCGTATTTATTGAGTGTTTACTTTGTGCAGAGCACTGTACTAAGCGCTTGGGAAGTACAAATCGGCAACGTATAGAGATGGTCCCTACCCAACAACAGGCTCACAGTCTAGAAGGATGTGAAAGTGATGGATGGGGAGAGCAGGGTTTGGGTGGGAAGATAAGGAGTTGTGTTTTGTACATTTTAAGTTGGATGTGACAGCAGGACACCCGAGTAGAGATGTCTTGAAGGCTGGAGGAAATGGGAGACTGCAGAGAGGAAGGTCAGGGCTATAGAGGAGATGAAAATTTGGGAATCATCTGCACAGAGGTGGTAGCTGAAGCCATGGTCCCTCCTCCAAAGGTCCCAATGATCTCCTGTTGGCCTGATCCACCATTTTGGAGTCACGTGGCCCAGAGGTGGCTCACCTGGGTTGCGATGGGGGTTGGAGTTGTCCTATAGAGGCAATGGCTGTAGCAGATGCTGCACGCTCTGCTCCAGGACAGAGCCTGGAGGATGTGCCACGACCCCTCAGTGTCGGGGTTTATGTGGGGGAAGGTGTCAGCAGTTCGGGACTGCTGGAATCAGACTGACAGTGGAGCTGGGCCCCAGGACTAGTCGGGGGAATGCTGCTCACGGGCATGAAGGCACCGAAGAACATGGAATTGATTCGTAGTGGCAGGAGTTGTCAATCAGTTTGTCAATCATATTTATTGAGCGCTTCCTTGTGCACTGTACTGTGCAAAGTACTCGTGAGAGTATTGAGAAGTATAGTGAGAAGCAGTGAGCCTGAGTGGAAAAAGCAAGGGCTTGGGGGTCAGAGGTCATGGGTTCTAACCCCAGCTCTGCCATTTGTCAGCTGTGTGACTTTGGGCACTGTGCCTCAGTTATCACATCTGTAAAATGGGGATTAAGACTGTGAGCCCAACGTGGGGCAATCTGATTACCTTGTATCTACCCCAGAGTTTAGAATAGTGCGTGGCACATAGTAAGAGCTTAACAAATACCATAATTATTATCATTATTACAATATAACAATATAAGAGATACATTCTCTGCCCAGTCTGGAGGGGGAGAGAGACATTAACATACATAAATAAAATTACAGATAGGTCTTAAGTGCTGTGGGACTGGGAGAGGGGATAAGTAACGGAAGCGAGTCAGGTCGATGCAGAAGGGAGTGGGAGAAGAGGAAAGGAGTGAGAAGAAGAGGAAAAGAGGGTTCAGGCTCTTGTAGTGTGCTGCAGGAAAAAGGAGACGGGGATGGAGGTGGGAGTGGTGGCTCTATGGGGGAAGCAGTTTGGATCCTCCTCTATATGTGGCCGGCCTCACCCCAGGCCCCAGGGATGATATAGCAGCTTGCTTCGAGGCAGCTGAGATTTCCCTTCTGACTTGACGAGGTCAACTCAAACCATGGTTTGGAGAGGGAGAGGAGAGGGAGCAAGGAAAAACCACGATGGGAGCCCGAGACTGCCCCGTGGCAATGGAGGATACCAAACTCCGAGCTGAGTTTCTGGGGGCTGGGACTAATATTGGCTCCACTGTGGAAGAAGCCCAGGCCTCACCTCTCTCCCCCAGGACCTGAGCTTATGGAAGGCAAGGGAAACGCATGGTCCATAATAAGAACCGTCCCACCATTACTATCATCATTCTTATTCTTGTTATTATTATCCTTATTGGTTTTCAATTACATAACCCAGTCAGGTAGCATCTCACGATGTCTTTTAACCTGTTCCAAAATTAATTAATTAATTCATTCATTCAATCATATTTATTGAGCACTTACTGTGTACAGAGCACTGTACTAAGCGCTTGGGGAGTACAAGTTGGCAACATATAGAGACGGTCCTTACCCAACAGTGGGCTCACAGTCTAGAAGACAAGGGTCAGAAACGAAGGCCTGCCTGAGAGGTAAGTGAGAATAGCTGTGTGGAAACTTCTATTATATTTTTTTCCTACTAGTATGCAGGGTCTTGTTAACTGAAATCCAGGCCTGCGGCTGAACCATCTGGGGGGAAAAGGGGGGCGTATCACATGACCCCCAGCACAGCTGATGTCATGTGCAGTGCTAGGTGGAGAAATCATTACAGAGATGAAGAGATGGGCAACCTCAGCATCCCGGGCAAGGATGTTTCTAGATTGTGAGCCCACTGTTGTGTAGGGACCGTCTCTATATGTTGCCAACTTGTACTTCCCAAGTGCTTAGTACAGTGCTCTGCACACAGTAAGCGCTCAATAAATACGATTGAATGAATGAATCTGTGCAAAACACTGCACTAAGCGCTTGGGAAAGTGCAACACAACGGAGATGGTACTTATGTTCCCTGTCCACAACAGTCTAGAGGTGAATAAATGTAAGTTGATGAGGTTGGACTCAGATCTTGTCCCGAATTGGGCTCACGGTTTAAGTAGGAGGGAGGAGGATTTCATCCCCCTTTTACAGATGAGGAAAATGAGCAACAGATTTGCCCAAGGTCACACAGCAGGCAAGTGGCAGAAGTGGGATTCGAACTCAGGCCCTCCAACTACCAGGTGCTTGCTCTTGGCATTAATTCATTTTGCTTTTGACTTTGGGGCATCCTGAGGGAGGGCTAGAATCGGGGAGACCATTGCTGTGATTGAGGAGCATTTCCTAAAGGACCCTTCTTCCCTACCCCTCTACATGCTTCATCCTGAGGCTTGGGAAAAGCAACATGGTAAAAAGCACGGGGAGTCAGAGGACCTGCAGCATGGCTCAATGGAAAGAGCCCGGGCTCTGGAGTCAGAGGTCATGGGTTCAAATCCCAGCTCTGCCAATTGTCAGCTGTGTGACTTTGGGCAAGTCACTTAACTCCTCTGGGCCTCAGCTACCTCATCTGTAAAATGGGGATTAAGACTGTGAGCCCCCAGTGGGACAACCTCATCACCTTGTAACCTCCCCAGCGCTTAGAACAGTGCTCTGCACATAGTAAGTGCTTAATAAATGCCATCATTATTATTATTATTACAATCCTACATACTTGCTGTGTGACCTCGGGCAAATAAATTAACTTCTCTGTGCCTCTGTTCCCTGCTTTGCAAAATGTGGTTTCCTTAGCTGTTCTCCTTCCTACTTAGATTGTGATCTCCATCTGGATCTGATTATCTTGGATCTACCCCAGAGCTTAGTACAGTGCTTGGCATAGAGAAGCAGCGTGGCTCAGTGGAAACAGCCCGGGCTTGGGAGTCAGAAGTCATGGGATCAAATCCCAGCTCCGCCGCTTGTCAGCTGTGTGACTTTGGGCAAGTCATTTCACTTCTCTGGGCCTCAGTTCCCTCATCTGTAAAATGGAGATGAAGACTGTGAGCCTCACATAGGAAAACCTGATCACCGTGTATCCTCCCCAGTGCTTAGAACAGTGCTTTGCACATAGTAAGCGCTTAACAAATACCAAAATTATTATTATTATTATTCTCGGAGCCTCAGTTACCTCATCTGTAAAATGGGGATGATGACTGTGAGCCCCACGCGGGACAACCTGATCATCTTGTATCCCCCCCCAGCGCTTAGAACAGTGCTTTCTACGTAGTAAGTGCTTAACAAATGCCATCATAATCATTATTATATAGTAAGCCCTTAACAAATGCCATCATCATTATTATTATATAGTAAGTGCTAAACAAATACCATGGTTATTAATTATTATTGCCCTTCTAAAAACAAAACAGGAGAGGTGGTGGGGGCTGAGAAGACCGGCAGGGAGTTCCTCTCTTTCCCCAAGTTGTAGTGACACTCTAATTAGTACGACACACGGACACACACACACACATTCCTATTGTCCAGTCACCTCTGCTAGGCAGGGACTTTCATCTTTACCTAATTCCCAAACTGCCCCTTATATACCAAATCCGCTTTTCCCTTCTCTAGTCACTGTCCTCTTAATGACTGCCCACAGTGATGGAATCAACAAGAAACCTCCTGCAGGGTAAGAACTTGGGGCAGGCGATGATTAGGACCTATTTGTACTAACCCCGCGGAAACAGAAAAGATGGAGATGGAGATGAGGCAGAGAGAGGATTTTAAAAGAGCTCCTGGAGACACGCAGACTCCTCTCTCCTGCCACCCCGTTCCCTACTTTTTAAAGGGCAGGGTGGCAGCCATTTGAAGCAAAACCCCATCTTCATAACGCCCCAAGCTGTGATGGTGTTGGTAAACTCAGAAAGTGGCATGATTTAGGGGGGCAGCCAAGGACCCCTAAGCCTGAGGCCCTGGGCTGAAGCTTAAATTAGCCCCTACTTGACGTGACCCCACTAATGCAGATACTTCCAAAAAATCAATCTGCCCCAACCTGCAAAAATTTTGCTGGAGGGGTTATAGCTATTGTCACACCCCATAGCCTGTCCTTGGGGCCTGATTGGAGCCAAAGCTGGAGCCCCCCACATTGTGAACTGGAAGCCCTACCAGGAAAAACCCGTACTTCTCAGTTCTGGGGTTTGTCACCCTGCCTTCAGGGGTCTTTGTTGGCCCTCCTCCTCCAATTAACTCCAGAAAATTGCAACCAGTCGCTGACGACACCCAGCTTTCGGGTCCTGGAGGGGGCTGGCCCTGACCTGAGTTATGGCAGGTTTCAGGTCCGGTCCAGACCGGGCCAGAGGGCTCTGACTCCAACTCCAAGCTGCGGCCCGGACTAGTCCTCTGCCCTAGCCCCTCTGTCATGACGGGCCAGTTTTGATGCCCAGCTTTGGGGCTACTCCTTCCTCCGGCCTAGGGGAAATTGGAGAGACTTGAGTTTGGCCCCTAAGATGGAACTGACGTTTCTAAAATTTGTCCTCCCCTAATTCATTCATTCATTCATTCAATTGTATTGATTAAGCGCTTACTGTGTGCAGAGCTCTGTACTCTTGGGAAGCTCTTAAGCGCTTGGGAAGTACAAGTTGGCCCCTGAATGAGTGAGTCAGTTTGGGAGAGCAATTTGATGCCGAAGAAGGAAGACAGGGAGACTAATCAGCACTATGGCAACTGGATCCATGCCTCCCAGCCATGCCACTGCTGTAAAGTTAGAATGGTAGTGAGAATAATAATAATAATAATGGTATTTGTTAAGCGCTTACTATGTGCCAAGCACTGTTCTAAGCACTGGGATAAATACAAGGTAATCAAGTTGTCCCACGTGGGGCTTACAGTCTCAATCCCCATTTTACAGATGAGGTAACTGAGGCACAGAGAAGTTAAGCGACTTAACTGTATATATGTATATACCTGAATATATGTATATATGTTTGTACGTATTACTCTATTTATTTATTTTATTTGTACATATTTATTCTATTTATTTTATTTTGTTAATATGTTTTGTCTTGTTGTCTGTCTCCCCCTTCTAGACTGTGAGCCCACTGTTGGGTAGGGACCGTCTCTATATGTTGCCAACGTGTACTTCCCAAGCGCTTAGTACAGTGCTCTGCACACAGTAAGCACTCAATAAATGCGATTGAATGAATGAGTGAATGAATGACTTGCTCAAGGTCACACAGCAGACAAGTGGTGGAGGCGGGGTTAGAACCCACGACTTTTGGCACTAGGCCGTGGGATAGAAATGTTTCCTGAATATATTCATCACCCCAGCCTGGATCAGACTCTGACAATAATAATAATAATAATAATAATAATAACAATAATAGCATTTATTAAGTGCTTACTAGATACAAAGCACTGTCCTAAGTGCTGGGGAGGTTACAAGGTGATCAGGTTGTCCCACAGGGGGCTCACAGTCTTAATCCCCATTTTACAGATGAGGTAACTGAGGCACAGAGAAGCGAAGTGACTTGCCCAAAGTCACACAGCTGACAATTGGTGGAGCTGGGATTTGAACCCATGACCTCTGACTCCAAAGCCCATGCTCTTTCCACTGAGCCACGCTGCTTCTCTAATAATTATGGTATTTGTTAAACACTTACTATGCGTCAGGTGCTGCACCAATCTCTGGGGTGGGTACAAGCAAATAGGGATGGACGTAGTCCCAGTTCCTCATGGGAGTTCACAGTCTTAACCCCCTCATTTTACAGATGAGGTAACTGAGGCACAGAGAAGCAAAGTGACTTGCCCAAGGTCACACAGCAGACCAGTGGTCCTTCTGACATCCAGGCACATGCTTTATCCACTAGGTCACACTACTTCTCTATCCCCTGACCATCCCTTGGCTATGCCCAACCAAGGAGGCACCAACCTCACTGCAGCCTGAACTCTGAACCCTGTCTGGGGGAAGGGTATGTTTGGGCAGCACTGGACTTGGGGTAGCAACAATAACTCTATCCCCCTCCCAAATCCAGCAATTCTCCCTCCTTCTGACTGTCGGATTCCTGATGCTTCCCACCGGGATATATACAGAGGGAATGTGAAACCTGTCCTCTCCTGGTCACTGAACCTTTTCTTGATTCCCTAAAGATACTGCATCCCTGGAAGCCCCAGGAAACAGGAGGGACAGCGGGATCCAGCTGTCCCACAGATCAATGGAGGATGAAGGGTTGAGATGCTAACCTCTTGGGGTTCAACACTGGCACTAGCAGGAATTGGATAGTATTCCCACAACTTCCACACCCAACCCATTCCGTTGTTCTCAGTCACCATCAAGGACAGGTGAGGCAGTTGGGGAGAGACTGTCAATAGTCGGGTGGGGTGGTGAGTGGCTTGGGGGTATCAGAATGGCCTTTCCCAAACCCAGACTGTCCCTTTACTCAACTTAACAAGCTTCCCACCATTCATCCAACACCCATCTTACCAACCAGCTTCCCACACAACAGTTAGCATGGCAGGTCGAGGGGGGTCTTGTAGGGTGAGTGAGGGATTTGTGGGAGACATTCTGGAAGGGAGATGAAAAGCCTGAGGTGGGAAGACAGGGTAGCATGAAAAAGCAGCAGGATTGAATGCATTTCCTTTTTTAAAATGAACAGATATTAATATTAATCACTGTCCAACCAGCTTCCCACACAACAGTTAGCATGGCAGGTCGAGGGGAGTCTTGTGGGGTGAGTGAGGGATTTGTGGGAGACATTCTGGAAGGGAGATGAAAAGCATGAGGTGGGAAGACAGGGTAGAATTAAAAAGCAGCAGGATTGAATACATTTCCTTTTTTAAAATAAACAGATATCAATATTAATCATTGTCCCCAAACACAGGGTATCAAGTTACAACAAGGGACACTGGGTGAATGCAATGAACCGAAAAGAAACGGACGAGCTAAAATAAGAAGAAATGGAATCTCATGAGGAGCTGACATAAAATGAATTAAACTAATCAGACAGACACATTGAAAGGACCAATAAACCTAAAATAAACACTTAAATATAAGCTACCCTGCCTTTGTCCTTCCCTCTCTCACTTTGTGTTTCTGGAACTGAGACTTAATCCACCTTCTTTACACTCTCCATTTATGCCAGAGGACTGTTCACCAGGCCACTCGTGGACATATTGACTTACATATTCTGCCTTCTAGGCAGATCTCTTGTTTTTTTATTTGATTATCCACCTAGCATTCCATTTTCTTTTTCCTCCTATGTGTAAATCATTATAACCACCACAATCTCTTCTCAACCATATTCATTATAGAAGGCAGCTTTCTGTACCCTATAATCTCTTTGTGGTCAGGGATTGGGTCTGCCAACCCTGTTCTCCCAATCACTTAGAACAGTGCTCTGCACACAGTAAATGATCAATAAATGATAATAATGGTACTTGTTAAGTGCTTACTATATGCCACGCACTGTTCTAAGCACTGGAATAGATACAAGGTAATCAGATTGTTCCAAGTGGGGCTCAAAGTCTTAATCCTCATTTTACAGATGAGGTAACTGAGGAACAGAGAAGTTAAGTGACTTGCCCAAAGTCATGCAGCTGACAAGTGGTGGATGCAGAATTAGAACCCGTGACTCCCAAGCCCGTGCTCTTTCTTTAATTGATCTCTCCCTGCTTCAGAATCACTTAAAATATTACTACCTCCTCCGATAGACCTGGGATTTACTGTGTATGCAGTGATCCCATTGGAATTGGCTACTTCAACTGGAGGACTGGAGAATGTCAACTATGACAGGAAGGTCTAGTCTTGCATGCTCTCTAATCCAATTATCAGAACTAAGAAGCCTAGAAAATTTAGATAAGATTTAGGTTCGATAGAATGCAGGAGCATGTGAGCCACTGGATTATTTAAGGTTTTCTGTTCACTGAGTTGGAATTGAACAGGAATTAAGGTCAGTACTTCCTTTATATTTAATCAGGAGATATGTGTTGTTAGATTATCAAACACTTATTCAACGGCAAATCTGCTCTAGCAAGGCTTGACATTCCTTAGAGATAATGCAGCTGCTGTTGGAACTCGACAGATTAGCTAGTCAATAGGATATTGTAACATGGCTCAAGTACCAATTTAAAAAGTGACAATTTGGGAGATGAAATATCTGACAAATATTTCTTTTCCAGTAAAAAAAAACTATCTTGAGTTTCTTTCCCCCTCCCATGGGAGTAGGTGCCCAAAATGCAGTCTCTGAGAAGCTCTTCAAAGAGCTATGTAGCACATTTATGTTTCCCTTGCCATCTACACCTTGTGTCAGCAGCTATCCCACATCCAGAGAAACTATCAGAGTGTATTTTTAGTTTTAGTCTGGATTGATGAATGAACTTGCTGCTCTTTTTCTGGAAGCTTTTAACACATTCTTTTAAAAGTTCAATCACCAATCAGTCAGGGTTGAATTCTGGTAGGTTTGCCTTGCTATCCCCGAGATGCCCTCTTTTTGAATTCCCCAGTCTGCAATTTCTAGTTTTGACACTGTAAGAATAAAAAAGGCTCATTCCTATGCCAACTTGACACTGATGGTGAGATATTTTTTCACAGTTTTGTGAGATAGGAGAGATTCCCGCCCAGCTCCCCCCAGCCCCAGTAGAATAAAAAATGGTGCAAAGAGTTCTCAGGAAATGAGAAAACTAGTTCATCTTATCTTTTCAGTGACATTGTGAAAAGGCAAACCAACCAACCCTGCAGTTCAGCAAGTTGCCTGAATTTCTACATCAATTTGATACAAAAGCCATCACCAAATCAATCGGTTAATCAATCAATCATAGTCATTGAGCACTTACTGTGTACAAAGCACTATACTAAGGGCTTGGGAGAATACAACGCAACAGAACTGTAGGCACATTTTCTGTCCACAATGAGCTCACAGTCTAAGGGGAGAGACAGACATTATTATAGATGCATAAATTACAGATATGCACGTAAGGGATATGGAGCTGAGGGAAGGGTAAATAAAGGGAGAAAATCAGGGTGACATAAAAGAGAATGGGAAAAGAGGAAATGAGGGCTTATAATAATAATGGCATTTATTAAGTGCTTACTATGTGCAAAGCACTGTTCTAAGCACTGGGAAGGTTACAAGGTGATGAGGTTGTCCCACGGGAGGCTCACAGTCTTCATCCCCATTTTACAGATGAGGTAACTGAGGCACAGAGAAGTTACGTGACTTGCCAAAAGTCACACAGCTGACAATTGGCAGAGCCGGCATTTGAACCCATGACCTCTGACTCCAAAGCCCGGGCTCTTTCCACTGACCCACACTGCTTCTCACAAGCAGCTTACTCAGGGAAGGCTTTGCGAAGATGTGCCTTCACTAAGACTTTGAAAGTGGGGAGAGTAATATAATTGCATGTACATAAATAGTTAATGGGCAATTATGGTTTAATCATTATCATATTCTTAATTAAAGAAATGTAGGAAAGTGAGTCAGGTATTTCATCTCCCAAATTGTCACTTTTTAAAGAATAAAATGTAGAGAGTAATTGTCTGTCAGTTATGAAGAGGGAGGGTATTCCAGGCCAGAGGCAGCATGTGGGCAAGAGGTCATAGATGGATGAGATCAAGGTACAGTGAGCATATTGGCATTAGAGGAATGAAAGGTGTGGGCTGGCTCCTAATAGGAGACCAACAAAGTTAGGTAGGAGCAGGGAGGTGATAGAGTGCTTTAAAGCCAAAAATAAGGAGTTTTGTTTGATGAGGAGGTGGATGGGAGACCACTGGACCACTGGAGGTTCTTGAGAAGTGGGGAAAAATGGACATAAAGGATTTGTAGAAAAATAATCCAGGCAGCAGAGTGAAGTATGGGCTGGAATGGGGAGAGACAGGAGGCAAGGAGACTGATCTGGTAATCAAGGTGGGATGAGATAAATGCTCAGATTAACAGGGTAGCAGTTAGGATGGAGAAAAAGGGATGGATTTCAATGACGTTTTGAAGGTTGAATCGACAGGATTTAGTGATAGGTTGAATATGTCCACTGAATGAGAGAGATGAGTGAAGGATAATGGCAAGGTTATGGGCTTGTGAGGCATGAGTTCTGTTTTGGATATGTTCAATTTGAGTTGATGGCAGGACATCCCCTACAGATGTCTTGAAGGCAGGAAGAAATGTGAGGTGACAGAAAGGTAGAGAAATCAGGCTGGAGCTGTAGATTTAGGAGTCATCCGCATAGAGGTGGTAGTTGAAGCCATGGGAGTGAATGAGATCTCCAAGAGAATGGGTGTAGATGGAAAATAGAAGTGGACCCAAAGCTGAGCCTTGAGGAACTCCCACGGTTATGGGAGGGAGAATGGGAGGCAGAGAAGGACCCTGCAAAGGAGTCCTAGAACAAGTGGCCAAAGAGATAAGAGGAGAACCAGGAGAGGAAAGTCTCAGTGAAGCCGAGGTTGGATAGTGTTTTTCAAGAGAAAGGCATGGTCAGCATGGCAGCTGAGGGGCTTAGTAGGATTTGGATGGAATAGACTTGTTCATTCATTCATTCATTCAATTGTATTTATTGAGCGCTTACTGTGTGCAGAGCACTGTACTAAGTGCTTGGGAAGTACAAGCTGGCAACATATAGACGGTCCCTACCCAACAGCAGGCTCACAGTCTAGACGGGGGAGACAGAGAACAAAACAAAACATAATAACAAAATAAAATAAATACAATAAATATGTACAAATGAAATAAATAAATAGAGAAATAAATGCGTACAAACATATATACATATATACAGGTACTGTGGGGAGGGGTAGGAGGTAAGGCGGAGGGATGGGGAGGGGGAGGAGGGGGAGAGGAAGGAGGGGGCTCAGTCTGGGAGCTCAGTTGTTCTGACAGAAACTGAGTGAAGGAATTGATTATGGGGATAGTGATCTGTAAATCACCATTCTGTCTTTTCATCTCCCTACTGGGGCAATGGGGTCACTGTAGGTTGGCGTGCGAGTGTGTTTCCAAAGGCCCACACAAATTTTGCCAATAAAATCTAGCCATGGCCAAAGCCACTGCATCATGGACTGATGCTGTGCCATAGCATCTAGACTGTGAGCCCACTGTTGGGTAGGGA
The DNA here is from genome assembly GCF_015852505.1 of Tachyglossus aculeatus. Classification (NCBI taxonomy): domain Eukaryota; kingdom Metazoa; phylum Chordata; class Mammalia; order Monotremata; family Tachyglossidae; genus Tachyglossus; species Tachyglossus aculeatus. The sequence goes on along the minus strand of NC_052079.1, from coordinate 21,889,979 downwards.
CCGTCTCTATATGTTTCCAACTTGTACTTCCCAAGTGCTTAGTACAGTGCTCTGCACATAGTAAGCACTCAATAAATATGATTGAATGAATGAATGAGTAGCATCATGACCCAGCGCAGGAAATTGAAGAGTAGCCCCGTTAGTAGCCACTATTGCTTTCCCTAACTTTGATAGCCAGCTATTTTCAGGGGTCCTCATGTTTACCATGTGAAACACCCAGAGTGTGTTTTTAGTCAGAAGCTTTCATCACTCATGGGATGGAATTCCCCTTCTTTCTATCTATTTCCACTTCCCAAGGCAGTGAGGTGTGAAAAGTACGGTGATATCATTTCAAAATTCAATCAGTGATATTTGTTGACCCTTCCATGTGTGCAGAGCACTGTAAAAGACATTTTGGAATGTACGGTACAAAGGGTGGTAGACCTGATCCTTGCCTTTGAGAAACTCACAATTCAGTGGGGAATCAGACACTAAAATGAATTACAGGCAGCGAAAGCAACTGAGTATAAAGATATGTAGATAGGTGCTGATAGGTGCTGATCAGGACCATATAATAATAACTATAATACCACTACTATTACTACTACTAATACAAATAATAGCATTTGTTAATAACAATAATAATAATGATGGCATTTATTAAGCACCTACTATGTGCAAAGCACTGTTCTAAGCGCTGGGGGGGATACAAGTTCATGAGGTTGTCCCACGAGGGGCTCACAGTCTTCATCCCCATTTTACAGATGAGGGAACTGAGGCCCAGAGAAGTGAAGTGACTTGCCCAAAGTCACACAGCTGACAAGTGGCGGAGCCGGGATTTGAACCCATGACCTCTGACTCCAAAGCCCGGGCTCTTTTCCACTGAGCCACGCTGCTTCATTGTTAAGGACTTACAATGTGATAAACAATGAGGTAGTTACAAAGTAATCAGGTTGGACACAGTCCCTGCCCCACATGGATATTACAGTCTAAGTAAGAAAGAGTACAGGAATAATAATAATAATAATAATAATAATAATAATAATAATAATAATAAAATAATAGAGAAGCAGCATGGCTCCGTGGAAGGAGCACGGGCTTTGGAGTCAGAGGTCATGGGTTCAAATCCAGACTCCACCAATTGTCAGCTGTGTGACTTTGGGCAAGTCACTTAACTTCTCTGGGCCTCAGTTACCTCATCTGTAAAATGGGGATTACGACTGTGAGCCCCACGTGGGACAACCTGATCACCTTGTATCCTCCCCAGCGCTTAGAACAGTGCTTTGCACATAGTAAGTGCTTAACAAATGCCATTATTATTATTATTATTATCATTAATAAATGTGGTATTTGTTAAGCACTTATTGAGTCCTCATTGTACAAATGAGGAAACTAAGACACAGATAATTTAATGATAATAATAATTATGGTATTTGTTAAGTACTTATTATCATTTTGCAAATGAGGAAATTGAGACAGAATTTAATGATAATAATAACTATGGTATTTGTTAAGCACTTATTGATTCATCATTTTATAATTGAGGAAACTGAGGCACAGAGAATTTAATGATAATAAGAATTATGGCATTTGTTAAGCACTTATTTTCATTTTACAAATGAGGAAATTGAGACAGAATTTAATGATAACTCAGCTATTTGTTAAGCACTTATTGAATCATCATTTTACAATTGAGGAAACTGAGGCACAGAGAATTTAGTAATAATAATAATAATAATAATAGTAATTATGGCATTTGTTAAGCACTTGCTATGTGCCAGTCACTGTACTAAGTGCTGGGGTGGGTTACAAGCAAATCAGGCGGATACCATCCCTGTCCCATGTGGACCTCACAGTCTCTATCCCCATTTTACAGATGAGGTAATTGAGGCACAGAGAAGAAAAGTGACTTGTCCAAGGTCACAAAGTAGACAAGTGGTGGAGCCGGAATTACAACCCTTGACCTTCTGACTCAGCCCGTGCTCTCTACACTACAGTGTTCAGTGACTTGGCCAAGGTCACAAACAGGGAAGTGGCTGAAATGGGATTAGAATCCAGATTCCTTAGATCTTAAACTTGTTCTCTTTCCATTAGATCACATTGCTTCTCCCTGAAAATGATGGAACAATGAGGAAGACAAACAGACAGAAATTGGTTTTAATCTTTCAATCGCGTTCATGCTCCCACACCATACAGTTCTGCACTATCAAGTGGAAGATTCCTAAATCTATTTCATTTTTAATTATCATATTGAGGCAAAAATCCAGTTTTGCATTTTTCCCCTTATCCTATTACGTTTTTAAAAACAGAGATTTAAATAATCTTCCCAAAACCAGATTATTATGAATACTTTCCCTGAATTCTCCTTTGAGAGAGATATTCATCTTTCCACCAGCAATTGTTATTCTCCAAAGGAGATGGTTGGCATGTGAGATCATTATTATTCTAAATTTTCAGGTGGAAGAATTGTTATTTTAGTACTTTGATTTTTCTCCCTCTGCATTTAGAGCAGTTTCAATTTTTATCTCTCTCGTAGACTTATTTTCAGAGTTTGATTTTCTTAAAAATAAACCAACTACCTAAAAATCTTAAAAAAAATTTAGATGGTGGGAGAAGATCTCAAGTAACCATCTGGAACAGTTCAAATCCCTCATTAAGGATCTCTTCTCATAGCTCTAGAGGAGTTTAAGATCCAACGGAAGTTTTGTAAACTTTTCCAAACAGCATTCCCTGTAGAAAACCCCAAATCCTGAGATTTTAATCCTACATGAAAGTGTAGTAAAGGACAATTCTGCTGTACTTCATATGAATTATGCATCGAATCTTACGGGGCAACTGTCGATGTAGATTTAAATTGGTTTAAGTGTTGTTGGGAGAAGTTATTTTCTTAACTAGACATGAATTTTAAATTGGAGGATTATAGTCAGAAGTTTCAAAGGGATATGCATTTTCTGTTTTAAAATAATCATTCACAGAGAACATGGTAAAATAAGCATTCACAGAGAACATGGTAAAGAATAACATGATTTTACTTAAATCCTTTTAAAGAATTGTAACCTATAGGAAAAGCAGATTTATAATGGCAAACATATCCAAAAACTCCTTTCCTGCATTTCTTTAATTAAGAATATGATAATGATTAAACCATAATTGCCCGTTAACTATTTATGTACATGCAATTATATTATAATTTTAGTTGCAGATGTTCATACTGACTTTGAAATGATATTACTATGTAATTAGATATTTTCTCCTATCTCTTTCACATGTTTACATAGTAAATTGCCAGTAACTTGAAATTGTGTAATTTCAAATGATATTAACATGGGCTAAAAAAGGACCATACAATTTATTAGAATTTACATTGCCTGGCCCTAGAAAAAAGACTTTTCTGAAGACTTTAGGGTTGTGAAATTTTGAATTTTTGAGATGTCACCATTTGCTAATAGAATATCTTTTTGCCCATTCAGCTTATTAAGATAATACTTATTAAGCATACAGCTTATTAAGATAATAATGATAATTAAGAGCACAGGCTTTGGAGTCAGAGGTAATGGGTTCAAATTCCAGCTCCGTCAATCGTCAGCTGTGTGACTTTGAGCAAGTCACTTAACTTCTCTAGGCCTCAGTTCCCTCATCTGTAAAATGGGGATTAAGATTTTGAGCTCCCTGTGGGACAACCTGATCACCCTTTAACCTCCCAAGTGCTTAGAACAGTGCTTTGCACATGGTAAGTGCTTAATAAATGCCATTATTATTATTATTATTATTATACAGAGATTTTAGATACAAGCGCAATGATACATAATTGAAAATAAAAATATTGACAAATGAAGATTAAAAGGGTCAAAACATAGTTTTTGGAGCTACGTGAGTTCAGTTTGGAATAAAGGCCTTTTTGTTTCCTGGCATATTTTAGCCTGTAGTCAGTTAACAGTGGATTGAGCAGTGAGCCAAGCAATATGTTCCTCTTTCTGTTTCTCAATTCAGTGGGAATGTTGAACAGCCTTTCTGCAGCAGATTTAATGATGTTTTGGAAGAATGTCTAAAATACAATATTTTAGAATTAGAGTACAGAAACAATAAGGGGAACCTAGATTTGTTCTATCTCCGAGCAAAGTATAAGTAGCTGCAGAACAGAATATGAAATGTTTTCAGAAATGAAAGTGAAAACCTGGAACGAATAGGTATGACTCCCTAGTGCTTACCGAAGTGTGAGATTTTTATTGTGTTTTGGATTTTGCAAAATGATTTTTTTCAGGTTTATATATTTGGGAATCTTTTATCTTTGGGGCTATAATGGATTGAAGTGATCAGGAGGAAGGAGAGGACAGGAGGGATAGGGAAACTCTGGAAGTCACCTAGCAGAGGACTGGTTTCTGCTGCCTTTGGAATTCTCTTCCCATTCCAGTGGTAAAGTTGGCCCAGCCCCCACCTCAATAATTAACCAATCAATCAGTTAGTGGTATTTATTGAGTGCTGACTGTATGCAGAGCACTATGTCTTCTAGACTGTGAGCCGGTTGTTGGGTAGGAATTGTCTCTATCCGTTGCCGAATTGTACTTTCCAAGTGCTTAGTACAGTACTCTGCACACAGTAAGCACTCAATAAATATGATTGAATGGCTCAGTGGAAAGAGCCCGGGCTTTGGAGCCAGAGGTCATGGGTTCAAATTCTGGCTCCACCAATTGCCAGCTGTGTGACTTTGGGCAAGTCACTTAACTTCTCTGTGCCTCAGTTACCTCATCTGTAAAATGGGGATTAAGACTGTGAGCCCCATGTGGGACAACCTGATCACCTTGTAACCTCCCCAGCGCTTAGAACAGTGCATTGCACATAGTAAGTGCTTAATAAATGCTATCATAAAAATGAATGAATGTTTGGGAGAGTTCAATATAGCAGGACAAGGAGCTTACAGCAGGGGAGGCAGACATGAAGATTTATTCATTCATTCAATCATATTTATTGAGCGCTTACTATGTGCAAAGCCCTGTATTAAGCACTTGGAACAGTACAGTGCAAACAGACGCATTCCCTGCCCACAACGAGCTCACAGTCTAGAGGATTACATACGACAATGGCATATGTAAATGGCAGGCTGTAAGGTCACTCACATATGTGCCGTGCGATGAGGGAGGGATGAATATCAAGATGCACAAGGTGCATTCCTGTATATTCACTCTGGCCCCTCGTCCTACTGTTTGCCTTTGTCACTAGTTCTTCCTTAGTCCCCAGCCCCCTCCACTCCAAATCCACTTTATCTCCCCCTCTGCAGATGCAACTTGATAGACCTCCATTGATGCTGCAGACCCCGTGACGGCAAATTCAGGGGGCTGGAGTGGGGGTGGTGAGAGTAGCAGCAGGAGAGGTGCTGGAGTGAGTGTCCTCCTTCCCTGAGCCCCTTGTCCCGAGTCCTCTCCTGTCATCTGATGTTTCTTCCCTACACCTGCTCCTATTCTACCTCTACAAGCACTGGGCTCCCCTCCAGCAGTAACACTCCCTGCGGATCCTACCAAGAATGCCACCATCTGCCTGGTGAGTAAATGGCTTAACGCTGTGTTTCTACTTTTATATGTGTCCTTTTCTCTATGGCTTTCTCTGTGTGTGTATATATATATATATGTCTTTTGCATCTCTTTCTTTTTTCTTTTCTCTCTATCTCTTCTTAGCTTTGCCATTTTATTCACCTATATTTCAAACGCTTTCTTGCTCTGGTTCACTGGCTTTCCACTCTGCATATTTGCCTCTGATTTTTCATTTATCCCTGATCTCCCCCAGTGCCCTCCAATCTATATTTACTTTATTTTCCTCCAGGTTTTGGGTCAATCTCTGGTTCCCAGCCTTTCCATCCTCTGTGAGATGGTTGGTTAGGGTATGGATGCCATCTATGGCCAGATTCTCTTCAGCACAACATATCTGCTATGCCCTCATCTGGTTTGTATGCCTTTGTTGTATGAGGCATTCAAATCGCTAAGTCAATAATCAATCCATCGATGGCATTTATTGAGTGCTCACTATATGCACAGCACTCTTCTAAGCACTTGGGAGAGTATAATCCAACAGAATTAGCAAACATGATTCCTGTCCATAACAATAATCAGGGTGTTCACTGAGATCTATTAATAAATTGCTTTAGGTAGATAGTTATTTCATTTTTATTTGTAAATAGACACAGATTCAGAGGTTGTATCTCAAAACTTTAGTAAAGCTGAACAAAGAATACCTGTCTCTGGAGTCTTATTTAAATTGCTTTTTTTCATAGGAGTGTTCTGTAGCCCTGAAATTGTCCGCTACTCCCTAGGAATCTGATGTCCATATGAATCCCCGCCTCTCCCGACACAGCCCATATCACCAAATGGGTGTATTAGTGGAAGAAGAGAAAATTGAGATGGCAGTAATAGCCATAGTATCTATCAAGTGCTTACTGTGGGCACAGAACTGTACTGAGAGCTAGGAGCAAATACACAGGCGTGGCTTAATCCATTAACTCAATGAGTTACCTCAAATTGGTAGCCACATCTGCAAATGTTCCCTTAGCAGGCCTTCAAGAGCCATTTAACCTCTACTGATCCAGTTATTCCTGTCAAATTAACATCTACGGGCCTCACTTCAAGCCTTAATAGATAAGGCAAGGAGATCAATCAATCAGTCAATCAATGGCATTTCTTGGGCACTTATTGTGTGCAGAACACTGTACTAAACACTTGGGAAAGTACAATATGATGGAGCTGATAGATGCAATTCCTGCCCTCAAGGAGCTTACAGGCTGACATTAAAACAAATTATAGATAGGGGGACTAGTAGAGTATAAGGCTATTTACAAAAGTGTCATGGGGCTGGGACAAATAAAGCTGAGAGATCAGAACCGAGGAGAGATGAGCATGTGAACTTTTAACTTTGGGCCATCACAGCCAGTGTGCTGAGGATCTCTACCTGCTTCTCCTTCCAAGCCCAAGATACCCAAACCTTTGGTAATAGGATGGGTTTGGGGCTGCTGTAGTTCTCTCTGAGGCCTCCACAACTGCTCCTATCCCACCTTTGCAATCTTGGAAACGCTCAGCAATAAAGGTTCTAAGAGGACCACCCAGTAGGGCAAAGGTGGGATTGCTACAGAGGGGTAACACGTGGGTGTTACCGTCCAAAGCATTTTCTTTCCTAACCACTTTCCAATGGGCAGACTGGAAAGATGTTTATATTACAACTGCTATTTCTGGTGTTCAGGGCTGGTTTGACCATCCCTTGAGGGATTTCAAAATTTCACAAATAACAAAACCGATGAGTGAGCACCTGACATCTAAATAGCTAAATCCCCAAACTCTGGGGAATATAACCATTGCAAAAATACTTGCAACAAAATCAAAGCAGCCTTTTCAAGCTTCCTACTCTATGGCCCCACCAGCAAATAGGCACTTCAGTGAGATTTTTGTCTCCCAAGCAGCTGGTAAGACTAAGAGTGGATGAGAATGATTCCAATTTCAAAACATACTTATCAAAGCAAGCAATGCATCATTCATGTTTTGCTTCTCATGATCCTGGTCAAAAGATGCTTCTCAAAATCTATATTAGAGCATGCAAAGTAAGGTAAGGAACACGTAAAATTCCCAGTAAAACTCAATCAATCAATCAGGTAGCAAATTTATTGAGCCCTCACTGTATGCAGACCACTATACTCAATTATTGGGAGAGTACAATGCAACAGCCTCTCAGGGTCACACCTGAAGTGTTTCCAGTACTCTACCAGTCCCGGCTATAGGAGGGAGAGTCAAGCAGAGGCCTTCCCATTCCATTCCTACCTTGGGCAGTGGCTAGCCCAAGTGGCTAGTGGAAGGCAATCTGCTACAAGTCAAAACTTACCCATGTTGGTCAGCAGTGTCAAGGGAGAGAGTCAAGTGTGGAGACTCAATTTACTGTGTGGAAGGAGGCGATGGAAAACCACTTCCTTTTTTTTTCCCAAGAAAACTCTATGGATACATTACCAGAACAATTGCATATGGAGGTGGGGGGGGCGTTCTGGAAGAGATGTGTTTATCGTGTTGCTGTGGGTCATAAATGACCCAGTGACATAAGACAAGACAAGATTATACAACTGATTTGGTGTATGTTGCCTATGCACATGCAGTTCATAGGCTAGAGGGGGAGACAGACACTGATATAAATAAATAAATTAGGGATAGGTACATAAGTGCTCTGAGGCTGACGTAGTGTGAATATCAAGTAATTGAAACCAACAGCAACCCCAGTAACACCAGCAAAATTGCAGCATACAGATGCACTCACCAAAGACAAGAAGAAAATTTCACCACTTCAATGTTCTCCTTCCTTATAAGGTATACCTCAGAAGATAATGATCACATGCCTAAATCAACATGCTGTTAAGGTTCCCTTTGTTCAGGACCTAAGATATTTCATAGCTCTGCTTATTTCCTGAATAATAATAATATTAATAATGATAATGGCATTTGTTAAGCGCTTACTATGTACAAAGCACTGTTCTAAGTGCTGAGGAGGATACAAGGTGATCAGATTGTCCCACATGGGGCTCATAGTCTTCATCCCCATTTTACAGATGAGGTAATTGAAGAATAGAGAAGTGAAGTGACTTGCCCAAAGTCACACAGCTGACAATTGGCGGAGCCGGGATTTGAACCCATCACCTCTGACTCCTAAGCCCGAGCTCTTTCCGTTGAGCCACGCTGTTTCTCATTGAGCCACAGACCCTGTTTCTCAGGGTCCAGTTCGACTGTATTAGATCTGTTTATCTTGCATTTCTACCCCAGTGCTTAGCACAGTGCATGACAAGGCTAAGTATTCAATAAAATCACAATGATTAGAAAATATCATTATTATAATACATGATGAGTAATTAGGGATTCAGACAACAGTAAATAAATATTGGAGTCCTTGACAACATATGTTCAGTCTTCTACAGTGTTCCCATTCTCATGCAAGGGATAAATCTCCACTCAATAGCCCAATGCAAATACACTTGGACACCTGGAAAATTAATAGGGAATCTCAAAGCAGTTTAAAGAAAATGTCCTTGTGATCCTTGAGGAGGAAAGTGCTAATAATATGAGGGTGTGTGACTGTGAACCAATAGAAACTTTAAACGTTAATATTATCGGGAGATCAGCTTGAAGGCCAATTTTTGATGGCTGATCCTACACTCTGATAAATGGCAGTGGTTTTAAGAAGAGCTTGCTCTGATGTTTCTCACACATTTATAGTGCAGTGGCTCAGAGATGTCCCAGAAAAGGGAATTTCCAGCAAATATGAGCACCTTATGACTTAACTTTCTAACGGTTTATTTATAGAATTGGTTTTCATCAGAAGCTAGCTGTGGATTTAGTCTCAGAAGGGCATTTCCCGCAGAGTTTCTAATAAGGTCATAAGAACCCATCTGTGGAAGAAGAGTGTTTCATTTCAACAATATATGTTGAGCTGATTTGGCTTCATTGAAAATTTCACTTTCGCCTCTGCTCACTCTGTTGAAGGCAAGATAACATCAGCAGCCTTACTACGACAAAGAAAAACATGTCTCAAAAGGAATGACCACAATTAAAATCACTTATATAACTCCCCTTTCCAAAATGACCTACATACATTTGGAGTGGATTCATTTCACCTCTCTTTGTGACTAGGAATGGAAAAGAGCCTTTTGAAATTCAGGAAAGGCTACTTGGCAATCAGAAACACCTCCATTCTGCATTAATCATTAGTGGAATGTTAATGCCTGACATAGAAGTTGGATATTATTAATTGAATTAAACTTTCCTGTTTCCAATTTTTCCTCTAAGGAAATTACCTTCTAAATGTAACGATAACTGCTTCTATTTGTTCTCTAAAATACATTTCATTGTAGGATTTGGCTAACAGGTGAATGCTGCAGAAAATAGAAATACTAAGCACATTTAAGTCAATTATTTGAGTCAAAGTAATGGATTATAAATTATAACATAAGATAGGATTCTGGAAGCATACGTTTCTTTTTATTTTAATTCTTAATTCATTATTTTCCGCTGTTCAAGCAGAAGGTATGATAATTTTCCTATAAAAAAGCTTGATCAATTTTCAGATAAAGCACTGAATACAATTTGATCAAACTTTATGGCACTATAAATGAGTCCAAATAAAAAAGTTGAGAAGCAAAAATGGTAAATAAAAAGTGTCACAATAATTACGAGAAATAGCTGACTCTTGGAGTGGTCTCCAAACTGATAAAAGCAGTATTTTGCCAGTTTTACAGTACAAATTGTACTGAACCAAGGAATTCTTTTGAAGAGTATTCTTCAGAAAACTAGCTCTATTTCACCTATTTTTTAACAGGACCTTATTCGGACTCTTCTTTAGATCAAATTCCTCAGAATCTTTTATTTTCCCTTTGGATGTCTCTTCCCCAGGGTATGGATGTTTCCTGAAATTTTCAAGGTTTCATAAATGTAGGAATTCATCTCGATGTTTTCACAACATAGTGCTCGTATCCTTTGAGTTCTCTATGGACTAATTAACATTTAACTTTCAGGGGACATTTTACGGTGTTTTGTAATGCTCCAGTGCTGTGACTTGGCTTCTCTGTAATGATCCTAAATTACCCTGGTTGCCTTGTAATGGAACTTTGTGTAATTAGAAGTACTGTGGCCTAGTGGAAAGAGCATAAGCCTGGGGATTTTCAATTGGGCAGATTAAACGAGTAGTAATAATAATAGTTTTTATTAAGTGCTTCCTGTGTACAGAGAACTGTTCTAACCTCTGGGAGAAAATAGACGGGCGGGAATTAGACACGGTCCCTGTCCTTAAGGGGGCTCACAGTTTAAGCATTTTAAATGCACCAATTTTGATACTTGGAGACGAGGAATTTAAGTGGTTAGATTACTTATTCAAAGTTAAGATTTTAATGACTTGTCAGACTGTTACACTAGTTACTAGTCTCCCAGATGCAAGGTCAGTTGAGGGTAGATACAAAGTATGTGATTTGTTTCCCCCTTGGCTATATATTGGAGGTTTGAGGACTAATACTTGGTTTAACTTTTTTCTGTTTATTAATGTAGAAATTTTGGAAAGAAACAGGGTTGTCAAATACTGATCTCTTTCGTTTCCCTCTAGGCCATCATCCATCACTTTGGATCCATCAGATCCATCAGAACCAACATGGCCTGGTGGCAAGAGAATGGGCTTGGGATTCACAGGTTGTGGGTTCTAATTCCGATCTGCCACTTGTCTGCTGTGTGACCTTGGGCGGGTCACTTCACTTCTCTGGGCCTCAGTTACCTCATCTGTCAAAAGAAGATTGGGACTGTGAGATTCATGTGGGACAGGGACTTTGTCCAACCTGATTAGCTTGTAACTACCCCAGCACTTAGAACAGTGCTTGGTACATAGTAAGTGCTAAAAAATACCATAATTATAATAATTATTATCATATTATAGTGGTGAAAAGCAGCCTTATCCATATTGAGCCTGTAAATATTTTGTCCTGAGAGAGGTAGATACAGCTGCTGTTATATTAATAATGATTATTATAATAATTCTGCTATCCGTTGCTTACTATGTGTCAAGACTTGAGTCGATCGAGGATGATTAGGTCAGATCCAGTCTTTGTCCCACACAGAGCTCCCATTATCTTTTTTGCTGTTTTGCTGCCTTTGTAGTTCATGGATTTTCTGGGCCCTTCCCCACAGTTAAGTGGACCTCCTAGTCCCCAAAGGAGACCTCAATCTTTATGTCCTCGTGAAATTTCTTTTTCCAGAATGGTCTTGTTGCATTTATTGCAATCGCCCTAGGGTAAGGATATATTCACCTCCATGTTGGGACAAATTCCCAAGGTTCTGAGACACTAAGCAGAACTTTGGAAGACACGGGACAAGAATTGTCTCTGCCCAGCAGGGTATATGGTGATAGCTTGTTGGTTCTAATGGGAGTAATAAGGGCAGAGCAAAGGCAGAAACGTTTCAGCTGACATCAAATTATCCCTTCCCCCAACATATCCAAGTGATCCTTGGGAAAGTTGGATAATAATAATAAAAATAATGATGGTATTTGTTAAGTGCTTACTATGTGCAAAGCACTGTTCTAAGCACTGGGGAGGTTACACGGTGAAATAATAATGATGGCATTTATTAAAGTGCATACTATGTGCAAAGCACTGGGGAGGTTACAAGGGGATCAGGTTGTCCCACAGGGAAGCTCAGTCTTAACCCCTGTTTTACAGATGAGGTAACTGAGGCACAAAGAAGTTAAGTGACTTGCCCAAAGTCACACAGCTGACAAATAGTGGACCGGAGATTTGAACCCATGACCTGTGACTCCAAAGCCTGTGCTCTTTCCACTGAGCCACGCTGCTTGGCACACAATAATGGCATTTACTAAGCGCTTACTATGTGCAAAGACTGTTCAGGTTACAAGATGATCAGGTTGTCCCTCGAGGGGCTCACAGTTTTCATCCCCCTTTTACAGATGAGGGAACTGAGGCCCAGAGAAGTGAAGTGACTTGCCCAAAGTCACACAGCTGACAGTTCATTCATTCATTCATTCATTCAATTGTATTTATTGAGCGCTTACTGTGTGCAGAGCACTGTACTAACCGCTTGGAAAGTACAAGCCGCCAACATATAGAGACGGTCCCTACCCAACAGCGGGCTCACAGTCTAGAAGGGGGAGACAGACAACAACACAAAACATGTGGACAGGTGTCAAGTCATCAGAACAAACGGAATTAAAGTTAAATGTACATCATTAACAAAATAAATAGAATAGTAAATATGATGATGATGTCTGTTAAACGCTTACTATGTGCCGAACACTGTTCTAAGCGCTGGGGGGATACAAGGTGATCAGGTTGTCCCACAGGGGGCTCACAGTCTTCATCCCCATTTTCCAGATCAGGTAACTTAGGCACAGAGAAGTGACAGCTGGTAGAGTCGGGATTTGAACCCATGACCCTTGACTCCAAAGCCCGTGCTCTTTCCACTGAGCCCCGCTGCTTCTCCAAGTATCATATGACCACCTTTGCTAAGTCACTTAACTTTAGCTTTTCACAAAGCAATTGCTTTGCTGCACTCTATATACCCACTACCCTCCCATATTGCTCAAAGCAGAGCTGACTTCATCAATCGTATTTATTGAGCACTTACTATGTGCACAGCACTGTACTAAGCGCTTGGGAAGTACAAATTGGCAACATAACTTGTTAGCGTACTCTTAATAAGTTCTCTCTGCCCTGAGGTCAAGGTTGACTTTCCCTTTGATGTCAAATGTGGAAGAAAGGCTATGATGAGGGTAATGAAAGTATTCAGTAAATTCTGGGTGGTGTGAACATAGACAAACTACCTCCATATAATGATGGCATTTATTAAGTTCTTACAATGGTTTAAACCGTGAGATAGCTAAGAGATCAGACACCATCCCAATCGCACTTGTGGCTCAAAATCTATTTTATCCTCATTTTATAGATGAGGAAACTGGGGCCCAGAGTGTAGTCTGCCCAAGGCCCAAGGTCCTTATCTCCTTTGCACCTTGTTTTGTTCTCTGTCTCCCCCTTTTAGACTGTGAGCCCACTGTTGGGTAGGGACTGTCTCTATATGTTGCCAATTTGTAATTTCCAAGCGCTTAGTACAGTGCTCTGCACATAGTAAGTGCTCAATAAATACGATTGATGATGATGATGATGATTAGCTCCCTCCCAGATCACTATTTTCAACTGTTCACGCTCCAATGACTATTTCCCCACACTGTTTTTAAACATGCTCATTTCTCCAATCAATCAATCAATCAATCGTATTTATTGAGCGCTTACTGTGTGCAGAGCACTGTACAGATGGGGGCCCCCTCATGCACCATGGAAAGGTTGCAGATATTGTTTGAATGTATGCGGTTCTGTTGCCATATCTGGTACGGGCCTTAGACCCTGCAGCCCACTGGCTGGGTCCGGGAACCAAACCAAATAAAGGGATCGACTCCACTCAGCTCTGCACCAAATGTGTACCAAATCTGCACCAATCCAGTCCCCACTGTTTTCAAATTTACCAATCACTGTGATCAGCAACAGCAGTATATAAGCTCATTGTATCAGGCACTCGGGGCCTTTTCCCTTAAGGAAATAAGCCCCCCGGGTGCGTTACCCCCTATTTGGTCTTCGGGGCCTTTTCCCTTAAGGAAATGAGCCCACCTGGTGCGTTACCCCCTATTCGGTCTTCGGCCTTACCAATTAAAACTTTACTAAAACTTTCGGCAGTCAAATGCTGACTAATTCTTTAGTCGCCCGGCGACTTGGTGGCCATCCCGAACAACTGCCGCCATCAGTACTAAGCGCTTGGGAAGTACAAGTTGGCAACACATAGAGCCGGTCCCTACCCAACAGTGGACTCACAGTCTAGAAGGGGAAGACAGAGAACAAAACAAAACATTAACAAAATAAAATAAATAGAATAGATATGTACAAGTAAAATAGAGTAATAAATATGTACAAATATATATATATATATATATATATATATGTATACATACACTATCCTCCACTATCCTAAACAAACAAAAAACCCCCTCCCTTGACCCCATGGTTCCCTCCAGTTATGGCCCCAACTCCCTCCTACCATTCCTCTCCAAACTCCAAACTCCTTCTTCCTTGCACTTAACAAATACACTCTAGACTGTGAGCTCATTGTGGGCAGGAACGTGTCTATTTGTTGCTATATTGTACTCTGCCAAGTGCTTAGTACAGTGCTTTGCACATGGTAAGAACTCAATATATATGGTTGAATGAATGAATGAATAATGAATACCTCTCTTCTTGACTCATCGCAATCTGGCCTTCGGTCCCTTCACTCCACTGAAATTGACGCCTCTAAAGTCAGTGCAGGCCTTCTGATAGTCAAATCCAATGGACTTCACCTTGTCCTAATCCTCCTGGATCACTCTACTAACATTTACATGGTGGAAAACCTTCTTTTTTTTCATATGATATATGTTAAGCGCTTACTATGTGCCAGGCACTGTTCTAAGCTCTGGGGTAGATATAAGGTAATCAGGGTATCTCACGTGGGGCTTACAGTCTTAATTCCCATTTGACAGATGGAGGTAACTGAGGCCTAGAGAAGTTGAGTGACTTGCCCCAAGTCACACAGCTGACAATTGGTGGAGCCGGGATTTGGGCCTGTGGCCTCTGACTCCAAAGCCTGTGCTCCTTCCATGGAGCCACGCTGCTTCTCTATTATTATTATTTTATTATTATTATTATTATTATTATTATTATTATTATACCTGTACTCTTTCTTAGACTGTAATATCCATGTGGGGCAGGGACTGTGTCCAACCTGATTACTTTGTATCTACCTCATTATTTATCACATTGTAAGTCCTTAGCAAATGCTATTATTTGTATTAGTAGTAGTAGTAGCAATAGTAGTGGTATTATAATTATTATATGGTCCTCATCAGCACCTATCAGCACCTATCTACATATCTTTATACTCAGTTCCTTTTCCCTGCCTGTAATTCATTTTAGTGTCTGATTCCCCACTGAATTGTGTGTTTCTCAAAGGCAGGGATCAGGTCTACCACCCTTTGTATCATACATTCCAAAATGTCTTTTACAGTGCTCTGCACACATGGAAGGGTCAACAAATATGAATGATTGATTTTTGAAATGATATCACTGTACTTTTCACACCTCACTGCCTTGGGAAGTGGAAATAGATAGAAAAAAGGGGAATTCCATCCCATGAGTGATGAAAGCTTCTGACTAAAAACACACTCTGGGTGTTTCACGTGGTAAACATGAGGACCCCTGAAAATAGCTGGCTATCAAAGTTAGGGAAAGCAATAGTGGCTACTAACAGGGCTACTCTTCAATTTCCTGCAGGGTCATGATGCTATTCATTCATTCAATCGTATTTATTGAGTGCTTACTGTGTGCAGAGCACTGTACTAAGCTCTTGGGAAGTGCAAGTTGGAAACATGTAGAGACGGTCCCTACCCAACAGTGGGCTCACAGTCTAGATGCTATGGCACAGCATCAGTCTACGATGCAGTGGCTTTGGCCATGACTAGGTTTTATTGGCAAAATTTGTGTGGGCTTTTGGAAACACACTCGCACCCCAACCTACAGTGACCCCATTGCCCCAGTAGGGAGATGAAAAGACAGAATGGTGATTTACAGATCACTATCCCCATAATCAATTCCTGCACTCAGTTTCTGTCAGAACAACTGAGCTCCCAGACTGAGCCCCCTCCTTCCTCTCCCCCTCCTCCCCCTCCCCAACCCTCCCGCCTTACCTCCTTCCCCTCCCCACAGCACCTGTATATATGTATATATGTTTGTATGCATTTATTACTCCATTTATTTTATTTGTACATATTTATTCTATGTATTTTATTTTGTTTATATGTTTTGTTTTGTTCTCTGTCTCCCCCTTCTAGACTGTGAGACCGCTGTTGGGTAGGGACCGTCTCTATGTGTTGCCAGCTTGTGCTTCCCAAGCGCTTAGTACAGTGCTCTGCACACAGTAAGCACTCAATAAATACAATTGAATGAATGGCCTCTGACTTTCATTCATTCATTCATTCAATCATATTTATTGAGTGCTTACTGTGTGCAGAGCACTGTACTAAGCGCTTGGAAAGTGCAAGTTGGCAACATACAGAGACGGTCCCTATCCAACAGTGAGCTCACAGTCTAGAAGGGGGAGACAGACAACAAAACAAAACATATTAACAAAATAAAATAAATAGAATAGTAAATATGTACATGTAAAATAAATAGAGTAATAAATCTGTACAAACATATATACAGGTGCTGTGGGGAGGGGAAGGAGGTAAGGCGAGGGGGATGGGGAGGGGGAGGAAGGGGAGAGGAAGGAGGGGGCTCAGTTGTTAAGCGCTTGCTATGTGCCAGGCACTGTTCTAGGCACTGGGGTAGATACAAGATAATGAGGTTGGGCACAGTCCCTGTCCCACATGGAGCTCACAGTCTTAATCCCCATTTTGCAGATGAGGTAACTGAGGCACAGAGAAGTGAAGTGGCTTGCCCAAGGTCACACAGCAGACAAATGTGACCATACTTTCCATACCCACAGACTTGCTTCCTTGACCCGTCCACTTAGGGATTCTATTCTATTGATTCTTAGGGATCCTGTCTCCCCCTTCTAGACCGTGAGCCCGTTGTTGGGAAGGGACCGTCTCTATATGACGCCGACTTGTCCTTCCCAAGCGCTGAGTACAGTGCTCTGCACACAGTAAGCGCTCAATAAATACGATTGAATGACTTCCCATCCTGTATTCTTCCACTAAGCCACGCTGTTTCTCCTAATCAGGTTGGAGACAGTCCATGTCCCACATGGAGCTCACAGTCTTAATCCCCATTTTGCAGATGAAGTAACTGAGGCACAGAGAAGTGAAGTGACTTGCCCAAGGTCACACAGCAGACAAATGTGACCATACTTTCCATACCCACAGACTTGCTTCCTTGACCTGTCCACTTAGGGATTCTATTGATTCTATTCTATTGATTCTTAGGGATTCTGTCTCCCCCTTCTAGACTGTGAGCCCATTGTTGGGTAGGGACCATCTCCATATGATGCCGACTTGTACTTCCCAAGCGCTTAGTACAGTGCTCTGCACACAATAAGCACTCAATAAATACGATTGAATGACTTCCCACCCTGTATTCTTCCACTAAGCCACGCTGTTTCTCGTAAGCGCTCAATAAATACGACTGAATGAATTCCCATCCTGTATTCTTCCACTAAGCCACGCTGTTTCTCCTAATCAGGTTGGAGACAATCCATGTCCCACATGCGGCTCGCAGTCCTAATCCCCATTTTACAGATGAGGTTAACGAGGCAAAGAGAAGTGAAGTGACTTGCCCAAGGTCACACAGCAGACGTTTGGCGGAGACGAGATTTTAACGCAGGTCTTTCGAACTCTCAGGCCTATGCTCAATCCACTAGGCATCCTGGACACATTTTTACTTCCAGGCCTCAATTTTGCTGACACAATGCTAATCTTATTCTCCTTCTACTCCTTCCCTGTTTTGTTTCTGCTTCCTTTTCCGCCTTTCATCTCTTAACAGTCACTGCCCCTCATGCTTCGTACTGGGTTCCCTATTCTTTTCATTCTACACCCACTCCCTTAGGGAGCTCCCATACTAGCACCTCCCTTGGGACATCTCAAAAATCTCCTTATTTATCCCTTGAGCTAACTTGTAGTCTTGCATTTCCAACTGGATGACCTGCCACTACTTCAAACCTAATGAACAAAACTGCACTACTCATTTTCCTTCCTAAACAATAATGGCATTTGTTAAGCGCTTACTATCTGCAAAGCACTGCTCTAAGCGCTGGGGAGGGTACAAGGTGATCACAGTCTTAATCCCCATTTTACAGATGAGGTAACTGAGGCACAGAGAAGTTAAGTGACTTGCCCAAAGTCACGCAGCTGACAAGCGGCGTGGCTCAGTGGAAAGAGCCCGGGCTTTGGAGTCAGAGGTCATGGGTTCAAATCCCGGCTCCACCACTTGTCAGCTGTGTGACTTTGGGCAAGTCACTTCACTTCTCCGTGCTTCAGTTACCTCAACTGTAAAATGGGGATGAAGACTGTGAGCCCCCGTGGGACTCCTGATCACCTGGTAACCACCCCAGTGCTTAGAACAGTGCTTTGCACATAGTAAGTGCTTAATAAATGCCATTATTATTATTATTATTATTATTATTATTATTATTATTATGTGGCAGAGCAGGGATTTGAACCCATGACCTCTGACTCCCAAGCCCGGGCTCTTTCCACTGAGCCATGCTAAATCTACCTCGTCCTCCTCATTTTCCTTCATCGATCAACAACATCACTGTCCTCCCTATCCCAGAAACACATAATTTCGGCACCATCCTTGACTCTTCATTCTCCTTAAACTCCCACGTTCATTTCACTGCAAGTGTCTACTGCTATTCCACATAATAGCCCTTGCCCCCTTCGACCGCACATCGCTACTCTCCTACTACAACCCAGAGCACAAAATTCGCTCCTCTAATGCTAACCTTCTCACCTTGCTTCAATCTCGTCTATCTCCCCACCGACCTCTCGCCCATATCCTGCTTCTTCCCTGGAATGCCCTCCCTCCTCAAATCTCACAGACAATTACTCTCCCCTGCTTCAAAGCTTTAGGAAGGGCAAATCTCCTCCAAGAGGCGTTTCCTGACTAACCTCCCCCCGCCCTTTTCCTCTTCTCCCACTCCCTTCTGCATCGCCCTGACTTGTTCCCCCTTTGTTCTTCACCCCTCCCAGCTCCACAGCACTTATGTACACATTTTTAATGTATTTATTTATATTAATGTCTGTCTCCCCCTCTAGAGTGTATGCTCATTAAGGGCAGGAAATGTGTCTGTTTATTGTTGTATTGTACTTTCACAAGCACATACAGTAAGTGCTCAATAAATACAATTTAATGAATGAATGAATCTCTTTATTCCTGTCCATTTTCTGTCTACTCACAGCTCCCTCCAGTTACTGCCCCCCTCCCTCCTACCATTCCTCTCCTAACTCCTTGAGTGAGTTGTCTAAACCCACTTTCTCTAATTCCTCTCCTCCAATTCTCTCCTTGACTCCCTTCAATCTGGCCTCCTTCCCCTTCATTCCACAGAAACCACCCTCTCAAAGGTCACCAATGATCTCCATCACCAAATCCAATGGCCTCTACACCATCATTATCCTCCTTGACCTCTCACCACCTTCAACACTGTCAATCACCCCCTTCTCCTGGAAACAGTATCCAACCTTGGCTTCATTGGCACTATCCTCTCCTGGTTCTCCTCTTGTCCCTCTACCTGTTCATTCTCAGCTTGCTTTGTGGTCTTCTCCTGGGCCTCTCACCTTTGAACTATGGGTGTCCTTCAAGGTTCAGTTTTGGGTCCCCTTCTATTCTCCATCTACACCCACTCCCTTGAAGAAGTCATTTGCTCCCCTGACTTCAACTGCTACCTCTATGTGAATGATACCCAAACCTACATCTCCAGTCCTGATCTCCCTTCCACTCGGCAGTCTTGTATTTCCACCTGCCTTCAAAACATCTCTTCTTGGATGTCCTCCCATCACCTCAAGCTTAACATTTATAAAACAGAACTCCTTATCTTCGCACCCAAATCCTGTCCTCCCCCTGTTTTTCTCATCACTGTAGATGGCACCACCATCTTTCCTGTCTCACAAGCTTTTAACTTTGGTGCTATCCTTGACTCCTCTCTCTCATTCAACCCAAACACGCCATCCATTACTAAATCCTGTCGATCCCACCTTCACAACATTGCTAACATTGTGGGCCTGGGACAGGGGAGATTTAATGGAGCCACACAAGATGGTTTCAATTTTACTGACAAAGTATATGGCAAGGTCATTAGGGGTAAGAGATGGGTGCTGTCGGGGCAAGGGGTTTGAGGAAGGAATTAAAAGTCTGAAATGGATTGGGTGGACCATGGACATAAGAGTCAATAAGGATAGAGAAGTACTGTTGCTGGAAAGCAGAGAAGGCAGAGTTACAACAGAGGATTTCTTCGCGTTGTATGAGGTTAGCCTGATTTCTCTTTCACTGCTAACAACACTCCACTCCTCATTCATTCATTCGTAATCCTCCAGCTCTAAAGCAGAGGAAGCATACTGTGGAAATGACCCAAGGCTGTGGGTTGGTGGTACGAGATTGGCCTTGGATCAGGGAAGCATGGGTGTTGAGTTCAGTGAATAGGATGAAATTGAAGGTTTCAATTTGGGTATAAAGAGAAGATAGCTTAGATATGAAGACCAAATGGGAGATGATGACTTTGAAGAACTGGAGGGGACTGAGAGATCTACGCAGGAGTAAGAAAGTTTTGTTGGGAGGGTATTTATGGGAGAGAATGCAGCCTAGGAGGTTATGGTCAGAGAGTCAAATTTCAGAACTGGTGAAGTACAATCATAATGTCTGTGATACCTGTAGAGGCATCTTGGTGTTACTCAATACACAATTATTTCATATATATGTCCATTTGTTACCATCTGATGCTACACTCTGACCATACTCTTAAGTGCTAAGTCGAACAGGCCAAAACCTGCTCTGCTCTATAATGTAGGACGAAATTTTCTGCAATGGACTGAACTAGCATGAGCAGTGAGTCATCATTGCAATCCTAAATTACTGCCCAAGAAGCATCCCAGACCCAGACAGGAGACATAGATTCTGTTAGCTCACCTTCAAACTCTGTGCTTTTCAAATATAGTTTTCTACATATGCCAATGAACATATTTCATAACAGATTACCTTTGAGTTGGGTGAACTATATAGCTTTTTCAAGATGACAATTATATACAATTGTTACAATTACCAGCAAAGGAATAGAAGATGAATGTGGGAATGAGGAAGGTGCCAATTGTGTGGCTTTTGTTCTCTCACAACTTTGGATATCCCATAGTGATGTGGGGATTAAACTCAGCAGTATACTGTCATGTTATAGACCAGACTGGTAATCCTGCTTTTTAAAGGATACGAGAAAAACTGTATTTTGGTAAAAGATGTAGACTGACCGTGTTAGCTGAAACATTTGCACATTTTCTAACATCTCTTGGCGTCACCTACACATACCCAGGATTTTCCAAGTTAAACAGGGATGTATGGTCAGCCTATGAGGCAAAGGAGCTTTGATTCTCCCTCATCAATTGATCAAACATATTTATTGAGCTCTTATTGCTTACAGAACACAGTACTTAATGTTTGGGGGAGGACAATATAACAGAGTTTGTAGACATGTTCCCTGTTCAGAAGAAGCATAAACTGTAGGCAAAATTATAGCAAGGAATTCACATCTAGGGCTAATATTTCCGATACATGCCATATTTGAGCTGAATAAATTACGTCTTGGAAGCTTAGGTGACATTTGGCACCATTTGTACTCCACCCTGACAACATTTTAAAGCATTTCATAAGCAAATAATGTCTTGGCGTATCATTCTCTCTTCCAGCAGATACCATGCAAAGAGTTATTTTTTTTTCATTCCAAACTACATTTTTATATTTCATCCTAAAATAGTTCACGATCTCAATGACTGGGCTGCTTTTAGTGAAGTAGATAACTCATTCTACTTTCTTTCCTGGATGCTCATTGTACTTATATTTCTATTGGATGGTCATTTCAGTGCTTCTGGCAAATTCTATCCAACTTAAAAATTAGCTTCTAGCTCTGTTCATGAGAGAATAAATGATAACTCTCCAATCCTCCTCTAACGTGGCATAACATAGGTAATGGTTTACTGTTCAAGGTGAAATGCTAACCACTTGGAGTTAGAACATGGCCTCAAAACACTAGAAAAACATGAAAATGGCATACAGTCAATATACTGAAATAGAATCCCAAAAGTAATAGCGAAGTTTGTTTTCAAATTAAAGGGTATTGTGGATTTATAATTCTAAGAATAAACAAAAAAATTCAAAATCAAATTCATGGAAATTTAACATAGGTTCTATTATATTTACATAAAGCCAAATGATTGCTTTGTAGCTGATCCTGTATCAAATTCTTTATAATCACACCATTGGAAAATTCAAATTTGACACAATGTTAGAATAATAGCACAATGATAGAAAAATAACTAGTTTTGCCAAGAAGCTAGTAAAAATACAAAGAAAAAAAACAAACCCCAGAATGTCTGGAATTGTTTGAAGTGTTATTTGGGATGATTAACAATGGTGATGTTAATCTATGTGGTATAAAATGCAAACAATATAAATGTGAAGTTTCCTACTGGTACAGTTTAATTTTCACCACTAATTTCAACCCTGCTGACCACTGAGGAGATAACAAAATAATTTCTTTAAGAAATGTGGCTTCAGCGATCTCCTGCTGAAACCTAGTTCTGCCTACCATTTATGAAAACACGACAAACCTTTTCTTTTCCAAGGTCTGCAACCAACAGGACAGCACTCTGAATGAAACTGGTTATTTTTCTTTCTTATTTGATTTACTGTGTGGTTTTCAGTCTTGTAATCTCGGGAACTACAAGATTTAAAAACTGCACACATGGACACAAACACAAGCAATATCTGAGTTGGACATCAGCAAATAACACCTCATTGTGCTTTAGTTCATTCGTTGTTGATCTACCAACTAGCTACCTATATTCAGGCTGACAAACACTTTTGCGCAGTAATCAGTCAATCATGGCTCTTGGGCTTAATAATGAAAATACCTCACTAATGGAAAATTCCTAACACTTCAATAAAAATTAATGCAAATTAGACAACTGGATGCTATCTATCACCGACTTTTTAGAATAAATAGCTCAACATCCCTTTAAAATCTCTCTCGTGACTTTATTCCTTTATCACATTGCTATGCTGCAGCCAGTAATCAAGAAATGCAAAACTAAAGGAAATGGCAAACGCCCTGCACTGATTTGCTACCAGACTCTCACTATGATTTTTGTGGCAAGGACTTATTAAAAATTGCATTCTCCCCCACCCTGGGCTGCAAATCAAAGCACTGAACCGCTAAGGGAATTTCCAGAAGGAACTGGTGAAGCCCTAAGGTAATGTTGAAAACCAAATCACTGTGAACTGACTTTGCTCTGCCTGTAACCTGTCTCTATATGCTGTGTGTTTTACCCTTTCCTTAAGTGGCAAAAAAATTATGACTGTGTGGGCTGGGCTTCTGAAAGAAGGAATCCAACTGAGTCTTCAAAATCTGCAGGGCTGTATAGTGTTCAGAGAATCTTACAAAATAAAGTAGCAGATATTGTTAACGAAAGAAATGAAGTATTGTGATTTTGAGCCTAGTTTAATATTTTCTTGTGGGGAAAAAACTGCATCCTTATATTGCCTTGAAAGTCAAAAAGGGCAAATAAAATGATTGTAGATGGAAAAAATGAAAGTGAATTTGATTTTGCTGATCAGAGCGTATGCTGAGATAACAGAGAGATAATAAATCACATTTTCCCAAGACCAACCACGTTGGTGATGTTATATCTGTCCCTACTTTATGCTGACCCACGAACAGTTCAGTTGCAAGATCTAAAACATGAGATTGGAAGTCTTTCTTTTCATTATCTTTGATGCTTTCACAGATAGGAGAGAAGTTCATACATTCCTGAGGGCCACTCAGCTTCAGGCAAAAAGTATTGCAATTTGAAAGAGTGATAATTACTAATAACTTAAGTATCCATCTTTGCTTTAAAATTTTCAGATGACTATTTCATTCATTCATTCAATCGTACTCATTGAGCGCTTACTGTGTGCAGAGCACTGTAGTAAGCACTTGGGAAGTACAAGTTGGCAACATATAGAGATGGTCCCTACCCAACAGCGGGCTCACAAGCTATTTAACATCTTTTATGTGCCTGTTTAGAAATCTTCACTCATTTGTGGATCAGGATTTAGTGAACATTCAAAGGTGCTGATTAAATGGAGGTGGTTATCAGAGCATTTCATTTGCAAGAAACAACATGAGAACTTGGGTTTCAGAAAAATAGACTTTGTAAACATTTCTGATGAATCTCATGGCTTCCCTAGATTTAAATGCTGGGCAATTCTACCTCAGGGGGAGAAAGAGAAAGTACATTGGCCCGCTCTGTCCTATGGGCCTGAAATTAAATTACCTTACAGCATGGAAGAATCAACCTCATCCTTGTTGTGGGGACAGAGAGAAGGAGTGGCAGAGAATTCAGTGGGTAATAGAGGTAGCAATGGGGTGATAGGAAATAATAACTGTGGTATTAGTTAAGATTACTAGGCTCCAAGCCCCAGAGTAGAAATACACGATGATCAAGTTGGCTCACTGTCTAGTATGAAGATAGAACAGGTATATTATCCACAGTTTCATAGGTGAGGAAAGTGAGGTACAGAGAAGTGAAATAACTTGCCCCAGGACACACAGCAAGCAAGGGACAGATCTGGGATTAGCATCCAGATCTCCCTAATTCCCAGTCCTGTGCTCATTCCATTAAGCCAAGTGGCTTCTTTGTTAATGATGTTAAAGTTTCACCAGATCAATCCTGGCTTTTAATGCCTAGTCCCAGTTTACAGAGCTGTGTTGCCTGTCAATTACTCATTCAATCAATCACTGTGTGCAAACAACTGTACTGAGCACTTGAGAGAATTCAATACAGTTATAAGACATGATCCTTGCCTTCAAGGATTTTTTTTATGGTATTTAAGTGCTCACTTTGTGCCAAGCACTGTACTAAGCGCTGGGGTAGATATAAGCTAATCAGATTGGTCATAGGTCATGTCATCATCATCATCATCATGACATTTATTAAGCATTTACTATGTGCCGAGCACTGTTCTAAGTGCTGGGGTAGATACAAGGTAATCAGGTTGTCCCACTTAGGTCTGACAGTCTTAATCCCCATTTTACAGATGAGGTAACTGAGGCACAGAGAAGTCAAGTGACTTGCCCAAAGTCGCACAGCTGGTCAGTGGCGGAGCCAGGATTAGAACCCATGACCTCTGACTCCCAGCCTCACTCTTTCCACTAGGCCACGCTGGCTCACAGTCTCAATCCACGCTTTACAGATGAGGTAACTGAGGCACTGAGAAGTTAAGTGACCTGCCCAAGGTCATGTGGCAGACCTTAGCAGACCCGCTAAGCTCACAATTTAGCAGGGAGAGAGGTGCTTGAATGTACATTCATTCATTCAATCGTATTTACTGAACGCTTACTGTGTGCAGAGCACTGTACTAAGCGCTTGGAAAGTACATATTGAGGAAACAGCACAGAACACTCATTCATTCATTCAATCATATTTTTGAGCGCTCACTGTGTGCAAAGCACTGTACTAAGTGCTTGGAAAGTACAATTCAGCAACAAGTAGAAACAATCCCTGACCACAACAGGCTCACAGTCTAGAAAGGGGGAGACAGACATCAAAACAAGTAAACAGGCATCAATATAAATAAATGTTTTCACAGAATGTAAAGTATGCACGCAAGTGCTAAGGGGAGCATAAGGAACTTGGAAGGGTTAAAGGAGCAGTTGGGGCATGTGGTGTTATAAAGTCAGGAGTTAATTAGAGAAGATTTCAGGAAATGAGGTGAGAACTTTGAAGATGGGGAGATCTGTGGTTGGTCAGATGTACAGCGTGGCTCAGTGGAAAGAGCCCAGGCTTTGGAGTCAAAGGTCATGGGTTCAAATCCCGGCTCCACCAATTGTCAGCTGTGTGACTTTGGGCAAGTCACTTAACTTCTCTGTGCCTCAGCTACCTCATCTGTAAAATGGGGACCAAGACTGTGAGCCCCCCCAGGACAACCTGATCACCTTGTAACCTCCCCAGTGCTTAGAATAGTGCTTTGCACATAGTAAGCGATTAATAAATGCTATTATTACTATTATTATTGTTATTATTATTATTATGTGAAGATGAGGGTGTTCCATTCAGGGGGGACATTAAGATTCAGCTCAAAAAGGCCTCAAGCAGGGACCGTCTGTGGTTCGTTCATTCAGTCCATTCAATCATATTTATTGAGTGCTTACTGTGTGTACAGCACTGTACACACTTGGGAAAATACAATACAACAATACACAGACACATTCCCTACCCACAGTGAGCTCACAGTCTGGGGGGGGGGGGGGGATAAACGTCAATACAAAGAAATAAATTACAGATATGTACATAAGGGGCTGTGAGAGGGGAAGAAGGAAGGGAGCAAGTCAGGGCGAAGCAGAAGGGAGTGGGAGAAGAGGAAAGGGTGGGCTTAGTCTGGGAAGGCGTCTTGGAGGAGGTATATCTTCAAAAAGGCTTTGAAAGGGGGGAGAGTGATTGTCTGTCAGATTTAATAATAATAATAATGATGGTATTTGTTAAGCACTTACTATGTGCAAAGCACTGTTCTAAGCACTGGGGGGATACAAGGTGATCAGGTTGTCCCACGGGAGGCTCACAGTCTTAATCCCCATTTTACAGATGAGGTAACTGAAGCTCAGAGAAGTTAAGTGACTTGCCCAAAGTCACACAGCGGACAATTGTCAGAGTCGGGATTTGAACCCACGACCTCTGACTCCAAAGCCCGTGCTCTTTCCCCTGAGCCACACTGCTTATACAAGGTCATCAGGTTGCCCCACGTGGGGCCCCCCATTTGAGAAGGGAAGTTATCCCAGGCCGGAGGCAGGATGTGGACGAGGGGTCGGTTAGCTCAAGCCACAAGGTTAGCATTAGAAAACATCAGGCAGACCACCACTTTGGCCTTCTATCATTGGCCTGAAGCGCAAGGAGCCTGAAACCCTGCTGTCCTAAGATTGTATAGTTTTTTTGGCATTTTCCCTTATGTCTCCAACCCTACTTCCCTCCTTTCTCTGAGCCCCTTGAGAGCCAGAAAGCATACCTCTATCTCCTCTGTGCACTTCTTTTCCAGTGCAGCGCTTTGCATATCTTAGGTGCTTGAGAAAATTGCACATATGAATAAATGACTAATAAGTACCACGTCTACTAGTGGAGCTGTGCTACTGGGAGTATTGCTTCAATGCTGGTGAAATGGCTGAGTTCCAAGATCTTGCTAGTAAATCTTATCCTGCCATTTGGTAATGAGTATAGTTCATAAATGATCATAATCTATCTATCAATTATATCTACTGAGTGCTCACTGTGTGCAGAACACACTCAGGAAAGTACAATATAACAAAGTGTTTTATGTGAATCACAAGGAACTTACGGTATAGAATCTGATATTACTGCTCCATCAGCGGGATGTGCCTGACAGTCTCACAGCCAATTAGGTGGTTTGACTCGGTGGACACAGCTTGCAGACCTTCAACTGGTCTGACCAAGCACTTAGTACAGTGCTCTGCACACAGTAAGCGCTCAATAAATACGATTGAATAAATGATGGCTATTATCACTACATTGTGTCTTGAAATCTTCTGAAGGCCATACTGGTCTTTAAATATTTGTTTTCTTTGGCTTTAAATATGCATCACTGCAGCAGTGTACTGTCTAAATTGCAGAATTTGGTGATTCCTTGGAGTTCTGGGCTATCGATTAAAACCTTTGGTTGTTGGTGGGGATACCCAGTTGTAGGCTGTAAATAACAACCACTACTTACTTTGGAAATATTGTCCCTTCACTGTACTGAGATGAAACTGTGAAGACATTCAGAATAATTTCTCTATCTTCTTGTGTTGTATTTCTAAAGCAACGTTACCAACATTGGTTTATTTTATTTTGCTAATATGCTTTGTTTTGTCTTCTGTCTCCCCCTTCTAGACTCTGAGCCCGCTGTTGGGTAGGGACCGTCTCTATATGTTGCCAACTTGTACTTCCCAAACGCTTAGTACAGTGCTCTACACACAGTAAGCACTCAATAAATACAATTGAGTGAATGAATGAACAGTTACTTCCCTTTGACTCAAAGGCTTATTTAATAATAATAATAATAATAATGAAATAATTATGGTATTTAAGTGTTTCCTACATGTCAAGCACTGTTAGTGTAAGCCCTTTATGGGAAGGGATTGGTTCTCTTTATTGCTGAATTGTACTTTCCAGGCGCTCAGTACAGTGCTCTGCACACAGTAAGTGCTCAATGAATAAGATCGAATAAATGAATGAATGAATTCAGGATAATCAGATAATCAGTTCCTGTCTCACCAGGGGCTCAGAGTCTAAGTAGGAGGTCAAACAAGAAACAGCAGCTTGGCTCAGTGGAAAGAGCACGGCTTTGGAGTCAGAGGTCAGGGGTTCAAATCCCGGCTCCGCCAATTGTCAGCTGTGTGACTTTGGGCAAGTCACTTAACTTCTCTGGGCCTCAGTTACCTCATCTGTAAAATGGGGATTAAGACTGTGAACCCCCTGTGGGACAACCTGATCACCCTGTAACCTCCCCAGCACTTAATAAATGCCATTATTATTATTATTATTGAATGGAATCCCGATCTTACAGAAACAGGAAACTGAGGCACAGAGAAGTTGCCCGAGTCACATAGAAGGCAACTGGAAGAGCCAGGATTAGAATCCAGGCCCTATGACTACCAAGTTCTTGCTCTGTCCACTATAGGCCATGCTGTCCCTCAAACCTATGATGTTTATAGGGCTATTTAACTGAATTTGCCAGTAGGTTAGAAGCATCGTCAAACATTGCTTGGTAGTCAGAGGTCACAGACCTCCTGGTTCTGCCACTTGTCAGCTGTGTGACTTCGGGCAAGTCACTTAACTTCTCTGTGCCGCAGTTACCTCATCTGCAAAATGGGGATTAAGACTGTGAGACCTTCCCAGACTGAGCCCCCTCCTTCCTCTCCCCCTCTTCCCCCTCTCCATCCCCCCAGCCTTACCTCCTTCCCCTCCCCACAGCACCTGTATATATGCATATATGTTTGTATGTATTTATTACTCTATTTATTTATTTTATTTGTACATATTTATTCTATTTATTTTATTTTGTTAATATGTTTTGTTTTGTTCTCTGTCTCCCCCTTCTAGACTGTGAGCCACTGTTGGGTAGGGACCATCTCTATACGTTGCCGACTTGTACTTCCCAAGCACTTAGTACAGTGCTCAGCACACAGTAAGCGCTCAATAAATATGATTGAATGAATGAATGAATGAATCTACCCCAGCACTTGGCACATAGTAAGTGCTTAACAAATACCAATATCATCATCATGCTAGGCTCTTCAGGACCATCAACATCTATCACTAAGCCCTGCTTCTGACAGTAGCGGGGACCGTATCAGACATCTTTCCTCCAATTTTGACACTGTCAACCATTAAATCATCAGTAACTTCCGAATCCTGGTGAATTTCTCAGGACAGCCAAATTGGCCTTACTTTTTCCAGAGCCCTCTTCTGTTGCTGGTTTCAAAATCCCTCATAAGGTCTATGAACACAGTACTGAAGCCTTGCTGTGGTTCTCTTCATTCACCCTGTATCCTTTTGTGCAGAATCAATTGTGTCTATTAAGCAACTCACTGGGTCTAAAACCACATTGTGTGTTGCCTAGGTGGCCCACGACTTATTATATTCTAAAACAGTCATTCAGAAGGGTCCGGAATAAAACTGCAGCTGTGATAGGAAGCAGAGAAAGCCCCATGTAGCTTCATTAGAGAAGCAGCGTGACTCGGTGGAAAGAGTCTGGGCTTGGGAGTCAGAGGTCAGGAGTTCTAATCCCAGCTGTGTGACATTGGACAAGTCACTTAACCTCTCTGTGCCTCAGTTCCCTCATCTGTAAAATGGGAATTAAAAGTGTGAGCCCCACGTGGGACAACCTGATCATCTTGTATCTCCCCCAGCACTTAGAACAGTGCTTTGCGCAAGGTAACGCTTAACAAATACCATCATTATTATTATTATTATTCACTGGTCATCCCTTTCTCTCCCATTTCTTCCTAAAATTGACCACGGCGGCATCTTTAAAGTCTTATTGCTTTTCTGCAGTAATCCAGATGTTGAGGCGAAACTCATAGAGAAGCAGCGTGGCTCAGTGGAAAGAGCCCGGGCTTGGGAGTCAGAGGTCATGGGTTCTAATCCCGGCTCCGCCACTTGTCAGCTGTGTGACTTTGGGCAAGTCACTTCACTTCTCAGGGCCTCAGTTCCCTCATCTGTAAAACGGGAATTAAGACTGGGAGCCCCATGTGGAGTAACCTGATTACCTTGTGTTCCCCCTTCAGCGCTTAGAACAGTGCTTGGCACATAGTAAGCGCTTAACAAATGCCATCATTATCATTATTATTATTATTATTATTATTATTATTATTATTATTATTATTAGAGAGTTGTCTGAGGACAAGTTTGCCTTTGGCCTTGTAGATTTCTGCAGGAATGTAAACTGTAGAGAAGCAGCATGATTTAATAGAAAGAGGAGGGACTTCAGAGGAAGAGGAGCTGGGTTTAAATCACAGCTCTTCCGCTTGCCTGCTGTGTGATATTGGGCATATCACTTCATTGCTCTGTGCCTCAGTTTCCTCATTCTGTAAAATGGAGATTCATTACCCATTCTCCTCCTCTTATTAGTATGTGAGCCCATGTGGGAAAAACTGAGGCTCTATGATTTATCTTGATTCTACTCCAGCACTTAGTACAGTGCCGTCTTGTACTTCCCAAGCGCTTAGTACAGTGCTCTGCACACAGTAAGCGCTCAATAAATATGATTGAATGAATGAGTGAATGAATGAATGCTTGGCACACAGTAAGTGATTAACAAATACCAAAAGCATAATCTGGGTCTGGAGATTTTTTTGTGTCTCATGGATTGGATTGTAGAGATGGATTGGATGGAAAAATGAAGCTTATTAGAGGGAAGCATTAACAATACTAGAAGGCCTAAGATGGCTAATAGATGCATGGGTCATAGGGCCATCAACAATAGGTTCATGATGAGATATTAAAGGAAAAACATAAAGTTGCAGAGGATGGGTTTCAAGGTGGGCAACATGAAAAGCAAGAGAAGTATGAGAAGCAGCGTGGCTCAGTGGAAGGAGCACGGGCTTGGGCGTCAGAGGTCATGGGTTCTAATCCTGGCTCCGCCACTTGTCAGCTGTGTGACTCTGGGCAAGTCACTTAACTTCTCTGTGCCTCAGTTACCTCATCTGGAAAATGGGGATTAAGACTGTGAGCTCCATGTGGGACAACCTGATTACCTTGTATTCCCCTCCCCCAATGCTTAGAACAGTGCTTGGCACATAATAAGAGCTTAGCGCTTAGAATAGTGCTTTGCACATAGTAAGCGCTTAACAAATACTATTATTATTAACAAATGTGATTATTATTATTATTATTATTATTATTATTATTGTTATTACGATCACACTGTTCTTCCAAACACACTTTGCTATAACTGTAGGGGACAGAACAGTGGCCTGGGTGGAGCTATGGAACTGACACAGTTTGTTAGTTATGTTCTTATGTCTGCTTTCCAAGAAAAGGAAGGGAAGAGTAGTAAGTTGAGATAGAAGAAGGACAATGATGCTTTAGTACTACATCACTGCCTCTCATCCCAACTTAGGAAAGACCCTGCTTATTTTTATTTCAAAACTTGGCTACCATGGCAAGGAAAGCTGTTTCGAGGGCAAAATATTTTTTGGGGGGAGCAAACAGGTGAGATCAGGGGCAGAAGTCCAGATGTTCAAGTGGATGTTTCATCTAGCCGCGAGGACAATTCACTAGTTATCATCCCCCAGAGGACACAGCCCAGAACCTCAACACCTCCAGACAGGAATTGGCAGTAGGATAAACTTATTTAGACACAGAT
The DNA here is from genome assembly GCF_015852505.1 of Tachyglossus aculeatus. Classification (NCBI taxonomy): domain Eukaryota; kingdom Metazoa; phylum Chordata; class Mammalia; order Monotremata; family Tachyglossidae; genus Tachyglossus; species Tachyglossus aculeatus. Next base: position 21,857,821 of record NC_052079.1, on the reverse strand, counting down.
AGGCTTAGGTAGACTCCTGCATCAGTCAGGGCAGATGCAGCTTTCTGGTGATCCTAAACACTTATGACACGAGCAATTCGTTACAAATACTCCTTTCAGTTTGAATAAAAGGGCTATTACCTTTACCAAGAGGATAGCTTAGGGTTTCACCTACTGCAGACTCAGCCAGTGAGAAGCAGCGTGGCTCAGTGGAAAGAGCCCGGGTTTTGGAGTCAGGGGTCATGGGTTCAAATCCCAGCTCTGCCGACTGTCAGCTGTGTGACAGGGCAAGTCACTTCACTTTTCTGGGCCTCAGTTACCTCATCTGTAAAATGGGGATTAAGACTGTGAGCCCCTCATGGGACAACCTGATCACCTGGTATCCCCCTAGCGCTTAGAACAGTGCTTCACACATAGTAAGCACTTAACAAATGCTATCATTATTACCATTATTATTATTTAACTTTCACGGATTCCCTTTCCTCACTTTTCCTTTTGTGAAGATACTGTTAGGAATTTTTCCAAAGTCAAAATTATTTTATTATTCATTCATTCACTCAATCATATTTATCGAGTGCTTACTCTGTGCTGAGGACTGTACTAATTGCTTGGGAAGTATAATTCCCAGAGAGGAAGCCTGGCTCAATGGAATGAGCACCGGTTTGGAAGCAAATCCCACAGGTTCAAATCCCAGCTCCGCTAATTGTCAGCTGTTTAACTTTGGGCAAATCACTTAACTTCTCTGTGCCTCAGTTACCTCATCTGTAAAATGGGGATGAAGACTGTGAGCCACACGTGAGACAATCTGATCACCTTATATCCTCCCCAGCACTTAGAACAGTGCTTTGCACATAGTAAGCACTTAACACTATTATTATTATTATTCAGCAACAAATATAGACAATCCCTGACCGCAATGGGCTCATAGTCTAGAAAGGGGGGAGAAAGACATCAAAACAAGTAAACAGGCATCAGTAGCATCATTATAAATAAAAAGAATTATAGATATATGTGCATCATTAATAAAAATACGTAGAATTATAATTATAAATATTTTTATATATACACAATTGCTCTGGGGCAGGGAGGGGAGTGGAGTGAAGGGAGCAAGTCGGGGCAGTGGGATGGACTGGGGGGGAGCAGAGGAAAAGGGGGGTCTATCTTGGGAAGGCCTCCTGGAGGAGGTGAGCTTTCAGTAGGGCTTTGAAGGGGGGAAGTGTGCCAGTTTGGCAGATTATGAGTTTGAAGCACTTGTGAAACCATGATCTCTGAAAAAGGATAGCTTGAGTAATTATAGACTTTTCTTGAAGGGAGTAAATTTGATCAACATAATTTCAAATCTAGATATATTATACTGAACTGAAAAAATAATTCTACTTTCAAGGGTTTCCCATTTCTCCATTACAATTTGAGATTTATCTGCTTCATTTATAGCTTTAAATCCTGCATCTTCCCTCCTCTGAGTGAAGGAGGCTTCCCAGTCGGTGTCTTGTCTCACCACTTCCTAATCTGCTGAAAGTGTGTAATGATCCTGGTTTAACTTTATAATCGAAACACTATGCGATAATAATCAGTGCAAATGTCGCCATCACTACTGATACCGTTGGTGAGAAAAAGATAAGAATAATTGTGGTATTACACACTTAATATGGACCACTTTATTGATCACTGGGTCACTACAAATTAATCTGGCTCTGTCCCACACGTGGCTCACAGTCTAAGTAAGAAGGAGAATGAGCACATAATCCCCATTTTACAGATGGGGAAACTGAGACACAGAGCGGTTAAGTGATTTGTCTAGGGTCACAGAGCAGCCAAGTGGCAGTTGCAGGATTGGAACTCCAGGTCCTCTAATTCCCAGGCCTGTCCTTATTCCACTAGACCGGCCTTCTTTTGGTAATCCCGGCTGTGCCACTTGTCCTGCTGTGTGACCTTGAGCAAGTCACTTCACTTCTCTGGGCCTCAGTGACCTCATCTGTAAAATGCGGATTGAGACTTGCTAGCCTCTTGCTGGACAGGGATGGTATCCAACCCGATTTGCTCGTATCCACCTCAGCACTTAGTACAGTGCCTGGCACATAGTAAAATGCCAAGAATCAATCATTTGTATTTATGGAGTCCTTACTTTGTGCAGGGGACTATAATAAGCAGTTGGGAGACTGCAATAAAGTTAGACGACATGATTCCTGCCCTAAAGGAGCTTATAGTTTAGCAAGAGAGACAGATATTATAATAAATACTGGGCAATAGAAGCAACAAATAAAGATATGTACAAACGTATTCATTCATTCATTCAATCGTATTTATTGAGCACTTGCTGTGTGCAGAGCACTGTACTAAGCGCTTGGGAAGTACAAGTTGGCAACATATAGAGATGGTCCCTAAGTACTTTGGAGTGGGAATGGGGTCAGTATCTAAACCTTTGGGGGGTAAGACTAAACGCATGGGTGAGGCAGTAGGGAGTGAAAAAAGGGCGATGGAATGAGATGGAAAGGGAAGACTTTCTGGAGGCAATATGATTTTGGAAGGGCTTTCAAGATTTGGATAGTGCTGGATTGTCACAGATGTGGGAGGGAGTTCCTGTCATGAGGGAAGCCAGAAGAGATAAAGGCACAGTAGGTAAGTTGGTCTTAGATGTGCGAAGTTTGTGGGCTGGTTCATAGTGGGAGAGAAGTGAGGATAGATAGGAGGGAAGGAGTTGATTGAGTGCCTTGAATCTGAAAATGAGGAGCTTCTGCTGGACACGGAGATGCATGGGCAGCCATTGGAGACATTTAAAGAGAGTGAGGGGATTCCAACATGTGAATTCTGAAATAAGATCAAGGACTTCTACCAATTCTTGAAGAGTCTTTGGACTCACACACACACACCATCATAACCAAAACAGAGTAATGACTGCATCCTCACCCCAGATTAAGGACGACTGTTGAAAAAGTGGAAAGAGCACTTCAATGCACCCCTCAGCACTCCCACAAATAATTGTTTGACTGCCAAACTGTGAAAACAGGGCGTTCACTTCATCAAGTCTCCTCTGCAGTTGGCAACCATGGCAAAACCGCTGAATCTGATAATATACCATGACTGGTGTGCTTGACGATGCTCCTTCGTTATCCTCATAAGTCCTTCTTCAATAGTGGGGGCACTGAGGCAATGCTACAGGACTTCAAAAGTGTTCCACTAGCACCTTCATGAAGAAATGGAAAGAGTTGCTTACCAAAGCAATCGTGGGATCACACTGCTAGTTATTGATAGCTAGATTCCTCTTGGATCAATCACTTCAGAGCATCTTCAGTCAAGCCCTTACAGAATCCCAGTGAAACATCAGGCCACAGCGGAACATAGCAGACTTGACCTTTTCTTTATGTCAAATTCAGTAAAATTACGAGGAACCTCATCAAGATGTCAGTATGGCATTTGTAGATTTTATAAAAGCATATGAAATCACCAGTAGACTGGATCTTTGGCAACTACAGTGTAAGTAAGCTAGGCATTATTAAAATTGCAGTAGATTCTAAAGCCCCCTGAGGGCAGGGAATTCAACTTTTGTTGCTGGTGGGATCCCAAGTGCTTGGCTCTGCACGTGGTGTTCAATAAATGGCACTCGTGATTGACTGATCAATTGCTTTAGTTGAGACAGATCCTACGATTTGTGTCAGGAGAGGGTTTTTAAGATGCCTCCACATCAAGCCAGAACTCCATACCACTGACTTCAAGGATTTCTCCATATTTCCGTTTGGCTCGCTCACCGATTAATCACCAATTTAGAGTATTTGCTCCTTCCAAGCTCACTTTCTAGCTATACCTTGCCCTTAACCCTCCATCCCCGACCTTCTTGGGGCTCACAGTCTTAATCAGGCTTTGGAGTCAGAGGTCATGGGTTCAAATCCCGGCTGTGTGACTTTGGGCAAGTCACTTCACTTCTCTGGGCCTCAGTTAACTCATCTGTAAAATGGGGATGAAGCCTGTGAGTCCCCCATGGGACAACCTGATTACCTTGTACACCCCCCCCCGTGCTTAGAACAGTGCTTTGCACATAGTAAGTGCTTAATAAATGCCATCGTTATCAGAGAAGCAGTGTGGCTCAATGGAAAGAGCATGGGCTTGGGAGTCAGAGGTCATGAGTTCAAATCCCAGCTCCATCAATTGTCAGCTGTGTGACCTTGGGCAGGTCACTTAACTTATCTGTGCCTCAGTTACCTCATCTGTAAAATGGGGATTAAGACTGTGAGCCCCCCGGGGGACAACCTGATCACCTTGTATCCTCCCCTGCGCTTAGAACAGTGCTTTGCACATAAGTGCTTAACAAATGCCATCATTATTATTATTCTGTTGCTGTTCTTCCTGACTGGAAGAGAAACTCCTCACCAACAGCATTAAGGCACTCAATCAGGTCTAGCCTTCCTATTCATTCATTCATTCAATCATATTTATCGAGCGCTTACTGTGTGAAGAGCACACTGTACTAAGCGCTGTACAATTTAACAATAAACAGACACATCCCCTCCCCACAACGAGTTTATAGTTTACAGGGGAACTTACCTTTCTGATCTCCTACTGTAACCCTGATCACACAATCCACTCCTCCGATATTTTAATCTTGCCCAGCCTGATGCTGACACCTTGCCCACATTCTCCCTCAAGTGTGGAAAGTTAGAAGGAGAACTCGGAGAGGAGAGTGTCAGTGAAGTCAAAGTTAAATAATATTTCCAGAAGGGAGTGGTCCACAGTGTCTAAAGTAGATGAGAGGTCACGGAGGATTAGGATGGAGTAGAAGCAATTGGATTTTGAGGAGAGGAGGACTTTGGTGACCTTTGATAAGACAGTTTGGTGGAGTGACGGGGGCAGAAGACAGATTTCAAGGAATCATGGAGAGAATCTGAGGGGAGGAAATGAAAACAAACAACTCACTCAAAAAGTGTGGAACAGAGGGATAGGAGGATGACATCTGGAGGGAGCTGTAGGGTCAAAGGAGGGTTCTGTAGGATTAGGGGAGACATCAGCATTTTTGAAAGCAGTGTGGAAGAAGTCATTGGAGGGTGAACGGTTAAAGATGCCAATCAGGGAGACTACTAGGGAAAGGGAAAGTGATTTGATAAGGTCCAAAGGGATGGGATGAGAGATACAGGTTGAAGGGTGGATTTTAAGAGGAGGCGAAAGATATCCTTTTGAAATACTGCTGGGAAAGATGGGAGTTGAAGAACGGGCAGAAAGAGGAAGGGACTGGAGAGACACAGGGAAAACATTTTGCAGATCAACCTGATGGTTTCAAGTTTATCAGCAAGTACATGTCAAGATCATTAGAGGCAAGAAATCAGGGACGTGAGGGGCAGGGTGTTTGAGAAGGGAGTTAAAGATCTTAAGTAAATTAGGACAGAGAAGTACGGTTATTAGGCAAAATAGAAAACAGGGTCATAACAGACGAGGAATAGTTTGAAATGAGGGAGGTCTGGCCTGATGTCTTTATGCTCTATTCCTTAAGCATAACAGCAGAGGAAACATACTGTGGAGGCGATCCAGTATTTTGGATTAGGGATATGAGATTGGTAGAGGGACAGGAGGGTGAGGGAGTGGAGTTCGGTGGAGAGGGTGTTGTTGGGGCGTCAATTTATGCATCCAGAGGTGGTTTGGGTAGTTTGAGACCAGATGAGGCATGATGACTTTAGAAGACTGGAGGGGGTCAATAAATTGAAGGTCTCTTTGATGGAACAGGGCTTATTTGTGGAGAGTGGGTGTGTGGAGGTGAAGCTTCATAAGGAGGTTTGGGTCAAATAGAGGAATTTCAGAATGGTGAGGGTTGGGAATGTACAATGACTAGAAATGATAAGATGGAGGATTTGTCCAAGTTGGGGAGTTGGTGAAGTGGGGTGGAGCAGGTCAGTGGAATTGAGGCGTGAGAGGAAGTCAGCAACAGAAGGGTCATCAGGAATGTCCACATGGATATTGAAGTCCCCAAGGATCAATGTAGAGATGGAGGGCAATACACACATACCAAGTGACATCTTAGTAATAACAATAATAATGATGGTATTTGTTAAGTACTTACTATGTGCAAAGCACTGTTCTAAGCACTGGGGGCATACAAGGTGATCAGGTTGTCCCACGTGGGGCTCACAATCTTAATCCCCATTTTACAGATGAGGTAACTGAGGCACAGAGAAGTTAAGTGACTTGCCCAAAGTCACACAGCTGACAACTGTGTACAATTGTTTACAGTGCTCTGCACACAGTAAGCGCTCAATAAACACAATTGAATGAATCTTGGTGCTGCTACCCAGAAGTGGTATATAGCCCATTTGGTGGGCATGGGGGAAATGGATGTATCTACCCAACTACAGCAACACCTTCTGCCCACTCCCTTTCGATGCCTCAGTGTGTAAAAATGGAATCTAAGAACCAGCATGGCCTAGAGGAATGAGCATGGGCCCAGAAGTTAGAGGACCTGGGTTCTAATCCTGACTCTGCCAATTGCTCATGGTGTGACTTCGAGCAAGTCACTTAACTTCTCTGTGCCTTGGTTTCTTCAGTGGAAAGAGCACGGGCTTTGGAGTCAGAGGTCAAGGGTTCAAATCCCAGCTCCACCAATTGTCAGCTGTGTGACTTTGGGCAAGTCACTTCACTTCTCTGGGCCTCAGTTACCTCATCTGTATAATGGGGATGAAGACTGTGAGCCCCCTGTGGGACAACCTGATTGTCTTGTAACCTCCCCAGCACTTAGAACAGTGCTGTGCACATAGTAAGCACTCAATAAATGCCATTAAATTATTATTATTATTATTAAATTGGGGTTTAAATACCATTCTCCCACCTACTTACATTGTGAGCGCCAGGCGGGACAGGGACTATGTCTCACCCCAGGGCTAAGAATAGTGACATATAATAAGTACTTAGCAAGTACTGTGAAAAAAGTAAAAAGGAGCATTGTGGACCTGGGCTCAAAGCCGCAGCTGCAAACTGATATTCTACTTTATACAGACCGATTTCTCCTTAAGAACCTCTGATTCAACTTCAGCCTCAGGGGAGATTCTGAACCTCAGTATGCCAAAACTCAAAAGACTAAAGAAACTAGGCCTGTGATGTTCAAAGCCAGCTCTACCCTAGTCTTTTGGACTTTGGGGTAACTCATGGCTCAGTGGAAAGAGCCCGGGCTTTGGAGTCAGAGGTCACGGGTTCAAATCCTGACTCCGCCACTTGTCAGCTCTGTGACTTTGGGCAAGTCACTTCACTTCTCTGTGCCTCAGTTACTTCATCTATAAAATGGGGATTAAGACTGTGAGCCCCCGTGGGACAACCTTGTAACCTCCCTAGTGCTTAGAACAGTGCTTTGCACATAGTAAGCGCTTAATAAATGCCATTAAAAAAACAAAAAAACTCTCATCTTTTCCTTATAATAAAAAGTATTAATAATTATGCTATTTGTTAACCACTTACTACTTGCCAGGCACTGTACTGAATGCTAAGGTGGATACAAAGCAAATTAGGTTGGACACAGTCTTTATCCCACATGGAGCTCACAGTCTCAATCTCCATTTTCCAGATGAGGTAACTGAGGCCCAGAGAAGTCAAGTGACTTGACCAAGGTCAAACAGCAGACAAGTGGTGGAGCCAGGATTAGAACCCTTCTGACACCCAGGCCTGTGCTCTTTTCCCTATGCTACCCTGCTTCTCATGATTGCCCCACTTCCTCATTTAAATCAGTGGCTAAAAAGATCTGCTTATCACAGAGGAAAGAAGTGTGAAAGACTATGTATAGATGAGCTGATAAAATGCTAGCAAATTAAATACAACACTATATTTTGTAAGTGTGTGTGTGTGTGTGTGTGTGTGTGTGTGTGTGTGTGTTGGCTTTTCTTGAGAATGCACATATTCCATAGGTAAGAGAAATGAAAATTAACAAGGGTCTCACAGTGCTTATAATTCTCATTTCTGCCGGTAGCCTAAATGAAACCAGGTACCCTACAGAACACAAAGACAGCCTGAAAAATGTAGGTATCAGTGGTTTACAAATGCACATCCTCATGGAGTCCCAGCTGGCATTTCCAGTTCTCCGCTCCCAGCACTTTGCACTTTAGTTAGTCCTTTGAAAACAGAAACTCCTTTTATGCCCTGATGTTGTGATTGTTTAGATGTTAGAAATGGTCATTTTGCCATTATGAGCAGATTTTCCTCTTCCCAGACCAATGCTTATAGCTGGCAAGACTGCTTTACACCACTTCCAGATCCTGCTGGTCTATACAGTCGAAAACTACCTTTGGGATTCTCCCTGGGGTCTCATGTGAGAGTTCAGAAAGCAATAACACTCTTCCCACCCCGAAACAGCGTTGGAACGTCTACTCTCCATTCCACCACCAAGAATAAACCTTCAAAACACCACATTCTAGTTCCAAATGTCAAAATGTTCCCTTTAAAGGGCTTTAAAAGTGAGAAAAGAGAACATTTGTGTGCAGCAGCTGAAATTTGGAGGTATGTGCTTTATTGCCTATTTCCCTCCTTCGTTAGGGAGTGTCTTTGAGGAAATATGGTTCAGGCTACCTGTGAGCTCTTTCGCTTTAAACAAATAACCAGGGTTTACAGCAAATGTCCGATGGATTTTTAAGCCAGATCTGGATATAGATGCACTATTCCTGTTCTTACACTGGTTCGTAACCTAAACCGTGCTTCCCAACTGCCCAAAAAACTGCTACATTTGTCTTAGCAAATCGCTTATGATCATGCCATCCACAGATTTCTGATGAAGCAGTGTGGCTCAGTGGAAAAAGCCTGGGTTTTCGAGTCAGAGGTCATGGGTTCAAACCCCGGCTCCGCCACTTGTCAGCTGTGTGACTTTGGGCAAGTCATTTAACTTCTTTGGGCCTCAGATACCTCATCTGTAAAATGGGAATAAAGACTGTGAGCCCCCCCGTGGGACAACCTGATCACCTTGTAACCTCCCCAGAGCTTAGAACAGTGCTTTGCACATAGTAAGTGCTTAATAAATGCCATTATTATTATTATTATTATGAAAAATCCACTAGCTATTTCTTTTCCCTTCTGGATGTAGAGCCAGGTCTGAATCCTTACTTTCTGTTTGAAGCCCTGTGAACTCATTTTCTAGCTCCCTCCTCTTTGCCCAATTCCTGCTCTGGAACTGGCTCTCCACTGATTTATTTTTTTTTTGAAGTATTTGTTTAGCACTCACTGCACTGGGGTAGATACAAGATAATCAGCTCGGAGAGAGTCCCTGTCTCACATGGCACTCACAATCTCACTAGGAAGGGAGTAAGAAAATGGACGAGTCAGTATTAGAACCAAGATCCTTCCGATTCCCAGGCCCATGCTCTATCCACACTGCTTCTCACTGATGCCACAATGTTTATTCATTCATTTGTATTTATTGAGCGCTAACTGAGTGCAAAGCACCGTAGGAGAAGCAGCATGACACAAGAAGCAGCGTGGATCAGAGGAAAGAGCATGGGCTTGGGAATCAGAGGTCATGGGTTCTAATCGCGGCCCTGCCACTTGTCAGCTTTGTGACTTTGAGCAAGTCACTTCAGTTCTCTGAGCCTCCACTACCTCATCTGTAAAATGGAGATTAAGACTGTGAGCCCCACTTGGGACAACCTGATTACGTTGTATCTACCCCAGCACTTAGAAGAGTGCTTTGCACATAGTAAGCGCTTAAAAAAATACTACTATAAACTTTCGTTACTAGTAATGTCTGGGGTTCACTGAATGAAGACATGCATTCTTTTTGTGTGTCTTCCTCAAGCAGTAATAGGAGTAATAGTATTTATTAAGCACTTACTGTGTAGAGCACTGTTCTAAAAACAGTGAAAGGGAATTAGGAAGCGTCTCTGTTCCTCAGGGGGCTTAATGGAAATTTTTATTAAGCACATACCATTTATGTAAATTAATCTGTAGTAGAGCAAGAGTAGGTTTAAATTCCGATTATCTAATCATCCCATATCACTAAAATGAACAAAATAAACAATTATAAACCTGTACATGGGAAGCGTGAGAGTGACAATAATAAAAGCTGCGGCATTTGTTAAGGACTTATGTTCCACATGCTGGATAAATATGGAGTAATTATATAGGACACTGCCCCTGCCTCATTTAGGGTGTGGGGCAGATTGACCAATATTCAGACACAGAGAGGTGTAGACAAACAGACAGACAGTGAGCTTACTCCACCTGACATTCAGCCCACACGCCCAAAACGTCCATCGGTAAGGCATCCTCTCTTCCAGCTCTTCAGGGCTCCTGACCCCAGGTCCAGCAGTCACCCCCAAACCAGGCCTGACTTTCCCGAAAACCAAGGCCATCTGATCCCCAGACCTTCCCCCAGCCACCAACCGCTACCCAAGATGGCTCAGTGGAAAGAGCCCAGGCTTGGGAGTCGGAGGTCATGGGTTCAAGTCCCCGCTCCGCCACTTGTCAGCTGTGTGACTTTGGGCAGGTCATTTAACTTCTCTGTGCCTCAGTTCCCTCATCTGTAAAATGGGGATTAAGACCCTGAGCCCCCCCGTGGGACAACCTGATCACCTTGTAACCTCCCCAGCACTTAGAACAGTACTTTGCACATAGTAAGCACTTAATAAATGCCATTATTATTATTATTATCATATGCCCCCAGCCCCAAACCAGCAAGGGCAGCTCTCAGCCTCCAGCCCCAAACCAACAAAAACAATCATAACCCTCAAGACAATCAGCCCTCCACACTCCCTCTCCAATTTCCCAAACCTTCCCCCACCCCAGGCAATGCATAATGTATACACGTCATTGGCAAAGTCACAACCCATTAGGCCCCCCAACATGTATATTTAAGGCATTTCAGATCCCTCCCCCACCCACCAGTCCAACCCCAATAGCCCCCCTGCCATCACCATCAATACAACAGGCATCAGTAATCCCAGCAACTTCAGACCCACACCCACCCTAAAAAAAACAAGGGTGTAACTGCAACAGCCAGAGCCCCTTACTCACCAGGGCCCACGGCAGGCCATACTCCATCTTCCATCCGCAGCAGGCCACACTCCATCTTCCATCCTCTTGCAAACAAGGTGATCGGGTTGTCCTACAGGGCGCTCACCGCCTTAATCCCCATTTTACAGATAAGTGACTTGCCTAAAGTCACAAAGCTGACAAATGGCGGAGCAGGGATTTGAATCCTCTGACTCCAAAGCCCAGGCTCTTGCTACTGAGCCACACTGCTTCTCAGGATATATGCTTATATTTTTAATTAACTGTATCGTTTTGTATTTTTATATGCATTTTACAGATACCAAGACTTGGAATCAAAAGGAATTTTGAATAGTAGTAGTATTAGTAGTATTTATTAAGTATTTACTGTGTGCAGAGCACTGGACTAAGCGCTGGGAATGAATAGAGAGGTGAGAATTCGAAACAGCCCCTGCCCCTCCTGGGCTCACAATCTAAAAATTGAAAAGGGAATGAAGGGACTGGCCACCGGTACTTAGGCAGGCAGAGATGAAATAAAGCACTAAGACAACACAAAAAGAAAAACAAAGCTCAAAAGGGTACTGAGGCTAGAGGAGCAGAATTTCAGGTTCCTTGTGGCTCCGAATCCACAGTCACAACCACAGCTACAATGACTACTCTAGCAGCCTCCTGGTCTTCCTTTGGTGGAGTCAGTGCCAGGATGCAGCTGCTGCTCTCTGTCCCACCAAGGTGGTGGAAGGTGAGTCGGATGGATATTCCTCGCTGATGTGGAAGGGAGCCGACGGGTGATCCTGGGGAGACAGAATGGCAGTGTGGTAGAAGAGGATGCTGGGGACCCCGGGAGTCACAATTTGGGGGAGGCAGGAATCCAGAGGAGGCACTCAGTCTTCTGGTGGGGCAGTCCGGGGCATGATAAGCAGCACTTCAATGCACACATTTGGCCCGTGGAGCACAGGGTATAGGAGAGAAGAGCCCCAAGAGCTGCAAATGGAGAGGCCCCTTTATCATCTAAGCAGGGACCTCAAGATGGCAGGCCTAAGGATGGAATCCTATCCATCACACAGGTGTAGCTGGAATAACTGATGAACAACTTGCCAATGGATTCCAGAATCACAACGGACAACGTGTCTGTGAGCATAGTGTGCTCACGACCATGCGTCCTGCAATTACCTTTTCAACCACGTATGCTGTCCGTCAATCTCAAGGTTTTCAGATCCATTCCTTGGAGAATACAACCCTCCCTCTCTCACCTTAAATCCTTATTGTTGCCTGAATGGTTGGTAGCTTCCCAAAAGAGTCAGGGACTGTAGCTGAAATGTCCGTAATTGTTGTCTGCCCCCACCCCCGACATGGGTCAATGGTTTGCAAACTTGTACACAGTAGGCTACCAATAAATACCACCGAGTAAATGAATTAGCTAATGGCTAAAAGATAGAAAGCAAAATAAAAACGGGATGAACAGAAAGGTGAAATGTAAATAAGGAGTCCTTTGCGAATATCTTCTAAGACCTCTTTTGTTTAATATCTTCATAAATAATCTGGAAGCTGGAATGTGCAGTGAACCCTCAAATTAGCTGAAGGCACTAAATTGTTCTAGGTGGGGAATGCATTGAAGATGGGAATAAACTCCAGGAAGACTTGTGGGCCAAAATTCTCAGGTCAGCTTGAAGACAAGCACGTCAAGGTTGTGCTCACGGGGAAAAATAACCAAAGTTTATGTATACATGATGATGATTGAGTTTCGAGCAATCAATCATAATTCAGGAAAGAGATCTCAAAGTCACTGCTAGCATCACTCCATCGTGCCACAGGTGTTGTCATGAAGGGAATGAAAAACAAGAAGGCACATCTGTCAGATAAACTAGAAAATGGCTTAATAGCAGGAACGTTACAATGTAGAGGAATAAAGTTAGGGATGTGATTTAATAAATTGCTAAATATTAGGATTGATGATAAAGAGAGCAGTCATCATATGCCTGTTCTAAGCATCCCGTTACCACATTTGGAAATAGAACACTGTTCTGGGTGGACGTCAGATCTGTCCAGGAATAGTATTTCTTATGTTCCTATGTGACTGAAAAAAGTATTAAGGCTAGAAACTACTTGGAAGTAAAAAAAAATGCACAAATAAAAATAGTGTTGGAGCTAGAATTAGAATCAGAAAAGCACAATTCTCTCACCACACTGAGTTTAAGAGCTAATGAGCCTTTATAATTAGAATGATCCAGTAAAGCCAAGTACAGAAAAATTGAATTAGAGCCGAAATCCCCTTTATTGGAATGAAGGCCTCCTCCTCTCCACACCTGTGTTACATGTCCCATAGAGGTGTTTCAGAGTGGTGCTACCCAGCCAAAATTATGATCCATCTTCTATTCCTGAAAATAGGGTAGATCAAGAGTCATCATTCTGGGAGGAATCTGTATGAGCAAACTCTGCAGCAAACTTTTAAATGCTCTTTCCCCTACTAAGAACTGTGAGCCTCCATGGGGAAGGGAGTTTGTCAGATGTGTACAGTCTGTACTGCACAGTGCTTGGCACATTGTAAGTGCTTAACAAATGCCACCTTTGTGATTACTGAAGCTAAACGGGACTTGATAATCATTATGGGAAAAACAGGAATGAAAAAATAAGAAAAGGTTTACAGATGTGCACAGGGGTTGAAACAATAGAAGAAACCTTTGGTGGGAACAGGGCAATGTGGTCTACACATTCTTTGGCTAAAATACCCCAGATAACCAATGATGAAACAAATTCTACAGATGAAATTTCATCCCAAAAGAAATGCACTGGAAGACTAATAGGGTCTACCAGCTAACGTTCAAATAAGAAAATGAGACCATTTTTCTCTTCTGAGAGATTATTTCTCTCTCACACTCTCTCCTCTCTCTTTCTCCCCCTCTCCCCTCTCTCTCTTTTTATCTCATGATGCTTCATGTTTTTCCTTCAAAGAAGGCATAACCAAAGTCCTTGCTTTAGACTCTGAAGTGACACTTAGTCAATTATATTTCATTATAAATTATGCTTTCTTGTCCCTTTTTGAACTTCATCACTATATTCTCAGAGGGTACTTTGTTATAATAAAAATGCATGTAGCTCTAATTTTTCCCTCTGATCCAACAAATCTGTGCTTGTCCCTTCTTGTCTTATTTTATGCTGTTGAGTCATCTCCGACCCATAGCGGCGTCATGGACACATCCGTCGCAGAATGCCCCTCTTCCATCTGCAATCTTTCTGGTAGTGTATCCCAAGAGATGGTAAAAATACAGAAGCGGTTTACCACTACCTCCTTACGTGCAGTAAACTTGAGTGTCTGCCCTCGAATCTCTCCTGTGCCACTGCTGCCCAGCACAGGTGAGTTTTGACTTGTAGCAGATTGTCTTCCATTTGCTTGGCACTGCCCAAGGTAGTAATGGAATATCTCTGCTTGATTCTCCCTCCCTTACTCGAGATGGGTCAAGTACTGGAAACTCTCCAGGTGCGACCCTGAGAGTGGTTGTGTCTTATACCTAACCAAAATTTCTTACAACGTTTGCCTTGGTGCCAGTTCCTTGTATTTCATGTCAGTGACTATTTCTCCTTAATGAATGACTCTTGATAGTGTTTTAAGGCTATCATTCTCTAGCCTGAATTCTGCTAAGTCTTGTCCAGGTTTATTGTAAGAAGTGATCATGTTTCTCCCTTCCCTGATGGGCATGAAATTGTTCTTGAAGACACGCTTGTTAATAAGTAGTATTAATTGAGCACTTACTGTGAGCAGAGTACTGCACTAAGTGTTTGAGAAAGTAAACGAACTGTGAAGCGGCAGTTTCAACAATAAAACAACTCACAAATGGGTGCATACAGTGATACAGGATGGAGAAAACAGTTAAAATCCTCAGAAACTGACTTTCCCTCCCCAAACTGGTATTCTCCTCAAGGCTGCAAAAATTGCTTTGAGGTCTGAAGGCTACACTCAAAATTTCAGGTGAAATCTTATAGAAGCAGCATTGCCTAGTAGAAAGAGCTTGGGAGTCAGAGGACCTGGGTTCTACTCCTGGCTTCACCACTTGTCTGCTGTGTGACCTGGGGCAAGTCACTTAACTTGTCGGTGATTCAGTTCCCCCTTCTGAAAAATGGGGATTCAACACTTGTCTCTCTCCAACTTAGACTGTGAGCCCCACATGGGACCTGATTATCTTATATCTACCTCAGCACTTAGTACAGTGCTTGACACACAATGATAGCTATTTTCAATTTCTCCTGAAAAAAGTATATTTAGGAATGGTTTGGTCCTGATCCATTCCACATCAGTACGATCATCTCCTTCAGGTGGAAGAGCTTGGTGCAGTGACCAGGAACAACTCCCTGATTCTTGGCTGTAGACCCTACCCAGAAATTTGGGACACTGGAAGTTTTCAATGGTCACATCCACTTACCTAAATGAAGTATCAATCAATCAATCATTGTATTTACTGAGCACCTATAGTAGGGAAAGTACAATTGAGTTGAATTACACAGTCTCTGCCCTCAAGGAGCTTACATACCAATGTGAGAGTTACTTAGGCATGAAGAATAATAATCATAGCATTTATTTATCACTTACTCTGTGCCATCCACCATCCATCAAGATGGAGAATGCCCTCTCCTATGCTCTACCCACAGGATGACTTAGCAACCACTGAACCAGAGAAACAGGAGTTGGGCCTAGGGAGTCAGAGGACCTGAATTCTAATCCCAGCTCTGTCACTTGTTTGCTCCGCTACCTTGAGTAAGTCACTTAAACTTCTCTGTGTTTCAGTTTCCTCATCTGTAAAATGGGGATTAAATCCTCCTCCCTCCAATTTAGACTGTGAGCTCCATGTGGGATAGGGGCTGTGTTCTGCCTGATTATCTGCATGGAGAAGCAGTGTGGCTCTGTAGAAAGAACATGGGCTTGGGAGTCAGAGGTCATGGGTTCTAATCCCAGCTCCACCACTTATCAGCTGTGTGACTTTGGGCAAGTCACTTAACTTCTCTGAGCCTCAGTTACCTCATCTATAAAATGGGGATTAAGACTGTGAGCCCCTCCGTGGGACAACTTGATCACCTGGTATCCCCCCCAGTGCTTAGAACAATGCTTCGCACATAGTAACTGCTTAACAAGTGCCATCATTATTATTATCTTGGATCTACACCAGTGCTTAGTATAGTGCCTGGTATATAGCAAGTACTATTAAAAAAATACCAACCCCCCCAAAAAAACTAAATGACTGTACTTCAGTTCTTCAGCCCGTCTACTTCTCCCTTAACCTTCTCTCTGATCGGTTCAGTTCCTCCTGATGCCTTCAGGTAGTCACTGGCTCACTGAATTAATGAGTTTTCCTTTGGGAGGGGCAGCCAACAGCAAATGGGTGACAGCCTGCTTCTCGGTGCAAGAGCGGGTTTAAGACAGACCATTCCATTGGCGTTCATACATTCAGAGAGCGTTGTGTTAATCGTTGTCCTGAGATCACTTGCACTTTGAAAGATTATGGGCTTGAAATGAGCTGAATTTATTGCCGTTCAAACACCCGAGAAGCAATGCCTCAACCAATATATGTGTGATTTGGCTTTAAAACACTCATTCAGCTCTCTTCCTCCTCTTTTCTCCCACTACCAGCTAGCTCACGATCTCAAAAATCCTCAAAAATCTCCAGTGGCTACCAATCAATCTGCGCATCAGGCAGAAACTCCTCATCCTGGGCTTCAAGGCTGTCCATCACCTCGCCCCCTCCTACCTCATCTCCCTTTTCTCCTTCTACAGCCCACCCCGCACCCTCCGCTCCTCTGCCGCTAATCTCCTCACCGTACCTCGTTCTCGCCTGTCCCGCCATCGACCTCCGGCCCACGTCATCCCCCGGGCCTGGAATGCCCTCCCTCTGCCCATCCGCCAAGCTAGCTCTCTTCCTCCCTTCAAGGCCCTATTGAGAGCTCACCTCCTCCAGGAGGCCTTCCCAGACTGAGCCCCTTCCTTCCTCTCCCCCTTGTCCCCCTCTCCATCCCCCCATCTTACCTCCTTCCCTTCCCCACAGCACCTGTATATATGTATATATGTTTGTACATATTTATTACTCTATTTATTTATTTATTTATTTTACTTGTGCATATCTATTCTATTTATTTTATTTTGTTAGTATGTTTGGTTTTGTTCTCTGTCTCCCCCTTTTAGACTGTGAGCCCACTGTTGGGTAGGGACTGTCTCTATATGTTGCCAACTTGTACTTCCCAAGTGCTTAGTACAGTGCTTTGCACACAGTAAGTGCTCAATAAATATGATTGATTGATTGATTGATCTTCATTTCTCTCAAGTGGGCCTTATTCTCAATTCTTCCTCCACTTCCATCTTGCTGCCACCCTTTCCATGGACTGGAACTCCCTCTTCCTACATATGCAAAGGAACAAAGCTTTCTCCATTTCCAAAGCCCCACTGACATCGCATCTCCTTCTGGTGGTCTTTCCTGAGTAATCTAAAAATCTTCCCATATTGTGTCCCCAAACTGGCATCTCAGTCCTCTCATACCACCTAAAGCATTTAAGTTGCCAAGGCCCTGACAGCATTTAAGTTGATATCCTATATTCTCTACTCTCCCTATCTGTAATTTATCTCCTATTCTAGACTAATCTACTTGAGGTCAGGGACTTTGTCTTCTAACTCCATTGTTCCCTCTCAAGTGCTCCACAGTATAGTGCAGTGCTCCGCCCTCAGTAGGTGCTCAAAAAATGCTATTGGTGTTGCTGATGATGAAGATAATGATGATCTTATACTTTCCAGTACGGTTTCCTTGCAATTATAACCAAATTTTGCAAATTGCATTTATAAAACTGTTCAAATCTAAAGGTTTTTCTTTATTTCTCTACCATTTTTCAGCCTCAAATTTACCTTTCCTCTTCTCTGCACTGGGACAATCTTGAGGTGTTATTGAATAGCATGAAATTCTCATGGACATAGAGAGGCTCAACTGCTCACACTTTGTCACTGACGGAGACCAACAAACTACTGTCCCTTTGCTGCCTATGTAAAGAGAATTGCCATTGCACTACAAGCTATTCCAGCTGCAGAGGGAATGTGCCACTCAATAGCATTCGAGAAATCATTGCTTGCACGATGCTGAGATGGTTCCTGAAAGACCTGTAAATAGCCATCAAAACTGGAGCTTTGCTCAGCCCAACACTTCCTGCCCCATAAATCCTTGAAGTCATTCAGGTACCTGGCAGGAGAGTTGAAATAGACAGGGGATGAAAATAGTAAAAATGATTGACAGTGAGATACGGTGAATTAAGTCCCTGATTGGGGCATCACTGGCTCATGGGGACGGCCTTTTTCTCCCATTAGAGGAACAGTTTCTCCTACCAAGAAAAAATACCTGCTTCCTTTTAGACAGCTCTGCCCCACATGAGAAGGGGCCAGGGGCAGAATTAAACTTTGAAGACACCTAAGCAATAAAATTCGGCTAGACCCTGCCCTCTTCCAACAGGAAACATTCTGGTCCTTGTTCTAGGGTACCTGGAAGCCAATTCTCCTGTTTGACAAATTCCGATAAAGACAGATCATTTTTGAAGCAACGTTTCAACACAACTTTTCGCTTTCTCAAGTCTGCTCAGGGCATGTTTTGGTACTGCCAGTAAAGAGGGGTGGAGTAGAGGGGAGGCAGGGTAGGATTTTCTCTGCAGCCACATCTGGGGCAGGTGGTTGGGGGTTCAGAAAAGCACGTCCCGTATTTCCTAGGGGATTCACTACTCTTTGGAGGAGTCTCTGTAGGAGGTCCCCATATTCTGGACTCACTCCCTTCCTCTCCAACCTCCATAAGCATTAGGAACTGAGCCGGCTCTCCCGTCTGGGCTAAGGAAGGTTTGGAAATTGCTCACGATGGAGGAGATGGAGAGTACAGGGAGCCTCACTCTGCCTAAAACTTTCCTTGGCTACACAAAAGCTGTGCTGGCCTTTTACCACCACAGTACTTTGAAAACAGGCTTTTTAGACACTGTCCCTGTCACTTAACTGATCTCACTCCTCCCCCTGCTTCCCATGATACAGATACAGGGGGCTCAATAAGAAAATTTGCCCACCAATCGGAACTGGGGATTCATTCAGAAGAATGGGAGAGGGAACCGATTTTAAGCTAAGGTTTTAATTAGAACAATACTAGCAAGAAAGGTTCCCTCGAAGAATTTCATTTGTTATGGGAATCATAGATGAGCAACATGCAGATTTATCATGCATCCTCTTCAAACAGTCAATCAATAGCATTAACTAATTGGTATTAATTCATCATTCTGTGACAAGCACTATTGTAAGTTCCCTGAAGAGTACAATATCATTAATTTGATAGATCCCTTCCCTCAGAAGTGTACAGTCTACTCGAAGAGACAGAAACTAAAATATATTACAGGTAGGGGTAGCCACAGAGTTTAGAGAGCTCTATATAAGAGCTCATGAAGAGGCTCACTGTTTCTGGTAGTCATCTAGTACCCCCGAGGTCCCATCTCTAACTGCCTGAACAGTGCTTTTCCCTTTCTCACCTTCCTACGCTCTTTCTTCATCCCTACATTGCTCCTTGGAGACCGCAGTGTTCATATGGGCATTCCTGATGACCCTTCAGCTGCCCATGTTCTCTACCCAATACCCCACACTCATCAACTTGGACACACACTCAACTTCATATTCTCTAAGAATAATAATAATAATAATAATAATAATAATAATAATAATAATGGTATTTGTTAAGCACTTACTATGTGCAAAGCACTGTTCTAAGCGCTGGGGAGGTTACAAGGTGATCAAGTTGTCCCACAGGGGGCTCACAGTTTTAATCCCCATTTTACAGATGAGGTAACTGAGGCACAGAGAAGTTATTTATTTTATTTTGTTAATATGTTTGGTTTTGTTCTCTGTCTCCCCCTTCTAGACTGTGAGCCCACTGTTGGGTAGGGACTGTCTCTATATGTTGCCAACTTGTACTTCCCAAGTGCTCAGTACAGTGCTCTCCACACAGTAAGTGCTCAATAAATACAATTGACTGATTGATTAAGTGACTTGCCCAAAGTCACACAGCTGACAGTTGGTGGAGCCGGGATTTGAACCCATGACCTCTGACTCCAAAGGCCGTGCTCTTTCCACTGAGCCAAGGGCTGGCCAGCCTCTAGTCACTGTACAATCTCTAACTTCATCAATTCTGAAATCCCAAATCTGACCACAACCTCCACACCTGCCTTCTCTCCCATACACCCCCTGTGCCAAGGTGTACCTGGGCACCTCCCATCTCAAGGTCAAAATGCTATCCTTGACAGGAGTTGGAAGCCCAGGCACTGCACCGAAACCCAAACTGCTAGACATCCCTGAGGCATTGCCCTACAACCAAAATGGCTAGGCTTCCCAGGCCAAGACACCCCAATTGTGTGTTTTTTCTTGTAAAAAATCTTCAATACACATTAAAAATGTACTTCAAAGAAAATCAAGAAAAAGGGGTTCTACCAAAAAATATAATTGCTGAATCACATCATTTTTTGTAAATAAGCCTTATCAAGCTAATGTCTGAAAGGAATGTTCTAATACCAATGATTCTGCAGCTAACTGCTTCTATTTTAGTTATGTACCTCATCCTCGTTCTGACCAAGTAAGATATGGAGGAGGAGGGGAGAGGCAGAGGTAAGACAAGTGGAAGCCAGAAGCTGGAAGCCAGAACTGCCCAGGATGACAGGTAATAAATACCTGCTGCCTCCAACAATCTGGGCAGTAAACCAGGACTTGCAGCAGATACTCATATATCACCCCTGCGCAAAGCACCCTAACCCCTGCTCTGTCTCTGGAACCAGCACACTAAATGACAGACCATGGGACAGGTGAGCGTCATGCTGAGCATTTGTGGGAGGGAGCTAGGTGGTTCGCTATTGGCCGTTAATGCATCAGTGAATTTCTCCTGACTGGGAAGTGCTCATGGATGGGAGCTAGGTGCTTCTCCACATGTAAGTGACAACAAGTGTATTCTTCCCGAAAGGGAAGCTCGATTCACCTCGTCCAAAAATAATTAAATAATCATATTCCTCTCAAAAGGGAAGTTTGATTCACCAAGTCCAAAATAATTAAATAAATAGTCCTCCCAAAGGGAAGTTCAATTCACCGCATGGAATAAACCTCATACGGCTCAGCCGTTGACTCTGGTCTCTGTCACTCTCACCGTGCCAATTCTCAAACTTGTCCCTTGATATTATCTTCCACTCATCCTTCTCATTCATCATCATCAATCATATTTATTGAGCGCTTACTATGTGCAGAGCACTGTACTTCTCATTCAAAGTAGATATTCAATCTGTCATCAAATTCTGTCAGTTCAACCTTCACAACAGCACTAAATTCGGCCCTCGTCTCTCCATCCAAACTGCTATCCAAGCACTTAATCTATTCCACCTTCTCTACTGCATCTGCTTCCTTGCTGACTTGTCTCTTGTCTCTCCCACTTCAGCCCATACTTCACTTTCCTGAGTCATTTTTCTACAAAACCATTCAGTCCATGTTTCCCCACTCCTCAAGAACCTCCAGTGGTTGTCCATCCACCTCTGTGTCAAGCAGAAACTCCTTACTATTGGTTTTAAAGCACTTCACTTCTCTAGTGCCAGCCTACTCACTGTACCTGGATCTCGTCTATCTCACCACTGACCTTCACACATGTTCTGTCTCTGGCCTGAAACTCCCTCCCCCTTCATAGCCAACAGATGATTGTTCACCCCACCTTCCAAGAAGCACATCTCCTCTAAGTGGCCTTCCTTGACTAAGCCCTCATTTCTTCTTCTCCCATTCCCTTCTGCGCTTGAATTTGTACCCTTTATTCACCCCTACCCTCAGTCCCACAACATCCATGTCCCCCTCTGGACAGTAACCTCTTTGTGGGCAGGAAACGTATCTTCCAACCGAGTTATACTGTATTCTTCCAAGCACTTATTACAGTGCTCTGCACACAGTAAATAGATTCATCGATTGATTGATTGATGGCTGAGTAGCTCCACCACAGCTTTGATCCAATTTTCAAAACTCCTTTCCTAAGCTTGAGTAGAGCTTTCCAAAACGCTAGCTAATGCTCAATATAATAGCATGTGCACTCAGAAACTTTCTAATAGTGTCCTAAGGGAAACACATTATCAGTGAAGAGCAATTACAGGGAATATTAGTTCTCTGGCAAGAACAGCTGGAACCGATCCACAACTCTACATGACCAAATTATATCTGACTCTTGTCAAGATCAAATAAAAAGTCCTAATAAGACACCCCAATTGTGTGTTCTTTCTTGTAAAAAATCTTTAATACACATTAAAAATGTACTTCAAAGAAAATCAAGAAAAAGGGGTTCTACCAAAAAATATAATTGCTGAATCACATCATTTTTTGTAAATAAGCCTTATCAAGCTAATGTCTGAAAGGAATGTTCTAATACCAATGATTCTGCAGCTAACTGCTCCTATTTTAGTTATACTATATTATACTATACTATGCTACACTATACTATGAAAAGCTATACTGAGCCCTTTAATCTTAACAGCATTTATGATGGGTTTGATCTCCAAAAATGCTCAGTGGAATAATCTTTCACTTTTTTTCATTGATTTTGATTTGCATGAAACTGAGAGGAAGGACAGAAGAATGCTTGATTTCTTATACCAGAGAAGACACTACTTAATGAATAGTAATTGTTCTTATAATAATGTGAGGTATTTGTTAAGTGTTAATATGTACCGACCACTGTACCCAACACTGGGGTAGATTCATGGTAATCAGATTTGGGACAGTTCCTGTCTCATGTGGGGCTCACAGTCTGAGAGAGAAAGAGAAATGATATTTAGTAGCATGACAAACCCATGAACAGACCCATCTGTTCTGGGTTTCTCACTCTTCTAGTCTCCAAAAGGTTCAGGTATTAAAAGTGATGAAAGTAGATGTTATGGATTCAGAGAACATAGCCTACATTACTGTTCAATCAATGTGGACTTAAAAGAGGTGTAGAGCTAGTTGATGGAACAGAAGTAGTAGCAGTAGTTGTAGTAGTAGTAATAAGAGCCATAGTAGAAGTAGTAGTTGCAGTAATAGTAGTAGTAGTATTTACTGAACTCCCATGTAGTGCCAATGGGTGCTTGGGAAGTCTTGTCTTACACCATCAAGTTATCTCTGACCCACAGCGATGCCATTGACACATCTCTCACAGAACCCCCTCCTCCATCTGCAATCATTCTGCTAGTATTGAGATTTCTCTCAAATCTCTAGTACAGAGATTTCTTGGTAAAAATATGGAAGTGGTTTTTCTGCACAGTAAACTTTATTCTCTGCCCTCAATTCTCTCCCATGCTGCAGGTGAGTTTTGACTTGTAGCACATTGCCTTTCACTCACTAGTCACTGCCCAAGCTAGGAATAGAATGGATATGCCTCTGCTTGACTCTCCCTCCTGTAGTCAAGACTGGTAGAGTACTGGAAACTCTCCAAGTGTGACCCTGAGAGGGGGCTTAGGAAGTACAGAATAACAAAGTGATACATTCCCTGCTCTCAAAGAGTTTACAATCTGATATTTCGATGGAGACG
This sequence comes from Tachyglossus aculeatus, assembly GCF_015852505.1. Classification (NCBI taxonomy): domain Eukaryota; kingdom Metazoa; phylum Chordata; class Mammalia; order Monotremata; family Tachyglossidae; genus Tachyglossus; species Tachyglossus aculeatus. The sequence goes on along the minus strand of NC_052079.1, from coordinate 21,834,344 downwards.
AACATACATAAAAATATTTACCAGTGGAGTGGTCAAAATTAATAATTGAGTACACACATACACGTAAGTGCAAATGAGGGTGTAATAAGGGTTCTTTTGTTATTTTTATGGCATTTTTAAGCACTCACTGTTTTCTAGGTACTGTACTAAGAGCAAGTCAGACACAAGATAATCAGGTTGAACATAGTCCATGTCCCACATGGGGCTCACGTCTTAGTTCTTTTTTTGCATATGAGGTAACTGAGGTACAGAGAAGTTAAATGATTTGCCCATGATACAAAGCAGTCAACTGGCAGAGTCAGGATTAAAACCCAGGTCCTCTGACTCTTGGGCCCATGCTCTTTCCACTAAGCCACGCTGCTTGAGTCCCCCTTCTAGACTGTGAGCCCCCTTCTAGACTTCGAGCCCGTTGTTGGGTAGGGACCATCTCTATATGTTGCCAACTTGTACTTCCCAAGCGCTTAGTACAGCGCTCTGCACACAGTAAGTGCTCAATAAATGTGATTGAACGAATGAATGAATGAATTCACAAGAACTAGATTTGTCTCGATATAGGCTATAGCTCAGGGGGCTGGGTAATTAATCAGGGAAAGCCTGTTGAAGGAGGTGGAATTTTAGGAGTTCTTTGGATGTGGGAAGAACTGTGGTCTGTGTGAAGCCAGGAGGGAGGAAATTACAAACGGGGGAACAGTGCATGTGAAGAAACAGCAGAGTGAGAATGGAGAGGAAGATTCTGCTAGAAGGTTGGCTTAGGAGGAACGGAGGGAAAATGTCACTGGCTCAGTTTATACCACATCAGTGATTAGTACAGGTATTGTGGCCAGTGGGCAACAGATTAAAAACTATTGCTACTTTCCCCAACTCCAAGATAACAATGATCAAAACTGAAGGAGGCTCAGAGAAAATATTAAATAAGCAATACAGAGAGGCAGCATGGCTCAGTGGAAAGAGCCTGGGCTTTGGAGTCAGAGGTCATGGGTTTGAATCCTGGCTCCGCCACGTGTCTGCTGTGTGACCTTGGGCAAGTCACTTAACTTCTCTGAGCCTCAGTTCCCTCATCTGTAAAATGGGGATTAAGACTGTGAGCCCCCTGTGGGACAACCTGATCACCATGTTTCCCCCTCTGCACTTAGAACAGTGCTTTGCACATAGTAAGCGCTTAAGTGAGCCCACTGTTGGGTAGGAACCGTCTCTATATGTTGCCAACTTGTACTTCCCAAGCGCTTAGTACAGTGCTCTGCACACAGTAAGCGCTCAATAAATACGATTGATTGATTGATTATTATTATTATTATCTAATGCCAATTACAGGCGTAGGAAAACTGCCTTCAGTTTTTAGGATCAGCTGAGATTTTGACATTCCCGTCTCAGAGAAATGAAAAATGTCCTGGGTATTCAAGGCTGGAATAGCTCTGAAATTCTGTGAACACTTGATAGCATGGTGGGGTGAAAGGTATGAACAGTAGAAACTCCCCTATTTGAGAGCTACACTACTCTATCAGCCCATTAATCAATAGATTTTCTTTAGCATTTACCATTTTGAGAGCATAAACGATCCCACAATGGAACCCCAGTTCTTAGTCCAGTGCTTGGCACACATCAAGCACTTAATGATTGTTATTATTGTTACTATTATTATTATCATTAATGTATTATTATGCATTTACCTGTATATTTATTCAGCTGCTTTGTCAATATATCAAACTGCTTCTTGCTTATTTATATTTGTTCTCCCTCTGGGTTTCGCTCTCTGTGAATCATTTTATGGCCTCTCTTTCCCACTACATTTTAAGCTTGTTGAGAGGAGGAAACTATGCCATAAAGATAATAATTTTGGTTTTTTGTTAAATTAATAATAATAATAATGACATTTCTTAAGCGCTTACTATCATCATCATCATCAACCGTATTTATTGAGCGCTTACTGTGTGCAGAGCACTGTACTAAGCACTTGGGAAGTACAAGTTGGCAACATATAGAGACGGTCCCTACCCAACAGTGGGCTCACAGTCTATGTGCAAAGCACTGTTCTAAGCACTGGGGGGATACAAGGTGATCAGGTTGTCCCGTGTGGGGCTCACAGTCATCATCCCCATTTTACAGACGAGGTAACTGAGGCTCCGAGAAGTTATGTGACTTGCCCAAGGTCACACAGCAGACATGTTGGTGGAGCCAGAATTCGAACCCATGACCTCTGACTCTAAAGCCCAGGCTCTTTCCACTGAGCCATGCTAAAGCCCTTACTATGTGCCAATCACTGGAATGCAGTGAAGTAGATACAAAATTACCAAGACAGACAGAGTCCATGTCCCATATAGAGCTGTTCCAAGGTGACCCTGGGGTACCGCCCATCTCAAGGTCAAAAGCTATCTCGTGACCACCTGAGCCAGCAGGCGGAACTCGGAAGTGAGGGTGGGATACCGCCCCAACGACCAAATCTGCTAGATTGACGGCCCAAATTGGAATATAGAAGTTGCCCCTCGCCCCTGTGTCCATCAAATTAGGTATGGAGGAGGGGGGGATAGACTGAGGCTGGAAGCTGGAATGGCCTAAGAGCCCAGGTTATAAATACCTGTGACCTCTGACCTTTGGGGTCAGAACACCGAGACACAAAGCAGCTGGAGGAGTTGCAGTTGCAGCTGGAGGAGTTGCAAATGGTGGGCTGGCCCACCATTTGAGGGATAGGGCCAAACCTGGAGCACTTTGGCCAAGGTGGTCAACAGTGACTGGTCCCCTGAGGTGTTGATTACCCGGTGTGTAGTAGCCATGATTAGGAGAGGCCTGGGGTTCAGGGGGCAAAGCTGGTACCAACGAATACTAAAAGTCTTCTAGACTGTGAGCCCACTGTTGGGTAGGGACCATCTCCATACGTTGCCAACTTGTACTTCCCAAGCGCTTAGTACAGTGCTCTGCACACAGTAAGCGCTCAATAAATATGATTGATTGATTGATTGAATACTAAAAGGGACCCCCACGGCGGGTCGGCTCAGGATGATTGGGCCCAGGAGAACGGGTGGGCCATATGGTGGGAGTTAAGGGAGCGGGGATTTGGCTCAGTGGAAAGAGCACGGGCTTTGGTGTCAGAGGTCATGGGTTCGAATCCAGACTCTGCCACATCACCTGTGTGAAATTGGGCAAGTCACTTAACTTCTCTAAGCCTCAGTTACCTCATCTGTAAAATGGGGATTAAGACTGTGAGCCCCACGTGGGATGACTTGATCACCTTGCATCCCCCCAGCGCTTAGAACAGTGCTTTGCACATAGTAAGTGCTTAATAAATCCATTATTATTATTATTATTTCCTATGGACGAGCTGGATGGGCTGCCCACACATACCCTGAAGCTGCTCACTCGGGAAGGTAGACCCAAGATCCCAACCACCACGGAGCAGGCAAATTAGAAGGGGGATCCGATGGCCGCGGTCCTCTCCCAACCCGGGTGCTCCCCGCATATGAGCATCCTACTAAATGATCGTCAAAAAGTCTCCTTACCGGTAGACACCAGGGCCCGGGTATCTATGATGAGGAATGATGCTTGGCAAGGAGACCAGCCAGCAATTCCAGGAAATAATTCCATAATTGGGGTTACTGGGAAACGGGGGACCCTTCCCTTCCCCGGAGCACCCAGCTACTCAACAAATCTGCAAGAAAAGCACTGGGGTAGGAAATTTAACCACTTTCTTTGCCTTCAAGGCGAAAGCTATCAGATTAGGAGATCAAAAGGGAATTCCTTTGATGGAAGGGGCCTCCCTTTTAGTGAACGGCTGCCTTCCTCAATCTAAGGCACCTTCCCCTAGAAACTGCAATAGCGGTAATTAGGAGTGAATTGGGAGTGAATTTGCCATTGTTCACCCAGCCTAGGAACAACTGGAGGGGGGGTGATTTAATCATTATTTCTGAAATGCTACTACCTTAAATTTCTCTAAATTAATAAAAGGTAAAAGTAAATCGGGGTCAGAACACCGAGACTCGCAGCAGCTGGAGGGGCCGCAGCAGCGGCCCATGTGTCTTTCTCTGCCCAGAAGGCCAGATTCACTCATTCAATCGTATTTATTGAGCGCTGACTGTGTGCAGAGCACTGTACTAAGCGCTTGGGAAGTACAAGTTGGTAACGTATAGAGACGGTCCCTACCCAATAGCGGGCTCACAGTCTCCTCCCCCTCTCCATCCCCCCCCCGCCTTACCTCCTTCCCCTCCCCACAGCACCTGTATATATGTACATATGTTTGTATGTATTTACTACTCTATTTATTTTATTTGTATATATTTATTCTATTTATTTTGTTAATATGTTTTGTTTTGTTCTGTCTTCCCCTTCTAGACTGTCAGCCCACTGTTGGGTAGGGACTGTCTCTATATGTTGCCAACTTGTACTTCCCAAGCGCTTAGTACAGTGCTCTGCACACAGTAAGCGCCCAATAAATACGAATTTATGATGATGATGACCGTCTCTAGATGTTGCCAACTTGTACTTCCCAAGCGCTTAGTACAGTGCTCTGCACACAGTAAGCGCTCAATAAATACGATTGAATGAATGAATAGAAGATATGATTGTGTTCCTCCAGTTAGGGAAGCTCGAATATTGCCAATTGATTACATTCCTCCCCAAAGGGAAGCTCAATCCACTGCACCTAAACAACTACATAATTCAATTAGACTCGCGGAATAAATTGTATATAAAACTCAGGCTTTCCATCCCCGGCCTCTCTCTCTCTTTCTCGCCTCGTCGATTACTGAACGAACCTGTCCCCGGACGATGGGGGACATAAATGGAGATGAGGATTAATCAATCAATCAATCATATTTATTGAGCGCTTACTGTGTGCAGAGCACTGTACTAAGCGCTTGGGAAGTACAAGTTGGCAACATACAGAGACAGTCCCTACCCAACAGTGGGCTCACAGTCTAAAAGGGGGAGACAGAGAACAAAACCAAACATAGGAACAAAATAAAATAAATAGGATATGTACAAGTAAAATAAATAAATAAATAGAGTAATAAATATGTACAAACATATATACATATATACAGGTGCTGTGGGGAAGGGAAGGAGGTAAGATGGGGGGGATGGAGAGGGGGACGAAGGGGAGAGGAAGTAAGGGGCTCAATTTGGGAAGGATGGGATCGGTGATAGGTGACAGAGATCGAGAGGGCTGTTTGAATTCCCCATGGATCAGGGCTGGAAAACCCCGAGATGGGCCAGCCGCTGGGTGGAGGAGCACTGGGAGGATCCGGCCAATCTGGTGGGGGAATTTGGGGATTGGCGGGAGGCTTCCCAAATCAGGAAAAAGAAAGGAAAGACCGCCCTCCTCGGTCTCCTAGCAACGGCACTGCAGGCCGCAGCCCTGGACCAACGGAGGTGATGGCAGGAAAGAGCTGACCTGGAGGCCAAACTGAAGGACCGTGATATAAAATGCCTCCTATTGTAGACAGCGGTGGGGGGAAAAATGCAGCAGGAGATCCTTTTAGAGCAGAAATGGGCACCCCGGGTGGCTAAGGAGTTGGGAGAACGGAGGAAACGTCCCGTAACTGAGCAGGAGATCAAGCAGGTGATGTACTCAGAGCTGGGTGGGAAGAATCCCTCTGGGGAGGAGAAGGGGGATCCCCATCCCCTACCACAACTGGAACCGCCCTCTTCCCGGCGGGATTGGGAGGTGCCCCCGCAGAACCCTGAATGTCAGCCGCTACCCCCAGAAGCAGCATGGCTCAGTGGAAAGAGCCCGGGCTTTGGAGTCGGGGGTCATGGGTTCACATCCCGGCTCAGCCACTTGTCAGCTGTGTGACTTTGGTGAAGTCACTTAACTTCTCTGGGCCTCAGTTCCTTCATCTGTAAAATGAGTATTAAGACTGTGAGCCCCACGTGGGACAACCTCATCACCTTGTAACCTCCCCAGCACTTAGAACAGTGCTTTGCACATAGTAAGCGCTTAATAAATGCCATTATTATTATTATGGGTTCAAATCCCGGCTCCACCACTTGTCAGCTGTGTGACTTTGGGCAAGTCACTTAACTTTTTTGGGCCTCAGTTCCTTCATCTGTAAAATGAGGATTAAGACCGGGAGCCCCACATGGGACAACCTCATCACCTTGTAACCTACCCAGCGCTTAGAGCAGTGCTTTGCACATAGTAAGCACTTAATAAATGCCATTATTACTATGGATTCAAATCCCAGCTCCACCACTTGTCAGCTGTGTGACTTTGGGCAAGTCATTTAACTTCTCTGGGCCTCAGTTCCTCCATCTGTAAAATGAAGATTAAGTCCGCGAGCCCCACGTGGGACACCTCATCACCTTGTAACCTCCCCAGCGCTTAGAACAGTGCTTTGCACATAGTAAGCGCTTAATAAATGCTATCCTTATTATTATTATCAAGGAAGAGCGGAATTCCCAGGGAAAGGTCACCACCCAGACTACAAACTTCGCAGCCACTGAGCACAGGCAGCTCTCTAAGGAGTTTTCCCGGGATCCTGGAGAACTGGTGATAGGATGGCTGGCCAGGGGATGGAAGGGAGCGGCTGCCCAGGTGGACCTCAAGCCCAAATTAAAGTAGCCACCTCGATTTGGGCCCAGGGGTGGATGTGACTCACACTCAAGGTCGTACCCTCTGGCCCCTCATGGTACGTTGGGCTGCTTAGAGAAGCAGCGTGGCTCAGTGGAAAGAGCGTGGGCTTTGGAGTCAGAGGTCATGAGTTAAAATCCCTGCTCTGCCAATTGTCAGCTGTGTGACTTTGGGCAAGTCACTTGACATCTGTGCCTCAGTTACCTCATCTGTAAAATGGGGATTAAGACTGTGAGCCCCCCATGGGACAACCTGATCACCTTGTAGACTCCCCAGCACTTAGAACAGTGCTTACATAGTAAGCGCTTAATAAATGCCATTATTATTATTATTGGGTTTGGACAGTCCCCCGGAGTGAACAGGGAAGGGCCAGCACCCTCCGCTGGACCGACCCAGCTACATTAAACAAGCATCTCCTGGTGCTTGGAATTGAACAACTTCTGGATGGGAGGGAGAAAACTCAATCAATCAATCAATCGTATTTATTGAGCGCTTACTATGTGCAGAGCACTGTACTAAGCGCTTAACTCAGGAACCAAGCCCCTGGTCCCTCCCGGTCCAAGAAGGCCTACTTCGTGCAACAGTAATGGGAGCACCCCCAGGGCTGGAGCTCGGGCTGGCCCGCCGTTTGAGGAATAGGGCCACTGGGCTACAAACCTGGAGCACTTTGGCCAGTGTGGTCAACAGTGAATGGTCCCTATTCCAGTCTCCTGAGGTGCCGATTACCGGGAGTGTAGTAGCCATGACTAGGAGAGGCCTGGGGTTCAGGGGGGCAAAGCTGGTTCCAACGAATACTAAAAGGGACCCCCACCGACCCCCACAGCGGGTCGGCTCAGGAAGATTGGGCCCAGGAAAACAGGTGGCCATATGCGGGAGTTAAGGGAGCAGGAATTTGGCTCAGTGGAGGCTTTGGAGTCGGAGGTCATGGGTTCGAATCCCGACTCTGCCACATCTGCTGTGTGACCTTGGGCAAGTCACTTAACTTCTCTGAGCCTCAGTTACCCCATCTGTAAAATCTGTGAGCCCCACGTGGGATAACTTGATCACCTCGTATCCCCCCTCCCAGCACTTAGAACAGTACTTTACACATAGTAAGCGCTTAATAAATGCCATTATCATTATTATTATTATTTCCTATGGACGAGCTGGATGGGCTGCCCACACATATCCTGAAGCAGTCCACTCAGGAAGGTAGACCCAAGACCCCAACCACCACGGGGCAGGGAAATTAGAAGGGGGATCCGGAGGCCGCGGCCCTTTCCCAACCCGGGTGCTCCCCGCATATGAGCATCCTACTAAATTATCGTCAGAAAGTCTCCTTACCGGTAGACACCAGGGCCCGGGTATCCATGATGAGGAAGGATGCTTGGTAAGGAGGCCAGCCAGCAATTCCAGGAAATAATTCCATAATTGGGGTTACTGGGAAACGGAGGAACCCTTCCCTTCACCCGAGCACCCAGCTACTCAACAAATCTGCAAGCAAAGCACGAGGGTAGGAAACTTAACCATGTTGCCTTCAGGGCGAGAGCTATCAGATTAGGAGATCAAAAGGGAATTCCTTTGATGGAAGGTGTCTCCCTTTTAGTGAAGGCTGCCTTCCTCAATATAAGGCACCTCCCCCTAGATACTACAATGGCGGCAATTAGGAGTGAATTGGGAGTGAATTTGCCATTGTTCTCCCAGCCTAGGAACAACTGAGTCCGGGAGGGAAGGGTGGGAGCCCCCGGAAAAAACCGGCCCACCCAGTGCCATTCAGAAGCGTTTAACAAATACCATGATTATTCTCCTTCATTCATTCAGTCGTATTTATTGAGCGCTGACTGCGGGCAGAGCGCTGGACTAAGCGCTTGGATTCTAATGAGAAGCAGCGTGGCTCAGTGGAAAGAGCCCGGGCTTGGAGTCAGAGGTCATGGGTTCAAATCCCAGCTCCACCAATTGTCAGCTGGGTGACTTTGGGTAAGTCACTTCTTTGGGCCTCAGTTACCGCATCTGTAAAATGGGGGTGAAGACTGTGAGCCCCCCCCATGGGACAGCCTGATCACCGTGTAACCTCCCCAGCGCTTAGTACAGTGCTTTGCAATCAATCAGTCGTATTTATTGAGCGCTTACTGTGTGCACAGTACACCTCCCCAGCGCTTAGTACAGTGCTTTGCAATCAATCAATCGTATTTATTGAGCGCTTAAGCGCTCAATAAATACGATTGATTGATTGATTGCAGAGCACTGTACTAAGCGCTTGGGAAGTACAAGTTGGCAACATATAGAGACAGTCCCTACCCAACAGTTGGCTCACAGTCTGGAAGGGGGAGACAGAGAACAAAACCAAACATATTAACAAAATAAAATAAATAGAATAGATATGTACAGGTAAAATAAATAAATAAATAAATAAATAGAGTAATAACTATGTACAAACATATATACATATATACAGGTGCTGTGGGGAAGGGAAGGAGGTAAGACGGAGGGGGAATGGAGAGGGGGACGAGGGGGAGAGGAAGGAGGGGGCTCAGTCTGGGAAGGCCTCCTAGGGAATCACATAATAGCCATTAATAAATGCCATTATTATTATTATTATTATTAACTGGAGGGGGGGTGATTTAATCATTATTTCTGAAATGCTACTACCTTAAATTTCGCTAAATTAGTAAAAGGTAAAAGTAAATCGGGGTCAGAACACCGAGACACGCAGCAGCTGGAGGAGCTACAGCAGTGGCAGCGGCCCATTCATTCATTCAGTCGTATTTATTGAGCGCTTACTGTGTGCAGAGCACTTGTACTAAGCGCTTCGGAAGTACAAGTTGGTAATATATAGAGACGGTCCCTACCCAGTAGAGGGCTCACAGTTTAGAAGATATGATTGTGTTCCTCCCATTAGGAAAACTCGAATATTGCCAATTGATTACATTCCTCCCGAAAGGGAAGGTCAATCCGTGGCACCTAAAAAACTAAATAATTCAATTCGCCTTGTGGAATAAATTGTATATAAAACTCAGGCTTTCCATTTCCAGCCTCTCTGTCTCTCTCCTCACCGATTACTGAATGAACCTGTCCCCGGACGACGGGTGACAAGGGCTCACAGTCTAGGGTCAGGGGAGAACAGATATTGAATCCCCATTTTATAGATGAGGAAACTGAGGCACAGAGATAATAATAGTATTTGTTAAAGCACTTACTCTGTGCCAAGCGCTGTTCTAAGTGCTGGAGTGGATCCATGGTAATCAGGTTGTCAATCAATCAATCAATCAATCGCATTTATTGAGCGCTTACTATGTGCAGAGCACTGTACTAAGCGCTTGGGAAGTACAAATTGGCAACACATAGAGACAGTCCCTACCCAACAGTGGGCTCACAGTCTAAAAGGGGGAGACAGAGAACAGACCCAAACATACCAACAAAATAAAATAAATAGGATAGAAATGTACAAGTAAAATAAATAAATAAGTAAATAAATAAATAAATAGAGTAATAAATATGTCAGGCACAGAGGATAGAAATGTACAAGTAAAATAAATAAATAAATAAATAAATAGAGTAATAAATATGTCAGGCACAGAGATAATAATAATAATGTTAGTTTTTGTTAAGCACTTACTCTGTGCCAAGCACTGTTCTAAGTGCTGGAGTAGATCCATGGTTATCAGGTTGTCCCACATGGGGCTCATAATTTTAATCCCCATTTTACAGATGAGGGAACTGAGGCACAGAGAAATTAAGTGACTTGCCCAAAGTCACACAGCAGATAAGTGGTGGAGCTGGGATTAGAACCCACGACCTCTGACTCCCAAGCCCGGGTTGTAATTTAGGTCCTCTGACTTGTGATCCGTGTTTTTATCTCTATGCCAAGTTAGTTCTGTGAGCCTGTTGTTGGGTAGGGATTGTCTCTGTTTCCGAATTGTACTTTCCAAGCGCTTAGTACAGTGCTCTGCATACAGTAAGTGCTCAATAAATACTACTGAATCAATGAATGAATTCTGCCTAATATTGTTCTTTTTCAAATGCTTAGCGCTTTGCAAAGCATTCAGTAGGCACTCACAAATGACACTGATTTTTTGGTTTATTGACTTATTGCTCTTTAACATTTAATCACTTTTTGACATACTTTGGCACTGTACACTCCCCTAATTATGACCTTGCAGCTTCCAAAGTTGATATATCCAGATCCTCATATAATTTTTATTTCTCTTCATTCGTATTGTCACTGTTGGGGAATATGCAGTGATTGTAGCCAAGCATGTTGGCTTCAGAGGCAGATGGTCACTTCTCTGTAGATTTGGAAGGCCAGAAACTAAGGACTGTTTGATGGCAAAACTGATCTATGAGTGGCATTGCTTGGGAATTGGCAAAGTCTTTCCAGAAGAAAGCACACCTAGCACTTGTCCCTGTAAGCTCTTCTTCATGAGAAGTTTCAATTTACTCAATGCCAGGAGGTTGACACTGCATTTATCCAGTTCACAAGCAACAAATGCTGTCCATCTTCAGGGACAATAGTTTTTATAATTGCCAAGTAATGCCCTGATTTTCCCTGATGTGATGGTTATTCTCTGTTTAAGGATTTTCTCTGTTTTTGTACTGCAAGATAAAGCTTTGCCAGGTGGGATCTTATGGTGAGATACTGAAGTTTGTTGAGGAAGGAAATGCTTAGTTCACCTTTTCTCTCCAATTCTTTATCTGAGGTGAACAATGCATCCCTACTGTGCTACTCATACACCCGGGGTGTTGACAAATCCATCTGCTACCTCATCAGAATATCCGGAGCTGCCTATTTACAGAGGATTTTTTCTTAGCAGGAGGTGGGCAGGGTATCCCACTGACTTTATAACTACTCTCACAATTAAAACTCAGGTAACCTAGAGCATCAATTAAGCTAAGTCTGTTTAGTAACTGCTTAAGAGTTCTTAGATAATTTCATTTTCAGTCCCTCTGAAAACGAATTTCATTTTCAGTACTACTCTTGTTTCAACTGTCCTCTCTGAATTGGCAAATGAGGACTTAATCATCCAATTTGTAGGATGTTCGTAGGAGGTTCAGTCATTGTGATAGTAGATGTGTCAGCTAATAAGAATTATCAGGATCCCAGCAAGAAAAGCATCAGAGGCAGGAGAAGGTGATAATGGAATCTGTTCCTACTTTCCACAGACCTTAAGTTGTTAAAACTCTGGGTCTGTTAAAACTTCCCACCTGTGGCTCTATCACCTATAGAAGCTGCTTTATTTTGTCACCTGCTACTCTGATTGCGGCTTCTTGTTGTGTGTGTGTGTGTGTGTGTGTGTGTGTGTGTGTGTGTGCCTGATGTTACTAGAGGTGTTTCTGTGAGTGTGTGCATATTGGGGGTAGATTGTAGGGAAGGTGCCTGGAAGAAAGGATGGCATGGAGCAGCTAGTCGAGGCAGTACTTTTAGAGAAACCAGAGACTGCAGTCTACACACTTTGTCCAATTATTTGAAACAATCCATCAACGATATTTATTGAGCGCTTACTGTGTGCAGAGCACTGTACTAAGCGCTTGGGAGAGTATAATACAAAATCATTCATTCATTCAACCGTATTTATGGAGCACTTGCTGTGTCCAAAGCACTGTACTAAACACTTGGGAGAGTACAATATAACAACAGACACATACCCTGTCCACAACAAGCTCACTGTTTAGAGGGGGAAACGGACGTGAAAATGAACTATAGATATGTGCATAGGTGCTGTGGGACTGAAGGGTGAATATCAAGTGCTTAGAGGGTACTGCTAAAGTACATAAGTGATACAGGAGGGAAAGAGAGTAGGAGAAAAGAGTGTTTAGTAGGGAAAGGTCTCATGGAGGAGGTGTGATTTTAGTAAGGTTTTGAAATCATGACCAAACCAAATCGTGTCAGTTCTACTACATTCACAACATATCTCGAATCCACCTCACCTCTGTTAACAAACTGCGATGACATTGATCTGAGCACCTACTAATAATAATAATGATGGCATTTGTTAAGTGCTTAGTAATAATGATAATAATGTTGGTATTTGTTAAGTGCTTACTATAATAATAATAATGATGGTATTTGTTAAGCACTTACTATGTGCAAAGCACTGTTCTAAGCATTGGGAGGTTACAAGGTGATCAGGTTGTCCCACGGGGGGCTCACAGTTTTAATCCCTATTTTACAGATGAGGTAACTGAGGCACAGAGAAGTTAAGTGACTTGCCCAAATCAAAAAATACCATTATTATTATTATTAATCACTTAACAAATGCCATCATTATTATTATTATTAGGGGCTCAGATCAATGTCATAGCAGTTTGTTAACAGAGGTGAGAAGAAGCAGCGTGGCTCAGTAGAAAAGAGCACAGGCTTTGGAGTCAGAGGTCAGGGGTTCAAATCCCAGCTCCACCAATTGTCAGGTGTGTGACTTTAGGCAAGTCACTTAGCTTCTCTGTGCCTTAGTTACCTCATCTGTAAAATGGGGATTAAGACTGTGAGCCCCCCGTGGGACAACCTGATCACCTTGTAACCTCCCCAGCGCTTAGAACAGTGCTTTGCACGTAGTCAGTGCTTAATAAATGCCATTAGTATTATTATTATTATAGATATGTTATTAATGGAGTAGAACTGACATGACTTGGTGACTGAATAAGCAGGTGGCATGAAAGATGAGTTGAGGATAACATGTTCTAAGCACTGTTCTAAGCACTGGGATAGATACAAGGTTATTAGGTGGTCCCACTTGGGGCTCACAGTCTTGATCCCCATTTTACAGATGAGGTAACTGAGGCACAGAGAAGTGAAGTGACTTGCCCAGAGTCACACAGCTGACAAGTGGCGGAGCCGGGATTTGAACCCACTACTTCTGACTCCCAAGCTCAGGCTCTTTCCACTAAGCCACACTGCTTCTCATAGAATAGAATAGCGAGGTGGCCTGTTGTATATGAAAAGGGACGGACTTGGACAAGGAGTCAGCAGTGAGATGGGTGAGATTGAGACGCAGTCGCGCAGCAAAGTGTGCAGGCTTGGTTGTAGTAAGAAATCAGTGAGGTGAGACGGGGAGAGCTGATTGAGAGCTTTAAAGCCGGTGGTAAAGTGTTTATCCTTAGTGTAGAGATGGATGGGCAACCACCTGAGGTTCTTGAGGAGTGAGGAGACATGGGCTGAAAGAATTTTTTAGAAAAATGATCTGGGCAGCTGAGCAAACTAAGGACTGGAGTGGGGAGAGGAAGGAGGTAGGTGGTAGGTCAGTCTGATGCAGAAATCAAAGAGTGATTCAAATCCCAGCTCCACCAATTGTCAGCTGTGTGACCTTGGGCAAGTCACTTCATCATCAATTGTATTTATTGAGTGCTTACTGTGTGCAGAGCACTGTACTAAGCGCTTGGGAAGTACAAGTTGGCAACATATAGAGACAGTCCCTACCCAACAGTGGGCTCACAGTCTTAAAGGGGGAGACAGAGAACAAAACCAAACATACTAACAAAATAAAATGAATAGAATAGATCTGTACAAGTAAAATAAATAAATAGATAGAGTAATAAATATGTACAAACATATATACATATATACAGGTGCTGTGGGGAAGGGAAGGAGGTAAGATGGGGGGATTTACCTCATCTGTAAAATGGGGATAAAGACTGTGAGCCTCACGGGGGACAACCTGATCACCTTGTATCCCCCTCCAGCGCTTAGAACAGTGCTTTGCACATAGTATGCAGCGTGGCTCAGTGGAAAGAGCCCAGGCTTTGGAGTCAAGGGTCATGGGTTCAAATCCTGGCTCTGCCAACTGTCAGCTGTGTGACTGTGGGCAAGTCACTTAACTTCTCTGTGCCTCAGTTAATCTCATCTGTAAAATGGGGATTAAAACTGTGAGCCCCCCGTGGGACAACATGATCACCTTGTAACCTCCCAGTGTTTAGAACAGTGCTTTGCAAATAGTAAGTGCTTAACAAATACCATTATTATTATTAATCTCTTAACAAATGCCATCATTAATCAATCAATCAATCGTATTTATTGAGCGTTTACTATGTGCAGAGCACTGTACTAAGCGCTTGCACTGTACTAAGCGCTTATTATTATTATCATTATCATTATTATTATTATTATTATTAGGTGCTCAGATCAATGTCATAGCAGTTAACAGAGGTGAGGTGGATTCTAGATGTGTTGTCAATGTAGTAGAACTGACATGATTTGGTGACTGAATAAGCAGGTGGCATGAGAGATGAGTAACATCAACTTTTACGGGCTTGTGAGACAGGGAGGATGGTGGTGTTGTCTACAGTCAAGGGGAATTCTGGGAGAGAAGAGTGGGAAGATGAGGAGTTCTGTTTTAGTCACGTTAAGTTTCAAGTGAAAACAGGAGCAAATGCAAGGCCATCTTCTGTGTTGTCAAAATATATATAAAATATATGTTTTAAAATGTAAAACAAATTCTTCAGTGCGGAAGTAAGTTACTCTCCCACAGGTACAATCAATTCTAAAGCTTGAAGAAGTCCATTCCAGTAGTTAGCAGATATCTCATCACTGATGATATTCTGCCAGCCATATAAAGGATGGACTTTTAAGATTCCTACGATTATTTTTTTCCTTACGAACTAAGCAGTGTTAAAACTGTCATTTTTAAACACTCATTCTGATAACTCAAGACTCATCTAAAATACTGTGAGAAATATTTCTGAGCTCACAGCAAGAGGTAGGGTCCTCATACATTAAATCTGTCACTCAACTACTTGGTTTTTTTTTTGTACCATATCCTTATTCTTGGTTGCATCCCCCACCTATTATTCATTTAAATGTCTATCTCTCATGCTAGATTATAAACTCCTCAAAGGCAGGGTTCATACCTACTTATTCTGGTGTACCCTCCCAAGTGTGTAGTGATTTTCACAGAGTTAGCCCTTAAAAATTTTCTTTAACTGATTGATCCTTCTGAGGACAAATGCTTTGCTGCACTAAAGAAGATAGCCCTCCATACCAGCCAGTGCCAAACAACCCAAGCCGGTCTCTGGGGATTCAGAGGCCTAACATCTTGTTCTCTTTGCGTATCTCACAAACTGCCTGAAGTGATGAGAATAAGTCTTGTCTCATATTTTCAGTGGGAGACTCTGTCGTCAACATAGCTACATGATTCCAGGTAGAAAAGGTGCTCAGCTTAGAGATCATTTATTAGTGGGGTAATAACAAAACTTTGGAAAAAACTACTCTTTCAATTAAATAATTTTCCCATTTTGTTAAGATGGTGATTTTTAGATTAAAAATGGATGGTAGTATTCAGAGTTTATTGTAAATCTGGATATAAATATGGTTTAATTTAAGTAGGTTAGTTTTTAAAAGAGAATTTTCTGGTCCAGGAGATAATATTAATGTTTCCAGTTTGAACAGCACTTTCGTTTTTTAAATATACAGAGGTGAGGTGGATTCTCACATTGTTCATCCTTGCAACATTGCCGGGAGCTAGGAATTATAATAATAATAGCATTTATTAAGTGCTTACTATGTGCAAAGCACTGTTCTGATTCCCATTTTACAGATGAGAAGATTAAGGTGCGGGGAGGTTATTGGACTTGCCCAAGATTCCCAAGTGGAGCAAGGACTGAGCAAGCCAGGTTACCCGATATGAGATCCCAAACTATTATCACTAGACCACAGGGTCACCTTCAGAGGAAGTCAGAGCAGAGGGAGACATCAAATGGGAGCCATTTGAAAAGGAAGAAGAGGAAGTGGCAGAAGTTTAGAGGGAATTGCAAGGAGGTACTACACTCCGTGGACTCCTGCGGGCTATATTTCCTTCTTCAACTTCCCGTACACAGAAGCAATTCCAATTTCAGACTATAATAATAGCCAGTGTGGTGTTTATTAACAAATGCCATCATTATTATTATTATTATTAAGCACTTGCTATGTGCCAAGTGCTGGAATAGACACAAGATAATTAGATCAGATACGGTATCTGTCCCAGATGAGGCGTAGAGTCTAAGGGGGAAGGCAGGACAGGTATTTTAACCCCCATTTAACAGATGAGAAAACTGAGGCACAGAGAAGGTAAGGTACTTGCAAGTAGTGAAGAGGAGATAGGATGTACTGGAATCAGCAACGTAGCAGTTTGTTTACAGGGGTAGGGTGGATTCTAGTTAACACATGCACTTATCCTATCCTGCCTTAAGCGCTTAGTACAGTGCTCTGCACACAGTAAGCGCTCAATAAATACGATTGATTGATTGCCTTGATTATTGTATCAGTCTCCTTGCCGACCTCCCTGCCTTCTATCTTCCCCCACTCCAGTCCATACTCCATTCTGCTGCCCGAATCACTTTCCTTCAAAAACGTTCAGACCGTGTTTCCCCACTCTTCAAGAAATTCTAGTGGTTGCCCATCCACCTCTGCATGAAACAAAAACTCCTCACCATTGGCTTTAAAGCACTTAATTACCTTGCTCCCTTGTCCCTCATCTCACTACTTTCCTATTTTGAACCCAGCCCACATTCATTCCTGTAATGCTAACCTTCTCTCTGTACCTCGATCTCATCTATCTCGCCACCGAGCTCTCGCCCACATCCTACCTGTGGCCTGGAACGCCCTCCTTCCTCAAATTGGACATACATTTGCTCTTCCCCACTTCCAAACCTAATTGAAGGCACATCTGCTCCAAGAAGTCTTCCCTGACTAAACCCTCTTCTCTTCCCCCACTCCCATTTGTGCTGCTCTTACTTGCTCCTTCATTCATCCTCCCTCCCATCTCCACAGCACATATGTATTCATCTGTATATACCTGTAATTTATTTATTGATTTATCTCTTTACTCATTTACATTAATGTCTGTCTCCTCCTCTAGACTGTGAGCTCGTTGGGGTCAGGAATGTGTTTGTTGTTGTATTGTACTCTCCCAACTGCTTAGTACAGTGCTTTGCACACAGTAAGTGCCCAGTAAATACACTGATTGAATGACAATTGACAAATGGTGGTCAGAATTAGAACCTAATTAGAACTACCAGGCCTGTGCTCTTCTGCTTCCTCTGCCCTCAAGTGGAGCCAAAAGTCCACCGGAAACATTCCACATGATCAATCAATCAATCAATCGTATTTATTGAGCGCTTACTATGTGCAGAGCACTGTACTAAGCGCTTGGGAAGTGCAAATTGGCAACACATAGAGACAGTCCCTACCCAACAGTGGGCTCACAGTCTAAAAGGGGGAGACAGAGAACAGAACCAAACATACCAACAAAATAAAATAAATAGGATAGAAATGTACAAGTAAAATAAATAAATAAATAAATAAACAGAGTAATAAATATGTACAACCATATATACATATATACAGGTGCTGTGGGGAAGGGAAGGAGGTAAGATGGGGGGATGGAGAGGGGGACGAGGGGGAGAGGAGGGAAGGGGCTCAGTCTGGGAAGGCCTCCTGGAGGAGGTGAGCTCTCAGCAGGGCCTTGAAGGGAGGAAGAGAGCTAGCTTGGCGGATGGGCAGAGGGAGGGCATTCCAGGCCCAGGGGATGACGTGGGCCAGGGGACGACGGCGGGACAGGCGAGAACGAGGTACAGTGAGGAGATTAGCGGTGGAGGAGCGGAGGTTGCGGGCTGGGCAGTAGAAGGAGAGAAGGGAGCGCTTACTGTGTGCAGAGCACTGTACTAAGTGCTTGGGAAGTACAAGTTGGCAACATATAGAGACAGTCCCTACCCAAAAGTGGGCTCACAGTCTAGAAGGGGGACACAGAGAACAAAACCAAACATATTAACAAAATAAATGAATAGAATAGAATAGTGCTCTCCTCATTGTGGTATTCTCTCCCAGTGCTTAGTACAGTGTTCTCTCTACCCAGTAAGCATTTTAAAAATATTATTACAACTGTGGCTACTACCTTCAAATCCTTCCTAAAATGCTACTTTCTCCAGTGAGCCTTCTCAGACTAATTCCCCAAATGGTCAATTATATCAACCCCTTAATACATTGGTACTTATAGTCACTTCACCTTTAATGCATATATGCATTTTCAATGGTACAGTCAGTCATTTATTCTGAATTATTCTAATAGTTTATCCCAGCATATTCATTCAACTTCTTACCTGTTGCTTGTTCTTCACATTCCTCCTTTTCTGTGTAAATATGTTGAATGTTTGTTACTCCTGGTGTTCATATCCTAGTGTTACTACAGCCCAGCCTGCACACGCTGTTTCTTTAGCACTACTTTCCTCACTGTGCCGCGATCTCATCTTTCTTATCCCGATCCCTTTCCCACATCCGCTCACTGGCCTGGAACTCCCTCTGCGTCCATATACCCAGACTTTCAAAGAATTACTACGGTCACAACTCCTCTGAGAGGGCTTCTCCAATTAAGCTCTCTTTCCCCTGGCTCCCTCTCCCTTCTGCATCACCTAACGCACTTTGATCTGTGATCTCTGGACACTTTATATTCCCCCCCACCCCAACGCATTTATGTTCATATCTTTAAATTATATATGATAAATTTCATATTTAGTAACTACTTTCACTGTGAGCTCATTGTGGGCAGGGAACATATCCACTAATTATGTTGTGTGTTGCTCTCCCCAGTGCTTAGTACAGTGCTCTGCACATAGTAAGTGCTTAATAAATGTGATTGATCGATTAATTGAAGCAGTGTGGCTCAGTGGAAAAGAGTCCGGGCTTTGGAATCAGAGGTCATGGGTTCAAATTCCGGCTTTGCCATTTGTCAGCTGTGTGACTTTGGACAAGTCACTGAACTTCTCTGGGCCCCAGTTACCTCATCTGGAAAATGGGGATTAAGACTGTGAGCCCCCCGTGGGACAACCTGATCACCTTGTAACTTCACCAGCGCTTAGACCAGTGCTTTGCACATAGTAAGTGCTTAATCAATCAATCGTATTTATTGAGCACTTGCTGTGTGCAGAGCACTGTACTAAGCGCTTGGGAAGTACAAGTTGGCAACATATAGAGACGGTCCCTACCCAACAGTGGGCTCAAAGTCTAGAAATGCCATTACTATTATTATTATTATTATTATTATCTCTATTGGAGAAAGCCTTGTTTTATGTGTTAGTGTTAGGGCTTTGCGTTGAAGGGGAGACTCTGAGTGGCTTCATTGTGCCATAGTGTTGGCAATCTTATTCTTTCTGGGCATATTCCTCCTCCTCTGGTTTTGAGAATGTGGACGGCAGAATATAGACTTAGTCATTCCTATTGGTTGGGCATGACTGGTCTACTTAACCCTGGCTCATCCCGAGGGTGAAAGTCAGATCTCCAAAGCCGGCTCCTAGCAACCGGCGGCATGTACTTAGAACAGTGCTTGACACATTCATAAGCACTTAATAAATACCATGAGTAAATAAAATAAACGATGAATGAATGAGAAATGCATTGAGAGAGAAAATAATAATGCCGTAACTCCAGAGGAGTCTGGCTAGGAGCTGTGTAGGGGAAGTGATGCCTCTTCATCGGATTTCTGAACTGGGGACGCTGTGTTCTGGGATTCGAACAGGAGATTTCCCCGACCAGCCCCCAGCAGGGCAGGGCAGCACTGTGTCAGGATCCCCAGCCACCCAGCTCTCACACTCTTTTCCTTCCCACTGTGAAAGTGAAAGGAGAGATGGTGGGCGAGTGGAAAAAGAGAATGCTAAATGAGTTAAGTCTTGGGAGGCTGACTCCTAGATTACTTAGGATCACATTGTAAACTGCCAGGGAAAACTCCTTGGGCATCACAGGGTAGATTCTGGATGGACTCAAGAGTATGATATCCCCCAGACCTCTTGAAACACAGGCAGATTCTGGGATGGGCCTGTGTCCCTGTGAAGCAGCATGGCCTAGTGGATAGAGTATATATGTATATATGTTTGTACGTATTTATTACTCTATTTTATTTGTACATATTTATTCTAATTATTTTATTTTGTTAATATGTTTTGTTTTGTTCCTCCCTTTTAGACTGTGAGCCCACGGTTGGGTAGGGACCGTCTGTATATGTTGCCAACTTGTACTTCCCAAGTGCTTAGTACAGTGCTCTGCACACAGTAAGGGCTCAATAAATACGATTGAATGAATGAATGAATGAATAGAGCATGGAGTCAGAAGGATCTTGGTTCTAATCCCTGTTCCACCACTTGTCTGCTGTGTGACCTTGGGTAAGTCACTTAACTTCTCTGTGCCACAATTACCTCATCTTTAAATGGGGATTAAGACCATGAACTACCCCAGCACTAAGTACAGTGCCTGGCAGTAGGAAAAACAAAACCAAAAATATACACTCCCAGGCCCACCAGAATATTGGTGGGAAGGACCAATTTATTTCTATTTATTTTATTTTGTCAATAAGTTTTGTTTGGTTCTCTGTCTCCCCCTTCTAGACTGTGAGCCCGCTGTTGGGTAGGGACTGTCCCTATATGTTGCCAACTTGTACTTCCCAAGCGCTTAGTACAGTGCTCTGCACACAGTAAGCGCTCAATAAATACGATTGAATGAATGAATGAAAGAAAGGACGAGGAAATGGTCAGTCCTAAAGTCCCGTGGGGCTCATATCGGAGAAAAAATGTATAATGATCCTCGGTAGGTTTGGAATGTCTGAGGTGTGGTATTTAATTGTGCTGTTTTTAGACTACTGTTTAGATCCAGCTAAAAGTTTCTAACTATAAAGGAAGAAGGAGTTGTACTTTATGCTATGTGTAGAGCTACTGGGGCAAATTGACAAAGATTGGGCTTGGTGAAGGAGTAGATATATAGGCAGTGTGGCCTAGTGGGAAGAGCTTACATGTGGAAGTCAGTGGATCTGGATTCTAATCCTGGCTCTGCCATTTGTCTGCTGTGTGACCTCGGGCAAGTCACTTAACTGCTCAGTACCTCAGTTTCCTCATCTATAAAATGGGGATTAAGTTGTATTCCCTCCTATCCAGACTGGGCGCCCCATGTGTGACAGGGACTGCTTCCAAACCTGGTTATCCTTTATCTATCCCAATCTTGTCTTGACTTATGCTGTCGAGTCCTTTCTAACCCATAGGAACTCCATGGGCACATCTCTCCCAGAATGTCCCGCCTCTATCTGCATTCATTCTGGTAGTGTATCCATAGAGTTTTCTGGCTAAAAATATGAAAGTGGTTCACCATTTCCTCCTTCTGTGCAGTAAACTTGAGTCTCTAGCCTTGACTCTCTCCTGTGACACTGCTGCCCAGCAGAGGTGAGTTTTGATTTGTAGCAGACCACCTTCCACTCACTAGCTACTGCCCGAGCTAGGAACGGAATGGGTAGACCTCTGCTTGACTCTCCCTCCCATAGTTGAGACTGGTAAAGTCCTGGAAACTCTCCAGGTGCAATCCTGAGAAAGGGAATCAATCCCACTCTATAATTATTATTCTAGTCAAGTTTGACGCAGACTATCATCTGTACGTCTGCCCTTTGTCAATCTGATAGTGTGTTCTTCAATACATTTGGAAACTATTGTCACATTTGAAATATGGTTGGTGGATCACAGGAAATGCCTTACATGTATTCCTTATTTGTCCAGAGTGGCCTGTGTGAGTAAAGGCGAAAATGTGAAGACACTGATAAGGTCACACTTCTAAGGGTCGCTGTTAATTAACACTTATAGGGATGAATTCAATTTTGATGCGGGTTTCAAATTAGGCCAACTTTAATTGGTCGTGTTTTCCAAGTCTGTGAACTTGGGACCATAAAAGGCAAGGAACTGATCTTTCAGTTTTCTGCCTCTGGGAGAAATCGTGTTAGAAAATTACCTGGCCTGACAGCATTCCTAAAACTCCGTGGTTGTCAATTTTGCATCTCTCTTAGGAAAATCGTTGTCGAAGCTTCCTTGCAGAAGTTCAAGGAGATAGTCAAATGCTAATTGGCAACTAGAAAGGCGTGCATTTATAGTAATGAGTGTAATTGCCTGTGATACCTTTCCTTGTATTACTACCAGTTCATTCATTCATTTAATCGTATTTATTGAGCGCTTACTGTGTGCAGAACACTGTTACCAGTTGGAGTGAAATCCTAAGAAGGAAGTGCTCAGTTAACTATATGCCAGATAAAATCTGGCAGCATGGCCTAGTGGATAGAGCACTGGTCTCGGAGTCAGAAGGACCTGGATTCTAGTCCCAGCTCTGCCACTTCTAGGCTGTGTGACCTTGGAAAAGTCACTTCGCTTATCTGGGCCTCAGTCACCTGGTCTGAAAAATGAGGATTAAGACTGTGAGCCCCATGTGGGACATGGATTGGGTCCAACTTGATTATCCTATATCTATCCCAGTGCTTAGTGTTCTAAGTGTCTGGCACATAGCAAGAGCTTAACAAGTACCATAAGAAAACCAAAACTGATAGTTCTCAGAATGAAAACGTATTATCAGCAAAAAACGGAGGAACTCACTCATCATGCATGACTCTGTGATGGACTGGAAACTAAAAGGAGGGGTCTGGGAACCATTTGTGAGCATGCTGTTGGGTAAGGACCATCTCTGTATGTTGCCAACTTGAAGCTTAATACAGTGCTCTGCACACAGTAATCAATCAATCAATCAATCGTATTTATTGAGCGCTTACTATGTGCAGAGCACTGTACTAAGCGCTTGGGAAGTACAAATTGGCATCACATAGAGACAGTCCCTACCCGATAGTGGGCTCACAGTCTAAAAGGGGGAGACAGAGAACAGAACCAAACATACCAACAAAATAAAATAAGTAGGATAGAAATGTACAAGTAAAATAAATAAATAAATAAATAAACAGAGTAAACAGAGTAATAAATATGTACAACCATATATACATATATACAGGTGCTGTGGGGAAGGGAAGGAGGTAAGACAGGGATGGAGAGGGGGACGAGGGGGAGAGGAAAGAAGGGGCTCAGTCTGGGAAGGCCTCCTGGAGGAGGTGAGCTCTCAGCAGGGCCTTGAAGGGAGGAAGAGAGCTAGCTTGGCGGATGGGCACGAATTTGGGACTATGTCTTTTTGTAGCTATGAAGAGAACGAGCATTTGTTGTTTAGGTTTCTACCAGATCATTTTGGGCTGGTGGCTTCTGGCATGAAGGGCCAGTGGGTTGCTTTAATAAAGAGGATCTGCTATTAGCTATGATCTTGATGTAGGGTCCCTTCTGTCATGGTTATCTAGTGGGATAATCTTGTTACTTGAGTGGGTCAGTGGTAATAGGTGCAGACTACTATACTAAATTCACTGTGTCCAGAGCAATATTTGGTTGCCTGCTGGTGTAGAGAAGCTCCATAGTGAGCACTTGGGAAAGTGGTATTAGAGGTTCATGGCCCGTCTCTGTCCTCAGGAACTTGTGGGGAATAGACAAGAGAATGGGGTCAGGAATGTTGGGGAGTCCCCGTGCTTAGGGTGAAATGCTAGGATTCCAGGATCCTGAGGGATAGGTGGCCAAATCCTGCCTCTTCCTAATCCCTGACGCAGCCAACTCACTCCCATTCCATCTCCCAAATGCTAGCGCCATAGGTGTGAAACTGTCAGGGGACTGGCAATGCTGGAGTGAAGGGGATGGGATAAGATGTAGTTCCTCCACTTGGCTCCACCATGATCAGGCTCCATTTTCTCCCGTAGCCGACACTGCTGGACGCCTGGACCCTGCTTCCTGCTTACCAGCACTGAGGTGAAGGAAAGGAACTATAGTGCGGTTGCCATAGTGATTGGGATATAGACCCGGAGCCCCATGTCTTCCCATCCCTGGGCTGATTGACTGATTCTGTTGCCTCTTCCAGGTTCTTCCAGCTTGGCATCTCCGGCTCTGGAGATGAAACAATGTCCACGCGTCGGATAGGGAGACAACAGAAGTCACAATTTTGGTGGAGTAACAAAGGAGCCACAGCGGGAAATGGCCCATCGTTTGTACATCAGTCCTTCCCATCACATCGGCACTTCCGGTGAGGACCTTAACCTGACATTCAGGGCACCTTTGAAACAAAATGTGTATATCTTTAAATTATATAGTATTAATTACTTATTCGTTGATATTAATGTCTGTCTCCTCCCTCTAGACTATAAGCTTGTTATGGGCAAGGAACACGTTCATTAATTCTGTTACACTGTACTCTCCCAAACTCTTAATACAGTGTTCTGCACATAGTAAGTGCTCAAACGTGTCTTTATGTACATGTTACATGTGTATATAATGGGTAGGGGGCATGGGAATTTGTGAGTACATGGGTGTGATGGGAGTGTTTGGGTGGTTGTACCTATGCGGGTATTTATGGGGAGGTAAGGGTGGGTAGGTGTGAGGATGTTTGATAATTGTTGGAGATGTGGTGTGGTCTGGTGGATAGATCATGGGTTTGGAAGTCTAAGGACCTGGGTTCTAATCCTGGCTCTGCCACTTGTCTGTTTTGTGACCTTGGGCGAGCCACTTAACTTCTCTATGCCTCAGTGACCTCATTTGCAAAATAATGATGGTATTTGTGAAGCGCTTACTATGTGCCAAGCACTGTGCTCAGTGCTGGATTAAGACTGTGAGTCAGAGGTCAAGGGTTCATATCCCGGCTCCGCCAGTTGTCAGCTGTGTGACTTTGGGCAAGTCATTTCTCTGTGCCTCAGTTCCCTCATCTGTAAAATGGGGATTAAGACTGTGAGCCCCCCGTGGGACAACCTGATCACTTTGTAACCTCCCCAGCGCTTAGAACAGTGCTTGGCACACAGTAAGTGCTTAATAAATGCCATCATCATTATTATTATTATTATTATGTGGGATGTGGACCATCTCCAACCTGATTATCTTATATCTACCCCAACGCTTAATACAGGCTCTGACACGCAGTAAGCACATAACAAACGTCATAAAAAATTATAGGTTCTTGTCCCAGATAGACAAGAGTAAGTGAGAGTAAGAGACTGAATGGGTCACACACAAAAACACACTAATTCAGACACCCTCACATACTCAAAGAGCCACCTGAACACAGATAAGCCTCCAAATCTTCTGTAGGAATTCTTTAATGACAATGGGACCGGAGATGCTGCCTCTTTCTCCTCAGTAGATAAAGCGTGTCTGCTTTCTATGGTTGTTTTTCAAACCCTAAACTCATGTTAGTTTACCTTTCAGCTGGCTCAGTGGCCACTTGAGCATGAAACCAGTTCCAAAGCAACCGTTTAAAACTATGTCTCAGCCCTGGTGCTTAAAACATGAGTCAGAAAGTGGTGGTCTTTACACAGAAAACAAAGGGGAAGGAACATCTTGAGAAATTTTCCCTAAACATCACTAAAGGTTGAATAAAATGACCTCATGCTGTATGGAATCCAACGTTAGATATTAAAAATGCAACATCGATCAGAAGACTCAGCATTTTTTGAGTCAGGTATAGCAAAAAATGACTCAAAGAACAATTAAATTATGTGTAATTGCCATGATTTCAGAAGACAATTATCCAAATGAAATGGTATATTTAAATAATAATAATAATGATGATGGCATTTGTTAAGCGCTTATATGCGTGAAGCATTCATTCATTCAATTCATTCAATCATATGTATTGAGCACTTACTGTGTGCAGAGCACTGTACTAAGCGCTTGGGAAGTACAAGTCCCTACGGTCCCTACCCAACAGCAGGCTCACAATCTAGAAGACTGTGAGCACTGTTCTAAGTGCTGCGGGGGATACAAGGTGATCAGGTTGTCCCATGGGGGGCTCACAGTCTTAATCCCCATTTTCCAGATGAGGTCACTGAGGCATAGAGAAGTGAAGTGACTTACCCAAAGTCACACAGCTGACAAGTGGTGCAGCTGGGCTTAGAACCAATGATCTCTCACTCCCAAGCCCAGGCTCTTTCCACTGAGCCATGCATCTTTTAAGTGGGCTGGAAGAACCTGAAATAGATCATAACTGACTATATTTTAAGGGCTGGAGGCACAGCCTAAGGCATTAACTCGAGCAGGTCATTAACACACTGGTAAAAAATTCCATATTACATTATGATATTCTTGGTGTACATTACATCGTTAAAGCCACTAAACTAGTCAGTTAAAATAAAAATACCTTTATTGCAGTATGTGGTGATTTCCTAGTTTGTAAAACTCTTATTTAGTTTATTCTCTGAAAAGGCAATTTCCTTAGCCCTTACTTTCAAATTTCATTTTCTTTTCTTTTTTTGGGGGCGATTTTATGGGGACAATTCCTGCAGCTAACCTAGCATAGTTTTAGACCTTTGGCTTGAATGCCATTTTGATATGAAACTAACATATGAGAGGGGGAAAGTGCTTATGGAATCCCGTTGTATGCATCCACTGAAGCCGATGAATATGTACATCCATAGAGACATTCAGACCATTCGAAGAGGGAGGAAGGAGACGGGTGACATGATAGAGGAAGGTAGAAGGGGAGAGGGAAAGGAACAGGAGCAGGAAGGGTGCAGTGAGTTAAAGAATGGAGGGAAGAGGGGAGTGAAGGGAAGGTTAGGAATAAAAATAGGGTCAACGAAGGGGAGGACAGACAGAAAACAAGGGCTGATGATAAAACCACTTGAACAGAGTTTTTAACCAGAGAATCAACACACACACACACACAAAAAAACACACAAAAACGCACACACACGCACACTTAGGCTGTAAACTCTATCTGGAACAGAGACTGTCCACCCTGATTATCTTGTATCAACCCCATTGCTTACCTGGCAAAGAGTTGGTGCGTAATAATATCATAAAATACATAAATACTGCTTCATTTCATTCAGAGATGAGGCTACTGAACATGGGAACACGAGAAGCAGTGTGGCTCAGTGGAAAGAGCACGGGCTTGGGTGTCAGAGGTCATGGGTTCTAATCTTGGCTCTGCCACTTAGCTGTGTGACTTTGGGCAAGTCACTTCACTTCTCTGTGCCTCAGTTCCCTCATCAGTAAAATAGGGTTTAAGACTGTGAGCCCCACGTGGGACAACCTGATCACATTGTATCCTCCCCAGCGCTTAGAACAGTACTTGGCACATAGTAAGCGCTTAACAAATGCCATCATTATCATTACTATTATTATTGTTATTATGGGAATGTTTATCAGTGCGAGGGTGCTGACGATAAAATGGATGTGCAAACAATAATCCCTTCCCACAACATGAGCATCTCTGGTCTGTAAACTCCTTGTGGACAGGGATCATAGCTACATACTCTGTTATGTGTACCCTTCCAAGTGCTTAGTTCAGTGCTCTGCACATGGTAAGCAGTTAATAAATACCATTGATTGGTTGATGGCATATTGTTGTATTTTTAAATACCAAGTGCTGGGGTAGATACAACACAATCAGATGGGACTCAATTCCTGTCCCACGTGGGCCTCACATTATAAGGGGAAGGGAGAACAGGTATTGGATCTCCATTTTATATATTTTTACATCCAACTTGTACTTCCCAAGCGCTTAGTACAGTGCTCTGCACACAGTAAGCGCTCAATAAATACGATTGAATGAATGAATGAATGAATATTTTCCCAACTTTCCGGGCCATGCTCTTTCCACTAGGCTGTGTTGCTTCTTGTGTGAAGCTGTTTGCACGATGTTGAGATGTGTCTGCTGTTCACAGTGCCTAGGGCTGATTTCAGTTCTCCCTCTGGGTGTCAGGATCTTCTTGAGGTCTCTGCTCCAACACAGTCACCTCTTCTGGGACTGCTATATTCCAGGCCGGTCTGTCTGCCGCTACTGTCACACTAGATTATTTTTGGTGACCTTCACTGTGTCACACTTCAAAAATGTCGCTCTGTTCACCTCGTTTACCATTTGGCCATTTCATCATCAGGCAGCTGTTGGGGTCTGGTTTTATCTGATAAAATCCAATGCTCTAATTGACATTTTTTCTGCATCACGTGCCTGTAAATAGCATCCCAAGGTGTACGGTCCCATTTGTCATCTCAGGTACCTTGCGGTACTTTCAATTCTCCATCTTGGTGTCATAATCGCTTAATGCAGTGCTCTGCACACAGTAAGCGCTCAATAAATATGATTGAATGACTAATCTTCCATAATTCTCTGCCCTAAGATAGCCACCCAATATATGACAGCTATAGATGGTGCATAGGAAGACTATTATTTGTGTAGAGGTAGAATGTCTTTATGGTTTTGTTCTCTGTCTCCCCCTTCTAGACTGTGAGCCCACTGTTGGGTAGGGACTGTCTCTATGTGTTGCCGACTTGTACTTCCCAAGTGCTTAGTACAGTGCTCTGCACACAGTAAGCGCTCAATAAATACGATTGATTGATTGATTGATTGAGTGTATTGTGTGCATATGTGGGTGAATTGAATTCCGAGATGGCAAGTGGGTGAGTGGTAAAATAAGGTAGTATGCATTCCTTTTTCTACGTTAAATAAGAGTTACCAAAGAATAATTGCTTGCGAAATAGCTACCTCATAAAAATGTTATAAGGGTTAATTCACAAAATCCTGAATTTTTATCAAGAGAATTCTTCTACCCCCAAGGCAACAAGTAGTAGTTCTGGTCCATTAATTTTTCTAAATATTCATTGCTACCTAATACAATTTCAGGAACTAATGAAGCCTTGGTTTTGCAACTGCAAAAATATTGCTCTTAGGGGTATAGCAAATATGTGCATGCATCTTCACAGAAGAATGGTAGTGCAAGACATCTAGGTGGAGAATCAGCTTTCTAATTCCAGTAGGAAGAGAGAGGGGGATCTTAAGGGGGCGATTGGGAGATTACTTCAAAAAGTGTGGTTGAATTATAAAATCTGTGAGAATACACGGTGGATGACGCTTCTCCGCCATAACGAAGTAAGGAGACAATGTTTCTGCATAGTTGAGCCCTTGGAATATATTTGGCAGGGAGGCCATTCAGCTGATCTTCTTTCTTCTGTTTCTTTGCCAAACTAATGGCTTCAGAATTTTCAGTTTACATTGTCTAAGAAAAGTTTATTGGCTACTATCCAAATTCTATTACTTGGCTTAATTGGAAGACTTTTAGATGCATCTAAGGTGGCAATTTCTTCCACCATAGATAGTGGTTTAAGCTATTGTTTTCGAAGTTAAAAGACAAAAGGAAAAAAAGCTAAACTGTGAATATGTATCTGAGCTGTAACTACCTCCTGTTCATAATTATCAACAAAATAGGGAAAATCACAGACACTCTATTTCCTGCAGTGTTGCTAAAGGAACACCTCGATCTTTAAAAGAAAATGGAGTTTGCTGAAAGTTGAAGTTAGATACATGATCAAAGTACCATAAATACATTTTGAGAGTCTCAGAACTTCAAAACATTGAAATCTTGGTTTCCAAGTAAGGTTTATTTTACAGAAAGTAGCATTAACGTGGAGCATTTGATAATAATAATGATGGCATTTATTAAGCGCTTACTATGTGCAAAACAATGTTCTAAGCACTGGGGAGGTTTCAAGGAGATCAAGTTGTCCCACGGGGGGCTCACAGTCTTAATCCCCATTTAACAGATGAGGGAACTGAGGCACAGAGAAGTGAAGCGACTTGCCCAAAGTCACACAGCTGGCAATTGGCAGATCTCAGATTCGAACCCATGACCCCCGACTTCAAAGCCCGTGCTCTTTCCGCTGAGCCATG
Organism: Tachyglossus aculeatus; assembly: GCF_015852505.1. NCBI lineage: Eukaryota > Metazoa > Chordata > Mammalia > Monotremata > Tachyglossidae > Tachyglossus > Tachyglossus aculeatus. Next base: position 21,804,312 of record NC_052079.1, on the reverse strand, counting down.
CTGCTTCTCCATGTATGTGTATATATGTGCTCCATGAATTAATCGGAAAAAAAACCCTTTAGCATTGTTTGTATTTAAAACATTTCACAACTTCAGTTGGTGCCTAATAGTGGTAATGTTATTTATTAAATGATTACTATGTGTACAGCATGCTACTAAGCACTGGGAAAAAGTAAATAGGTGGAAAATAGTTACGTTCACTATCCATCGAGGGGCCAACGATCTATGAATAGAGGTGGTAGGGCTAGAGAAGGACGCTTTGGGAACAATGAAATAATAATAATAATGATGATATTTGTTAAGAACTTACTATGTGCCAAGTACTGTTCTAAGCGCTGGGGTAGATATGAGATAATTGGGTTGGACACAGTCTCTGTCCCATATATGACTCACAGTCTTAATCCCCATTTTAGAGATGAGGGAACTGAGGCACAGAGAAGTCTATTGACTTGCCCAAGGTCATACAGCAGACATGTGGCAGAGCCAGGATTAGACCCGCTGACCTCCTGACTCCCAAGCCTGTTCTCTCTCCACTTGGCCATCTGCTTTCCAGGTCTCTTGGGTGCAGTGAGGGAGGTGAGGCTGAGAGTAGCAAATATTTCATTCAGTTACAGAGATGAGGAGCCAAGAAGTCAGGGCAGCATCCTTTAAACTCAACCCAGAGTGTACAGAGCATGCCAGAGACAGGTAGAGCATTCCCCAGCCATGGTCCTAGGGCTGTGGGCACCTGGGGGGCATCTTGCTCAGCTGCAGTGGAAGAGGGGCCTCTCCCTGACTTTCCCGTCACTGTAGATGGCACTACCATCCTTCCTGTCTCACAAGCCCGCAACCTGGGTGTCATCCTCGGCTCCGCTCTCTCGTTCACCCCCACATCCAATCCATCACCAAAACCTACCAGTCTCACCTCCGCAACATCGCCAAGATCCGCCCTTTCCTCTCCATCCAAACCGCTACCTTGCTGGTTTAATCTATCATCGTATCCCGACTGGATTACTGCATCAGCCTCATCTCTGATCTCCCATCCTCCTGTCTCTCCCCACTTCAGTCTATACTTCACTCTGTTGCCCGGATCATCTCTGTTTCAGAAATGCTCTGGACATGATACTCCCCTCCTCAAAAATTTCCAGTGGCTGCCTGTCAACCTACGAATCAAGCAGAAACTCCTCACTCTCGACTTCAAGGCTGTCCATCACCTCGCCTCCTCCGACCTCACCTCCCTTCTCTCCTTCTCCAGCCCAGCCCGCACCCTCCGCTCCTCTGCCACTAACCTCCTCACTGGGCCTCGTTCTGGCCCATCCCACCGTCGACCCCCGGACCACGTCCCTCCCCTGGCATGGAACATCCTCCCTCCGCGCATCCGCCAAGCTAGCTCTCTTCCTCCCTTCAAAGCCCTACTGAGAGCTCACCTCATCCAGGAGGCCTTTCCAAACTGAGCCCCCTTTTTCCTCTCCTCCTCCCCATCCCCCCCACCCCACCTCTTTTCCCTCCCCACAGCACATGTATATATATTTGTACAGATTTATTACTCTATTTTACTTGTACATATTTACTATTCTATTTACTTTGTTACTGATGTGCATATAGCTTTAATTCTATTCGTTCTGACAATTTTGACACCTGTCTACATGTTTTGTTTTGTTGTCTGTCTCCCCCTTCTAGACTGTGAGCCCGTTGTTGAGTAGGGACCATCTCTATGTGTTGCCGACTTGTACTTACCAAGCGCTTAGTACAGTGCTCTGCACACAGTAAGCGCTCAATAAATACGATTGAATGAATGAATGATCATCATCATCATCAATTGTATTTATTGAGCGCTTACTGTGTGCAGAGCACTGTACTAAGCGCTTGGGAAGTACAAGTTGGCAACACATAGAGACAGTCCCTACCCAACAGTGGGCTCACAGTCTAAAAGGGGGAGACAGAGAACAAAACCAAGCATGTTAACAAAATAAAATAAATAGAATAGATACGTACAAGTAAAATAAATAAATAAATAAATAGAGTAATAAATATGTACAAATATATATACATATATACAGGTGCTGTGGGGAAGGGAAGGAGGTAAGATGGGGGGATGGAGAGGGGGGCGAGGGGGAGAGGAAGGAAGGGGCTCAGTCTGGGAAGGCCTCCTGGAGTAGGTGAGCTCTCAGTAGGGCCTTGAAGGGAGGAAGAGAGCTAGCTTGGCGGATGGGCAGAGGGAGGGCATTCCAGGCTCGGGGGATGACAAGGGCTGGGGGTCGATGGCGGGACAGGCGAGAACAAGGTACGGTGAGGAGATTAGCGGCAGAGGAGCGGAGAGTGGGAGGGGCTGTAGAAGGAGAGAAGGGAGGTGACATAGGAGGGGGCGAGGTGATGGACAGCCTTGAAGCCCAGCGTGAGGAGTTTCTGCCTGATGCGCAGATTGATTGGTAGCCACTGGAGATTTTTGAGGAGGGGAGTAACATGCCCAGAGCGTTTCTAGACAAAGACAATCCGGGCAGCAGCATGAAGTATGGATTGAAGTGGGGAGAGACACGAGGATGGGAGATCAGAGAGAAGGCTGATGCAGTAGTCCAGACGGGATAGGAGGAGAGCTTGAATGAGCAGGGTAGCGGTATGGATGGAGAGGAAAGGGCGGATCTTGGCAATGTTGCGGAGTTGAGAACGGCAGGTTTTGGTGATGGCTTGGATGTGAGGGGTGAACGAGAGAGCAGAGTCGAGGATGACACCAAGGTTGCGGGCTTGTGAGATGGGAAGGATGGTAGTGCCGTCAACAGAGATGGGAAAGTCAGGGAGAGGGCAGGGTTTGGGAGGGAAGACAAGGAGTTCAGTCTTGGACATGTTGAGTTTTAGGTGGCGGGCAGACATCCAGATGGAGATGTCCTGAAGGCAGGAGGAGATGCGAGCCTGGAGAGAGGAGGAGAGAGCAGGGGCAGAGATGTAGATCTGGTTGTCATCAGCGTAGAGATGATAGTTGAAGCCGTGGGAGCGAATGAGGTCACTAAGGGAGTGCGTGTAGATCGAGAACAGAAGGGGACCAAGCACTGAACCTTGGGGAACCCCCACAGTAAGGGGATGGGAGAGGGAGGAGGAGCCTACAAAAGAGACTGAGAATGAACGACCGGAGAGATAAGAGGAGAACCAGGAGAGGACGGAGTCTGTGAAGCCAAGGTCAGATAGCGTGTTGAGGAGAAGGGGGTGGTCCACAGTGTCGAAGGCAGCTGAGAGGTCGAGGAGGATTAGGACAGAGTATGAGCCCAGTGGCTTTTATACCTGGCCCAGTGCGAGCAGAGAATGCTGGGGGCTGGCAGAGAGTTCCTCAGCTGCAGTGGGGGCACTGAGGTCACACATGGAGACAAAATTGTAAAATTGTAAAATTACTAATTACTAATTAAAATTATTAAAATTACTCCTCGGTGGTGCAGCAGGGATAGATGTCAGTCCTGGTGGTGGGAAGGGAAGGCGAGCAGCATGGCTCAGTGGAAAGAGCACGGGCTTGGGAGTCGGAGGGTCATGGGATCAAATCCCGGCTCCGCCGCTTGTCAGCTGTATGACTTTGGACAAGCCACTTGACAACTTCTCCGTGCCTCAGTTACCTCATCTGTAAAATGGGGATTAAGACTGTGAGCCCCACGTGGGACGACCTGATCACTTAGTATCCTTCCCCAGCGCATAGAACAGTGTTTTGCACATTGTGAGCGCTTAACAAATGCCATCATCATTATTATTTTGTAGACTGTGAGCCCGTTGTTGGGTAGGGACCGTCTCTATATGTTGCTGACTTGTACTTCCCAAGCGTTTAGTACAGTGCTCTGCACACAGTAAGCGCTCAATAAATATGATTGAACAAATGAAGGCGACTTTCTCAGTTGCGCTGAAGTTGGCCGGGCTCAGTGAGGTGAGACTACAAATGCCGGATGTTCCACTCGGCTCTACAGGTGAAGAAATGTTTATATCTTTTATATTAAATGGGTGTGATTATGACCTGAAGTGCTTCTCCTGGGTGCTTTGCCTGACTTGGAGAAGCAGCGTGGCTTAGTGGAAAGAGCCTGGGCTTGGGAATCAGAGGACATGGGTTCTAACCCCAGCTCTGCCACTTGTCTGCTGGGTGACCTTGGGCAAGTCACTTAACTTCTCTGTGCCTCAGTTACCTCATCTGTAAAATGGGAATTAAAAGTGTGAGCCCCACATGGGACAACCTGATTACCTTATATCCACCCCAGTGCGAAGAACAGTGCTAGGCTTAACAAATACCATCATTATTATTATTTTTATATAAAAAAATTCTTTGACAAGTTAAAAAAAAGGTCTTCCCATTTCTTTGATTTATGTTTGGGCTAAATATTACCATTAACAGTCTCATATTTGTAATGCTTGTTACCTCTTTTTTGCTCATTATTATGATTTTTTTTTCTGCTAATGAATAACAGATGGGGAAATGAACTAAAGTCATCCTGTGGCTCAGATTGTCTGCTGCTGAATTAAAGGCCGGGCTTGGCAGAGGTTAAATAGCTGACACATTTTTAAATTGAAAAACAAATTACAAATACCCAGAGGAAGCAGGACAAATGAAAAAATAAGAATTAGCCCGTGGAATATAAAAATCAGAACAGGCAAGTAGTTATGAAGGCCATGAACTAAAAAGAATATCTCTGTGCCAAAGTACTTTGGTTTCACACATAAAATGCTGAAGTACAGGCAGTTGTGGCTCATTCTTTTCAGACAATGGTTCATTGAAAGGGTAGGGGGACAATGGAAATACTTTGCTAAGCATTACTTTCATTCAATCGTATTTATTGAGCGCTTACTGTGTGCAGAGCACTGTACTAAGTGCTTGGGAAGTACAAGTTGGCAACAACTTGTTACTTGTTACTTGTTAATTACTTGTTAGTGTCTCAAATGAAGACAAGATTCAGATACATATTTTTTTCCACAACCTGGCCATGGCAGAAGCTTTCTTGGAAAAGTCTGTGAAAATGAGGATAGTAGTGACCATGGTGATGTGAATTTAAAAAAAAAAAAAGCAGTACAGGGTCTTTTTCTATACTTAATTGCTGCAGCTGGGCTGGCTGCTTCTACTGAAGATATCTCAATGAGAATGTGACTTTTCTTCCCTGAGTGCATGTGAATATTGGCATGGAGCCTGTTAACCTGTCTCCCTCTTTCTTTGGCTATTTTTTATTATTAATAATAATAATAATAATAATGGCATTTATTAAGCACTTCCTATGTGCAAAGCACTGTTCTAAGCACTGGGGAGGTTACAAAGTGATCCGGTTGTCCCATGGGGGGCTCACAATCTTAATCCCCATTTTACAGATGAGGGAGCTGAGGCCCAGAGAAGTGAAGTGACTTGCCCAAAGTCACACAGCTGACAATTGGCGGAGCTGGGATTTGAACCCATGACCTCTGACTCCAAAGCCCGCGCTCTTTCCACTGAGCCACGCTGCTTTTTGTGATTTTTATCTCTCTGACTCCATGTCTCCAACTAGTTAGGCATTTCTGGGTCAATCTTTAACTTTATATCTTTCTATCTGTAAAGATGCATAGATAGAAAGATGTATAAATAAATATAAAATGATATATCATGTATAATATGATTTATTATATATTATATCACATATAAATGTAAGTCTATAGCACTTGGCTTAGTGGAAGAAGCACAGGCTTGGGAGCCAGAGGTCGTGGATTCTAATCCCAGCTCTGCCATTTGTCAGCTGTGTGACTTTGGGCAAGTCACTTAACTGCTCTGTGCCTCAGTTACCTCAACTGTAAAATGGAGATTAAGCCTGGGAGTCCCACGTGGGGTAACCTGATTACCTTGTATCTACCCCAGCGTTTAGAACAGTGCTTGGTGCATAGTAAGTGATCCAAGCGCTTAGTATAGTGCTCTGCACACTGTAAGTGCTCAATAAATACGATTGAATGAACAAATACTATTATTATTATTACAACTGTAAAGATATATCTTTGTATATATATTCAGATGTATATATTATATAATAATAATAATGGCATTTGTTAAGTGCTTACTATGTGCAAAGCACTGTTCTAAGCGCTGGGGAGGATACAAGGTGATCAGATTGTCCCACTTGGGGCTCACAGTCTTAATCCCCATTTTACAGATGAGGGAACTGAGGCCCAGAGAAGTGAAGTGACTTGCCCAAAGTCACACAGCTGACAATTGGTGGAGCTGAGATTCGAACCCATGACCTCTGACTCCTAAGCCTGTGCTTTTTCCATTGAGCCACGCTCACTGGTATCTGCTATTTATTTATTTATCTATTTATTCATTTATACTAATATATGTTTCCCCCTCTAGACTTTGAGCAGGGAAAGTGTTTGCTCTCCCAAGCACTTAGTACAGTGCTCTGCACATGGTAAGCACTCAATAAATACGATTAATAATGAAAATAATAATAATGATGATAATAATCTTTCTCTGGATCGCTATCTCACTTTTACCATTCCCCTCTTCTTTCTCCCTAATGTGATCTTGGACCATTTCTCCCTGGCCCTTGGAAGCCAGGTTGGGAACTTCCAGGGAGAGCAGGCTAGAGAAGTAGCAGAAATGGTGCCTTCCTTGTGTTTGTGGGGCCTACACCAACTGGGGGGCGGAGGGGGGCCGGGACAGAAGCTGACAACGGCCGAGAATGGTGGTTCCGGTCAAACCGAGGCAGCGGGTGGTAGGGGATGGCGGGCTCAAGCAATCAGTTGTATCAAGCGCTTACTATATGCAGAGCACCATATATATGTATGTAGATTTATTACTCTATTTTACTTGCACATATTTACTATTCTATTTATTTTGTTAACCATCATCATCATCATCAACATCAATCGTATTTATTGAGCGCTTACTGTGTGCAGAGCACTGTACTAAGCGCTTGGGAAGTACAAGTTGGCAACATATAGGGACAGTCCCTACCCAACAGTGGGCTCACAGTCTAAAAGGGGGAGACAGAGGACAAAACCAAACATACTAACAAAATAAAATAAAGAGAATAGATATGTACAAGTAAAATAAATAAATAAATAAATAAACGATGTGCATTTAGCTTTAATTCTATCAGTTCTGACGACTTGACACCCGTCCACATGTTTTGTTTTGTTGTCTGTCTCCCCCTTCTAGACTGTGAGCCCATTGTTGGGTAGGGACCATCTGTATCTGTTGCCGATCTGTACTTCCCAAGGGCTTAGTACAGTGCTCTGCACACAGTAAGCGCTCAATAAATACAATTGAACGAATGAATGAATGTGGGGTTGCTCGCCACACTGATTTCTCCTACTCTGCTGTCCAGTTTGCTTCCCTGTCCTGAGTTTTCCGCCCCTATGGCTGCATCCATTGTCACTCCCACCACCCCTCCTGGAAAATGGCTCCAACGACTTCAGGTGGCTAAACAAAGACCTACAATCCACGCCTGACGTGTTACGCGGATATCTGGACTAATTACATCAGGGATGGGCGTGTTTGGGGACAGCCTACACTGTTGAAGTGTTTACCTGTGGTACTTTCATAAGATCTGAGCTAACAAGCGTGACCTCGGAACTCTTCTCTTCAAAGCCCTGAAAAGGAATTTTTTCACTGCTATTATACTAAACCATGACACCAGGAGGGCAACAGAAAATAGGCAAGCCGATTCTTTCTTCTAGTCTCCAGTGTTTTTTGAGGTATTTGTTTCTTTGGCTCTGGAGAGGTGAGAGGTATCAGGCAAATAACGGAGTTTGGTCACTAATGGAATTGGGAGAGTCGTTGCAGACAAATGGAGCCCACATATATCACTCTTTTTCTATAGAGAAATGGCACAGCCTGGTGGAAAGTGCACAGACCTTGGAATCAGAGGGCCTTTGTCCTAATCCAAGCTCCATCACTCGTCTACTGTGTGACCTTGGATGAGTTACTTCTCTGAGCCTCAGTTTCCTCATCTATAAAATGTGGATTAAAACCCACTCCCTCCTACTTAGAATGTGAACTTAATGTGGGACAGCGACTGTGACCGATCTGATTAACTTATATTTACCCCAGTTCTTAGAACAGTGCTAGACACATAATAAGTGTGTGACCAATCCCATAATAATTAAAATGATAGTAATAGCCATTTTAAGCTGGAGGTGTTGGAGTAATCCTAGTAGAAATATCCTGAAGGCAGGAGAAAATGTTAGACGGCAGTAAAAACAAGAAGTTTAGACTGGAGAGGTAGATTTGGGAATCATCCACGCATCCATATATGAAACTGTGGGAGTGGATGAGTTCTCCAAGGGAGTGTATGTAAGTGGACCATAGAAGGGGACCCAAAATTGAGTCTTGAGACACTCACAGTTTGCGGGGTGGGAGACAGGGGAAAAGCAAATGGAAGGGATGGAAAAGGGCTGGAAAAGCAAGGCAAGGATTGGTAGGAGGGGAACGAGGAGAAGAAAATGTCAGAGAAACCAAGATTAGGTGGTGTTCCCAGGGGAAGGTGTCAAAGTGAGGATTTGGACAAAGTAGGATTTGGCAAGGAGGAGCATACTGCTATATTTAAGAAACAGCATGGCCTAATGAAAAGAGCATGGCCTTGGGAGTCAGCTTTTTAACCACCCTTTTGTCTGCTGGTTATCTTGGGCACGTCACTTCTCTGATCCTCAGTTCCCTCATCTGCAAAATGGGGATTCAATACCGGTTCTCCCTCCTACTTAGATTGTGAGTCCTATTTGTGACCTATCCGAAGCAGCGTGGCATAGTGGAAAGAGCCCGGGCTTGAGAGTCAGAGGACATGGGTTCTAATCCCAGCTCCGCCACTTGTCAGCTGTGTGATTTTGGGCAAGTCACTTCACTTCTCTGTGCCTCAGTTCCCTTATCTGTAAAATGGGGATTAAGACTGTGAGCCCCACGTGGGACAATCTGATCACCTTGTATACTCCCAGCACTTAACAGTGCTCGACACATAGTAAGCGCTTAACAAATACCAACATTATTATTATTATTATTACCCCGGAGATTAGTACAGTAAGCGCTTGGCACATAGCGCTTAACAAATACCGCAATTATTATTTATTATTCTCTGTGCCTCAGTTAACTCATAGGTAAAATGGGGTCAAGACTGTAAGCCCTATGGAGGACAGGGGCTGTAGCCAACCTGATTATCTTGCATCAACCCTAGTGCTTAGAACAGTTCCTGGCTCATAGTAAGTGCTTAACAGATACCATTAAAACAAATAAAGAGAGCATTTTCAGTGGAGTGGAGGGTTTGGAAGCCAGATTGTAGAGAGTCGAGGGGGGAGGTGGGAGACTGGAAGGGGAGAGAGCAGGAGTAAATGACTCATTCAAAGAGTTTAAGCAGAAATAATAGCAGCGTGGCTCAGTGGAAAGAGCCCGGGCTTTGGAATCAGGGGTCATGAGTTTGAATCCCAGCTCTGCCAATTGTCAGCTGTGTGACTTTGAGCAAGTACTTAACTTCTCTGTGCCTCAGTTACCTCATCTGACAAATGGGGATTAAGACTGTGAGCCCCCCATGGGATAACCTGATCTCCTTGTAACCTCCCCAGTGCTTAGAACAGTGCTGTGCACATAGTAAGTGCTTAATAAATGCCATTATCATTATTGTTATTATTACTATGTGGACATAGTAAGTGCTTAATAAATGCCATTATCATTATTGTTATTATTACTATGTGCAAAGCACTGTTCTAAGCGCTAGGGAGGTTACAAGGTGATCAGGTCGTCCCACGGGGAGCTCACAGTCTTAATCCCCACTTTACAGATGAGGTAACTGAGGCACAGAGAAGTGAAGTCATTTGCCCAAAGTCACACAGCTGACAAGTGGCGGAGCTGGGATTTGAACCCATGACCTCTGACTCCAAAGCCCGGGCTCTTTCCACTGAGCCACGCTATAAAGCTATATGTATAGCATTTAAGTAAATATAGTTATGTGTACATGTTAATTTACATAAATGTATATTAAACCTGAGTAACCTAAGAATAATACCAGATATCATATTTTGTACTGTTGATAAGAATTTCATGCACAAAATTCCTGTAGGGTAGGTGGAAGCTTAATGTTGGAAACTCTTTAGGCAACAAAACTGAAAACTCATGTAATGAAGTAATATAGCCAACCCTCTGAAACAAGAAAAATATAGAGAAGCAATCAGCCGAAATACTCTGCAAACTGGCTTTACACTATTTAGGTAAATGAAAAATCCTTCCAGTGTTGGCATAAAAATGGAATAGGCTTCTGAAAATACTTGGAGATTTATGCAAAATAAATGACAAAATTAATTCTCACATAATCCTCCTGGGATGCCACTAAAGCACACACACAAATGCATCCACATTCATACAGATCCAACACTACTCAATGTTAGTTTCTTCTACTCTCCTTCTTCTGACAAATACACCTTTTCTCTTCCCTGAAGGCAGTTGTGCGCCTTAACACTTCTCTGTCCATTATGTCATATGCTGGTTCCTCAGCACAGATCATAAAAATCGCTTTGCAAACAAACAGCTTATAAAATAATGGCAGGGAGCAAAAGGACTGAGTGTTAAGTAAGTTAAAGGTGAGCTGATTTGTTTCACCTGTGCTGCAGAATCCTTGGAATATAGTGTTTTTCATGCATTGAATATTTTGTCCAAGAGCTTCCAAGCACCACCAAACACACAGAAGAAAGCGTTTAGTCTCCTGAAAGTGAGCAGGAGAGCTACGAAAAGGGAAAACTCAGATACCCAAATGAAAATCACAAAGCCAACCTTGCTCTTTAAAATAAAGCATTTTCTAAGACCATGAAAGCCAAACCAACTGTGGAAAATTGTGGAATAAGAAGTGGCATAACAACAAAAGTGAAAAGTGGGGCTTAGTACAGTGCTTGGCACCCGACAGATAATCAAAAAATACTATTGATTGACTGAGAGGAGCAGTACACGGTGCATTTACTGCTGAATTGTACGCAAAGTGGGAAAATGGACAGGCTTTGGATAGACTGTGAGCCAGCTGTTGGGTAGGGACCATCTCTATATGTTGCCAACTTGTACTTCCCAAGCGCTTAGTACAGTGCTTTGCACACAGTAAGCACTCAATAAATACGATTGAATGAATGAATGAATGAACGAAAGAATTTGATGGGAGACAACCTGGTCAGCGCTCTCTAGACAGTAAACTCTTTGTGGACAGGGAATGTGTGTGCCATCACTGTTGTATTGTACTCTCTTAAGCTCTTAGTACAGTGCTCTGCACATAGTAAGCACTCAATTCATACTATTGATGATTATAATGATGATAATAATAATAGGGGCATTTATTAAGAGCTTACCATATGCCAAACACTGTACTAAGCGCTGGGATAGATAAAAGATTATCAGATCCCAAATGGGGTTCTCATTCCAACTAGAAGGGAAAACAGGTATTGAACTCCAATTCTGCTGATGAGGGAATGGGCACAGAGAATTGAATTGACTTGCCCAGGGTCACACAGCAGGTAAAGGCATATTGGGGATTAGAACCCAGGTCTTCTGACTTCCACACTTGTGCTCTTCCCACTGGGCCACGCTGCTTACTTAGAGGAAACAGACAGTGCAAGCACCTGGATTTGAGTCCTTTCCCATTATTTGGGTGACTTAGGTCAAGTCATCTTACCTCTCTGGACCTCATTACCTGTCTGGAAAATGGGAGATTAACCATGCATTTACCACCCAAACAACACACAATGATGCTCTGAGATGAGGTGAGTCATTGAAGTGAAAATAGGAAAAATGAAAGCACTATCCCAATTTAAGATATTACTGGCCAAAAAATTAAAAAAGGAAAAGCCAACTTCACTTACTGATATTAGTGCTTCTAATAAGAAATTGCTTTCTCTGTTTAAAAAATGCCTTGGATTAGACATGAGGCAGTTTAGGTTCTTTCTTTGATTTCTGTGCAAGCATTGGATCAGTGATAAATTGGTGTCAGCACGGGCTTGGGAGAATTTAGAAGAGATATTATAGTAATAATGTGCTCAATCAGAACCTAAGGCCAAAGCCAGCTCTCTAAACATTTCTGGGCCATTCATAGATCTGATGTGATTCAATCCATAACTGGAGAAAAACAGATTTTACGTTTACTCTCTGTCAGACTAAATGCATTCAATAGTGTCTTGGACAACCACTTCACTTTCTTAAAGAAGCTACTAGTATTATTTAACCCAATTCTTGGGATTAAGGCTCCAGGGTCATTGTTACATGAACTCGGGAGCTGCAAAAGGAAACACAGTTCCCAGGTTTAAGCAAGAGCGGATTGTGGTCCCTAAGCAGGCTGCCTATTCAAAGTCAGGTTGTTAAGAATTGCAAAAGCTAGTGTCCCAAAATCAGTTTTTGGTTTATTTTTTTGAGATGCAGAATGTGGTCTTGCTTTCTTCAGCTGATTTGGGTGATTGGGTCTGGATGGCACGGGAATGGACCCAGACAAGTGAACTTGCAGAGGGTCTGGATAGCCCATTAAATCACTGTGAAGGCTGTGATGGTTTGGAATAATTATCCTGCCCCATCTCTGCAGGAATTTCCTGGGTGGTAGAAGATATTGCCTAGTTGCACTCCTGGAAGTAAATTCAAACAGGCCAAGGTCAATCAATCAATTAATGGTATTTATTGAGTGCTTAATGTGTGCAGATCACTGTGCTAAGCAGTTGGGGGGGCGTACAATACAATAGGACTGGTAGCTATGATCCCTGCCTTCCAGGAGCTCGCAATTTAGTGAAGGAGACAGATGGTAAAATTAATTACAGATAGAGACAGCAGCAGAGTACAATCAATTAATCAATCAATCGTATTTATTGAGCACTTACTGTGTGCAGAGCACTGTACTAAGCGCTTGGGAATTACAAGTTAGCAACACATAGAAACAGTCCCTACCCAACAGTGGGCTCACAGTCTAAAAGGGGGAGACAGAGAACAAAACCAAACATACTAACAAAATAAAATAAAGAGAATAGATATGTACAGGTAAAATAAATAAATAAATAGAATAATAAATATGTACAAACATATATACAGGTGCTGTGGGGAAGGGAAGGAGGTAAGATGGGGGTATGGAGAGGAGGACGAGGGGGAGAGGAAGGAGGGGGCTCAGTCTGGGAAGGCCTCCTGGAGGAGTTGAGCTCTCAGTAGGGCCTTGAAGGGAGGAAGAGAGCTAGCTTGGCGGATGGGCAGAGGGAGGGCATTCCAGGCCTGGGGGAGGACGTGGGCCGGGGGTCGATGGCGGGACAGGTGAGAACGAGGCACGGTGAGGAGATTAGCGGCAGAGGAGTGGAAGGTGTGGGGTGGGCTGGAGAAGGAGAGAAGGGAGATGAGGTAGGAGGGGGCGAGGTGATGGACAGCCTTGAAGCCCAGGGTGAGGAGTTTCTGCCTGATGCGCAGATTGATTGGTAGCCACCGGAGGTCTTTGAGGAGGGGAGTAACATGCCCAGAGCGTTTCTGGATGAAGACAGTCCGGGCAGCAGCATGACGTATGGATTGAAATGGGGAGAGACACGAGGATGGGAGATCAGAGAGAAGGCTGATGCAGTAGTCCAGACGGGATAGGATTAGAGCTTGACCGAGCAGGGTAGCTGTTTGGATGGAGAGGAAAGGGCGGATCTTGGCAAAGTTGCGGTGCTGAGACCGGCAGGTTTTGGTGACGGCTTGGATGTGAGGGGTGAATGAGAGTGCGGAGTCGAGGATGACGCCAAGGTTGCGGGCTTGTGAGACGGGAAGGATGGTAGTGCCGTCAACAGAGATGGGAAAGTCAGGGAGAGGGCAGGATTTGGGAGGGAAGACAAGGAGTTCAGTCTTGGACATGTTGAGCTTTAGGTGGTGGGCAGACATCCAGATGGAGATGTCCTGAAGACAGGAGGAGATGCGAGCCTGGAGAGAGGGGGAGAGAGCAGGGGCAGAGATGTAGATCTCAGTGTCATCAGCGTAGAGGTGATAGTTGAAGCCGTGGGAGCGAATGAAGTCACCAAGGCAGTGCGTGTAGATCGAGAACAGAAGGGGACCAAGCACTGAACCTTGGGGAACCCTCACAGTAAGGGGATGGGAGGAGGAGGAGGAGCCTGCAAAAGAGACTGAGAATGAACGACCAGAGAGATGACCAGGAGAGGACGGAGTCTGTGAAGCCAAGGTCAGATAGCGTGTTGAGGAGAAGGGGGTGGTCCACAGTGTCAAAGGCAGCTGAGAGGTCGAGGAGGATTAAGACAGAGTACAAGCCATTGGATTTGGCAAGCAGGAGGTCATTGGTGACCTTTGAGAGGGCAGTTTCTGTGGAATGTAGGGGACAGAAGCCAGACTGGAGGGGGTCGAGGATATCCATGCTAACCTCCCAGCCTCCTGTCTCTCGCCACTCCAGTCCACACTACACTCTGCTGCCTGGATCATTTTTCTACAGAAACATACAGGCCATGTTTCCCCACTCCGCAAAAGCCTCCGGTAGTTACCCATCTACCTCTGCATCAAACAGAAACTTGAAAGCACTCAGTTACCTTGCCCCCTCCTACCTCACCTTGCTATTCTCCTCTTACAACCCTGCCCGCACACGCTGCTGCTCTAATGCTAGCCTACTCACTGAACCCCTGTCTCATCTATTTCACCACCGACCTCTCAACCAGATCCCGCTGCTGGCCTGGAATGCCCTCCTTCTTCATATCTGACAAACAATTACTCTCCCTGCCTTCAAAGCCATATTGAAGGCACATTTCTTTCAAGAAGCCTTCCCCGACTAAGCCCTCATTTCCTTTTCTTCCTCTCTCTTCTGTGTTGCCCTGATTTACTCCCTTTATTCACCCCTCCCTAAGCCCCACCGCACTTGTGTACGTATCCATAATTTATTTATATTCATTTCTGTCTCCCCTTCCAGACTGCAAGCTTGTTGTGGGCAGGGAAGGCATCCACCAACTGAACCAAGTGCTTAGTTCAGTACTCTGCACAAAGTAAGCACTCAATAAATGTGATTGATTCCAGAAGCAAGGGACCCTATCCCTGCCTCCTTTCAATCCCTGCCTCCTTTCAATCAGTCCGGTAGTTTTTACTGAGTCTTTATTGTGTGCAGAGTTATTTATTTTATTTTATTTATTTTATTTTATTTTGTTAATATGTTTTGTTTTGTTGTCTGTCTCCCCCTTCTAGACTGTTAGCCCGCTGTTGGGTAGGGACCGTCTCTATATGTTGCCAACTTGTACTTTCCAAGCGCTTAGTACAGTACTGTGCACGCAGTAAGCGCTCAATAAATATGATTGAATGAATGAATGAATGATATGTACTTAAGTGCTGGGAAAATAGGGATGGGCTGAACATCAAAGTCCTTTAGGGGCACAGACCTAAGTGCATAGGTGTCACATAGGAGAAGGCAAATGGGGAGTGGAAATCAGGGAAAGCTTATGGGAGGAGATATGATTTTAGAGGACTGTGAAGATGAGAGAGTGGTGGGATGTTGGATAGGAAGGGGGAAGGAGTCCCAAACTAGAAGGAGGGCATGAATAAGGAGTTGACAGTGAAAGTCAAGATCCAGGGGCATCACGTACTGAGTGTTAGAGGAGCAGAGTGTGTGAACTGAGTTTTACTGGGAGATAAGCAGATTTAGAAAGGAAAGGGCTGATCGAGCTTCTTAACAGCCGATCTAAAGGAATTTCTACTTGATGTGGAGATAGATGGGAAACCATTAGAGGATATGAGTGGGGTGATGTGAACAGAACCATGAATTAGAAAAAAGGATATAGACAGTAGAGTGAAGTATGGACTTGATAGGGGAGATGGTAGGGAGAAAAGTGAAGAGGTTGATGCATTAATCAAAGTGGGGCATAAGTGCTTGGATTAGCATGACAGCAGTTTAGATGAAGAGGTAGGGCCAGATTCTAGATACGTTTGAATGTACAATTGACAGGATTTAATGACAGACTGAATATATGGGTGGAATGAGAGATAAATGGAGGATAATGTCAAGGCTACGGGCTTGTGAGACAGGGAAGGTGATTTGCTTTTAACTATCCCAGAGCTTAGTACAGTGCTTAACAAATACCATAATAATAATTATTATTATCATTATGGTGGTAGTGTTTACAGCAGAGGACATCCTGGGGTAGGAGACGGTCTAAGTGGGAAGATGAGGAGTTTTAATCATGTTAGGTTTGAGGTGTTTGTGGGACATCCAAGGAGAGATGTCCTGTGGGCAGAAAAAGTTGCAATATAACTGAGTTTTACAATCGTTAGCCTTGCTTTTGGCTGACAGAGAGTTCTGTGTCCACCCACCTGGCCACCATCCCAATCAACATTGCCTCCTAGAATTCCTCTTCCTGGCTCTTGCTACCACCGCCAACTGAAGCATGATCAACTTAAATGAACTTGGTGGTTTCTGTAATCAATCAATCAATCAGCGGTATTAATTGACCCTTTACTATATTCAGAGCACTACACTAAGCGCTTGGGAGAGTACAATAGCAGAGCTGATAGGCACAATTCCTGCTCAAAGGGAGCAGGATCCATCTTTCTTCCCTCTCTTCCCAGCATAGCTGAGGCCAGAGTCTAGGAGCCCAAAGGAATTTTAAGTCATCATGTGTCTCGGACACTTTGCTGTAGCTGTGTGTCCTTGAGGAATGTCCTGCAGATGCCACCTTCATCTGATAGTCAGGGCACCCTGTCTTTTAGGGGATCAAGGATGGGGGCAAACAAGGGATTCCCCTTCCTCTCTTCTCTTTCCCTTCCTCTGGATGGAAGACGCCTCCACAGATCGACCCAGGTTTCACAGAAGGGAAAACTGGGCTTGATATATTTATGTTTCATCATTAATATGGGTTTGTTTGTGAAAAAAGCAAGGCTCGTCAGCAAAGGTTCCCACTTGGGCATCCCGGGGTTCTCCATGGCAGTTTTTTCAGATAGTAAAGATAGTGTAACAAGTCTGCCCAGGACAAGGATTTGAAAGAGAGTCAGAGGAGGAGAGAAACTGGGGGCTACACCTCTTGTCTCCCTCCATCAGATGGGGTTCATTCATTCATTCAATCATATTTATTGAGCGCTTACTGTGTGCAGAGCACTGTACTAAGCGCTTGGGGTTGGAATCCAAGCACTTAGTACAGTGCTCTGCACACAGTAAGCATTCAATAAATATGATTGAATGACTGAATCCTTGAGGGGGGTGAGAGGTTGGGGTCTCCATGTCACAAGAAGGTGGAGGTGAAGTGGTGTTCCATAGTGTCAGCAGGAAATTGGCATTGCCTGGGACTTCTGTGGTGTGATCAGGGAATGATCAGGACCTAAATGATCCTGTGGGTTCATGATTGGACAGGAAGGAAGAAGCAGGAGAGGCCAAGGGAGGTGCTTCCATCGGGCCTCAGCACAGGGTGAGAGCCAGGAGATATTGGAGAAGGAAGTCCACCTCATTCCTTTCTCTCTTTATCTTTTCATCCATTCTCTTCCTCCCACTTCCATTATTTTCCTTCCCACCACCTTCGCTTTACTCTCTAAGCCCTCCACCATCTAGAAAATACGAATTGTGATATTTGTTAAGCACTTGCTATGTGTCAAGCTCTGTACTGAACACTGGAGTAAATACAAGATAATCAGGTCCATCACAAGCTCCGTCCCATGTGTGGCTCACAGTCTAAGGGGAAGGAAAACAGGCACTGAGTCTCTCAATGCTCCTTCTTCTCATCCACTCACACGCAAAAAAAAATTGCCACACTGCTTATCAGCCCGACTTCCGAGTCCAGTGTATCAACTATGAGAGGTTTTTCTACACACTGAACAGTGAATGGAACACAATGTATTAATCTTCAGGAGGTCCAATCTCTGTTTTATTGTTTTTAGCCACAGGAAGATTTCAGAGGATTAAACTCTGGCCGAGAAGGGCATCTAATTCATTCATTCATTCATTCAGTCTTATTTATTGAGCACTTACTGTGTGCAGAGCACTGTACTAAGCGCTTGGGAAGTACAAGTTGGCAAAATATAGAGATGGTCCTTACCCAAAAACGGGCTCACAGCCTAGAACAGGGAGACAGACAACGAAACAAAACATGTGGACAGGTGTCAAGTCATCAGAATAAATAGAAGTAAAGCTGGATGCACATCATTAACAAAATAAATAGAATAGTAAGTATGTACAAGTAAAATAAACAGAGTAATAAATCTGTACAAACATATATACAAGTGCTGTGGGGAGGGGAAGGAGGTAGGGTCCGGGGGATGGGGAGGAGGAGAGGAAAAAGGGGGCTCAGTCTGGGAAGGCCTCCTGGAGGAGGTGGGCTCTCAGTAGGGCTTTGAAGGGAGGAAGAGAGCTAGCTTGGTGGGTGTGTGGAGGGCGGGCATTCCAGGCCAGGGGAAGGACGTGGGCCGGGGGTTGACAGCGGGACGGGTGAGAACGAGGTACAGTGAGGAGGTTAGTGGCAGAGGAGTGGAGGGTGCAGGCTGGGCTGGAGAAGGAGAGAAGGGAGGAGAGGTAGGAGGGGGGCGAGGTGATGGACAGCCTTGAAGCTGAGAATGAGGAGTTTTCCTTGATGTGTAGGTAGCCAGTGGAGATTTTTGAGGAGGGGAGTAACATGCCCAGAGCATTTCTGCACAAATATGATCCGGGCAGCTGCATGAAGTATAGACTGAAGTTGGGAGAGACAGGAGGATGGGAGATGAGAGAGGAGGCTGATACAGTAATCAAGTTGGGATAGGATAAGAGCTTGAACCAGCAAGGTAGCATTGGATGGAGAGGAAAGGGAGGATCTTGGCGATATTGCGGAGGTGAGACCGGCAGGTTTTGGTGACGGATTGGATGTGAGGGGTGAACGAGAGAGCAGAGTCGAGGATGACACCAAGGTTGCGGGCTTGTGAGAAGGGAAGGATGGTAGTACCGTCTACAGTGACGGGAAAGTCAGGGAGAGGGTAGGGTTTGGGAGGGAAGATAAGGAGTTCAGTCAAGAGCCTGTCCAACAACCCAATCCTAGCTTTCTGCAGCCTAGGACTTGATGATGATAATAACAATGATAATAATAACAGTTATCATAATAGCGATAATGGTATTTGTAAAGTGCTAACTATGTGTTCAGCACTGTGCTAAGAAATGAGATAAACCACCTAGTGTAGTGGTTAGAGCACAGGTCCGGGAGTTCAGAAGTCATGGGTTCTAATCCTGGCTCCATCACTTTTTTGCTGTGTGACCTTGGGCAAGTCATTTCACTTCTCTGTGCCTCAGTTACCTCATTTGAAAAATGGGGATTGAGACTGTGAGGGACAGGGATTGTGTGGGACAGGGATTGGGTCCAACCCAATTTATTTGTACTTACCTTAGTGCTTAGTATGGTGCCTGACACATAGTAAGTCCTTAACAAATACCATTATTATTAATAATAATAAAATATAATTAGGTCAGACATGGTCACTGTCCCACATGGGGCTCACAATCTGAGGAAGAGAGAGAACAGATGTTTAGTCCTAATACGGATAAACTAAGTCACAGGGCAAATAAGTGACTTGCCTAAAATCGCACAGCAAGCAAATGACAGAACTGGGCTTAAAACTCGGATGTCCTCGTCCCCAGTCCTGTGTTCTCTAAGCCCAAGCAAGGTAGTGAAACAAAGTTTAATTATTCCTGTCTCTGTTTTCTGTCTCTCACCTAGCTCTCTGTGATTTCAAAAAAATTAGTAATTGGAACTGTCTTCCAGTCTTTAGCAGAAATGCTGAAGATATTAATGCATCCCTGCTGATTCTGCATGAGATGAAAGAAGAAACATTGAAAAATTATGTGGATTGAAGCGGAAGAGCAGCTTAGAGGTCTTCATTTTTTTCTTTTTGATAGAATGCCCATCAACCAAATTTGATTTTGTTGTTAATGAGGTGGGTGATAAGTACACAGAAGATGCTCAATAAATAGTAAATAAAAGGATGGTGCAGGAGAGCCTTAATCTTAACTAGAAAGTAATAGCGAAAGGAAATACATTTTTCAACTTCCTGGCCTAGGAAATACCAAACAGCTCTTTTCAGAGCTCCCTGGTTCCAACTTCCAGATGAAAATTAGAAAGGTTTTTTAAATCGACTCCAACTTTCTTCTCCTTTATCATTGCCCAATTTCATTTCATATGTAGTTTTGGATAACAGACTTTTTGTAGGAAAAAAAATCTCTGCATAGTGTTACTTTAATGTTTATTTATGGAGAAAATGGGGAATAACCAAATGTAGAGATAAAGCGTGAGGGAGAGAAAATGTTGTTTTGGTCTCTACTTCCTATCTTAGGCTGCCCATTCACTAACCAGGTTCTTTTTCACTTTTACAGTTATTTGGATAATTCTCATATCTAGTTCTATAACTTGATTTCCCTTAGTCATTCCAATTCGTTTATCTTTTACTGTCCCCTGGTCTATTCCTATTAGACTTTCTTATAGGGAAATTCAAAGTTCAAAGAAACTGGTAATCAGATAGTGAAAATCAGAATATTGTTATTATTATGGTATTTGCTATATGGAAACAGCATGGCCTAGTGGAAAGAGCACAGGCCTGGGAATCAGAGGATCGGTGTTCTAATAATAATAATAATAATAATAATAATAATAATGGCATTTATTAAGCACTTACTATGTGCAAAGCACTGTTCTAAGTGCTGAGGAGGTTACAAGGTGATCAGGTTGTCCCACGGGGGCTCACAGTCAATCCCCATTTTACAGATTAGGGAACTGAGGCCCAGAGAAGTGAAGTGACTTACCCAAAGTCACACAGCTGACAATTGGCAGAGGCGGGATTTGAACCCATGACCTCTGACTCCAAAGCCCAGGCTATTTCCACTGAGCCATGCTGCTGCTTCTAATCCTGGCCCTGCTACATACCTGCTATGTGACCTTGGGTAAGTCACTTGACTTCACTTTGCAGTTCCCTCATCTGCAAAATGGGGATTCATTATCAACATCCTATTTAGAATGCGAACCCCAAGTGGCTCTGCACTGCACTGACCTTAGTACAGTGCTTGACACATAGATAGTGCTTATCAAATATTATTATCATTATTTTTATGTGCTTTGTGCAAAGCACTATATGAAACACTTGGGTGGATACAAGTTAATGTGCTCTGACCCAGTAATTCTGCCACACAGGACTCACCATCTAAGGGGAAGGGAGAACCGGTATTGAATCCTCATTTTAAAGGTAGGGAAACTGAGGCACAGAGAAGTTAAATGACTTGCCCAAGGTCACACAACAGTCAAGTGGTAGAGCCAGGATGAAAAGCCAGATCCTCAGCCTTCCACTAGTGTTTGTTCCACTAGGTCACCTGATTCTAGTGTTACAATTTGGATGCACTGGTTTTCTGTCTGATAAAGTCACCGTATTTAGTTCCCTAAATGCCTTTACTGCATAATCCCTTGATAGTGACAAGCTCCAGGGTAGAAAAAATGAATAGGGTCAGAAGGCATTGGAGGAGCTACTTACAGATGGGAAGGAGGAGAATGGTAATTTGTTGTGTACCTACCGTAAGCAGTCCCTGGGAGAGGTGGATAGAAGTAAGAGACCGATTCTCTTCTCTTTTATCTTTCTCTTCCTTCTTCCTTCCTTTCCTCCTATTACTGCATTTCCTCCTTTTTTCCTCTTTCTTCCCTTAATAGCTAGATGTCTTTACTCACATAACAGTCCCTCACCTGGTTTCAAGTGGAAAAAATTAGGTTAAAAGCATGTGCAATTATGTAGATAAAAAGGATACGCTAATCTAGATGTTACTGAGTGGGGCAATATTGACCTTGCTTGTGACTGTGGAGCTGTAGTATAATCTTTAACTCTAGTTTATGTCCTGTGAGCCTTTAAATAATTTCCCAACACTGGAGCAGTATCAACCTGGGGAGGGGATATGGTATAATCTGTAACTCTGATTTGTGATGGTATTAGTTAAGTACTTACTATGTGCCATGCTCTGTTCTAAGCGCTCGTTTATGTTCTGTGAGCCTTCAATCATTTCCCAACAAAGAGCATTATCAACCTGGAGAAGGGATAAAGTGCTCTTCATGGGGAGTGGAGTTGAGGTTATGAGCTCCACTGAGCCACGGAGAAGCAGCGTGGCTCAGTGGAAAGAGCCCGGGCTTTGGAGTCAGAGGTCATGGGTTCAAATCCCAGCTCTGCCAACTGTCAGCTGTGTGACTTTGGGCAAGTCACTTCACTTCTCTGGGCCTCAGTTCCCTCATCTGTAAAATAAGGATTAAAACTGTGACACCGCCCCGCACCCCAGTGGGACAACCTGATTACCTTGTAACCTCCCCAGCGCTTAGAACGGTGCTTTGCACATAGTAAGCGCTTAATAAATGCCACCATTATTATTATTATTATTATTATTATTATTATTATTATTCAAATCCCGGCTCTGCCAACTGTCAGCTGTGTGACTTTGGGCAAGTCACTTCACATCTCTGGGCCTCAGTTCCCTCATCTGTAAAATGGGGGTTAAAACTGTGAACCCCCCGTGGGACAACCTGATTACCTTGTAACCTCTCCAGCACTTAGAACAGTGCTTTGCACATAGTAAGCGCTTAACAAATATTATTATTATTATTATTATTATAATTATTATTATTATTATGTGAGGAAGGGAATTCCTGCTGCTAAGGGAAGATTAGCAAGTCAACCAGATTCTAAGAAAAGGCAAATTCATTAAGAAAGAGGTGGATATCATCTCAAGAATTTCACTTTGTGACCCTAGAGTTGTTCCTCTGGATAGGTTCTCAAACTTGCTTTCTGTTTTGAGAACACTGTTCTCCTGAGTCCTTTGAAGTGGGGATAATAATTACAACTGTGGTATTTATTTAGACTTACTATGTGCCAAACACCATACTAAGTGCTAGAGCAGAGACAAGTTGATCAGATCAGCCACAGTACCCATCCTACCTGGAGCTCCTCAGGGAGGGAGAAAACAGGCAGTTGGTCTCCATTTTACAGATGAGGAAACTAAGGCACATGGAAGTTCAGTGATTTACCCGAGATCAAACAGTTCTTACCCGAGATAAGAAGCCAGATCTCAAGACTCCTAGAAACGTGTTCTTTCTCCTAGGCACACTCCTTCTCTAAGAATGTTATTGAATGGATTTGTCTATTCAGAAGAGTTGATTTGAGTCCAGGGATATCATAAAGAAAGACATAGAGGGAGAGAGATGAGACTGTCCTTTATATGAGAAGAACTTCCTTCTAATCAACCTGGTCCCCACTGTTTATACATTCCCAGACCCCTATTCTCCAGCATGGACTCTTCAACTAATCAATCAATAAATCAATATAAGCACTTGGGAGAGTACAGTGCAGTAGAGTTGGTAGAAATAATCCCTGCCCTCAAGGACCTTCCAATCTAGTGGAGGAGACAGACATTCAAAGGAGACAGATATTCAAATAGATTACAGCTGGAGGAAGTGGCAGAGTCAAAGAATATGTACTTAAGTGCTGTGGGGCTGGAGGGAGTACAAAGAGAAGCAGCATGGCCTGGGTGTCAGAAGGACCTTGTTCAGTTCTCGGCTCTGTCATCTGCGTGACCTTGGACAGGTCATTTAACTTCTCTGTGCCTCAGTTCCCTCATCTGTAAAATGGGGGCTAAATATGGAACGTGTACTATGTCCATCCTGATCAATTTATTTCTATCCCAGTGATTAATAAAGTGCCTGGCACATAGTAAACACTTTACGAACACCATAAAAAATGTCAAACAGATAGTTGATGCAGAGAGGAGGACAAGTAGGAAAAATGAGAGCTTAGTCAGAGATGGCATCTTAGAGGAGATGTGATCCTTGTGAATATTCTACTTGTTTTTTGTGATTATATGTTCATATGAAGCAGTGTGGCTTGGTGGAAAAAGCACAGACTTGGGAGTCAGAGGACACGGGTTCTAATCCTGCTTTGCCACTTGTTGGCTGTGTTATCTTGGGCATGTCACTTAACTTCTCTGTGTCTCCATTACCTCATCTGTAAAATGGGGATTAAAAGTGTGAGCCCCATTTGGGACAACCTGATTACTCTGTATCTACCCCAGAGCTTAGAACAGGGCTTGGCACAAAATAATTGCTTAACAAACATCATACTAATTATTATTATTATTATCCTCCCAAAACCATCTTTTTTGATAGATTGTAGGCTCTTTGATGGTAGACCCTATGGTTAATCGTTATTCTGTAATCCCAAAACTCTCAGAAGATTCTCAATAAGTATGGATTGATAATTATAATGCCTATGATGATGGGAGTAGAGAAGAAATCAGAATGGACAGCAGGAAACAAGGAATGGAATTGAAAATAATGTAAAGGTGTAGAACTAGCAAACAACACACCTATTCTTTTATTTACTCTTACATTCCAATATTTTCAATAATCAAGGAACTAGACATCTCTGGGTAAAGTCACCCTTGTTAATCCTTCAGTGAAGACACTTCAAGTAAATTGTATTGATTAAGTGGCTGCTGCACACAGAGCATTCTATTAGGCCCTTAGGAGAGTTAAATAAAAGTCAAAGACACGAACTCTGCTCTTGAAGATGCAACACCGTGACAAGGAAAGCAAATAGTCATCAATTTTACCTGTAAAGTGAAAACAGGAGGAAAAACGCAGATTCAAGCCAGAAGAAGTATGGAAGAATGAAAGAAGAAATAAACAAATTAACAAACAAATGCAGTAATAAGTACAGAAAGTGCCATATCACAAACTAGCTGTGAGTCCAATGTGGGACAGGGACTGTGTCTAACCCAATAACTTGTATCTACCCCAGGCCTTGTCCTGTCTTATACTTTCATAACTCCATGAACACATCTATCCCAGAACACCCAACTCCATCTGCAATTGTTCTGGTAGTGAATCCAATGAGTGTTCTTGGTAAAAATACGGATGTGGTGTACCCCTGCCTTCTTCTACGCAGTAAACTTGAGCCTCCATCCTCGACTCTCTTCCATGCCACTGCTGCTCAGCACAGGTGCGTTTTGACTTGTAGCAGATTCCCTTCCACTCGCTAGCCAATATAGGAATGGAATGGGTATGCTTCTGCTTGTCTCTCCCTCCCCTAGTTGACACTGGCAGAGTACTGGAAACTCTGCAGGTGCAATCCTGAGCGAGAAACCCCAGCCCTTAGGACAGTGTTTTACACATAGTAAGCATTTAACAGATCCATAAAAAAAATTACTTGGGAATTCCTCCTGGACAAGGTAAGTTTTCATGAGTGCTTTGCAGAGAGGGTGGAATCGATCAATCAATCAATCAATCGTATTTATTGAGCGCTTACTATGTGCAGAGCACTGTACTAAGCGCTTGGGAAGTACAAATTGGCAACACATAGAGACAGTCCCTACCCAACAGTGGGCTCACAGTCTAAAAGGGGGAGACAGAGAACAGAACCAAACATACCAACAAAATAAAATAAATAGGATAGAAATGTACAAGCAAAATAAATAAATAAATAAATAAATAAATAGAGTAATAAATATGTACAACCATATATACATATATACAGGTGCTGTGGGGAAGGGAAGGAGGTAAGATGGGGGGATGGAGAGGGGGACGAGGGGGAGAGGAAGGAAGGGGCTCAGTCTGGGAAGGCCTCCTGGAGGAGGTGAGCTCTCAGCAGGGCTTTGAAGGGAGGAAGAGAGCTAGCTTGGCGGAGGGGCAGAGGGAGGGCATTCCAGGCCCGGGGGATGACGTGGGCCGGGGGTCGACGACGGGACAGGCGAGAATGAGGTACGGTGAGGAGATTAGCGGTGGAGGAGTGGAGGTTGCGGGCTGGGCAGTAGAAGGAGAGAAGGGAGGTGAGGTAGGAGGGGACGAGGTGATGGAGAGCCTTGAAGCCCAGGGTGAGGAGTTTCTGCCTGATGCGCAGATTGATTGGTAGCCACTGGAGATTTTTGAGGAGGGGAGTAATATGCCCAGAGCGTTTCTGGACAAAGATAATCCGGGCAGCAGCATGAAGTATGGATTGAAGTGGAGAGAGACACGAGGATGGGAGATCAGAGAGAAGGCTGGTGCAGTAGTCCAGACGGGATAGGATGAGAGCTTGAATGAGCAGGGTAGCAGTTTGGATGGAGAGGAAAGGGCGGATCTTGGCAATGTTGCGGAGCTGAGACCGGCAGGTTTTGGTGACGGCTTGGATGTGAGGGGTGAATGAGAGAGAGGAGTCGAGGATGACACCAAGGTTGCGGGCTTGTGAGACGGGAAGGATGGTAGTGCCGTCAACAGAGATGGGAAAGTCAGGGAGAGGACAAGGTTTGGGAGGGAAGACAAGGAGCTCAGTCTTCGACATGTTGAGCTTTCGGTGGCGGGCGGACATCCAGATGGAGATGTCCTGAAGGCAGGAGGAGATGCGAGCCTGGAGGGAGGGGGAGAGAGCAGGGGCAGAGATGTAGATCTGGGTGTCATCAGCGTAGAGATGATAGTTGAAGCCATGGGAGCGAATGAGGTCACCAAGGGAGTGAGTGTAGATTGAGAACAGAAGGGGACCAAGCACTGAACCTTGGGGAACCCCCACAGTAAGAGGATGGGAGGGGGAGGAGGAGCCTGCAAAAGAGACTGAGAAAGAACGACCGGAGAGATAAGAGGAGAACCAGGAGAGGACGGAGTCTGTGAAGCCAAGGTCAGATAGCGTGTTGAGGAGAAGGGGGTGGTCCACAGTGTCAAAGGCAGCTGAGAGGTCGAGGAGGATTAGGACAGAATATGAGCCGTTGGATTTGGCAAGCAGGAGGTCATTGGTGACCTTTGAGAGGGCAGTTTCCGTGGAATGAAGGGGACGGAAGCCAGACTGGAGGGGGTCGAGGAGAGAGTTGTAGTTGTGGAAATGGGGAGAGGGTTTCAGGAGAGGAAAGGAAGCAGGAAACATTAGCAGAGATGGGAGAATTGAAACCAGTCCATAGTGTTAGGTTTAGCTTCGCAGGAGCTAAGAGTATGAGCCTGAATGAAGAGAGGAGAAGCATAAGGAAGAGAAAACCAGTGGAGAGCCTAAAAACAGTTGCCAACAGCTTCTGGATGATATGGGGGGAAACTGGTCATCATTGAAGGTTTCTGAGGAGTCAAATGACACATTTAAAATTATGTTTTAGGGTGATGATGCAGGAAACACATTATGGGAGAGATAGAAAAGAGAAGAGGCTGGAGGCAAGGAGAGCAATGAGGGACAAGGAATGTGAGCAGGTGAGGAGAGCAGGGAGTAAGAAAAGGGGAGATACTGTCTTCCATATCATGGTAATTAATGATTTAGAGTATGCTGAATGTATCTAGCTAGGCTTCGTTTACATAGATGAGGCTCCTGAGAAGGAGGGATGCTCAATGCCTCCAGCTGTAGTTGACGATACCTACATGGGGAAGGCCAGCTCTTTTGCAGGATTCATAAGAACCTCGTTAATAATTCAGTAACAATGAAAACAATTCCTGGTTAAACCACCTTTTCCTAGATCCAATATTTTTCCCTCATTCATTTATTCATTCATTCAATCGTATTTACTGAGCGCTTACTGTGTGCAGAGCACTGTACTAAGCGCTTGGGAAGTACAATTTGGCAACATATAGAGACGGTCCCTACCCAACAGCGCGCTCACAGTCTAGAAGGGGGAGACAGACAACAAAGCAAAACATATTAGCAAAATAAAATAGAGTAAATCAGAACCCTTTGTACTTTCTCATAGTCCTCCCGAGCCTCACTTTCCTCTGGCCATTTCCCCTCCATTCATTCATTCATTCGTATTTATTGAGCGCTTACTGTGTGCAGAGCACTGTACTAAGTGCTTGGGAAGTACAATTTGGCAACATATAGAGATGGTACCTACCCAACAGCGCGCTCACAGTCTAGAAGGGGGAGACAGACAACAAAACAAAACATATTAGCAAAATAAAATAGAGTAAATCAGAACCCTTTGTACTTTCTTATAGTCATCCTGAGTCTCACTTTCTTCTGGCCATTTCCCCTCTATTCCTGAGGTGTTCCAGATTTCAGTCTCTTTCCCTCTGAATCCTTTGAAAGCAGTGTCTCTCAGTATCCTTTCTCCCTCTCAGGGACACAAGCCTCACTCTTTCAGAGTTCTAACTACCAGATGTCAAACCTCCAGGGTTGTCTAACCCTAATCCAAGATTATCTGCTATTCCTCCCTATGCTCTATGTCTATCTGGGGTCACAACATGAGCTTTCCCTTTGACTTGCTCTTCCAGACTCACAGCTTGAAAACTCTTGTCTCCAAGATGACTATTTGGCTCCCCTAATTCCTATCTCATTCTTGCCTCAGATTGGCTGGGCAAAAAGTCCTGCCATATGCAGTATTAATTACCCTCCCCTCAGGGAAGGGCACCACATATCGACTCTCCATGCTTCCTCCTCCCCTTCCTGAGTGAAGGGACCAGTTGGATCTGCTGTCAGTCAATGACACTGGTGAAAATATTTCAACATCTGGGCAGCCTCATCTTCATGAGGTCCGGGCTTCAAAATCTGGACCTAAGTTTGGAATCCACACAAATCCTGTAGTCCTTCCGTGATGCCTGATGTCCAAATTTGTTCTTGCAGCCTCCTGAGTTTCATAATGGCTTTTTGAGCCTTGTTTTCTATCTCTTTATCTATCCTGAATGTACACCGGGATAGAGAAGTAGTGTGGCCTAATGGACAGAGCACAGGACTGGTAGTTAGGAGATCCAATCCTACCTCTGCCACTTGAGCAGATGACCTTGGGGAAATCACTTCATTGATCAGTGGCTCATTTTCCTCATCTGTAAAAATGAGGATCAGCTATTTCCTCACCCTTTCCAACAGTGAGCCCCACGTGGGACAATGACTCTCTTTGATTTGTAAATATTGTATCTACCCCAGTGCTTAGTACAGGGCTTGACACATAGAAAGCATTAAAACAAATGTCATGATTATCTTTATTATTGTTCATAGTAATGCCTGATGTTTATAGCATACATAGTGCATTTTGCATGAAGCAAGCACACTTCAGCAGTGTACACTCCATTACTGATGATTCATTTTCCACAGCGTGGCTTAGAGAATAATGAGCTGTAAGATTCACTGATGAGAAGTTCTAGTGTTTGAAGGAAAATTCATCTCAGGACTACTCAGGATCCATTATAACTGTTGAGTACTTTTAAGGATCCTTACATATTAAAGGATTTTTAGTCCTGCTTTGAAGTTCAGTTCTTTTAATTTTATGACATTTGAGTCCAAAAAATTATAGTAATAGAGAATTATGGTGGCCTGATGGATAGAGTTCGGCCCTGGGAGTCAGAAGGATCTGGGTTCTAATCCCAGCTCTGCTTCACTTAATATTAATAATTATTATAATAATGGTGGCATTTATTAAGTGCTTACTATGTGCAAAGCACTGTTCTAAGTGCTGGGGAGTTTACAAGTTGATCAGGTTGCCCACGGCAGGGCTCACAGTCTTCATCCCCATTTTACAGGGGATTACAGAGGTCATATGTATATCTGAATACAGTAATAAATGTATTTGAGGGGTAAATTAATTCAATATGGAATACAGGATGACTCTGCTGATAGTGAAACTGTACCAAGCCGTCTATCTTTGAAAAATTATCTCTAGCCCAGCCTCCACATTTTTTCCATGAAAATGTGATCAGGCAGTCAATTCAATCAGTGGTATTTGTTGAGCACTTACTATGTTCAGTACACTGCGTTAAGTGCTTGGGAGAGTGCAATACAACAGAGGGGGAAGGGAGAGGGGCAGGGCCGGAGGTGAAGATGACAAAGACAAGGATGAGGAGGAGAAGAGGAAGAAAAAGGAAGAAGAAGGAAAAAGCTGATAGAGAATGAGGAATGGATTTTGATGATTTAGTAAGCAACTAGAAAAACAAACACTGAGGGGACAAGAAAAAGATGATGGTGAAGAAGAAGGAGATGGTGATGGAGATGGAGCTGAAGGAAAGAAAAAAGAAGGACCAAAGTTTCAGTCAGCTCCAGCTTCTCTTCCAATTTGTGGCCTGTATCCTAGTTATGTGTTTCCAAAAGGACAGGAATATGAGCACCCACCAACTCAAGAAAACTACAAGTTGAGGCCGAGAGTGAGGAGTTTTGGCTTGATGCGTAGGTTCTCAGCCTCAAGGCTTTGGAAAACTACAAGTGATGAAAATTGCCATATTAAATGTTGAGAGGCTGAAGTCCAATATCTTTTTTTATTGTCTATTATATAGGCTTCTATCCAATAGACTGAAAGCTCCCCACAGTTGTAAGGTCCTGGAGGGCAAAAATCATGTCTATCAATTCTTATATTGTAATCTCCCAAGTGCTTAGTGTAATGCTCTGTACTGGAGAGGGAAAAAGAGAGGGGGAAGGGAGAAAGAGAAAGGAGGAGAAAGAGGGAAAAGGGACAAGATATAGGGAAATTGTAACTACTTCCTTTAACTTCATGGCATAACTGATGGATCCTCACAGCCAATTCAGAATCTCTGTTCCCAGCTGAACAAATCCTTGAAATCCAGAACAAGAACTACTCCCCACCAATCTCATACCATTAACTTACAACCCTGGATCACCTCCACAGAATGCTTCTTCCACTCCAATGCCTGAGCTGCAGAGCACTGTGGTGGAAATTCAGCCCTTTCTCTGACTTTGTCCACTTTCAGTATATTCTTACATGCTTCAATATGTCCCTTTTCTCTGCCTGTGAACAATACTTCCCCTTCCTAATTCACTCTCACACCCAATGCCCCTGAAAGCTGTTTCAGACATTTAACTCCCTCCTCAAATCTCCTGTTCCCCTGCCCCCACCATTTCTTTCCCCTGATGGCCTGGTCACATACTTCATTAACAAAATTGAAACCATCAGGCATAATCTCCCTAAAATCTCCCCTGCTCCTCTCCAGTCCCCCCTCATCCTCCACCCTCTTTGACTCTCCCTATATTCTCCGCAGTAACTCAAGAAGAGATCTCTCACATCTTCTCTAAAACTACCCCCAGCCACCTAGACTTCTGACCCCATCGCTTCAAACCTTAAGACACTTGCCTCATCCCTTCTTTCCTCCATGCCTGTTCATTTTCCTACTGTTTCTTCCCCTCTGCTTTCAAACATGCTAATTTAATTTAATAATGGCATTTATTAAGTGCTTACTATGTGCCAAGCACTGTTCTAAGCGCTGGGGAGGTTACAAGGTGATCAGATTGTCCCACGGGGGGCTCACAGTCTTAATCCCCATTTTCCAGATGAGGGAACCAAAGTGCAGAGAAGTGAAGTGACTTGCCCAAAGTCACACAGCTGACAATTGGTGGAGCCGGGATTTGAACCCATGACCTCGGACTCCAAAGCCCGGGCTGTTTTTGCTGAGCTACGCTGCTTCTCTGCTAGTGTATTCCCTCTCCTAAAATACCCTCCCTTCACTCCCTGGCTCCATCGAGTTATCCCCCCATCTCCCTCCTCCCACTCCTCTCCATACTTCTTGAGATACTTGTTGATCGACGCAATACACTTTCAACCCCAAGATTTTAGCTGGGGACCATAATTTCCTCATCTGTCTTGGCATCTTGCAATGGTGCATTAAAGTATATTTCATGAGGCCCAAGTTGGGAAATGATTCCTCTGAATGAACTGCAATATGTGCTCATCAACACCTGCGTCATAAATTTCTAAATTAAGCTGCCTCCCTAGTTCACTAGCTTCTTCAGGTATATGCTCCAGGGTGGCTTCTATGCCTTAGAAATCTGACACAAACTGTGGACGTAGTTTCCTCCAAGATCCATCCATTGCTGAAAGTTTAATCTCAGGCCATCGTGGGAGGGGGCAGGAAGGGATTAGTTTACCTCTAACACTCAGTGGAAACATCAGAGCTCGTTAATGGGAAATACAGATCGAATCACAGGGTGATTGTATCATAAAGTTATTGTACTCTTGAGTTATGTCATATTTTCTCTTTTCTACATGTTGGTTTGCTTTTATGCACCCGAGTCCCATGTCTTAATTAATTTTACCTTAATCACCCCAATATTTAGTACAGTGTATCAAACATTATGGTAGAAGTAGAATTTATTAAATATCCTTCTGATGTCATGCACTATACTAAGCCCTCGGCTTCCTTTTTATGGCATTTGTTAAGTGTTTGCCAACTGTCACCATTCTAAGCACAGGGGAGATACAAATTAACAAGGCTGAATACAGTCCTGTCCCACATGGGGATCACATTCTAAATAGGACAGAGAACAGGCATTGAATCCCCACTTGCAGCTGAAGAAACTGAGGCGAAAAGAAGCTGGGAGACAAACGGTGGAGCTGGGATTAGAACCCAGGTCCTGTGGCTCCCCAGCCTGTGTTGCTAAGCCATGTTGCTTTCCTTGGAACAGGGATTGTATCTACCAACATTATTGTTTTGTGCTCTCACAATCGCTTAGTACAGTGCTCTGCATACAGTAAGCACTCAATAATTACCACTTCTTGATTGACTTGGAAGTATAAAATAGTGACACATTTCCTGCCAAGAAGGAGTTTAAACCCTAATAGGGTGATAAACATAATGTTATTTACAACTAGGGGGTCAAAATGAATAATTGAGTATACATACTTTTGAAGGCTAAGTAAAGTGCAAGTAAGAAGTAAAGTGCAAGTAAGAAGTTTATGCTTCACGCTGCTAGTGCGGATCATCTTTGTGCAGAAATGCTCTGGGAACGTTACTCCCCTCCTCAAAAATCTCCAGTGGCTGCCTGTCAACCTACGCATCAAGCCAAAACTCCTCACTCTCAGCTTCAAGGCTGTCCATCACCTCGCCCCCCTCCTACCTCTCCTCCCTTCTCTCCTTCTCCATCCCAGCCCTCACCCTCCGCTCCTCTGCTGCTAACCTCCTCACTGTACCGTGTTCTCGCCTGTCCAGCTGTTGACCCCCGGCCCACGTCCTTCCTCGGGCCTGGAATGTCCTCCCTCCACATAGCCATCAAGCTAGCTCTCCTCCTCCCTTCAAAGCCCTACTGAGCGCTCATCTCCTCCAAGAGGCCCTCCCAGACTGAGCCCCCTTTTTCCTCTCCACCTCCCCATCCCCCCAACCCTACCTCCTTCCCCTCCCCACAACACCTGTATATATGTTTGTACAGATTTATCACTCTGTTTATTTTACTTGTACATATTTACTGTTCTATTTATTTTGTTAATGATGTGCATTTAGCTTTAATTCTATGTGTTCTGACAACTTCACACCTGTCTACATGATTTGTTTTGTTGTCTGTCTCCCGCTTCTAGACCGTGAGCCCGCGGTTGGATAGGGACCGTCTCTATATGTTGCCGACTTGTACTTCCCAAGCGCTTAGTACAGTGCTCTGCA
The DNA here is from genome assembly GCF_015852505.1 of Tachyglossus aculeatus. Taxonomy (NCBI): domain Eukaryota; kingdom Metazoa; phylum Chordata; class Mammalia; order Monotremata; family Tachyglossidae; genus Tachyglossus; species Tachyglossus aculeatus. Next base: position 21,771,147 of record NC_052079.1, on the reverse strand, counting down.
CACAGTAAGCGCTTAATAAATACAGTTGAATGAAAAATGAATGAATGAAAGTACACAAAAGGTGTTACCGCTTATTAACCTACATCTCGTTAACCTATGATTCCCAAAACAAGCAACTCTTGTTCAGATTTATGATGATACTGTTCAGCTCTTAATCACAGGTGCAATAGTTCCTGGAATCGTTTTAGAAATGCCCGGACCCCTGCCAGCCTCCGTGAGGACCTAAAACACTTCAGTTCATCCCTTCTTAGGACAAGCAAGATTTGTGAATCCCTGCCAAGCAAGTCCCAAATCCCTGCACCCATTTTACTGCAACCTTCCTTTGTCTCAAACCCAGGTATCTGCCCAACCATCTCACTGATCTCATCTGTCTCGCCTCCGACCTGTCGCCGTCTCGCCTCCGACCTGTCGCCTATGTCCTCCCTCTGGCCGGGAACAACCTCTCTCCTCAAATCTGACAGACAATTACTCTCCCCCTGCCTTCAAAGCATTATAGAAGACACATCTCCTACAAGAGGCCTTCCCTTACTAAGCCCCACTTTCCTTTTCTCCCATCACCTTCAGCATCATCCTAACTTGCTCCCTTTATTCATCCCTTCTCCCAGCCCCATAGTACTTATGTATATATCTGTAATTCATCTATGTATATTAATGTCTGTCTCCCCCTCTCGACTCTAAACTCATTATGGCAGAGAATGTGCCTGTTTATTGTTATATTGTAGTCTCCCAAGTGGTAGTATAGTTCTCTATACACAGTAAGCGCTCAATAAATGTGACTGACTGGATGAATGATTATAAGCTCATTGTGGGCAGGGAATGTGTCTGTTTACTGTTATAGTGTACTCTCCCAAGTGCTTAGTACAGTGCTCTGCACACAGTAAACATCCAATAAATATGATTGATTGAATGAATGAATGAATCACTCAGGGGGATCACTAGGGGACTAGCTTACCATTCCCCTCCCGTGACCGGCTACAGGTAGCTGATGGAGAAAGCACTGCCTCCTCATCCTGAGACTTCCCAGGATACCCTGACACCTGGGAATTCTCCTCCATCTCCTACAGAAGCAGACACCAAGATCAGAGAACTCAGTAACATTTAATCGTCCCCTTGGAAGTATAACCGGGTAATTAAACTCTGGTTCTCACTTCAGGATCTAAAACTTTCCCCACCAGGACCCTCTGTGTTTTTCTGCAGGCATGTCAGGGCTCACGTTCCTCATATCCCTTCTGCTGCTCATGGTCAGGAGTCCCTCCTCTGGAGCCCTAACTGCTAGACTGTGGAACTTCAGGTTATCCTAAGGCCAACCTTGGATCATCTCTAATTCTTCCCTGTGCCCTGCATCCTTCCAGGTCACAGCTCTCAGTCTTCTCTGTGCCTCGCCAACCCAGAAAAAACCTTTTGCCTCAAAATGACCAAGGGTCTTCCCCTTCCCCAATTACATGGTCCTGTACTGCCCTTCCCAATCCTTCCCCCCAGTTTGTTACAGGTTAATGCAGCGTGGCTCAGTGGAAAAAGCATGGGCTTTGGAGTCAGAGTTCATGGGTTCAAATCCCGGCTCCGCCAATTGTCAGCTGTGTGACTTTGGGCAAGTCACTTAACTTCTTTGGGCCTCAGTTACCTCATCTGTAAAATGGGGATTGACTGTGAGTCCCCCATGGGACAACCTGATCACCTTGTAACCTCCCCAGCGCTTAGAACAGTGCTTTGCACATAGTAAGCGCTTAATAAAAATGCCATCATCATTAATGCCATATCAGGCATTAAACTTTACTCAGGTTGGAACACTTAATGGTGAATCTTCTGCATTCTTCATCCTCATACTGAGAGCTTGGTTCCCCTGCTTTCATTGGCTCCCTCAGGTAGGATCTAATTGACAAATTAATCTAATTCATTGAGTAATTGAGTAATTGATCAATTGATTAATTGAGTAATTGATCTAATTACTGGTGTTGGGGCAAATCTGCCTCTTGAGGCCCCACCACCGGTAATGTGGGAGGTGGTTGGGGGGGAAACAGGTTGGAAACAATTTGGGAACCTGTTTTCGATTTGTGACACAGTGGTACAGTTTCCATGGAGCCTGGGAGTGCTCTGTAGCTAAAGCAGAGTTTGGAGGTGGTGGAGAGGGAAGCAGTTTGGATCTGACTGAAATAGTGTGTAAACTGGATCATGCTGAATGCTGTTTATCCCAAGACTGCAGCCTAGCACTCTCCCAGGGGGCAAGGAGGGATAGAGGAGTGTGTCCAGAACTTAGGGCTGTGGGGCTGTAGGAGTCCAGTGAGGAGAGGAGAAGCAAATCCCCTGGGAAATAATAATAATAATGATAGCATTTATTAAACGCTTACTATGTGCAAAGCACTGTTCTAAGCGCTGGAGAGGTTACAAGGTGATCAGGTTGTCCCACATGGGGCTCACAGTCTTCACCCCCATTTTACAGATGAGGTAACTGAGGCCCAGAGAAGTGAAGTGACTTGCCCAAAGTCACATGGCTGATAAGTGTCGAAGCCGGGATTTGAACCCACTGAACCACGCTACTTCTCCAATTCAGGGCAGCTGCTTGGAGTACCAGTTGGCCAATCATGACCTGGTAAGCGGAGTCCCACCCTTGACTCTGAAACCACTGTGCTATAGTCACCTTGAAAAGCCAAATCAAAGACAACCAATCTTTGAGTTTTTCACTAAATGGAAGAGTCTCTGCTTACAAAATTGGATTGGCTTTCAGGGAGTCAAGTTTTTAAATGCTAGTTTTCTGAAGGGTGGCTAGGGCTCAGGGGGCTAGGAAATTAATCAGGGAAAGCTTGTTGGAGGAGGTGGGATTTTAAGAAGGCTTTGAATGTGGGGAGGCTGTAATAATAATAATGATGGCATTTATTAAGCGCTTACTATGTGCAAAGCACTGTTCTTGTAGTTTGATGTGAGGAGTGGGGGCATTCCAAGTCAAGAGAAATGGAAGCATTAAATTGATGCTGATGAGGGATTATGGGGTTTGGGTTTGCTGTATGTGAGATTTATTTGTGGGATCCTATATTAAAGTAATAAAAATGAGTTTAATGAGCTATTAAAAATTCAGTTAAAAAGCTGGTCATTTTCAACTAAGAAACCCAAATTAATAAATGTACTGAATTTTAATTGCTATATACTTCTTAGTTCAGTGCACCCAAACTCCAGCCTATGATGAATGTGATGTACACAAATTTTGATGAAATTTTGAAGTGAAGATTCTGCAAAGAATATCTAATCTATGAAAACAGCAAACCTTGATTGGGTTTAATTCAAATTCTAAAAGAAGCATTTTACATTTATATGTTCAATTTATGCCTAATAATGTAATTTTTATGAAAGTATTTGCATTTTAAAACATTTGTGCTTTCAGTGGTCTAGTAGATGTAGTAGAAAAGATGTCTATTTGGTTTAGTAGAAAGTGATGTGCACTTAAGTTAAATGTGGCCAGGGAATTTATTGAGGAAGAAATTACACTGTTCTTCTCAAAGCCCCTATTATATTCGGAAAAATAGACTCTGGAATGACAAAATTAATCATTAGACTGGGTGAAGAAAGAGAACTTCCTTAGAATATTGAAGTCCGAGTTTCAGGATTTATAACTTATGATTTATGACATTTCCCCCAGCTGACCCACTGATGGTATAAAATTAAATAGAAGTCTTTCTCAGCTCTTCCTTGAATGCTAACTACGTCTGTGAAACTGTTATAGCAACTGGTGATTCAGAAATGCTAAGGGCCTCTATACAAAACCTGACTTCATTAAAAGGTTTCTGCTTTATTAGCTTTTGCTGTTTAGTAAAATTACACTTAATGAGAGGGGAAACAGGGTCATAAGTGGTAAAGGGGCAGGTTATGCTCTGTTTGGGGTAACCATGGAAACCATAGCCATGGAATGGACTCATAGCGGTAAATCCTTTCCGGTCTTCTGAGTCTAAATGTCCTGGGATTTAAATTGTGTTTAATTACTGCAATTGAGTATTACTGCATTATGAAGTTTATCAGTCAAAGGAGGTAAGGCTTGTGAATTTAGATTGCCAGCCGCTGTATTTTCAGTTAGGAAATTATCTGACTGGTTAGAAATAACTTACCTGACCTTCTTTCTTCTCAAACCTCTATGTAGCCAAAATATAAAACATTTTGAAAAATATACTGTTCTTCTTCCACATCTCTTTAACCTAACATCCTTTTTTCATTTATAAGCTGCAGCTTAAGAAACAGGGTCTTTTTTTTTCCCTGAAATGGAAATTTCATTGTTTCTTTTCCAAGGACAGAATGTTATAGGGAAGGGGATTATAACTTCATACATCAGCAATGTTTCTCTAATGGGTGCATATGCAATGAGAAACAAACACACTGATAATTTCACGGGCTAATAAACTAATCTGTATTATTAATTACCTTTGTCTGTGTTATTATTTGTATTTGACTATCCAGACTCGGAAGTCCTGAGCGGAAACTTACTAATGAGGACTTTTGTTTACTGAAAAAGTGCAGTGAGAGATTAACAAACCTTGATTTGCCTAAGCAAGAATGTCCACAAGTGGAGTTGAACTCCATTATTTTTTTCCCTCTCAGTCATAAGAATAAGTTGTTATGACCCAAGAGCAAGGCACCCTATGTCTGATTAGGTTCTTGGAAATGATATATCAAGAATAAAGTCATTCTCATTCTGAATAGGTGTAGAAGTAACAAGATGTATTCTCAGAAATATAAAACACAGAAGACCTCTTAATGCAACTAGTGGAACTTAGTGGGAAGCTGAATGGCCTAGTGGAAATAGGCAGGGAACGTATTTACTAACTGTTACATTGCACTCTCCCAAACGCTTAGTACAGTGTTCTGCAAACACAGCTGCTCAATAAATATGATTGATTATTGAAACAGCACGAGCCTGAGAGGCAGAGGATCTGATTTCTGGTCTTGGCTTTGCCACTTGACTGCTGTACCAAGACAGGTCACTTGGTTTCTCTGTGCCTTGGTTTCTTCAACTGTAAAATGGGCATTCAGTACCTGTTCTCTCTCTTAGACCGTGATCCCCACGTGGGACACAGACTGTGTTAGATCTCATTGATTTTTATCTATCCCAATGCTTAGAACAGTGCTAGACAGATAGTAAGTGCTTAACAAATACCATAGAAAAGAATTCCAAGAGAATGGCTATCAGTGAATTACCTCTTCGCTGCTTGAAGGGAAACTCCTGATGTGTCACACTTATTCACCTACTCTTAATGGCTAATTCTTGCCCTTAAATCTGGAAGAGTTCCATTGGATTCTCTGGGAAAAATGTCATCTTCCCTCTGCAAAATCTTCCTTGATGCAAATTGATGAGGACCGTGTCATTGGCATCATGGCCTAATGGATAGAGCGTGGGCCCGGGAGTTCATGGGTTCTAATCCTGGCTCTGCCAGTTGTCCGCTGAATGACTTGGGAAAGTCACTTCACTTCTTTGGGCCTCAGTTACCGCATCTGTAAAATGAGGATTAAGAATGAGCCAACCTGATTACCCTATATCTATCCCAGTGCTTAGAACAGTGCCTGCCACCTAGCAAGTGCTTAACAAATACCACAGTTATTAATTATTATTATCAAGTATTATTACACCAGCAAGAAGTGGGAAACAGGATGGCCTAGTGGAAAGAGCACAGGCCTGGGTGTCAAACGACTTGGGATCCAGTGCCGACTCTGTCACTTGTCTGCTGTGTGAACTTGGGCTTCTCACTTAACTTCTCTGTGCCTGTTACCTCATCTGTAAAATGGGGATTAAGACTGTGAGCCTTACATGGGACAACCTGATAACCTTGTATCTACCCCCATGCTTAGAACAGTGCTTGGCACATAGTTTACTGAAAAAGTGACAAGATAGTTTACTGAAAAAATGACAAGATATTGTCATTTAACAAATACCGTCATTATCATCATTTAACTTCTGTGTGCCTCAGATTCCTCATCTGTAAAATGAAAATTCAATAGCACCACTCCCTTCTCCTTAGACTGTGACCCCCATTTGGGTCAGGGACTGCATCCAACCTGTTTATTATGTATCTACCCCAGTGCTTAGTACAGTGCTTACATAGGAAATGTGTTTATTAAGTGCACTCTCTCTATATGTTGCCAACTTGTACTTTCCACGCGCTTAGTACAGTGCTCTGCACACAGTAAGTGCTCAATAAACATGATTGATTGATTGATTAAGTGGTATTTATTATTTGGCATTTATTATTTGGTATTTATTCAGTGATTACCTAGCAAGCACTTAATAAATACCCAAAACAAAATGAAACAAAATGAAAAAAACCCCAGGAGGTATTGGACCAATTCTCTCTGATTGAGTAGTTAGGAACTTTAAAAAGAGCACTGCCTCTAAAGGACTGGTAATGGAGCCGGCTTGGGAGTAGGCAAGATAAACCTACGATAAAGAGATTTCAGGACTGAGACCTTGCACAGAGGCAGGGATTGTCTCTCTTTATTGCTCAAGTGTACTTTCCCAGCACTTAGCACAGTGCTGTGCACACAGTCAGTGCTCAATAAATACGATTGAATAAATAAATGAATGAAAGAGTAGATTAGCATGCTAATGGTTTATGTGGCATTATTAAGTTCTCTCTCCCTGCCATTCATGTCCCCGCTGCAAGACGGAGTGTAACAAGTGAATGCACAGGCAAGGGTGCAGCATATCACAAAGATGTTTTTGTGCATGACCCATTGACAGCGGGAGGAACCACAACTGAATGATGATCATGTAACATGGCGCCATGACTTGGAAGACAGTTGTCTTGATAGCTGTTGCGATCTCTGCTGCCCAAGTTGGCCAGCTATTTTCAGGACTCCTACTGGACCTGGTCAATTTGTGGAAGTCCTTAGGTCTCTCTTCAGTTAGAAATGTTCAGCACTGATGACTTCATGCAGTGGAAAAGGCTCCTCAGAACTCTGAAGACTTTAGTTCTAGTCCCAGGACTATGGGGGTTAACAACAAGCTGAATGCTAAGTACTATTTAGATTATTACTGCCTATGCTGTGCACATGCTGTAGTGATTCATTAAATGAAACCCCGGAGGTGAACAAGCATTTATCCACATCTTCAACTATTTAGCTCATTTCCAGGGAGCAGTGGGAGAATTGGAATCAAAATGACTTGGAATAGCAAAGTTCTGCAACTAAACCAGCTGTTTGACCTAATGAACAAATGTCAGATCTTCCTACCGGCTCAGGTAGAGGCCGGTGACCTGAGTTGCTTGATGATTTCTGTCCCAGATCAGGCTCTTTGGTTCATATAATTAACACAGTGACGTCCATTAGCACAGGCTCTGAATTCATGCAGGTGATTGCTTTCAAGCATGTGATGCTAAGGTTACATAGCGGAGTAGAGCAAGCATAAATGACCAAATCAGGAAACTGGTTTTGAACCCTCTGTTCTACCGATCACTAGTCTGCTGCGAGATCTCAATTAGATGTTCAAACTCCCTGGGCCTCATGTTTTTCCCCTGTGGAAAAGGGCTAAGAAGTCCTGCTTCTCCCTAACCCTTAGGAGTGTTAGGGCAAAATAAGCTAAGTGTTGCAAAAACATTTTGGAAAGTAAAAGTGCTGAAGAAATTGAAGATATTGTCATATCATTGTTTGAAGTAGTAGTAATAATAATAATAATAATGGTATTTGTTAAGCGCTTACTATGTACAAAGCACTGTTCTAAGCGCTGGAGGGATACAAGGTGATCAGGTTGTCCCACGTGGGGCTCACAGTCTTAATCCCCATTTTACAGATGAGGGAACCGAGGCACAGAGAAGTTAAGTGACTTGCCCAAAGTCCCACAGCTGACAACTGGCAGAGTCGGGATTTGAACCCATGACCTCTGCCTCCAAAGCCCATGCTCTTTCCACTGAGCCATGAAGTAATAATGATGGTATTTGCTAAGTACTTACTATGTGGCAAGCACTGAACTGAGCTCTGGGATAGATAGAATAATAATAATAATAATAATAATAATAATAATAATAATAATAATAATGGCATTTGTTAAGGGTTTACTATGTGCAAAGCACTGTTCTAAGCACTTGGGGGGATACAAGGTGATCAGGTCAAATCAGCCCCATGTGGGGCTCACAGTCTTAATCCCCATTTTACAGATGAGGCTACTGAGGCCCAGAGAAGTTAAGTGACTTGCCCAAACTCACAGCTGACAAATGGCAGAGGGAATTGGAACCCGCAACCTCTGATTTCCAAGTCTGTGCTCTTTCCACTAAGCCATGCTCCTTCTCTAAGACTGAGAAATTCCTTTCATATAGACTATGTGAATATTTATGAATATTTTACTAATGTTTTTCACTTCAATTTTGTATCTAATACATTGCATCTTCTAGACTGTGAGCCCACCTTCTAGACTGTGAGCCCACTGTTGGGTAGGGACCGTCTCTATATATTGCCAATTTGTACTTCCCAAGTGCTTAGTACAGTGCTCTGCACACAGTAAGCGCTCAATAAATACGATTGAATGAACGAATGAATGTATGAATGAATTCTCTGGAAGGAAAGGTGACTGAAGCTCTTTGAGCGATGGAGAGGGGATTGAAATATCTTTCCCAGTCACAAGCATCTGGATTTGGAAATTCTCTTGGACCTTTCACTATCACCCATTCTCATGGTTAAATTCTCATTGTCACTTGCAACAACTTAGAATCTGAGGGACAGAATGCAGATTTAAAGAGGATGCACACCAGATTTAGAAATTACCCAATAATAAGGTTCCGATCAACCAATAGTCAACAACTGGAGAGATCCAGTAATCCCTTTTGTTTCATTTCTTTTTTAAAATGGTATTTGGTAAGTGCTTAGACAGAAAGGCACTGTACTAAGCCCCAGGGAGAGATGCAAGCTAATTAGGTTGGACGCAGTCCATGTCCACGTGAAGCTCACAGTCAAACCCCGTTTTACAGATGAGGTAACTGAGGCACATGAAAGCTAAGTGACTTGCCTAAGGTCACACAGCAGACAAGTAATAAGGTCCACTCTCACATATGGAGTGTCCTGAAGGTTGCAGTTAAAAGTTGAGATAGAGTTAGAGATAGAGCAGCCATTCAGGTTGTTGAGCAGTTGCTTATCGCACACTCCTCTACCTCCCACCCTTATGTAAGTCTTTCTTTCAAGGCTCATTCTGTGCCACCCCCCCCCCCCCCATTTTTAAATAGTATTTGTTAAGTACGTTATTAAGTGCCAGATACAAACTAAGCACTGGCGTCAAAATGAGCTAATCAGATTGAATACAATCCAAATCCCACATGGGGCTCACAGCCTTAATCTCCATTTCGCAGATGAGGTAACCGAAGCATGGAGAAGTTAGGTAATTTTCCCACCACAAAGCATAAAACAGCGTGGCTCAGTGGAAAGAGCCCGGGCTTTGGGGTCAGAGGTCATGGGTTCAAACCCTGGCTCCGCCAATTGTCAGCTATGTTACCTTGGGCAAGTCACTTCACTTCTATGTGCCTCAATTACCTCATCTGTGAAATGGGGATTAAGACTGTGAGCACCCCCACCACCACGTGTGACAACCTGATCACCTTGTAACCTCCCCAGTGCTTAGAACAGTGCTTTGCACATAGTAAATGCTTAATTGCCATTATTATTATTATTATTATAAAAGCATCAGAGCCAGGTTTAGAACTCAGGTCCTCAATCTCAGGCTGAGCACTTCCCACTAGGCCATGCTGCTTTCTCCTCTTTCATTCTTCATTTATAGTCACTTCCTTGGAGAATTCACTCACTCCCATCACATCTCTAGGCAGATGATTCCCAAATGTATCTCCTCAGCCCTGACCGCTTCCCTTCTATAAAATTAATTCATTCATTCATCCAGTTGTATTTATTGAGTGCTTACTGTGTGCACAGCACTGTACTAAGCGCTTGGGAAGTACAAGTCGGCAACATATAGAGACATATTTCCTCCTTCCTTTGGGATATCTCCACTTGGATGTCCTGCAGACACCTCAAACTTAACTTGTACCTATTGTACCTAACAGAACTCTTCATCTTCTCGCCCAAACCCTGTCCTCCCCATCTTTCCCATCACCCTAGACAACACCACTATCCCCTGTCTCACAAGCCCTTAACCTTGACATTATCCACAACCCATCGCCCTCATTCAACCCACACATTCAATCTGTCATTAAATCTTGCCAGTTTTACCTTCACACATTACTAAAATCTTCTTTTTGCCCTCCATCCAAACTACTACTTTGCTTATCCAAGGGCTTATCAATATGTCACCGTGACTGCTGCATCAACCTCCTCTCTGGCTTTCATGCCTCCTGTCTCAGTGGAAAGAGAACGGGCTTGGGAGTCAGAGGTCATGGGTTCGAATCCCGGCTCAGCCACTTAGCTGTGTGACCTTGGGCAAGCCACTTAACTTCTCCGGGCCTCAGTTCCCTCATCTGTAGAATGGGGACTAAGACTGTGAGCCCCACGTGGGACAACCTTGGTCACCTTTTATCTCCCCCAGCGCTTAGAACAGTGCTTGACACATAGTAAGTGCTTAACAAATGCCACCGTTATTATTATCATTATTTCTAGTCCATTCTTCAGGCTGCAGCCTGGATCGTTTTTCTAAAACAAGTTCAATTCATGTCTCCCCGCTCCTTAAGGGTATCCAGTGGTTGTAAATCCACCTCAACATCAAACCACATCAAATCCACCTCCAATCCTTACCATCAGCTTTAAAGGACTTTATCAACCACCCCCCTCCCACCTCACCTCACTGATTTCCTACGACAATGCAGCCTGCATATCTTGTCCCTTTAGTCTACTCTCTGTACCTTGATGGCTTCTATCTCATCATTTTCTCCTTGCCCCTGCCTTCGCTTTGACCTGGAATTCTCCGGTTCATATATAAAAGACAACCACTCTCCCAACCTTCAAAGCCTTATTAAAATCAAATCTCCTCCAAGAGGCCTTCTCCGACTAAACTCTCATTTCCCCTGCTTCCTTTCCATCCTATGTCACCTTTGAACTTGGAGCTGTACACTTTTAGCACTTGATAGTCACCCCATCCTCAGCACAAACTTCAGTACATATCCATAATTAATTTTATTTTCGGTCTCCCTTCCTAAACCGTAGTCTCCTTGTGTATAGGAAATGTGTCTGCCACCTCTGTTGTATTATATTCTACCAATCACATAGTACATTTGCTCTGGACATAATAACTGTTCAATTAATACCATTGATTGATTGATGGATTGATCAGAGTTCTGGTAACTTAAACCACTGGTATAAATTTGTTATAGATTTGTATATCTATACATCTTCCATCTTCAACCGCTCACTCTCCACTGGTTCCTTCCCCTCTGCCTTCAAACATGCCCAGGTCTCTCCCATCCTAAAAAAACCCTCTCTTGACCCCACCTCACCTTCTAGTTATCGCCCCATATCCCTCCTACCATTCCTCTCCAAACTCCTTGAACGAGTTGTCTACACGCGCTGCCTAGAATTCCTCAACAACAACTCTCTCCTCGACCCCCTCCAGTCTGGCTTCCGTCCCCTACATTCCACGGAAACTGCCCTCTCAAAGGTCACCAATGACCTCCTGCTTGCCAAATCCAACGGCTCATACTCTGTCCTAATCCTCCTCGATCTCTCAGCTGCATTTGACACTGTGGACCACCCCCTTCTCCTCAACACGCTATCTGACCTTGGCTTCACAGACTCCGTCCTCTCCTGGTTCTCCTCTTATCTCTCCTGTCGTTCTTTCTCAGTCTCTTCTGCAGGCTCCTCCTCCCCCTCCCATCCTCTTACTGTGGGGGTTCCCCAAGGTTCAGTCCTTGGTCCCCTTCTGTTCTCGATCTACACGCACTCCCTTGGTGAGCTCATTCGCTCCCACGGCTTCAACTATCATCTCTACGCTGATGACATCCAGATCTACATCTCTGACCCTGCTCTCTCCCCCTCTCTCCAGGCTTGCATCTCCTCCTGCCTTCAGGACATCTCCATCTGGAAGTCTGCCCGCCACCTAAAGGTCAACATGTCGAAGACTGAACTCCTTGTCTTCCCTCCCAAACCTTGCCCTCTCCCTGACTTTCCCATCTCTGTTGACGGCACTACAATCCTTCCCGTCTCACAGGCCCGCAACCTTGGTGTCATCCTCGACTTCGCTTTCTCATTCACCCCTCACATCCAAGCCGTGACCAAAACCTGCCGGTCTCAGCTCCGCAACATTGCCAAGATCCGTCCTTTCCTCTCCATCCATACCGCTACCCTGCTCATTCAAGCTCTCATCCTATCCCGTCTGGACTACTGCATCAGCCTTCTCTCTGATCTCCCATCCTCGTGTCTCTCTCCACTTCAATCCATACTTCATGCTGCTGCCCGGATTATCTTTGTCCAGAAACGCTCTGGGCATATTACTCCCCTCCTCAAAAATCTCCAGTGGTTACCAATCAATCTGCGCATCAGGCAGAAACTCCTCACCCTGGGCTTCAAGGCTGTCCATCACCTCGCCCCCTCCTACCTCACCTCCCTTCTCTCCTTCTCCAGCCCACCCCGCACCCTCTGCTCCTCCGCCACTAATCTCCTCACCGTACCTCGTTCTCGTCTGTCCCGCCATCGACCCCCGGCCCACGTCATCCCCCGGGCCTGGAATGCCCTCCCTCTGCCCATCCGACAAGCTAGCTCTCTTCCTCCCTTCAAGGTGCTGCTGAGAGCTCACCTCCTCCAGGAGGCCTTCCCAGACTGAGCCCCTTCCTTCCTCTCCCCCTCGCCCCCCTCTCCATCCCCCCATCTTACCTCCTTTCCTTCCCCACAGCACCTGTATATATGTATATACGTTTGTACATATTTATTACTCTATTTATTTATTTATTTATTTATTTATTTTACTTGTACATATCTATTCTATTCATTTTATTTTGTTAGTATGTTTGGTTTTGTTCTCTGTCTCCCCCTTTTAGACTGTGAGCCCACTGTTGGGTAGGGACTGTCTCTATATGTTGCCAATTTGTACTTCCCTAGTGCTTAGTACAGTGCTCTGCACATAGTAAGCGCTCAATAAATATGATTGATGATGTATAAATTGGTATGGTTCGACTCTTCTAGACTGTGAGCTCGCTGTTGGGTAGGGACATTCTCTATATGTTGCCAACTTGTACTTCTCAAGTGCTTAGTGCAGGGCTCTGCATACAGTAAGCGCTCAATAAATGCAATTGAATGAAATCAGTTTCCAAACCTGCCAAAGTTGCCAGGGTTATCAAATGCTATGGCACCCCAACTCAGCTACCAGCTGTACAACCAAGCAGGGCTAGTTCTAGTTCAGTTCCAACACAGTGGTCACATTTGGCTAGTCCCAACCCCCACCATCATTGCTTCCTGATGGGACTATGGTAAGTGCCGGATTTGGTCTTCCTTGGCATGGGGGTGGACAACTGAGTTTGACTCTTTCCAGTTAAGACGTCACGAGTTGGTGTGAAGGTGAACCAACCGCTGTGCTTGGAATCTGGTCCTTGGAGCTTTGCTGTGCTTTTTGCTCCCTGTCATCAACGCCAGGGCCTGGTTCTGGCTTTTCCCTTCATCACATGTGGCAAGTCGAATGGTCTAGTAGAAAGAACACGAGGCTGGAAGTCAGAGTATAGACTGTGAGACCGCTGTTGGGTAGGGACTGTCTCTATGTGTTGCCAACTTGTACTTCTCAAGTGCTTAGTACAGTGCTCTGCACACAGTAAGTGCTCAATAAATACGATTGAATGAATGAAAGGACCTGTGTTCTAATTAGAGCTCCACCATTTGCTTTCAGTCTGACCTTGGGCAAGTGACATAAGTTCTCTTGCTTCAGTTTCCTCATCTGTAAAATGGGGTTTAAATTCTTCTCTCTCCTATGTAGAGGGAGTGAGCCCCATATAATAATAATAATAATAATAATGATGGCATTTATTAAGTGCTTACTATGTGCAAAGCACTGTTCTAAGTGCTGGGGAGGTTACAGGGTGATCAGGTTGTCCCAAGGGGGGTTCACAAGGAGGTAACTGAAGCACAGAGAGTGACGTGACTTGCCGAAGGTCAACCAGCAGACAATTGGCAGAGTGAGGTTTAGAACCCAGTTCCTCTGGCTCTCAGGCCCATTTGAAGAAGAAGGGGTGAATTCTGGGAAGGTTAGGGAAGACGAATTGACAGGATTTGGCAACAGTCTGATTATGGGAAGGAAGAGTCAACAGAGATGGTGGTGGTGTCAACTGTGATGGGAAAAAGTTGGTGGAGGAGAGGATTTGGGAGAGAAGTTGGGGAGTTCACTTGGGACAAGGACTGTGTTTGGCCTGATTATCTTGTATCTGTTCCAGTTCTGGCTTAGTGAGAATCAGGGTGGCTCAGTGGAAAGAGTCCGGGCTTTGGAGTCAGAGGTCATGGGTTCAAATCCCAGCTCCGCCACTTGTCAGCTGTGTGACCTTGAGCAAGTCACTTCACTTCTCTGTTCCTCAGTTCCCTCATCTGTAAAATGGGGGTTAAGGTTGTGAGCCCCACATGGGACAACCTGATTACCTTATGTCTCCCCCAGTGCTTAGAACATTGCTTGGTACATAGTAGACACTTAACAAATACCATCATTATTATTATTATTACTTAGTACTTTCTCTGTGCCTCAGTTCTCTCATCTGTAACATGGGGATTAAGACTGTGAGTCCCATGTGGGACAACCTGATTACCTTATGTCTCTCCCAGTGCTTAGAACAGTGCTTGGCACATAGTAAGCACTTAACAAATACCATTATTATTAATAATAATAAGCAGCGTGGCTCAGTGGAAAGAACCCGGGCTTTGGAGTCAGGGGTCATGGGTTTGAATCTCGGCTCTACCAATTGTAAGCTGTGTGACTTTGGGCAAGTCATTTAACTTCTCTGGGCCTCAGTTCCCTCATCTGTAAAATGGGGATTAAGACTGTGAGCCCCCCGTGGGACAACCTGATCTTCTTGTAACCTCCCCAGTGCTTAGAACAGTGCTTTGCTCATAGTAAGCACTTAATAAATGCCATTATTATTATTATTACTTAGTACAGTTCTTGGCCCATAGTAAGTGCTCGGTAAGTATTATTATTAATAATAACAATAATAGTGATATTGCTCTCTTTAGGGATGCAAAGCAGGGCTTTCTGCATTGACTCAAGTTGGGGAGTTCTGGAGATAAGAACCATGGGCTAGGACTAGGAAAGCCAAGGACAACAATAGCCATGGTATGCAGGAATTAAATGTTTGACATATCCAGAGGTAGGCGATTTGATGACCCAGAATTCGCTATTTGAATCCTTCCCAAGGCCGTTGGGGATGGTTTTTTTCCATCTCTTCTCCTGCCAGGATTCTGGCAACTGTAGGCCTTCCCAGACTGAGCCCCCACTTCATCTCACCCTCTTCCCCCTCCCCATCCCCCCTGCCTTACCTCCTTCCCTTCCCCACGGCACCTATATGTATGTATATATGTTTGTACGTATTTATTACTCTATTTATTAATTTTATGTGTACATATTTATTCTATTTATTTTATTTTGTTAATATGTTTTGTTTTGTTCTCTGTCTCCCCCTTCTAGACTGTGAGTCCACTGTTGGGTAGGGACCATCTCTATATGTTGCCAACTTGTACTTCCCAAGCGCTTAGTACAGTGCTTTGCACACAGTAAGCACTCAATAAATACGATTGATTGATTGATTGATCTACTTCCTCTGAGTCAACATGTCGGCTAACAAGATTAATAAGAATAATCATGATGATGTTTGTTAAGCGCTCACTGTGTGCCAAGCACTGTTCTAAGCACTGGGGTAGATACAAGGTTATCAGGTTGCCCCACGTGGGGCTCACAGTCTTAATCCCCATTTTACCGATGAGATAACTGAGGTACAGAGAAGTTACGTGACTTGCCCAAAGTCACGCAGCTGACAAGTGGCGGAGCTGGGATTAGAACACATGACCTCTGACCTCCAAGCCCATGCTGTTTCCATTAAGCCACACTGCTTCCCTTCAAATGGAAACTACAGAACTGAGGCCCAGAGAAGTGAAGTGACTTGCCCAAAGTCACCCAGCTGACAAGTGGCGGAGCTGGGATTTGAACCCATGACCTCTGACTCCAAAGCCCGGGCTCTTTCCACTAAGCCACTAAACCCCATGTGGGACAGGGACTGTATCCAACCTGATTAGCTTATATGTACCCCCAGCGTTTAGAACAGTGCTGGACCCATAATAAGCGTTAGACAAATATTATTATTATTATTATTATTATTATTATTATTATTATTATTATTATTATTATTATTACAAGGACAGGGTGCTGTCGGTATTGGGGAGACCCAGGCAGGGGTGAAGATGTGAGTGAGGGCTTAGAGGAAAGCCATTTGACCTCTCTGGGTCTCTCCAAACCTTGCGTAAGTGACTATCAACTCTGTATTGTATTCTCCCAAGCGCTGAGTACAGTGTTCAGCGCATGGTAAGCGCTCAGTAAATACTGTCTATTGATTGCGTAGTACAGACTAACTAATTGTAGTATAGGAGGCTGCTCAGGGTAATACCAGCCTGGTTTGGGCAATCTCTCTGGGCTCATACAGTGTGACGCAAGGTGGTTTTCTTGTGGGTGCAGTGTAAAAGTTTTCATCCCGGCCTGCTGGTGGGATTAGCCACCAGTTAGTTGTGTTGTGGTTCTTCTTACCTATCTCTTGGTTTCTAAAGAGCTGGGTTTCCTTTCATGTCCTTCAGCCAAACCATCTGCCATTTGGAGGGTGCGGTGGAACTTGTACTTCCCAAGCGCTTCGCTTACTGCACACAGTAAGTGCTCAATAAATACGATTGATTGATTGATTGAGAGTACAGTGCTTAGAACAGTGCTTTACACATAGTAAGCGCTTAATAAATGCCATTATTATTATTATTATTAGAATGAATGATTCCCCCCGCCTTACCTCCTTCCCCTCTCCACAGCACCTGTATATATGTATATATGTTTGTACATGTTTATTACTCTATTTTACTTGTACATATTTATTGTATTTGTCTTATTTTGTTAATATGTTTTGTTGTCTGTCTCCCCCTTCTAGACTGTGATCCCGCTGTTGGGTAGGGACCGTCTCTATATGTTGCCAACTTGGACTTCCCAAGCGCTTAGTACAGTGCTCTTCACACAGTAAGCGCTCAATAAATACGATTGATTGATTGAGAAGAAGAGCATCCAAAACAAGAAAAGGAGACCTTTACTTTCTTGTCCACAAAGACTGATTAAAATGACTCACCACATGCCCCAGGCCAAAGCTCTGAGCAAAGCAAACCGCTTTTTCCAGTTCCGAGGACAGAGAGGGAAGAGGCTGTTTCTTGGAACCTCTCTAAGAGAACTTTGAAAGCTTTGTTTCCCCGCAGAATGGTGCCTTACTCCTCTGACTCCAAAATCTGTGCTTTTTCCATTAGGGCACACTGCTTTGCTGCTAGATTTGACAGTATCCTTCTCTGGCTAGACCCTTCCCAGGAATAGAATGTAATGTGAGGCCACACATAGAGAAGCAGCATTGCCTAGTGGATAAAGCAGGGCCTGGGTTCGAATCCCAGCTCTGCCACTTGTCTGCTACGTGACCTTAGGCGAGTCACTTAACTTCTCTGGGCCTTAGTTACCTCATCTGTAAAATATGGATTAAGACTGTGAGACTTAGGACAAGGACTCTGTCCAAACTGATTTGCTTGTTTCCACCCCAGCACTTAGTACAGTGTCTGTACATAGTACAGTACTTGTACATATCTATTCTATTTATTTTATTTTGTTAGTATGTTTGGTTTTGTTCTCTGTCTCCCCCTTTTAGGCTGTGAGCCCACTGTTGGGTAGAGACTGTCTCTATGTGTTGCCAACTTGTACTTCCCAAGTGCTTAGTACAGTGCTCTGCACACAGTAAGCACTCAATAAATACAATTGATGATGATGATGCCTGGCACCTAGTAAGCTCTTACCAAATGCCGCAATTATCATCATTATTAAATGCCTCAATAATTGTTGCCACCTAATCTTTTAATTTTCTCCTTTAAGTACTGTCGTAGTATTCCATGTATTCAAGAGTGGGTTGTGTCTGCTAATTCCTTTGTACTGTACCCTCAAAAGTATGGATTAATTAACTGTATGCTTAAGCAGGTTATCCCTCTGTGTTCTTAGATCTCATTGGAAAATTTGCCATTTTTCATGGTTCTGATTACTGGGGTGACTTCCTCCATATCTGAAACAAGTTTCATGTGGGATTTGTCTTTGCTGTGTGACATCTGCCATGTCTTTACATGTTGGAATGATATCTATTCAGAGAAGCAGCGTGGCTCAGTGGAAAGAGCCCGGGCTTTGGAGTCGGAGGTCGTGGGTTCAAATCCCGGCTCCGCTAACTGTCAGCTGTGTGACTTTGGGCAAGTCATTTAACTTCTCTGTTCCTCAGTTGCCTCATATGTAAAATGGAGATTAAAACTGTGAGCCCCCCGTGGGACAACCTGATCACCTTGTAACCTCCCCAGCGCCTAGAACAGTGCTTTGCACATAGTAAGTGCTTAACAAATACCATCATTATTATTATTATCTATGCTTTGTAGGATGGCATCTTCAATAGTAGAAGGTAAGTTGAGGAAAACATGAAATCTTGTTGTCCCAGCATTCTTCTGGATTTCCTCCTTGTCTGTGATGAGGTTGGAGCCATCTTTGCTCCTTACCTGAGGTAATGTGGGCATATGGACTGTGAGCCCATTGTTGGGTAGGGACCATCTCTATATAATAATAATAATGATGGCATTTGTTAAGCGCTTACTATGTGCAAAGCACTGTTTTGGTTTTTTTGTTTTGTTTTGTTTTGTTTTTTTGATGGCATTTGTTAAGCGCTTACTATGTGCAGAGCACTGTTCTAAGCACTGTTCTAAGCACCGGGGAGGATGCAAGGTGATCAGGTTGTCCCACTTGGGGCTCACAGTCTTCATCCCCATTTTACAGATGAGGTAACTGAGGCACAGCAAAGTTAAGTGACTTGCCCAAAGTCACACAGCTGACAATTGGCGGAGCTGGGATTTGAACCCATGACCTCTGACTCTCAAGCCCGTGCTCTTTCCACTGAGCCACGCTGCTTCTCTCTATTTGTTGCTGACTTGTACTTCCCAAGCACTTAGTACAGTGCTCTGCACACAGTAAGCACTCAATAAAGATGATTGAATGAACGAATGAATAGGGAGTGTCTTTAATAATGTGAAAATATTCTGGGTTTCACGGTGCTCTGTATAAACTCTGGCTCTCAACCCCTTTGACATCCCACCTGTTCTTTAGCGTGTTTCTTAGCTTGATTTGCGTGTTACGATACATGTGTCTCTAAGCATTGTCTGAGTCCTGGGTTTCTAGAAGGTGCCATTATTAATCAACGGTAGTTATTGAGCGCTACCGTTTGCAGAGTATTCATTCATTAAATCGTATTTATTGAGCACTTACTGTGTGCATAACACTGTACTAAGCACTTACTCAACACTTGTGAAAGTACAACACAATAAAGTTGGTAGATGCAGTCCTGACCACAGAGAAGCTTTCATTATAGAGGAAGCGACTAACATTGAAATAAATTACATGCCGGGAAGGGGCAGAGAATAAGGATCTGTACATTAAGAGCGGTGGGGTTGGGGATAAAATGAGTAGAAAGGACAAAACGGAGGGCTAATGGAAATAAGAAATTACTCAGGGAAGGCTTCTTAGGGGAGATATGACTTTAATAGGGCTCTGAAAATGTTGAGAATGGAGGTTGGTTAGAAAAAAAGGAAGGGAGTTTCAGGCCACAGAAGGGATACAGACAAGGACTGTATCTCTCTGACTTATTTGAGTCACAAGAATATTGCTAATTTTGTTCATCCACACCCAGTGCCTTGGCAGCTGCCTGGTAAAATGAAGAAATTTGGGATTGTGATTTATATTGGCAATTGTGGTTTTAGTTTCCTGTTCCAACAAAGCTATTATGATATTGTCGCAGAGCACCTTGAAGAGGTTTCTGTTCTCCCGGAGCTTAAAGTTCAGCAGCCTTGGCAATTTGGAAGCTCCTTTTTCCAGAATGGCTATATTACCAACATGAGCTTGGAATGAATCAATCAATATTGCCTTGTTCAAGTAGGAAGGACAGTAGACCAGAAATAGCCACCCACTTAAACTTGAAAGAAAACAAAACAAACTAATGAAGCACTTGCCACAGTGGGTGGCGAGCGTATGGAAGGCATGCTTCAGGATATTTTTTAGACTGAAAAGTTGAGTAGGATCAAGAGGGGCTATTGATGAAACTCTGAATGAGAGGTTTATAGTGGGTCACAAGAGGGAAAGTTAGTTATTTGGAGAGGAGAGAGAGTGATGTGAGATAGCGTGGCTCAGTGGAAAGAGCACAGGCTTTGGAGTCAGAGGTCATGGGTTCGAATCCCGGCTCCGCCAATTGTCAGCTGTGTGACTTTGGGCAAGTCACTTAACTTCTCTGTGCCTCAGTTACCTCATCTGTAAAATGGGGATTAAGACTGTGAGCCCCCCGTGGGACAACCTGATCACCTTGTAATTTCCCCAGCGCTTAGAACAGTGCTTTGCACATAGAAAGTGCTTAATAAATGCCATCATTATTATTATTATAAGCTATCATCAACAGGTTCATTCATTCATTCATTCAATGGTATTTATTGAGGTTTACTGTGTGCAGAGCACTGTACTAAGCGCTTGGGAAGTACAAGTCAGCAACACATAGAGGCGGTCCCTACCCAACAGCGGGCAATTATATATATTAATATATAATAATATATTATATATATAATTATATATTATATATATATTATATATATAATGGCATTTTATTAAGCACTTACTATGTGCAAAGCACTGTTCTAAGCGCTGGGGAGGTTACAAGATGATCAGGTTGTCCCACAGGGGGCTCACAGTCTTCATCCCCATTTTACAGATGAGGAAACTGAGGCCCAGAGAAGTGAAGTGACTTGCCCAAAGTCACACAGCTGACAAGTGGCGGAGCCGGGATTTGAACCCATGACCTCTGACTCCAATCTAAAAATGTATATAGGATCCTATCTTCCTACCCGTATTGCAAGAATGCACAATTCTTCCCTTCAAAATTAACCCACGTCATCTGCTATAATGCATACAGAGTATCAGTGTTACTTTCTATTTCCAAACTAATTATGTTTATTTACATAACAGTATCCCTCTCAGGGTTGCACCTGGAGAGTTTCCAGTTTTCTACCAGTCTTGACTGGGAGGGAGAGCCAAGTAGAGCCATTTCCATTCCTAGTTTGGGCAATGGCTAGCAAGTGGAAGGCAACCTGCTCCAAGTCAAAACTCACCTGTGCTGGGCAGCAGCGACATGGAGACTAAAATTAACTGCGCAGAAGGAGGCAATGGTCAATCACTTCTGTATTTTTACCAAGAAAACTCTGTGGATACACTACCAGGGCGATTGTACATGGCGGAGCGGCGTTCTGGGAGTGATGCGTCCAAGGCATCGCTATGGGTCAGAGTTGATGCGTTGGCATAAGAAAAGACAAGATAGTAGCTATAATTGGGAAGCAGCGTGGCCTAGTGGAAAGAGCACAGGCCCAGGAGTTAGAGGGCCTGGGTTTGAATCCTAACTCCGCCACTTGGTGCTGTGTGACCTTGGGCAAGTCACTTAACTTCTCTATGCCTCAGTTCCCTCATCTGCAAAGTGGAGATTTGATAGTTGTTCTCCCTTGTGCCTCTGTTACCTCATCTGTAAAATGGGGATTAAGACTGTGAGCCCCCCGTGGGACAACCTGATCACCTTGTAACTTCCCCCAGCGCTTAGAACAGTGCTTTGCGTATAGTAAGCGCTTACTAAATGCCATCATCACCTTAGTTAGATTGTGAGGTCGTGTGGCCCCTGATTACCATTTATCTACCCCAGTGCTTAGTAGAGTACTTGGCATATAGTAAGCACTTAACAAATACCCTAATTAAATATTGTTCTAATTAAGATTATAAAGACATCTCCTGAAACTTGAACATGCCAATTTAAGTTTGATGCAATATTTTATTGGCTAATTTGGCTGAAACTGCATTGCTGCTCTAATCTTTTAAATAATATTTTCACGTGTCAAAGTGAGAGCTTACAGTATGACAGTGCGAGACAAGTCAATTGTCAGTTGTGCGACTTTGGACAAGTCACTTAACTTCTCTGGGCCTCAGTTACCTCATCTGTAAAACGGGGATTAAGACTGTGAGCCCCCTTGGGACAACCTGATCATCTTGTAACCTCCCCAGCGCTTAGAACGGTGCTTTGCACATAGCAAGCGCTTAATAAATGCCATTTAAAAAAAAGTCATCAATTTTTAAATCCACAAAGAGAGGATGCCAAAAAGCTGATCAACTACCTTTGAGTCACACAAAACTAGAAACCACCATATCAAAAAATCTTTGCAACCCATTAAAAATGATGAAAACTTTGAAAGAACACTGAGGCCTGTGCTCTCACTGTATTCTACCCAGAGAAAACACTACCTTTCCCGGGCCCACATTCTGTACCTTCTCTTCTGCCTTCCCTCCTGTCTCCTACTATTTTCCTCTATCTTTAATTTTCCAGTCAATCAGTCAGTCATTACTATGTTTTGAGAAGTTACTCTATGCAGAGCACTGTATTAAATTTTAGGGAGAGTATAAAATGATTATTAGACACAGTCACTGCCCTTGAGGAGCTGCCAATCTAGCGGATGAGTTGAATTGCTCCTAGTAGGCCCAGTCTCCTCCATCTTTCCTCCCAACCCACTCCCTGACTGTGTCTCCTTTTTTCCCTTAATCCCATCTCCTCTTCTAAACTTCCATTTCTCTTCCCACTGGCTCCTTGACTATTTTTCTTTCTCCCTATTTTTCTCCCTATTTCTCCCTATTTCTCCCTACTTTCTCCCTATTTTTCTTTACCGTCCCATGCCATAACCCTGTATTTGTTTCTTCTTCCTGCACTGTGGAATTGGGAAATAAAGAAAAGGGACCAAGGAAAAGAGGGAATAGAATCCCTTTGGAGCACAACGGAGGGGCAAGGAGGATCCGGGAACTGGAAAGTAGGAGGGGAAGATGGAGAGACTGAGAGGTGGAAGGGGAGATGACCAGGCTAGTAGGGAGGCACTGCCCCAGCACTTAATACAGTGCCTGGAACATAATAAGTGCTTAACAAAATTTTATAAAAAAAATGTGAACCTATTAAGGTAGTGATTCGAAAGAAAACACATGCCCAAAAATAAATCTGTAGACACAGTGAAAGGAAAATTGATTTTAAGAAAAGGGGGAAAAAGTCGATAAGTTTTTTTGATTACCAAGAGAATAATGAAATGAAAAGAAGCTGGCAGGCAGAAAATTTGAAGCTTAAAGATACCACAGTTTACTGATCAGCTAAATTTAATCAGCTACAGTGATTTGACACCACTTTTATAAAACATGTCATTGTGTACCAAATTCTCCTATCCCTACCCTCTCTTGTTTGTGATGATAGCAATCATCTTTCTTCTTGTTGTATTGTAAATTATAAACAAGAGTTAAGACCTAGAACCAACAGTACAGGAGAGATTGCCAGAAGGCAATGATGAGAGCTAGGAGCTTAGTGGCTGCCTAATTTAAATTCCCATTTCACAAATTTTAATAACAAAATAGACCAATAAACAACATAGCATTGTATGCTGAAGGCTGTGGGGTATATCCTGACACAGTGAAATATCTAAAGAAAAGTACCAAATATTGAAAATTGTATAAAGCATTCTGATTTTTCAAAATGTTCTTGAGTTTTTCTTCATAACACACATTTTAAGACACAGTGAATTTCACACGAGAAAAATAAATAGTATACTTCTGATCGGAGATAGAATTTGTCTTAAAATTCAAGAGTTTTCTCTCTTTCACTAAGTTTATTATATACATTAGAGGAGCAACTTGGCTTAGTGGATAGAACGTGGGCCGAGGAGACAGAAGGTCATGAGTTATAATCCCAGCTCCTTCACTTATCTGCTGTGTGATCTTGAGCAAGTCACTTCACTTCTCTGTACCTCAGTGATCTCATCTGTAAAATGGGGATTGAGACCGTGAGTCCCAGGTGGGCCAGGGACTGTGTCCAACCTGATTTGATTGTATCCTACCCCAGCACTTAGTACAGTGCATGGCACATAGTAAGCGCTAACAAATACCACTATTATATTAATATATGCACATATGTATTGTATGTGTTTATACATATCTTGATATATAACAGTAAGTAGTCTATATATATTGTATACATATATGTATTCATATATAAATGATATATCTACCTATATCTCTGTGCATCTATATATAAATAGTATTAACATTGATAACATTTACTTTGTTCTCTATAATTCCGACTTCTGAATTCCTCTTTAAGAAAAAAAAACTCAAACAGAAAATTCCTTGGGTTCAGTACTCCTTTTCAATAGCATAAAAAAAGTTCATCAATAAGGTAATTGCAGGATGAGAATGTAATTAAAATAATCACAACTGCACATTGTAGTTTTCCACTTCAACATCATCTTTATTCAGTGCTTAAATGACAATAAACGTTTCAAGGAGGAAGAAATTACAACTGTAATAATACACTCTTTGGTTTAAGAAGTCTATACAATAAGAATCTTTCAGATATTGTCTTATTTTCAAAACAGATTTAAAACATAAACTCTTGGAGATTCTGAAATCGCCCGATAGAAAAAATACCTGCAGAGCACTTAACAGAAAATGAATCTAGAATTGTCTTAAATAGCCCAACATATTCCTTATGTTTGCTGATGTAGAGATTCCATTTAGCTGCGTAAATACTTTATATTAGAAATATTATACCCTAAAACTGCAGCACTTTTGAAAAATGTGCTGAAGCCCAAACTCAGTTCTCTCCTCTACACTGTGTTGTGCCCTTTCTGATATTAGTGTTTCTAATCCCTGGGACCGGTAATAATCTCTGCTGGACTAAGCATTGTTCCACAGGGAGTCACACATAACCACAGTCTGGGAAGCTTTTTCAACCTAACTGCCCAGCAGCAGCATCTTAAATCTTTTAACCACTAATTCAGGAGTTCCTGTGCATTGGAGGCTTTAATAATAATAATAATAGTTTTAGTATTTGCCAAGCACTGCACTGTTAGGGTAGAGATAATCAGGTTGGATGCAGTCCCTTTCCCACAGTCTAAGAGGGAAGGAGAGCAGATGTTTTAACCCCATTTTACATCTGGAGAAACTAAGACACAGAGATGTTAAGTGACTTACCCGAGGTCACCAGCAGAGTCTGCATATTCGAACTCAGATCCGCAGACTCGCAAGAGCATGTAGTTTCACTAGATCCCACTTAGTCTGAAACTAGCATTAGTGGTGGAAGTAAGCCAGAATGGGCCTGAAGTCAGCACAACCAGAGAAGGGGCTGGGGACTCCACTGGCTCCCCTTTTTCTGGCTCCTAATTGCAGCCCGCCAGTCCGTGCCAGTATTCCAGACTGTTGGATTGAACTTCCAGCCCTACCACTCCCAAGCTTCTCTCTTTCTCCCTACCTCCTCTACTGCCAACAAGGGTGGGTGAGGGAGAGAGCTTAGTTGGCTATTTATGGTGACTCAACCATAGCTACCCCCCATTTGGGTTTCTGGCTTTGCCTCTCTCTCTCCCTCTCTCTCTCTCTTCCTCTTTCTTTTTCCCTCTTTCTGTCTCTTTCTTGGTCTCTCTTCCACCCCCACGGGGTGTGTATATGTGTGTGTGTGTGAGAGAGAGAGAGAGAGAGAGAGAGAGATGGAGAGAGAGTATCCCATCCCTTAGTTCTTTGGTTGACTTCCAGGCTTTCCATTAGCTCCCAGTAGTGCCAGGATTGGGGGTGGGGGGTGGGGGGCACAATCCTAAGTCCCTGGATCCCTT
Organism: Tachyglossus aculeatus; assembly: GCF_015852505.1. Taxonomy (NCBI): domain Eukaryota; kingdom Metazoa; phylum Chordata; class Mammalia; order Monotremata; family Tachyglossidae; genus Tachyglossus; species Tachyglossus aculeatus. The sequence goes on along the minus strand of NC_052079.1, from coordinate 21,745,272 downwards.
CCAGAGAGGGGCAATGACACAGGGACTCCCAAGATGATTGTCTGAAATAAGAAATGGTGCTCAGAGCAATCCAGCTGCCTGTGTTCATCTCCCCGTGCCTCCCCAGGGAGAGGAGGAGAGGGAGAGATGGTGGGAGAGGCAGACAGGGACAGAAAGAGGCAGAGAACAATAAGAAGGATGGAGGTTGGGGAGGGATTCAGTAGATGCTGAGAGGCAGTGGGGAGTGTAGATGACAACCCACAAGAGGGAAGGAATGAGAGGGAGAGGTGCCGGTGTCTCTCTGGCCCCAAGTCCATCCCTTATTCTCTCAGGGCTGCCTCTTCTTGCCTCCATTTCTGTTGGCTCTCAGCCTCCCCACCAGTTCCCTCTCATAAAATCAGGAATTCTGACATTTCTTTGTCCTTACACCCTCCACCCACCCCTCCCTCCAGTCCCCTTACACCCACAGAGGGACAAGTACCTGGAGAATTGACTGGTATTTTCCCTTTTCCCGGGCGAAGCAGATTCCCTGCATCCTGTCAAGAATCTAGGGGGGAAGAAATGCTGATCTAGGCGCCAGCTCCACGCTCAGCCCCAGAAGGGAAAACTGGAGGAGAGAGATCTGCGAGAGACAGACCTTTCCTTCCTTCCTGTTCCCTCTTTCCACTCCTCTTCCTCTTCCCAAGTCTGGCAGTTGGGAGCAGGAGACCGGGGGTTGGGGGAAGGGATCCACTCCCAAGGAGACAGTAAATGGAATTCTGAGAGATCCAACTTGTTTCCTTATTGTGTAGCTGTCATTGATAATAGTCCCATTCTCAGAAGACGATGGGAGGAGAATATCTAGAATTTGCAAGAGGAGAAAGCTCATTCCTGGGGAAAGATTAATTGGTTTAATTCCTCAGGGCCCATTAAGTGCCACCACCTAGAACAGAGTCAATAATTCTTCTCCTCCTCCTCCTCCTCTTTTTCCTCCTCCTCCATCATCTCTTTCACCTCCTCCTCCTAGAAAGGGAAGGGTGGGGGCCAGACACCAAATGATCTCTTTATGAGAGAAGCAGCGTGGCTTAGTGGAAAGTGCACGGGCTTGGGAGTCAAAGGACATGGGTTCTAAACCCGGTTCCTCCACTTGTCTGCTGTGTGACCTTAGGCAAGTCACTTAACTTCTCTGTGTCTCAGTTACCTCATCTGTAAAATGGGGATTAAAGTGTGAGCCCCACATGGGCCAATCTGCTTACCCTGTATCTATCCCAGCACTTAGAACAGTATTTGGCACATAGTATGTTCTTAACAAAGACCATTATTAGTATTTATCATCATCATTGTTATTATCATTGTTATTATTATCTCTTTACTGTCAGAGGAGCATGTAAGAGAGACCAGAGAGTGAGAGAGGTTGGGTCACCCCCAGCAGGCTGCTTTGCTAGATGAGGGGTCCCAATTCTGTCCATCCTGGGAAATGGAGTCTTGGAGGGTCTTAGGAGTTATGGCTGTCCTAAGTGACACTGGGGGCTATGTCAGCCAGGATTTGGGGCCAATGGATCCTGGCATGTAATAACTTTCCAGCCCCTCCATGAACAGAGAGGTGGGGTGGGTAGGAGTTGAGTGGAGGGCAGTAGAGGCAGTAGGGTGTCTGGGAGATAGTCACCAATGTAGCAAGGAGCTAATAGGGAGACTCCAAGGAACTCAGTCAGAATGAGTGAGGAGAAAGCCCAGCCCAGCCTTAGCCCAGACCCAGCCCTGCCCACAGCCTCAACCTTAGTCTGGGAAAAGAGAGCTGAGTTGGGCAGAGAAGTGGGTAAGAAGCAGGTCTGGGACCTAGACCAACTTTAGGAGAAGAACCTGGTGTTGGGAGACAAAGAGAGAGGGTCACATAAGCCCTCTTCAGGGTGATCCTGAGCAATAAAGGCCAGATCAAGCTGTCTGCCTCTCTGGGGGAAATGGGGTCCTTGCTCTTCCTCTACCACTTGGGCTGGCCCCACCCCACTCTGCTGCAGGACCAGAATGGGAGGTTCCGGTGGCACACGAGGATAGGGGCAGGGACTCTTGAAAATAGCGGATTTGCCCACCAATGGGACAAGCAGATGGCAAATCAGGGACTCTGCTAAGCGAGTGGATCACAAACCAATGTTTTTTCTTTGGTGGAATACAAAGAGTGACAGGTAACCCAGGTTTTTCACTTCGGAATGGATTGCTGTGAGCAGTTCCAGGCTGCTTGGTACCTGGAGGACTCATGGCATCTCATTCTTCTAGACTGTGAGCCCACTGTTGGGTAGGAACCGTCTCTATATGTTGCCAACTTGTACTTCCCGAGCGCTTATTATAGTGCTCTGCACACAGTAAGCGCTCAATAAATACGATTGAATGAATGAATTGACCAATCCGGGTCCTTTGTGACAGTGGGAGGGTAGCATTTCCTGACTCACCCCCTCACATCTTCCTTCCCCTATGGTGTGGAAGTCATTCCCCATTACACATTCCCCAGAGTCTGTACTTGCAAAACCTTATCTGCTGAGACTCATTTTCTAAATCTGATTATTATTTGGGATTCACTCACTGTACTAATGCAATAAAAATATTCTGAAGAGCTCATCAGAGGAAATAATAAGCATTGCCTAGTAATGTCATTTGGGAATATGAACTGTTCACCTAAGATACCTTGATGTTAAAAATGAAGACAAAATAATTGGCAGTTACATTAAAAATTTTGAAGTTTGTGAATGCAAAAACATAACCAAAAAAAGTCTTTTTGTCTGAACTTTATCTCATGTTGCATGAAAATGACGATAAGGCGGAAAGTTAACCTTCCCGTGAAAGATTTCCTGGCATTTGTTATGATAATCCATAGTGACTTAAAGTTGTGGTGATCAAGAACTTTCCACTCCTAAAATGAAAGTTTCTATTTTAGGCCTTTGGAGAGCTTGTCATGATTAGAGTGTGAGATATCAGATTTTGGTGAGAGTCCTCACTTGTGTTCCATCGTCAGTCATTTAATGCCCACGGGGGCTGAAAAGACAACTAATTATAAAACACAAATGGTTCATTTGATTTCCTTCTCTTCCTCTCACACCCAAATTTGCCAAACACACATCTATTGTGCATTTGTAAAGAGAAAATGATTTGGAACAATTATTTGAGAAAATTATACAATTCTCCAAAGAATAGACAATTGTGTTAGTCTTTTCCTTGTGGACACAGAATCTCCAGAGGAAATGTTCGTTGATTAGAATGATGACAATGAGGTGGGGAGGAATGGTAATTTGGTTGAATGAGTGATAGCAATGGCAGTTCTATAGTAACGGTCAAAGCTTTTATGGAATTATTAATTTGGTTCTCTACACTGAACTGTTATTTTGTTAGCATAGCATGCACCTCTTGAATAACCCGGAGTTGTCACAGGCAAATATGACCAATCTTAGAGAGCAATTATATTTGGTGATGTTCCAAAAGGCTAAAATTGTGAGATTCATTTACTGAGTTGTCATTGCTGGAAGCCTACAAATATTAGTTCATTCGCAGTGCCATTCTGGAAAAACTCTGCCTCATCAGACATTTAGGTCATATCAGTCCTATCATTAGTGTGTCTTAAAGAACTGTCTAAAATTGCACTCCTATCTGAATACAAGATTCAGAAAATGTAGAATCCCATTTAGGGATAAATGTGCCGTTCACATATCAAAGAGTAATTTCATTTCCTTATATTGAATGAATAATGCACTATTATTTAATTTATATCTAATCATAGCATTCATTAAGTGCTTACTATGTGCCAAGCATTGTTGCTGAGCACTGGGGTAGAAACAAGGTAACCAGATTGGCACCGTCCCTGTCCCATACAATTTCCATTTAGCAAGCTGATAAGCAAAGAAATGGAACTGGAAACACTTTTTAAACCAATGCAAACCCAAAGCAGATTCAAAGGAAATGCAAAGTAGAGTTCCTGACAGTCGTGGTAAGCCTGCATTGACTTTGGCCTGGGTTAGTCCAGTGGATATATGAGTCACCTAAAGTCCAGAGGGTATCTGAGTCAGAGCCCAGATTCCACTGACATGGATATTGTAATCTTTGTTCCCCTGTCACCATGCTCTTTTCAATTCCTTGTTGAGTTCCTTGTGGCAGTGTGACAAGCAGAACGAGAGTTGTCTGTCTCAAACTGATCCTAGGCATTTTAGGATCACTTAAGTCTACCAATCCCCTGTTTGCCATTCCAGATGGCTGAGCTGGGCATCATATACCTGGAGGACCAAGTTAGCAATCATCTTGATGTCCATATAAGTTCAAACACACTCTTTTTGGCTGGGAACTGCCACTCATTATTGAAGGGCAGTTTTGAAATTAATATTTTCAGCAAAATATTGGAGGGATAATTTGGTCCTGCTCCTGAAAGCGTCGATTATTTATTGTTGAATCGTTCATTTGTTATCGTGCAGACACTGATCAATGGCAAATTTCTCTGGAAAGAGAAGCAGAGCAAAATGTATTCTTATGTCCATGTCTGCATCCTCGGTACTAAACCTTTGACAGACCATCTGACAAAAAATTGGTGAAAAAAATGATAATTGGAAAATTTGAAAACCCCTTCTGAAAGGGTAGGGACCATCTCTATAAGTTACCAACTTGTACTTCCCAAGCACTTAGTACCGTACTCTGCACACAGTAAGAACTCAATAAATATGATTGAATGAATGAATGAATGAATGAAAGGGTATTGGTTAATTTTGTCATTAATTATTCATTGAGAGTATTCATTAACTGATTTTTTTTTCACTGGTGTAAAAGTCAGGCAGCTGTGTCAAAAATCTCTCTGGTCTGAGAACCATAATATATACTAATAATGACATAACTGTAACGCTTGAATAATTTTGTAATTTTTGGACTTCTAAATGATATCATGGAGAGTTAATGATGAGCTCAGGTTTTCAATCAGCTAATCCGGTGATTGTCGATTGTTTTGGATGATATGCAGTACTTGCGCATTTATACTTGCAGTGAGCATTTGTTGGAATGATTTGTTGTTCCATTTATAATGATACTTCGCTAATTTCTCTCTAGCCTTTTTTGGGGTAATCAGAAACTCTTGCTGTCATGGTTAATTTAATGAAATTCTACTTAATAGCTACCTAAATATTTCTTCAGATTTTGAAATGTTAAACACACATACACACTCACTCACATGATAGGAATAATTGTCCTTGAGATTCAGGGCTAAGATATTTTGTGGGGTCCTGCGCATGACACATAACTCCATTATGTCACATCTCTCCACTGTTGCATCCCAATTCAGAGAGATGGCAGCTGCCTGTCTCTGACTCAAATCTTACTCTCTTGCTTGCTTACATTTGCTCTCCTTTGTGCTTTTTCTCACTCTCCTGCCTCTTTCCCACGGCTAAGGGGCATTTCCCAGAGGAAGTCGGAGAAGAAGCTGATGTCTCTTCCCATTCCAAGTGGGGCCGTGTGTGGGGGAGTGTGGGGGGCCAGGGGGAGTGTGTACATGCGTGAGAGAAAGAAAGAGAAAGAGAGAGGAAGGGAGAGCACATATAATTGAGGAGAATGAGATATTACAGACAGCTGGGCTTGAGCAGTGATTCCCTGCTGGCAAAGTCAAATCCACCGTGTTTCCACTTGATCCACACACTCCCGTGGCATTCCTCAAGAATTTCCAGAATTCACTAATCCATTCCTAACCCAACCACTAAGCTTAACCCTAATTCCTTCAAAAATTATACCGCTCAATCATCCAGTCATATTTATTGAGCCCTTACTAAGTGCTTGGGAGAATAAAATATAACAATAACAGACGCATTCCTTACCCACAGTAAGCTTACAGTCTAGAGAGGTCCCAGTCTATCCCGAGACCCAGGGTAGAATGTCAGAGGGGATTCAAAGACATCCTTAATCCCCTGCAGCTCCCAAGGACATCCAGCCTCAATCTGGAGTCCCTTCCCTAATGAATCAACACTCATTCCCTTGGGAAGCTCATTGGCTTACATCACTTCAAATACCACCTCTGTGTGGCAGACTCCCAAATAATAATAATAATAGTGGCATTTATTAAGCGTTTACTATGTGCAAAGCACTGTTCTAAGCGCTGGGGAGGTTACAAGGTGATCAGGTAGTCCCACGGGGGGGCTCACAGTTTTAATCCCCATTTTACAGATGAGGAAACTGAGGCACAGAGAAGTGAAGTGACTTGCCCAAAGTCACACAGCTGACAATTGGTGGAGCTGGGATTTGAACCCATGACCTCTGACTCCAAAGCCCGTGCTCTTTCCATTGAGCCACACTGCTTCTCTTCAATCTACCTCAGTAGTGATTTTCCTCCAGTCTCAAATTTCCTCCTCACTTCATGGAAGTCCTGCTGGCGCCTTAGTTGATAATATCCAGAACTGAACTTGTTTTTCCACCCAAATCATCTTCTCCACCCAACTGGCCCATCACAGTAGATAACACCACCATCCTCCCCATCTCTCAAACCTTTACCTTGGCAATATCCTTGATTTACGCACCCCTTTCCACCCTGAGATTCAGTCTGACACCAAATTCTGTAGCGTCTCCCTCTGCAACGTTTCTAGAATCTGCTCGATTCTTCTCGATTGCAATATTTTACTCTCCCAAGTGCTTGGTACAGTATTGTACACACAGAAAGTGCTCAACGAAGATGATTAACCAACTGACTGACTCTTACCTCCAGTTGATCCAGCCTGACAGAGATGGACCCAGCTCATTGGACCAATTCAGCTTCCATTTCATGTACAACTTGCATTTCTCAGCGGGCAACAATGCCTGATCACTTACAGAGATCGCTGTTCAGAGCAAACCTAACTTTAACAATACATCCCACTGACGCCCGCGTTGTCAGGGTGCGCTGCCCCAGTGTAACCTGATAGGCTGACATGAGACACAGCTAATATCCCTCTTTTTATTAAGTACAAATCCCTCCCAACCAAGAAAACTCTTGCAACTCCTCCAACAAATTAACCTAACTCTTCCAGTACAGGATTCTCTGCTCCTTCCCTGACCCCAGGTCTTCCCACTGATGTGGCTACAGACAGGTGCTAGGGCCCCCAAGATTATTCACAGAGTTAAATGTAGCTCTCTTTTTGTACTTACTGCACTTTTTGTTCAGCTCCTATCCACTCGGTGTCTTTTTCATTCATTCATTCATTCATTCAGTGTATTTATTGAGCACTTTCTGTGTGCAGAGCACTATACTAAGCCCTTGGGAGAGTACAATACAACAATATGACAATGAACAAAGTCCCGGCCAATACCGAGGTCACAGTCTAGAGGGGGAGACAGACACCAATATAAATAAATAAATAACAGATATATAAATAAGTCCTGTGGGGCTGGGAAGGGCGATGAATAAAGGGGGCAAGTCAGAGTGACACAGAAGGGAGTGGGAGAAAAGGAAAGGGGGGCTTAGTCAGGGAAAGCCTCTTAAAAGAGATTCAATAATACTTTGAAGGCGGGGATAATAATTGTTTGTCGGATTTCAGGAGGGAGGACGTTCCAGGCCAGAGGGAGGACGTAGGCAAGGGGTTGGCAGTGAGATAAACGAGATTGAGGTACAGTGAGAACATTAGCATTGGAGTAGCAAAGTGTGCGGAGTTGGAACAGGAGAGTTGCAAGGTGAGGTAGGAGGGGGCAAGTTGATTGAGTGCTTTGAAACCAATGGCAAGGAGTTTTTGTTGGATGAAGAGGTGGATGGGCAACCACGGGAGACTTTTGAGAAGTGGGGTGACGTCTCCTGAACGTTTCTGAAGAAAGATGATCCGGGCAGCAGAGTGAAGTATGGACTGGGTTGGAGAGAGACGGGCCTTTCCAAATTGTTATTCCATATGGCCTGTAAATCTGCCTGAATAGCAAGGTGCAGGCCTTCCTAAGTAAGACTAATCTTCAAGAATCTGTTATTTGTTTGCACCTTACTTAGCACTCAGGTTTATATGTGGTTTTTATATGTGGCTCAGTGGAAAGAGCATGGGCTTTGGAGTCAGAGGTCATGGGTTCTAATCCCGGCTCTCCCAACTGTCAGCTGTGTGACTTTGGGCAAGTCACTTAACTTCTCTGTGCCTCGGTTACCTCATCTGTAAAATGGGGATTAAGACTGTGAGCCCGCCGTGGGACAACCTGATCACCTTGTAAGCTCCCCAGCACTTAGACAGTGCTTTGCACATAGTAAGCGCTTAACAAATACCATTATCATCATCATCATCATCAATCATATTTATTGAGCGCTTACTGTGTGCAGAGCACTGTACTAAGCACTTGGGAAGTACAAGTTGGCAACATATAGAGACAGTCCCTACCCAACAGTGGGCTCACAGTCTAAAAGGGGGAATTATCATTATTAATTATTTTATAATGATTAATTATTATATAATATATTATAATAATAATTATAATAATTAATTATTAATTATTGTTATTATTAAGATAGACATTAATATCAATGACTAGTTCATTCATTCAATCATATTTGTTGAGCACTTACTGTGTGTAGAGCACTGTACTGAGCGCTTGGGAAGTACAAGTATTATTAGTTAATAATATACAATTTATAGACATGTACATAAGCGCTACAGGGCTGAGAATAGGGCTAATATCAAATGCCCATAAGTCACAGATCCAAGTGCATAGGTGACATAAAAGACAGAGGAACCCAGGAAAAGGGCAGTTTGATCAGGGAAGGTCTCTTGGAGGAGATCTGACCTTAATAAGGCTTCAAGTTTACAGTTTAAGCTCATATTTTGTTTTGTTTTGTTGTCAGTCTCCCCCTTCTAGATTGTGAGCCCGTTGTTGGGTAGGGACCATATCTATATGTTGCCGACTTGTACTTCCCAAGCGCTTAGTACAGTGCTCTGCACACAGTAAGCGCTCAATAAATACGATTGATCGATTGATTGATATGTGCACTCGATTGTAACTGTGCTGTAAATTTTTTTATGTTTGTGCTCTTAAAGTGTAAACTCTTTGTGGGCAGGGAAATACAATCATCATTATTATTACAACAGCTACTATTACTACTCCTATTGTTATTACTACGACGCCTCTGTCAAGGCTTGAGCAAATAACACCCTTCTGTGAAGACTGGACACACTATAATAATTATGGTACTTGCTAAGCACTTACTATATCCCAAGCACTATTCCGAGCGCTGTGGTAGATACCAGTTAATCAATCGGACACAGTGCCTGTGCTCACCTTCTTAATCCCCATTTTGTAAATGAGGGAACTGAGTCCCAGAGAAGTTAAATGACTTGCCCAAGGTCACACAGCAGACATGTGGCAGAGCCAGGATTAGATCCCAGGTGCTTCTAACTCCCAGACCATGCTGTATCATCTAAGCCTTGCTGCACTATCTTATATGTTGCCAACTTGTACTTCCCAAGCGCTTAGTACAGTGCTCTGCACACAGTAAGCGCTCAATAAATGCAGTTGAATGAATGAATGAATGAATGAATTCCCAGGGCTGTTCTTGGCTGCAGAAATGAAAGCAGTGCAACAACCAAACCAGAGCAAAGTGTTGTCCTGAAGAGCAGAGCAGCATATGGAACCTGGAGCTGAGTTTTAAGTGAGCAGCAGTGTGGATTAGCAGAAAGAGCCCGGATTTGGGAGTCAGAGGTCTTGGGTTCTAATCCCAGCTCTGCCACTTGTCAGCTCTGTGACTTTGGGCAAGTCACTTAACTTCTCTTTGCCTCAGTTCCCTCATCTGTAAAATTGGGATGAAGACGGTGAGTCAGGGACAACCTGATTATCTTTTATATACCCCAGTGCTTAGAACAGTGCACATAGTAAGCACTTAGCAAATACCATTCTTCTTCTTCTTCTTCTTCTTCTTCTTCTTCTTCTTATTATTATTATTATTATTATTGCCATTCTCAGTAACTACCTGCATCATCACAAGCTGCTCTCCTACTCACTGGAACTATGGGTTTCACACACCCTACCCCTTCCCAGTCGTTTCTCCATAAAAGTGTGATCCCCTGCACTGCCTCAGTGATGGAGTGGAGAATTGCAAGATGGCTGCAACATAAGAGGGAATAACATGTGGGGACTGCATGTCGGCTCCACTACTGCCCTCCACATGATGATGGTGAGGTAGCCATCTTAGGTCTGGCCTGGGTTCTATCATTCAATCAGTTAATCATCAGTTCCCTCATCTGTAAAATGGGGATTAAGACTGTGAGCCCCGCGTGGGACAACTTGATCACCTTGTATCATCATCATTATCATCAATCGTATTTATTGAGCATTTACTGTGTGCAGAGCACTGTACTAAGTGCTTGGGAAGTACAAATTGGCAACATATAGAGACAGTCCCTACCCAACAGTGGGCTCACAGTTTGTATCTACTCCAGGGCTTAGAACAGTGCTCATAGAAAGCGCTTAACAAATTCATTCAGTTAATTGTATTTACTGAGCGCTGACTGTGTGCAGACCACTGTACTAAGTGTTTGGAAAGTGGGACCGTCTCTATATGTTGCCAACTTGTACTCCCAAGAGCTTAGTACAGTGCTCTGCACACAGTAAGCGCTCAATAAATACGATCGAGTGAGTGAGAGTACAATGTAGCAGAGTTGGCAGATATATCCCCTGCCACAAAAAGCTTACAGTGTAGAGGGGGAGACAGACATTAACACAAATAAATAAGTGCTGCAGGGCTGAGGGTGGGGAGGGGGGGGGTGAATGCCAAGTGCTCAAAAGGTACAGAGCAATCAATCAATCCATCAATCCATTTTATCGGCTGGGCACTTACTATGTGCAGAGCACTGTACTAAATGTGTGGGAGAGTACAATACAACAGAATTGGTAGACAGTTCCCTGCCCATGAAGAGCTTACAATCTAGAGGGGAGACAGACACTATTATGAATAAATGAGTAATTTATAATATATAATTTAAAGATATGTACATAAGTGTTGTGGGGTTGGTGATGGGAGCAAAAAACAGAAGGGACAATGAGCCTGGGAAAAGAAGGCTTAGTCGGGGAAGGCCTCTTTGAGAAGATATTAATAGTAGTAATGGTACTTGTAGCATACTTACTATGTGCCAAACACTGTTCTAAGCACTGGGGTAGACACAAGCTAGTCATTCACTCATTCAATCATATTTGTTGAACGCTTACTGTGTGCAGAGCACTGTACTAAGTGCTCGGGAAGTACAATTTGGCAACATATAGAGACGGTCCCTACCCAACAACGGGCTCACAGTCTAGAAGGGGAAGACAACAAAATAAAACATGTAGACAGGTGTCAAAACCGTCAGAATAAGTACTATTATAGCTATATGCACATCATTGATAAGGTAAATAGAGTAGTAAATATGTACAAGTAAAATAAATAGAGTGATAAATATGTACAAATACATACAAGTGCTGTGGGGAGGTGGAAGAGGTAGGTCAGAGGGAGCAGGGTGATGGGGAGGTGGCGAGGAAAAAGGGGGCTCAGTCTGGAAAGGCCTCCTGGAGGAGGTGAGCTCTCAGTAGGGTTTTGAAGGGAGGAAGAGAGCTAGTTTGGCGGATGTGCGGAGGGAAGGATTTCCAGGCCAGAGGTAGGATGTGGGCCGGGGGTCGATGGCGGGACGGGCAAGAATGAGGCCCAGTAAGGAGGTTAGCGGTGGCAGAGGAGTGGAGGTTGTGGGCTGGGCTAGAGAAGGGAGGTGAGGTAGGAGGGGGCGAGGGGATGGAGAGCTCTGAAGCCAATAGTGAGGAGTTTTTGCTTCATTCAAAGGTTGATAGGCAACCAGTGGAGATTTTTGAGGAGGGGAGTGACATGCCCAGAGCTTTTCTGTACAAAGATAATCCAGGCAGCAGAATGAAGCAGAGAGAGACAGGAGGATGGGAGAGCAGGAAGGAGGCCGATGCAGTAATCCAGTCTGGACAGGATCAGAGATTGAACCAGCAAGGTAGCGATTTGGATGGAGAGGAAAGGGGAGATCTGGGCAATGTTGCGGAGGTAAGACCGGCAGGCTTTGGTGACGGATCGGATGCGTGGGGTGAATGAGAGAGCGGAGTCAAGGATGACACCAAGGTTGTGGGTTTGTGAGAAGGGAAGGATGGTAGTGCCGTGTGTAGTGACAGGAAAGTCAGGGAGATGACAGGGCTTGGGAGGGAAGATAAGGAGCTCAGTCTTGGACATGTTAGGTTGGATGCAGTCCCTGTTCCACATTGGGCTCGCGCTTTTTATCCCCATTTTCCAGATGAGGTAGCTGAGGCCCAGAGAAGTGAAGTGAGTTGCTCAAGGTCACACAGCAGACATGTGGAACAAATACAGGCTTGGGAGTCAGAGGTCATGGGTTCCAATCCCAGCTCTGCCGCTTTTCAGCCATGTGACTTTGGGCAAGTTTCTTAACTTCTCTGTGCTTCAGTTACCTCATCTGGAAAAAGGGGATTAAGACTGTGAACCCTATGTGGGACAACCTGATTACCTTGGATCTACCCCAGTGCTTAGAACAGTGCTTGGCACATAGTAAGTGCTTAACAAATACAATTATCATTATTATTATGTGGCAGAACTAGGATTAGAACCCATGACCTTCTGACTCCCAGGCTGCTTCTTAACCATGCTGCTTCTCCAATGTGACCTTAATAATGCTTTGAATCAATCAATCAATCAATCGTATTTATTGAGCACTTACTGTGTGCAGAGCACTGTACTAAGTGCTTGGGAAGTACAAGTTGGCAACATATAGAGATGGTCCCTACCCAACAGTGGGCTCACAGTCTAAAAGGGGGAGACAGAGAACAAAACAAAGCATATTAAAATAAAATAGAATAGATATGTACAAGTAAAATAAATAGATAAATACATAAATAGAAGATGAAGATGGGGAGAGTAGTGGCCTCGTATATATGGAGAGGGAGGGAGTTCCGGGCCAGAGGGAGGATGTGGGGAAGGGATTGGGTGGACAGATAAATGAGATTGGAGCACAATGAACGGGCTGGTGTCAGAGGAGCAGAGTATGTGGGCTGGGTGGTATGAGGAGATTAATCAATCAGTCAATCATATTTACTGAGCGCTCACTACATGCAGAGCACTATTCGAAGTGGAAGCAGTGTGGCTCAGTGGAAAGAGCACGGGCTTTGGAGTCAGAGGTCATGGGATCAAATCCCAGCTCCGCCATTTGTCAGCTGTGTGACTTTGGGCAAGTCACTTCACTTCTCTGGGCCTCAGTTCCCTCATCTGTAAAATGGGGATTAAGACTGTGAGCCCTCCGTGGGACAACCTGATCACCTTGTAACCTCCCCAGTGCTTAGAACAGTGCTTGGCACATAGTAAGTGCTTAATAAATGCCATCATCATTATTATTATTTGGAGTCAGAGGTTGTGGGTTCAAATCCCTGCTCCACCAATTGTCAGCGGTGTGACTTTGGGCAAATCACTTCACTTCTCTGGGCCTCAGTTACCTCATCTGTAAAATGGGGATTAAGACTGTGAGCCCCCCGTGGGACAACCTGATCACCTTGTATCCTCCCCAGTGCTTAGAACAGTGCTTGGCATATAGTAAGAGCTTAATAAATGCCATCATCATTATTATTATTTGGAGTCAGAGGTCGTGGGTTCAAATCCCTGCTCCACCAATTGTCAGCAGTGTGACTTTGGGCAAATCACTTCACTTCTCTGGGCCTCAGTTCCCTCATCTGTAAAATGGGGATTAAGACTGTGAGCCCCCCGTGGGACAACCTGATCACCTTGTAACCTCCCCAGCGCTTAGAACAGTGCTTGGCACATAGTAAGCGCTTAATAAATGCCATCATCATTATTATTATTTGGAGTCAGAGGTCGTAGGTTCAAATCCCTGTTCCACCAATTGTCAGCGTTGTGACTTTGGGCAAATCACTTCACTTCTCTGGGCCTCAGTTCCCTCATCTGTAAAATGGGGATTAAGACTGTGAGCCCCCCGTGGGACAACCTGATCACCTTGCAACCTCCCCAGTGCTTAGAACAGTGCTTGGCACACAATAAGCACTTAATAAATGCCATCATTATTATTACAATGCAACAGATTAGTGAGGTAAGGAAGAAGGGGGTAAACCGAGGGCTTCAAAGCCGAGTTTCTGATGCAAACGTGGATGGGCAACCCCTACAGGGTCTTGAGGAATGGGGAGATGTAGACTGAATTTTTTTTTAGAAATATTTGCTTGTTGGAAATCACGTAAAAACGGACATCTTAGAAAGTATGAGAAAGCAGCCGTCTTGGTAGGGTTAGGAGGTATACAATTATCATCGGAAAAAGCAGAAGCTGCTCAAGTCTTGTGGCTTTTGAGTATGGCTAGAGGTCCCTTCCTCCCACTAGCCAGGCCCAAATGCTGCGACACCGAAAAATCCTGTTAATCTGTCCCTGGACAAACATGCCTTTAACCTCCTCGTCCCTTCTCTCCCAGTAGGCCCCGTGTAATTTTGATCAACTGCATGAGGCAATCAGTCTTTTCTCTTTCCAAAAGCACAGTTAGCTGATTCCTTATCTTTTTCAGGTGGAATAATTAAAATTTTCACAAAAAAAAAGCAAGAGAAAATGAGCCCAAAAGGAAAACGTTCAGTGAAAACTAGGTTAGCTCCGATCACAGCTGAGACTTCGTACTGTAAGACGTAGCCGGGTGGAGGGAGGGGAAGGGGGTCTGTCCAATTCTAGACTGTGAGCCCACTGTTGGGTCGGGACCGTCTCTATACGTGGCCAACTTGTACTTCCCAAGCGCTTAGCACAGTGCTCTGCACACAGTAAGCGCTCAATAAATACGATTGAATGAATGGAATGCCCACTGTTGCATAATTGTATCTGTTGACATTCGGGCCTGGTGCTGTTTTCATTCTTTCCCTATGGGGTCATGATCTTCCCAACGCTTCTGTTACTGGGAGAGTCCCTGTTTTTGACGATTTATTCATTCAATCGTATTTATTGAGTGCTTACTGTGTGCAGAGCACTTGGCAAATCCAAGCGTGGCTTAGCGGAAAGAACACGGACTTGGGAGTACGAGGCCGCGGGTTCTAATTCCGGCCCTGCCGCTTGTCAACTTTGTGACTTCAGGCAAGTCACTTAACGTCTCTGTGCCTCAGTTACCTTATCTGTAAAATGGGGATTAAGACTGTGAGCCCCCCGTGGGACAACCTGATTACCTTGTATCCCCCCAGCGCTTAGTACAGTGCTTGGCACATAGTAAGCACTTAACAAGTACCATCATCATTATTATTATTATTATTATTATTAAAATTCAGCAACAAACAGAGAAAATCCCTGCCTATAATGGGCCCAGAGACTAGTAGGGGGGAGGCAAAATTCAAAACAAATGCCGCCACCATTGCCACAAGATCCGTGATGGATTGACATATTTTGTAGTAGACCGTGTTAATCAGGAGACATCCTTCCAAATAATCCAGTAAACAAGCAATTTATATCGGCTCCTGATCAATCAATCAATCGTATTTATTGAGCGCTTACTATGTGCAAAGCACTGAACTAAACGCTTGGGAGATTACAATGTAACAGAGTGGGTAGACATTTTCCCTCTCCACAACAAATTTATAGTCTAAAACTTGCAATCTATCCACTTTCTTCATAGTTTAAATTGCAAAATCCACCCATTTTACAGCCGGGAGCTGTGTGGCTCAGTGGAAAGAGCCCGGGCTTGGGAGTCAGAGGTAATGGATTCTAATCCCGGCTCCACCGCTTGTCAGCTGTGTGACTTTGGACAAGTCACTTCCCTTCTCTGTGCCTCACTTACCTCATCTGTAAAATGGGGATGAAGACTGTGAGCCCCACGTGGGACAACCTGATCACCTTGTATCCTCCCCAGTGCTTAGAAAAGCGCTTTGCACATAGTAAGCGCTTAACAAATGGCATCGTTATTATTATTTTGAGGGAGGCGAGACTATTTGTGAAGATTTAGAGGAAGGGTACCAGTCTGAATTGAGCACAGGTGGAAGAAGGGAGGGCAGATGATTTAAGAATACTTAAATTAGGCCCTTCTCCCATTTTCAGTTAATTAGTAGGAAGCCGCCCTCCTTTTGATTATGTCCTTCCTGTCTGCTTCCAAGTGCCCTCCTCCAGAGCTGACCCCTGCGGTGGAGGCAGGGGGATGGAATCTCTGGCACATAGCTGTTTGGCTCATTTTCTCTTCCCTTTTTTGAAAATTTTAATTATTCCACCTCAGAAAGATAAGAAATCAGTTAATTGTGTTTTTGGGAAGAGAAAAGACTGATTGCCTCATGCAGGTGATCAAAATTAAAGCCTATTGGGAGAGAAAGGGAAGAGAAGGTTAAAGGCAGCTCAGTGGAAAGAGCCCGGGCTTTGGAGTCAGAGGTCACGGGTTCAAATTCCAGACTTCACCAATTGTCAGCTGTGTGACTCTGGGCTAGTCACTTAACTTTTCTGGGCCTCAGTTCCCTCATCTGTAAAATGGGGATTAAGACTGTGAGCCCCCCGTGGGACAACCTGATCACCTTGTAACCTCCCCAGCGCTTAGAACAGTGTTTTCCACATAGTAAGCGCTTAATAAATGCCATTATTATTATTATTATTATTATTATTAAAGGCATGTTTGTCCGGGGAAGGATTAGCATAGGATTTTTAGGTGCTGCACTATTGGAAGAGAAAGGGAAGATAAGATTAAAGGCAGCTCAGTGGAAACAGCCCGTGCTTTGGAGTCAGAGGTCACGGGTTCAAATTCCTGACTTCACCAATTGTCAGCTGCGTGACTCTGGGCTAGTCACTTAACTTCTCTGGGCCTCAGTTCCCTCATCTGTAAAATGGGGATTAAGACTGTGAGCCCCCCGTGGGACAACCTGATCACCTTGTAACCTCCCCAGCGCTTAGAACAGTGCTTTGCACATAGTAAGCGCTTAATAAATGTCATTGTTATTATTATTAAAGGCATGTTTGTCCAGGGAAGGATTAGCATAGGATTTTTAGGCGCTGCACTATTGGGAGAGAAAGGGAAGAGAAGATTAAAGGCAGCTCAGTGGAAACAGCCCGGGCTTTGGAGTCAGAGGTCACGGGTTCAAATCCCTGCTCCGCCAATTGTCAGCTGTGTGACTCTGGGCTAGTCACTTAACTTCTCTGGCCCTCAGTTCCCTCATCTGTAAAATGGGGATTAAGACTGTGAGCCCCCCGTGGGACAACATGATCACCTTGTAACCTCCCCAGCGCTTAGAACAGTGCTTTGCACATAGTAAGCACTTAATAAATGTCATTGTTATTATTATTAAAGGCATGTTTGTCCAGGGAAGGATTAGCATAGGATTTTTAGGTGCTGCACTATTGGGAGAGAAAGGGAAGAGAAGATTAAAGGCAACTCAGTGGAAACAGCCCGGGCTTTGGAGTCAGAGGTCACGGGTTCAAATCCCTGCTCTGCCAATTGTCAGCTGTGTGACTCTGGGCTAGTCACTTAACTTCTCTGGGCCTCAGTTCCCTCATCTGTAAAATGGGGATTAAGACTGTGAGCCCCCCGTGGGACAACCTGATCACCTTGTAACCTCCCCAGCACTTAGAACAGTGCTTTGCACATAGTAAGCACTTAATAAATGTCATTGTTATTATTATTAAAGGCATGTTTGTCCAGGGAAGGATTAGCATAGGATTTTTAGGCGCTGCAGTACTGGGAGAGAAAGGGAAGAGAAGATTAAAGGCAACTCAGTGGAAACAGCCCGGGCTTTGGAGTCAGAGGTCACGGGTTCAAATCCCTGCTCCGCCAATTGACAGCTGTGTGACTCTGGGCTAGGCACTTAACTTCTCTGTGACTCAGTTCCCTCATCTGTAAAATGGGGATTAAGACTGTGAGCCCCCCGTGGGACAACCTGATCACCTTGTAACCTCCCCAGCGCTTAGAACACTGCTTTGCACATAGTAAGCGCTTAACAAATGCCATCATTATTATTATTATTTGCACATAGTAAACGCTTAATAAATGCCATTATTATTATTATTATTATTAATAATGGCTTTTATTAATTAATTAATTAATTAATTAATTAACTAATTTATTTATTTATTATTGTTATTAATAATAATAAAGGCATGTTTGTCCAGGGAAGGATTATCTTTGTATTTTTAGGCGCTGCACTTTTGGGGCCTGGCTAGTGGGGGGCGGGGACCTTCAGCCAGCCACAGACCATCCACTGGGATGGCGATTCCAGAGCTGATCGGGGGCGTTCTGTATTTACTTGTATTAAACTTCTGTGTTTTAGACTGTGAGCCCACTGTTGGGTAGGGACTGTCTCTATATGTTGCCAACTTGTACTTCCCAGGCGCTTAGTACAGTGGTCTGCACACAGTAAGCGCTCAATAAATACGATTGATGATGATGATGATGTATCTGGGAAAAGGTGTGCACGTGGGAAGCAGACCATTCATGAGAGGCGTGCGCCCAAAGCTAATTGAGGAACAGACCATGTTGGGGGGCATTCTTACCCAGGAGGGGCTATGTGGGTGGCCAGGGGCTGGGGGAAGTGAATCTCCGGTACACGAGAAGCATCGTGGCTTAGTGGAAAGAGCACAGGCTAGGACAATCAGAGGTCATGGGTTCTAATCCCGGTTCCTCCACTTGTCAGCTGTGTAACTTTGGGCAGGTCACTTCACTTCTCTGGGCCTCAGTTACCTCATCTGTAAAATGGGGATTAAGACTGTGAGCCCCACGTAGGACACCTGATAACCTACCAGTGCTTAGAACAGTGCTTGGCACATCGTAAGCACTTAACAAATAATGATAATAATAATTTTGGTATTTGTTAAGCGCTTACGATGTGCAAAGCACTGTTCTAAGTACTGGGGAGAATACAACGTGATCAAGTTGTACCATGTGGGGCTCACAATCTTAATCCCCATTTTACAGATGAGGTAACTGAGGCACAGAGAAGTGAAGTGACTTGCCCAAAGTCACACAGTGGACAATAATAATAATAATAATAATGGCATTTATTAAGTGCTTACTATGTGCAAAGCACTGTTCTAAGCGCTAGGGAGGATGCAAGTTGATCAGGCTGGCCCACGAGGGGCTCACAGTTTTAATCCCCATTTTACGGATGAGGTAAGTGAGGCACAGAGAAGTTAAGTGACTTGCCCAAAGTCACACAGCTGACAAGCGGCGGAGCTGGAATTTGAACCCATGACCTCTGACTCCCAAGTCCAGGCTCTTTATATGTATATAAATAGAATAGATATGTACAAGTAAAATAAATAAATAGAGTAATAAATACGTACATATATACATATATATGTATACATATATACATATATATGTATGTATATATGTATACATATATATGCATATATGTTTGTACGTATTTATTACTCTATTTATTTTACTTGTACATATCTATTCTATTTATTTTATTTTGTTAATATGTTTTGTTTTGTTCTCTGTCTCCCCCTTCTAGACTGTGAGCCCACTGTTGGGTAGGGACCGTCTCTAGATGTTGCCAACTTGTACTTCCCAAGCACTTAGTACAGTGCTCTGCACACAGTAAGCGCTCAATAAATATGATTGATTGATTGATTGATTGATTTCCACTGAGCCAGGCTGCTTACCATTGCTATTATTAAAGATGGAAAGTGGTTTATCACTTGGGGACTTGGGCATGGTGCAGATACCAAGCAAGTGTCAGAATGTGTCATTTGACTGGCAGATGTCAATCATAGGGATTGACATCTAAAAGATGTCAATCTTTTAGACTGTGAGCCCACTGTTGGGTAGGGACTGTCTCTATATGTTGCCAACTTGTACTTCCCAAGCGCTTAGTACGGTGCTCTGCACAAAGTAAGCACTCAATAAATATGATTGATTGATTGATAGGGGACACGGGCCCACGATGGGTCATAGTTCAATCCCTTCTACTAGGGATTGGTAGATCTGATAGGAAGATGGTTGTAATCCACACGTTGTGCAAATGGCAACACCCCCGCGGGGTGTATCTTTGCCACATTCTTTCAAAAGCAGTGTAGCCCGGTGGATAGAGCACGGGCCTGGCCATAAGAAAGACCTGTATTCTAATCTCAGCTCCACCACTTGTCTGCTGTGTGACCTTGGGCAAGTCACTTAGACCCCGTCCCACATAGGGCTCGCAGACATAATCCTCATTTTACAGATGGGGGAAGTGAGGCACAGAGAAGTTGGGTCCAACCAGGTTATTTTGTATCTACCCCAGCGCTTAGAGCGGTGGCTGGCATATAGTAAGCACTTAACAATAATAATAATAATGGCATTTATTAAGTGCTTACTATGTGCAAAGCATTGTACTAAGCGCTGGGGAGGTTACAAGGTGATCAGGTTGTCCCATGGGGGGCTCACAGTCTTAATCCCCATTTTACAGATGAGGGAACTGAGGCCCAGAGAATGACAATGGTGGTATTTGTTAAGCGCTTACTATGTGCAAAGCACTGTACTAAGCACTGGGGAGGTTACAAGGTGATCAGGTTGTCCCACTGGGGGCTCACAGTCTTAATCTCCATTTTACAGATGAGGGAACTGAGGCACAGAGAATAATAATGGTGGTATGTGTTAAGCACTTAGTATGTGCAAAGCACTGTACTAAGCACTGGGGAGGTGACAAGGTGATCAGGTTGTCCCATGGGGGGCTCACAGTCTTAATCCCCATTTTACAGATGAGGGAACTGAGGCCCAGAGAATAATAATGGTGGTATTTGTTAAGCGCTTACTATGTGCAAAGCACTGTACTAAGCACTGGGGAGGTTACAAGGTGATCAGGTTGTCCTACGGGGGGCTCACAGTCTTAATCCCCATTTTACAGATGAGGGAACTGAGACCCAGAGAATAATAATGGTGGTATTTGTTAAGTGCTTACTATGTGCAAAGAACTGTACTAAGCACTGGGGAGGTTACAAGGTGATCAGGTTGTCCAACGGGGGGCTCACAGTCTTAAAATCCCCATTTTACCGGTGAGGGAACTGAGGCCCAGAGAAGTGAAGTGACTTGCCCAAAGTCACACAGCTGACAAGTGGCGGAGCCGGGATTTAAACCCATGACCTCTGACTCCAAAGCCCAGGCTCTTTCCACTGAGCCACGCTGCTTCTCAATACCATCATTGTTACGTGAAGCTTTGCTTCACTGTGTCGTTAGATCGGTAGTTCTGTCCGTATGGATTTAAATAAGGATATCTGACTAGAAGGACATGAAATAAGGCTGATTTGTCATTTTGAATGCAGGAAGAATTTCATGAACACACATCCCATTTCAATGACAAACACTCAGTCCAAATGTGGCACTCTGGTTGCCCCCTGCCGCTGTCTCCCCACCCAAAACATGCAATCCCCTGCTTTGGAATATCCATCCTCAAAACCTATCAAAGTGCATAGCTGGATTCCAGCTCTATTGTTGCTCGTAAACACCCAGATCCCCACACAAAAAAAAATTTAGAATAATGTTTCTTTGCAGATGTAACAGTAAATTATTCCTTTGTTTTCGAAAACTGCATAATTAGGTTGGCCATATGTCTTAGGATTTATGCTGGCTATCTTGGAAAATGTTTGAAAAACAGGAAAAAGTCCAAATCGAATCATTCTGCAATGACCCTTACTTGCTCCTATTTATTTTAATTCTTTGAACTTCTATACTTGGTATGGAACATGTCTCATATCTGTTCAAGATTTGACCTCCGGCCTTCTGGGACCTGTTCAGATTTCTAGGGATTTTTAACCCTCCAGTCTCTACTCCCTTTTCCCGAATTCTTCTCTCTCTATGCCTCAGTCAACTCTAATTGTTTCTCAGTCATTTGGTCAGTGAATCAATCACATTTATTGAGCACTTACTGTGTGCCGAGCACTATACTAAGCTCTTGGAAGAGTACAATATAACAATAAACAGACACATTTCTGGCTCACAAAGAGCTTACAGTCTAGAAGGGCAGAAAGATATAAATATAAATACATAAATGACAGATATCCATCTCTGTATCAAAGAAAAACTCCTCACTGTTGGCTTCAAAGCCCTTAATCACCTTGCCCCCTCCTACCTCACCTTGCTGCTCCCCTATGACAATCCAGCCTGCACACTTTGTTCCTCTTATGCTAACCTTCTCGCTGTAGAAAAGCAGCGTGGCTCAGTGGAAAGAGCTCGGGCTTGGGAGTCAGAGGTCATGGGTTCGAATCCCGGCTCCACCACTTGTCAGCTGTGTGACTTTGGGCAAGTCACTTCACTTCTCTGACCCTCAGTTACCTCATCTGTAAAATGGGGATGAAGACTGTGAGCCCCATGTGGGACAACCTGATGACCTTATATCTTCCCCAGCGCTTAGAACAGTGCTTTGCACATAGTAAGTGCTTAATAAATGACATAAAAAAATGAAAGAGGGGAATAAAGGAAAATGCCAAGTCACGGGCTTGTGACAGGAAGGATGGTGGTGTCATCTACAGTGATGAAAAAGTCATAGAGAGGACAGGGTTTGGGTGGAAAGATAGGAAATTCTTCAGAGAGGGAGAGAGATCAGGGCTGGTGATGTAGACTTGGGTATCATCTGGATAGAGGAGGTAGTTGAAACCATGTGAGTGAATTCATCACTAAACCCTGTTCATTCATTCAATCATATTTATTGAGTGCTTACTGTGTGCAGAGCACTGTACTGATCTCTTGGGAGAGTACAGTACAACAATGAGCAGACACATTTCCTGCCCTCAGTGACTTTACAGTCTAGAGCAGTTTGGCCTTCAAAACATCACTAAAACCTGCCTTTCCTCTCCATCTAAACTGCTATCATGTTAATCCATTTCACTAACCCTATCCCGTTTTTATTACTATATCAGCCTCCTTGCTGACCTCCATCCCTTCTGTCTCTACCCACTCCAGTCTATACTTCACTCTGCTAACCAGATCATTTTTCTACAAAAAAGTTCAGACCACGTTTCCCCACTCTTCAGGAAACCCCAGTGGCTTCCCCTCCACCTCCGCATCAAACAAAAACTCCTCAACTTTCTTTGACTTTAAAGCACTCAATCATCACCTTGCCTCCTCCTATCTCACCTCACTACTCTCCTGCTACAACGCAGCCCACATCCTTCGCTCCTGTAATGCTAATCTTCCTAAAGTAACTCAATCTCATCTATCTCCTAACTGAACTCTCGCCCTTGTCCTGCCTCTGGATTGGAATGCCCTCCATCCTCATATCCAACGGATATTTACTCTTTCCCCTTCAAAGCCTTATTGAAGACACATCTCCCCCGAGGGGCTTTCCCTGACTCAGTCCTCCTTTCCTTTCCCACTCCTTTCCCACTCCCTTCTGCATCACCCCGATGTGCTCCCTTTATCCAGCGGATATTTACTCTTTCCCCTTCAAAGCCTTATTGAAGGCACATCTCCCCCAAGAGGCTTTCCCTGACTCAGTCTTCCTTTCCTTTCCCACTCCCTTCTTCATCACCCCGATGTGCTCCCTTTATATGTCTCCCTCCCAGCACATTTTGGGAGGGGAATGTGTCTGTTTATTGTTATATTATCCTCTCCCTAGCACTTAGTAATAATAGTAATGATGGCATTTGTTAGGCGCTTACTATGTGCAAAGCACTGTTCTAAGCACTGGGGAGGATACAAGGTGATCATGTTGTCCCACTTGGGGCTCACAGTCTTAATCCCCATTTTACAGATGAGGTAACTGAGGCTCAGAGAAGTTAAGTGACTTCCCCAGAGTCACACAGCAGACATGTGGGGGAGCCAGGATTAGAACCCATGACCTCTGACTCCGAAGCCCAAAAGCAGTGGGGGAAAAAGCCATTAGAGCATGAACAGTTGAAGATGGCAGTTAGGGAAGGAAGTGTTTTGGCTAGATGTAAATGGATAGGGTCAGATGCCCTACACTAGAAGCTCACTGTGGGCAAGGAATGTGTGTTTTTACTGTTATAGAGTACTCTCCCAAGTGCTTAGTATTGAATAAATGAATGAATGAAGGTGGTGGGGGCAGATTTTGAGAGATGCCAGGAGATATCTTCTAGAGATACTGCTGGAAAAGATGGGACTCTGAGTCCCAAGAAGGAGTCGACTGTTGACGACCATGTGCCCTGAACACAGTAAGCTTTCCACTGAGCCACGCTGTTCTGCATATAGTAATTGCTTAAGAAGTTTGATTGACTGACTGACTATTTGTCAGTCAGTCTGACATATATATACATATATATATATGTTTGTACATATTTATTACTCTATTTTACTTGTACATATTTATTCTATTTATTTTATTTGGCTTATATGTTTTGTTTTGTTGTCTGTCTCCCCCTTCTAGACTGTGAGCCCGCCGTTGGGTAGGGACCGTCTCTATATGTTGCAAACTTGTACTTCCCAAGCACTTAGTACAGTGCTCTGCGTACAGTGCAATAAATACGATTGATTGAATGAATGAATGAATGAAAAGAATAATCCTGGGATGTTGAAGAGAGGGAGGCATGAATTTTCACAGATGCTAATTTGCCCATAACAATCTCATCATCCACTGGGCCTAGGAGATCAAAAATGTGCTAGTAATTAGAGGAATTTCATCATATATTGCTCTTGGAGTGCAAGAATCATGTCTACTAATTCTGTTGCACCTTCCCAAGCACTTAACTTGGCTTCAGAGCTCTCCATCACCTCTCCCCCTCCTACCTCACCTCCCTTCTCTCCTTCTACAGTCCAGCCCGCACACTCTGCTCCTCTGCCGCTAATCTCCTCACTGTGCCTCATTCTCGCCTGTCCCGCCGTCGACCCCCGGCCCACGTCCTCCCCCTGGCCTGGAATGCCCTCCCTCCTCACATCCGCCAAACCAGCTCTCTTCCTCCCTTCAAAGCCCTACTGAGAGCTCACCTCCTCCAGGAGACCTTCCCAGACTGAGCCCCCACTTTCTTCTGCTCCTCCTATCCTCCCCATCACCCCACTCCCTCCCTCTACTGCCCCACAGCACTTGTGTATATTTGTACATATTTATTATTCTATTAATTTTATTAATGATGCATATATAGCTATAATTCTATTTATCTATTTTGATGCTATTGATGCCTGTCTACTTGTTTCATTTTGTTGCCTGTCTCCCCTTTCTAGACTGCAAGTGCTTAGTTCAGTGTTCTGCACACAGTAAACGTGCAATAAATACGATTGAATGAATGAATGTGAGCCTGTTGTTGGGTAGGGATTGTCTCTATCTGTTGCCAAATTGTACTTTCCAAGCGCTTAGTACAGTGCTCAGTAAATATGATTGAATAAATGAATGAATGAATGAACTTAGTACAGTGAGTGCTCTGCTCATAGTACGGGGCTCAGTATATATGTCATTGATTGATTAACTGGTTGATTGAATAAATATATTCTCATGAAAAGTACAACAGAGGTACGTGTTGTCAACAATAATGGGAAGGTCGGTGGTTTGGGATGGAAGATTAGGAGTACTGTTTTGAACATTAATGATGTCGAAGAGGTACGTGTTGTCAACAATAATGGGAAGGTAGGTGGTTTGGGATGGAAGATTAGGAGTACTGTTTTGAACATTAATGATGTCGAAGTACCACTGGGTCATCCATGTAGCATTGTCCTGAAGGCAGGAGGAAACCTCACATTGTAGACAAGGAGAGTGGTTAAAACTGGAGAAACAGATTTGGATAGAGGCAGAGAAGAGGCATCCAGACAGATCAGGAGAAGAATTTAGTCAGAAAAACCAAAGTTAGATCATGTTTCTAGGAGAAGAGGTCATCCACAGTGTTAAAAGGCAGTCAAGGGATTGCACGGGATTAAGGTGGTTTAAGGTACATTGTATTTGGCAAGAAGGAGGTCAATGGTTTCTTGGAGAAAATCAACTCATTTTAATGAAGGGAGAGAAAATTAGAAGTTGGGGTATCAAGAAGGGAGCTGGTAGAGGGGAAATGGAAACATCAGATAAATACAACCTGTTCAAGGACTCTGGACAGGAATGGGAGAAGGGGAAAGAGTGATAGCTGGATGTTTCAGTGGGGTCAAGGAAAGTTTTTTTTTTCTTTCGGACCAGAAAGACATGATCAAGTTTGCAGGGAGAGGGGATGAAGCTATCAGAGAGTGAGAAGTTGAAGTTGGCAGTCAGTGAAAGAGGATGAGAGGACTTAAGTAGTTTTAGAAGGTAGTTTCAGAGGGTGAAAGGGATGGAAACAAAGAATGAGAAAGGAGATGAGAGATGGAAGGCAGCTGAGAATTGGAAAAGGATAATTTGGGAACCACAAGCCAATTACTTTCCCTTTTGTTAAAGTACTTGGTAAGGTCACTATAGGGTGGTGGTGGTGGGAGGTGGAGCTACTTGTGAAGCAGCGTGGCTCAGTGGAAAAGAGCATGGGCTTTGGAGTCAGAGGTCATGGGTTCAAATCCTGACTCCACCACTTGTCAGCTGTGTGACTTTGGGCAAGTCACTTCACTTCTCTGGGCCTCAGTTCCCTCATCTGTTAAATGGGGATGAAGACTGTGAGCCCCATGTGGGACAACAAGATCACCTTGTATTCCCTCCCCAGTGCTTATAATAGTGCTTTGCACACAGTAAGCACTTAATAAATGCCATCATTATTATTATTATTATTTCCAGAGGACATTAGAGGTTAGACCTTAGATGGTGGGAAACAAAGCAGGCATGTGAATTAAGTCCAGCCTTTTCATAATAATAATAATAATAACAATGATGGCATTTATTATGTGCTTACTATGTGCAAAGCACTGTTGTAAGTGCTGGGGAGGTTACAAGGTGATCAGGTTGTTCCACGGGGGGGCTCACAGTCTTAATCCCCATTTTACAGATGAGGTAAATGAGGCACAGAGAAGTTAAGTGACTTGCCCAAAGTCACACAGCGGACAAGTGGCAGTCAGGATTTGAACCCATGACCAAAGTCCTTGCTCTTTCCACTGAGCCACGCTTTTACCTGGGAATCTGCTGTAAAACTCTTCACTTTCATTCATCGCACAATTCTAATCAGCTCTTTTCATCTATATCTACTAACACATTTCAATTTTCTCAGGCTATTCCACACTAAATGTCTTCATCTCTTTGGTCCAATTATTACTTTGCCTTCATTTGATAGCTCCTCTAATTGGAACTGACTCCTGTTATCAAAGCTCAAGTCTTAACCCAATTTAAAAAAAAAATCAGAGAATCCCACTTTCCTACCCATGTGCTTTTCCTTCATTGCAGACATAACAAAAGTTATTAATGTAGATACAGCAAAATATATTTACACATATCTACTTATTTTTTACCAATCAATTCACTGGACTTTCAATTCATTTTTCTAGGGGCAACGTACTCTCCCAAGCCTTTAGTACAGTACTCTGCACACAGTAGTCTGCACATAAATGCCACTTATTGATTGACTGATTCATTGTTTCTAGTAATGCATGCCAGCATGTAATTGTTCAGTGTTTTTTCATATGTATGGACTTTGCAATATGATGCACTGAATCCTACCTTTTTGCAAACACTGACCCAGTGGGACCCTGACTGTCAGATATTAGAAAGTTCAAGTGCCTCAGCAGAAACCATAAGCAAAATAATCGATTTCTACTTAAAATTCTCGATCCTGATCTTCTTGATTGGATTAAGACATCTATTACTAGTGAATGGTGAAAGGTCATGGGGCCTAGTGGACAGAGAAGAACCCATATTCTAACCCCAGCTCCCCGCAGGTCTGCTATGTGACCTTGGGCAAGTCAGTTAACTTCTCTGTGCCTCAATTACCTCATTTCTTAAAATAGGGATCAATACCGTGAGCCCCGTGTGGAATCTGGATTGTGTCCCACCTGGTTAGCTTAACCCCAGAGTTCAGTACAGTGCCTGGCACATAATAAGTGCTTCACAAATACCATTAAAAAAAAAGAATTCATCATGTGTGTAGTACTGATAAAAAAACATTAAATTCAATCGTATTTACTGAGCACTTACTGTGTGCAGAGCACTGTACTAAGTGCTTGCAAATATTGATTTTCCCAGATGCTAATAATTCCATCCCAATCTCATCATCTATTTGACCTAGGAGATCTGAAATAGAGGACTATCATCATATATAGTTCCTGAATTGCAAGGATCATGTCTACTAGTTATATTATATCCCCCCCAACCACAGTGTCCTGCTCAGAGTGGGTGCTCATTATATATCATTGATTGATTGGCCGATTGATCAAATAAATACATGCTCATGAAAAATGCAACAGAAAAACAAATCATTTAAATTTAGTATTTTTGATGACATTAACCCTTCCCTGATCATCAAAACAAATATCTTCATGCCTAAGTCATTTTATTTAGCTTGTCCAGACAACCTGAGTAGAAATCATTTATTTGAATGGTTTGATTCCCAGCTTGCTCCTTTTGGCCCTATTTTTAAGGAAGGTTCACAGAGGAGAAATATGATGGAATTCATAAATCATTCACAAAAGGTATCATTCTCCTTTTAAAAAGAATGGTTATCCCCCAGGACACAGTAGGCTGGCGTGTTGTCTGAATTCTTTTGGATGAAAACTCAAAGATCATATTTGTGCCTAGAAAAGATTTGAAGAAAACAATGGGATGAATTTGCATTTTTCTCAATTCCTTCACCTTGGAAAACCCAATTTCAAAGGAAATATTGGCCAAGGGATATCAAACTTTTTTGGGGGTAGTATTGGTTAAGCTCTTACTGAGCGCCAAGTGCTGTGTTCAGCATTGGAAAAGATACAATATAAATAGATCAAATGCAGTCCCTGTCTCATCTGGGGAGCACAGTCTAATGGGGAGGAAGAACAGCCGTTTAATTCCCATTTCACAGTAGAGAAAATTGAAGAACAGAGAAGTTAAGTGACTTGCCCAGGATCACAACAGCAGACAAGTGGCAGATGTGGAATAAGAACCCAGGTCTCTTATCTCCCGGGTTTATGCTTTTCCCATGATGACACACTGTGTCCTGAAGTGGAACAACTCACTTCTTTAAAGGACTTTAAATGATTTCCTTAAGAAAATAGCACCAATATAATCTAAAGAAAAATTGGCATAGCACACTAGAAGAAGACATTACAAAATGGACTTGGCTACGTTTGTAAATGAAAATTCCAATCTGGGCCCCACAATCCCAGCTGGACACTGTGTATGCATAAAGGTTGTGCCTTTTTGTGTGGTCATAGTTGATGCTTGGAGTGCCTGGCTCTGTTCTTAATTTTATCTTTGAGTCTATCTGCTCAAAGTGAGGAACTTCAATGACTGCTGAGTGTCATGTTGGTCTACCTATGGCAGTTGATTCTCCGACGTAGGTTTTTTTGGATTTTTTTAATGGTATTTGTTAAGCACAGTCACTATACTAAACACTGGGTGCATACAAGCTAATCAGTTTGGAGACAGTCCATGTCCCATGTGAGGCTCAGAGTCTTAATCCCTATTTTAAGGATGAGGTAACTGAGGCACAGAGAAGTTAAGTGACTTGCCCAGGATCACACAGCAGAAAAGTGACTGAATCAGAATTAAAAGCAAGATCCTCTGACTCCTGTGTTCCTTCCACTAGGCTATGCTACTTCTGAGCTTTTGATTTCCTTTCCCTTCATTTCCTCTTTCTTCCTTGATTTCAGTTTCCCAATTTCAGGTTGCCGTTCAGTAACTGCTTGCATATCCATTCCTCTCACAAGTCCCATTCAGTACAACTGAGTTAAGGTGAGCAGAGTTCCACTGCTGGGACACGGGTTACAGTCTTTGTGATCCTGCCATTTGATGTTGAGGAGAGTCTGCAAATGCTGCTGATGGTCTGGGGAGATTCTAGGTTTAACAGACAGAGCAAGGACTACAGCTCAGTAAACCTTTCCCTCTCCTTTCTACATCCTCTCTGAACTTGAATCTGTGACCTCTGGACATTTGATAACTCACCTCATCCTCAACCCCACGGCACTTAGGTATATATTTATGAATTATATATTATAAATTATTTATATCGACGTCTCCCCGTCTAGACTGTAAACTCACTGTGGTCAGGAAACGTGTCTACCACCACTGTTGTATTATACTTTCCCAAGTTCTTAGGGCAGTGCATGGCACAGAATAAGTGCTCGATAAATACCTCCGATACCTAGAGTTTGGCCAGAGTTGACGCTGCCATCACAAATCCTTACAATCTCCTGAAGTATTCCCTAGCTCTCCCTAACCTTGCTTCTCTTCTTCTACAACCCATCCCACGTACGTCGCTCCACTTGTGCTAACCTTTTCATTATGTCTCCTCCCTTCTAGAGGGTGAACTCGCTATGGGCAGGGAATGTCACTGTTTATTTTTGTACTTTCTGAAGTGCTTAGTACAGTGCTCTGCATACAGTAAGTGCTTAATAATAATATTAATAGTAATAATAATAATAACAATGGCATTTGTTAAGCACTTACTATTGTGCCAAACATTGTTCTAAGTGCTAGAGGAGATACAGGGTCATCAGGTTGTCCCACATAGGGCTCACATTCTTAATCCCCATTTTACAGGTGAGGTAACTGAAGCACAGAAAAGTGAAGTGAGTTGCCCAAAGTCACACAACTGACAAGCAGCGTGGCTCAGTGGAAAGAGCATGGGCTTTGGTGTCAGAGGTCATGGGTTCAAATCCCGACTTCGCCGATTGTCAGCTGTGTGACTTTGGGCAAGTCACTTCACTTCTCCGGGCCTCAGATACCTCATCTGTAAAATGGGGATTAAGACTGTGAGCCCCCCGTGGGACAACCTGATCACCTTGTAACCTCCCCAGCACTTAGAACAGTGCTTTGCACATAGTAAGCAATTAATAAATGCCATTATTATTATTATTATTAATAAGTGCCAGAGCCAGGATTAGAACCCATGACCTCCGACTCCCAAGCCCGGGCTCTTTCCACTGAGCCACGCTGCTTTAAATATGATTGAATGAATGAATGAATGAAGTGCTTGCTATGTGCTAAGCATCACTAAGCACTGGGATAGATACAAACTTATCAGGTTGGGCCCAGTCCCTGTCCCACAATGAACTTCAGACTCTAAGTAGAAGGGAGTAAATATAATCCCCATTTTGGAGATGAGGTGACTAAAGCCATGAGAAGTTAAATGATTTGCCCAAGACAACACAGCAAGCAGGCAATTGGCCTCTGTGTCCCTAAAATAGCTTTTTGGTTGTGTCTATGGCTTTTATGTTTCCAGCTGATACATCACCGCACTTTTCTTCACACTTATCATCATCCCATTCGGCCTGGCTGATCCAGTGAAGAAATTTACGATCACTTACACATTTTGGGTGTGTAAACCAGAGGCAAATAGCCATCCACACACAACAGTTCTTGAAAAACTCTCTAGGATTTTGGATGATGTTCAAAATCCGTTGAGTTGGAATAGGTTCCCAGAGGTGCAAAAGAGTATGATAATTGCCACCAGGTCCGTTATTGTATCTTCTGACTTTGCTTAGTGAAATAAATGGATAGATTTAAAGGGGAAGTAGCATGGCCTTCTCTCCCCCTTCTAGAATGTGAGCCCATTGTTGGGTAGGGACCGTCTCTATATACTGCTGACTTGTACTTCCCAAGAGCTTGGTACAGTGCTCTGCACACAGTAAGCGCTCAGTAAATACGATTGAATAAATGAATGAATGGCCTTGTAGAAAAGAGCATGAGCTTGGGAGTTGGGGAATCTGGGTTCTAACACCACTCCACCACCGGTCTGCTGTATGTCCTTGGCAAAACTATTAACACATCTGTGCTTCAGTTGCCTCTTCTGTAAAATGGGGAATAAATCCTTTTGACATTGTGAGCCCTTTGCAGGATTAGGGATTGGGTACAACCTGATTATTTTGTATCTACCCCAGAACTATGAACATTGCTTGACACATAGCACATAACAAATACTATTTTAAAAAGTAGATCTAGGCTCACTGTGTAGCCCTGCTTTCCCTAATTGGCAGTGTGGAATGGATCATAAGGGCTCCCCCTGCTCATGAAGTCATCCCAGAATTTTAATGAATTTTTCAAAGTATGAAATTTGTTACAAAATTTCCAGATCTATTGATTGTGGTTTTAGTTACCTGATTATTATGTGTCAAGCACTGTTCCAAATGCTTGGGTAGATACAAGGTAATTATGTCAGACACAGTCCCTGCCCCACATGGGGCTTATAATCTAAGAAGGGTTTGGAATCTAAGAATTCGAAGAACAGACTTTGAATCTCCATTTTACATTTGAGGAAATTGAAGCACAGAGAAGTTATTTGCCCAAGATCGATCATAGAGCAGGCAAATGGCAGAGCTGAGATTAGACCTCAGGTCCTCTGATTCCCAATCTTGTGCTCTTTCGACTAGGCCGTGCTAGTCAATCAATCAATCAATCGTATTTATTGAGCGCTTACTGTGTGCAGAGCGCTGTACTAAGCGCTTGGGAAGTACAAGTTGGCAACATAACAGTCCTCTATCAGATGTTTGAGTAAGGACTGTGAAAAACATTTAAAATTCTTGGTGCTGCTCCCTGCACTTTTCCTGCATTTGACATCCTGTCTGTCTCAACTTGTCTGCTGTGTGACTTTGGGCAAATCACTTCACTTCTCTAGGCCTCATTTCCCTCATCCAGAAAGTAGGGATTAAGACTCGGAGCCCCATATGGGACAGGGACTCTGTCCAACCTGATTAACTTGTATCTGCTCCAGCACTTAGAACAGTGTCTAGTAAATACTTAACAAGTACCATCATTGTTATTATTATTATTATTATTATCATTATTGATTTATTGATTGATTCATTCATCTCCTAGCACTGAAAATATGTTCACCGGAGCCCAATTGAAGTGAGGATTATGGAATAACAGAAAGATACCCAAACAGCTGCTGTATGGCAAAGTGAATCCGGGAAAACTGATTGGTCAGAGGTAACAGTTGAAGAATATGCTTAAAAATATCTCAGATGAATGAAACACCCATTTTTGCTAAAAGCTAGGAGTCCACTGCCGCAAATAGAACATTTTGGCTCACTGCAGTCAGGGTAAAGTGGCTCTTTTGGAATAGAAATAATGTATGTATAATAAGACAAAAGTGAAGACGGCACTAAGTACTGCAGACAACAAATATGACAGGAGAAAAAGGATCAACAAGGGTCAGAGCTGTCGGTTCTTCACTGCCATTTTAAGTTACGTAAGCCCCCCCTAAGTAAATTGTACTGTTTGTGGCATTTTCCTTGACTACAAGAGACAGCTATATTTAGGGGCTCAATAAATGCTATTGATTGACTATTGATTGATTGACTAATTTAACCATGACCAATATCCTGACAGTTACATGGAATAGTGGGTTTCAAGTATTCTGCCACACGGTATTGCTAAAAGTAAATCATGTTGCAATGTTACCTCATCTGTAAAATGGGAATTAAGACCGTGAGCCCCCCGTGGGACAACCTAATCACCTTGTAACATCCCCAGCGCTTAGAACAGTGATTTGCACATAGTAAGCGCCTAATAAATGCCATTATTATTATTATTATTTGCAGGAATATCTGATGCCAAGGACATCCCTTATGCTGCTAGTAAATATCCCCTTTAAGATTTTGGAAATTAGGAAGCATCAGTTTTTCTTGGGTGATGTGAAAAGACCTCCTAATACATACTTATTTTGTACAGTTTTTCAAGAAACTCTATGAATGAAATCTGCATATATAATCATATGAGTACCATATATGAAGCATTGGCTGCAATTACTATTACTAATAATGACTGAAAAACAAGAGTGAAAAATTCCAAATCCTGTCCTATTTCTCCTGGTGAATTTTCACCTTTCCTGTCCTTATAGTGTTTGACTGAAATCTCTACCACGCAGAGAAACATTGATTCCTGCTTCCATTTCCAGTGTCCCTCCATCTATCTTTGCTCTTTTAAAGTCACCCATCACCCTAATGCCCTCAGACAGAGATATTCATCCTTCTCATTTGAGAAGAATTTAGGCCCCTGTTAAGTATCCCAGAAACTTTCAGCCCTACTGCTTCAGGTTTCCTGTTACAAATAATGCTACTTTGATTTTGATCCATGCCCCAGGAGCTGGCGGATTGAAATCAACCTCGGCAATTGCCAGATAAAATTCTGCACACACTTGGCAATTTTTCATTTCCCCAATCCCCCAAAGTGATCCCAGATATTCTGTTCCATTCTATTCTCCTTTGCTTACAAGTAACTACTCCCAGTATCTCTTCAAAGATCATATAGTTTTTCAAAAAAATCCCTCAAATGTATATATCCATTTCTCAAAATAGCAACAGAATATAACTGAAGGATATGTAAAACAGCATTTGTAAGCATATATTTTAAATTAACAATTTTAACCATTTTGAATTTTGCCAATATAAACCAGTGACATCTTCTATAATATGATCTATGACAAGTTCTAAAAGCAGTAATCTTAAAAGGTTATAGAAGTGATTTTCTATAACCAGTCAGTTAATTAATTGTATTTATGGAGAGCTTACAGTGTGCAGAATGCTGTACTAAGCACTTGGGAAAATACAGTATAACATTGTTAGACACATTGCCTGCAAGCAACGAGCTCACAGTTTAAGCCAAATTATTTGATGACTGGCTTTATCCTTCTCACACTTGAATCAATTCCATTGTGTACTTCGTTTTTGCTTCAGTATTTATTCCACTAAATCTTGAGAAATTTAGTCTGAAAAAACTGAGTACCAACCATGTAGTTCTTTTTTGTTATAATTTTCAGCTTCGTGTTTTCTAGTACCAAAAATCTATTTCAAAACATTCAGTTTACAAGGAGCTTTTCTCATGGAAAAGAGACCATTCAGCTTTCGTGATCAAACCTTCGAAATGTTGTTTCATATTTCCTAATGTTTCTATTCCACACAGATGCTTCTCTATATCAATAATTTGAATCTTTTTCAATCATCTGCTTCTCTGAATTGTTAACAGTTTATCTAGTCTTTATTTTTGAGCATTTAACATTTGCTAAATGCTAAATATGGTAGTATATATATATTCATGGATATGTGCTATAAATGTAAATTTAGTTTACCTATTTACATGTATATATACATATGTAAATGATATATTACATGTCTGCATACACTGGGAGAACCCACGTTCTTATCCCGGCTCTGTCACTTGTCCGCTGTGTGATCTTGGGCAAGTCACGTAACTTCTCTGTGTATCAGTTACCTTATCTGTAATAATAATAAATACTAATGATTATGGTATTTGTTAAGTCCTTACTGTGTGCCAGCCACTGTATTAAGCGCCGGGGTGGATAGAAGCAAGTCAGGTTAGATGTAGTCTCTCTTCCATGTAGGGCTCACAGTCTTAATCCCCATTTTACAGATGAGGTAACTGAGGCACAGAGAAGTTAAGTGACTTCCCCAAGGTCACAGAAAAGACAAATGGTGGAGGCAGGATTAGAATCCATGACCTCCTGATTCTCAGGCACATGCTCAGTCTACTACGCCATGCTGCTGCTGTAAAGTGGGCTGTGAACCCCCCCCGGGGCAGAAACTGTATCCAACCTTATTGACTTGTATCTATCATAGTGCTCAGTACAGTGCTATGTATAAATGCTTAGAAAGTGCACATACAAATGCTTAACAAACGCCATTAAAAAAAAACCCCTAAATGCTAGCCTATTGATAATGCAGACCACCTAAACCTACATATTTTTCTTAGAAGCTATCTGTCCTTCACTGAAGCTACCAAAGTGCTTTAGGAGGAGCATAAAGCACAGAATTGATTTTTCTAAGTCGCTATGATCTGATTGTTTCAGGCATCAGTAACTGGTTTATCCCCTGAGATTGACATTGCAGTTGGAATTATATAAAGCAGTGGAGAGTCACTTAATTTACAAAGTGAAGGGACGCTTTGTTTTTAGAGTGGAGGAAAAGGAAATCTGGTGGAAATACATGTCATTATTTTATTTATTAAAAGTTGGAACCATTTTACATTTTTACATAGAATCGATCAATCATATTTATTGAGCATTTACTGTATTAAGCCCTTGGGAGAGGGCAATAAAGCAGAACGGATAAACACATTCCTTGCCCAAAAGTAGTTTATAATCTAGCAGAGGTGACAGACATTAAAATAAATTACGAATATGTACTTAAGTGGGGTTGAGGGTGGGTTAATATCAGTGCTGAATCAGCCAGTGGTATTTATTGAGTGCTTGCTGCGTGAAGTATACTATGCACTTGGGAGAATACAAAACAATAGCGTTGTAGGGGCTTAGATGGGGGAGTAGGGACTTAGTTGGGGAAGAGATGTGATTTTGAAGAGATGAGACTTCAAAGGTAGGGATAGAAGTGGTCTGTCATACATGAAGTGGGAAGGAGTTTCAGGCCAGAGGGATTACGTGGGCAAGGAGACAAGGAGAGCGACACACACTCGATATCATCATCTCTAACCACTGCTCGTCTCTACCCTCACCAACTCCTAATGCCCCTATCTGACCACAACGTCCTCACCTGTCTTCCCTCTCACACACCTCTTCCTTGCAAATCTGTCCTGTTCCTGGAAAGATACCTCCAATCGGATAGATGAGATTGAGGTAAATTGAGTACTTTAGCGTTAGAAAAGCAAAGTGGGAGGGGACAAACTGATGGAACGCTTTAAAGCTGATGGTAAGGAGTTTGATATAGAAGTGGATAGGCAACCTCTGGAGACACTTAAGGAATGGGGAAGTATAATAATAATAATGATGGTATTTGTTAAGTGCTTACTATGTGCAAAGCACTGTTCTAAGCTCTGGGGAGGTTACAAGGTGATCAGGTTGTCCCATGGGGGTCTCACAGCTTTAATCCCCATTTTACAAATGAGGTAACTGAGGCACAGAGAAGTGACTTGGCCGAAGTCACACAGCTGACAGTTGGCGGAGCTGGGATTTGAACCCATGACCTCTGACTCCAAAGCCCGGGCTCTTTCCACTGAGCCACGCTGCTTCCCTTAGTGTACTGAACTTTTTTTTAGAAAAATGATCCAGGCAGCAGAGTGAAGTGTGGACTAGGGTGGGGAGAGACAGGACCCAGGGAGGTCGGTGAGGACATTGACCTATTAGTGAAGGTGGGATACGATAAATGCTCATTTCATATAGAAGTTGTGATGGAGAGGAAATTGTAGATTTTAGAGATGCCATGAAGGTGGAACTGACACGATCATTAGTATGTATAGAATGACCACTCTGCGCCAAAACGTTGTGGTCCCCTTGGCCATAAGTGAATCGTATTGTTGATCATTTTAGTAGTTATTAAGCCTTTGTGTGGAATTCACAATGTGTTGCTTTCCACTTCCTGTTCCTGTTGACCGTTCTGCTGCCTGCTTTCTCTTAGAGAAGCAGCGTGGATCAGTGGAAAAGAGCCCGGGCTTTGGAGTCAGAGGTCATGGGTTCAAATCCTGGCTCCGCCAATTGTCAGCTGTGTGACTTTGGGCAAGTCGCTTAACTTCTCTGTGCCTCAGTTACCTCATCTGTAAAATGGGGATTAAGACTGTGAGCCCTCCGTGGGACAACCTGATCACCTTGTAACCTTCCCAGTGCTTAGAACACCTAGTAAGCACTTAATAAATGCCATTATTATTATTGTTATTATTATCACTCCTCAACTCCACTGCCCTCCTGCTCTACCCCAGCTCTCCCACTCACTAACTTGGATGGAAACTCAATCTCATCATCTCTCACCACTGCACATCTCTATCCTCACCACCTCTGAAATCCCCCTATTTGACCACAACCTCCTCACCTGCCTTCTCTCCCACCCAACTCCTCCCCACAAATCTGTCCTGTTCCCGGAAAGAGATCTCCAGTCATCTGACCCGTCTAATTTTCTCAAGTCATCATGCCCCGTTTAGCCTTCACTTGTTGACCATTGACTCTCACACTCTCTATTGAACTCAACTTCCTCCCTCCCGTTCCCCTTGGTCAGTCATGTACTACTAACCCCCAGCCCTCGATCGTGTCCACAATCCACCACCTCTGCTCTTATGCAGAAGCCACAGAGCACTGCTGACAGAAATCTAGATATCAGAACAACTTCATCCACTTCAAGTTCATCCTTACTTGCCTTAACTCTGCCCTGTCCTGTACCTGGCAAAGTTATATCTCCATCCTTACTGACACCCATGCCCAATGCCTTTTCCAGTTATTCCAGATGTTTAACTCCCCCCTCAAACCCCGTGTTCCCCCACCTCCCCCATCTCTTGTCCCCAGTGACCTGGCCACCTGCTTCATTAAAAAAATTAAAACATCAGGCATGAGCTCCCTAAAATTTCCACTGCCCCTCCCCAGTCCCTCCCTTCTCCTGCCTTTTCTTCAACCCTCCCATCTTTCCCAGCAGAATCTCAAGAGGAGACCTCCTGCCTTCTCTCAGAATCCATCCCCTCCATCTGTGCAACCAACTACATCACATTGCACCTTATTAAAACACTTGACCCTGCCTTTTTTTCCCTCCCTAACCACCATCTTCAACTGTTCGCTCTCCAGTGGCTTCTTCCCTACCATTTTCAAACATGCCCGTGTCTTCCCTATCATAAAAAAACCATCCTTGACCCCATAGCTCCCTCCAGTTGTGGCTCCATCTCCCTCCTGCCATTTCTCTCCAAACCCCTTGAATGGGTTGTCTATACCCGCTGTCTCAAGTTCTTTTTCTTCAATTCTCTCCTTGACCCCCTTCTATCTGGCCTCCATCCCCATTCACTCCACAGAAACCAACATCTCAACGGTCACCAATGATCTTCTTGCCAAATCCAGCGGCCTTGACTCCATCCTGATCCTCCTCAGCCTCTGAGCTGTCTTAAACATTGCCAACTGCCCCCTTCCCCTTGAAAATTATCCGAACTCGGCTTCCCTGACATTGTCCTCTCCTTGTTCTCCTCCTGTTTCTCTGGCTGCTCATTCTCAGTCCCTTTCATGGGCTCTGCCTCCTACCCCCTAACTGAGGGGGTCCCTCAGGGTCTGGGTCCCCTTCTATTCTCCATCTACACCCAGTCCCTTGAGAAACTCATTTGCTCCCATGGCTTCAACTATTACCTCTATGCAGATGATTCCCAAATCTACCTCTCCAGCTGTGATCTCTCTCCACATTTGCAGTATCGCATTTTCTCCTGCCTTCAAGTCATCTCTACTTGGATGTCCTCCTGTCACCTCAAAGTTAATATGTCTGAAACAGAACTTATCTTCCCACCTAAATCCTGTCCTCCCTGTGGCTTTCCCAGCACCGTACCCAGCACTACCATCTTTCCTGTCTCATAAGCCCGTAACGTCAGTAGTGTCCTTGAATCCTCTGTCTCATTCAACCCATATATTCAATCCATCACTAA
This sequence comes from Tachyglossus aculeatus, assembly GCF_015852505.1. Classification (NCBI taxonomy): domain Eukaryota; kingdom Metazoa; phylum Chordata; class Mammalia; order Monotremata; family Tachyglossidae; genus Tachyglossus; species Tachyglossus aculeatus. The sequence continues at coordinate 21,706,097 of NC_052079.1, read as the reverse complement.
ATCCTGTTGATTCTACCTTCGCAGCATCGCTAAAATCCATGCTTTCCAGTCCATCCATACTGCTACCATGTTAATCCAATCACTTATTGGAAGCAGCATGACAAAGTGGGTAGAGCATAGGCTTGGGTGTCAGAAGGGCATGGGTTCTAATCTCGCCTCTGCCACTTGTTGTGTGACCTTGGGCAAGTCACTTCACTTCTCAACTTGTACTTCCCAAGCGCTTAGTACAGTGCTCTGCACACAGTAAGTGCTCAATAAATACGATTGAATGAATGAATGAATGTGCCTTGGTTCCCTCATCTGTAAAATGGGAATTAAGAGTGTGAGCCCCATGTGGGACAGGGACTTTGTCCATCCCGATTTGCTTGTATCCACCCCTGGGTTTAGTACAGTGCCTGGCACAGAGGAAGTGCTTAACAAATACCATAATTATTATTATCCTCTCCTGACTTGATTACTGCATCAGCTTCCCTGCTGACCTCCTAGCTTCCCATCTCTCCCCACTCCAGTTCATATTTCACTCTGATGACTGCGTCATTTTTCAACAAAGCTGTCGGGCCATGTTTCCCCACTCCCAAGAACCTCCAGTGGTTGGCCATCCACCTCTGCCTCAAACAGAAACTCCTTACCATTGGCTTTAAAGCACTCAATAATCATCTTGCCCCCTCTTCCCTCACTTTGCTACTCTCCTACTACAATCCAGCCTGCACACTTTGCTCCGACCTCTCACTGACTTTTGGTCTCTGTCCTGGATCATCCTATCTCTTCATTTCCAACAGACAATTACTCTCCACCCCCTTCAAAGCTTTACTGAGGTCACCTCCCCTCCACGAGGCCTCTATGACTAAGCTCTCCTTTCCTCTTCTCCCACTCTTTTCTGTGTCACCTTCATTTTATCCCTTTAATCATCCCCCCTACCAGCCCCGCAGCACCTGTGTACATAGCTGTAATTTTATTCATTTATATTAATATCTGTCTCCCCCTCTAGACTGCAAATTCATTGTGTCCTGGGAATGTGTCTGTTATACTGTTATAGTGTACTCTCCCAAGCGTTTTGTACAGTTCTCTCCACACAGTAAGCACTTTATTCATTCATTCATTCAATCGTATTTATTGAGTGCTTACTGTGTGCAGAGCACTGTACTAAGCGCTTGGGAAGTACAATTTGGCAATATATAGAGACAGTCCCTAATTCAGTTGACTCACTGACTGACTTTTCCATGGCCTTTACTTACTCTTTGTGCATCATGCTGCAGTGGGGAGAGCTGAGAGACGGGGAGAGATGAGAGAGCGTGGATTGTGCTGTGCAAGCCATCAACTCTACCAAAAATTCCGTCATGCAGGTTCTCAGTTCTGCAGTTAATACTACTACTAATAATAACGGTGGCATTTGTTAAGCCCTTATTATGTGCAAAGCACTGTTCTAAGCACTGGGTAAGGTGATCAGGTTGTCCCACGTGGGGCTCACATTCTTAATCCCCACTTTAGAGATGAGGCAACTGAGGCACAGAGAAGTTAAGTGACTTGCTCAAAGTCACACAGCTGACAAGTGGCGGAGCTGGGATTAGAACCCATGACCTCTGACTCTTTCCACTGAGCCACGCTGCTTCAACTGGTTCTCAGTTCTTCAGCTTCAGGACTGCTCCTCAACTGCCATCATCTTCATCACTGTTTGCAGAGATCCGTTCCAGGTATATGAAAGCAAGCAGTAAGAGTCAAGAGACGGGCTTCTGCCATCAAAATGCTTACCATCTCCTCCTACCCCAAAGCCTTTTTAATGTCTCCTGTTTCACATGAATCTACAAGATGGGTAGTAGAGCATTTGAGGGCTCTTACTGATCCCGTATTTGTACGCCCACCCTCAAGTCACTTGGAGGAGCAATGATAATAATAAAAACAATAATAATTTTATGTGCTTACTATGTGGTTAGCACTGTAATAAGATAATCAAGTTCCACATGGGAAACTGAAGCAGAGACATTAAATCAATCAATCAATCAATCGTATTTATTGAGCACTTACTGTGTGCAGAGCACTGTACTAAGCGCTTGGGAAGTACAAGTTGGCAACATTATTATTAAATAATAATAATGATGATGGCAATTGTTAAGCACTCATGATGTGTGAAGCACTGTTCTAAGTGCTGGGGGAGATACAAGGTGATCAAGTTGTCCCATATGGGACTCACAGTCTCAATCCCCATTTTACAGACGAGGTAACTGAGGCCCAGAGAAGTTAAGTGACTTGCCTAAAGTCACACAGCTGACAAGTGGCGAAGCTGGGATTAGAACCCATGACCGCTGGATCCCAAGCCTGTGCTCTTTCCACTGAGCCACGCTGCTTCTCAAATCACACAGCTGGCAAGTGGCAGAGTCAGGATTAGAACTCAGGTCCTCTGACTCCCAGGCTGATGCTGTTTCCTCTAGGCCACACTACCTTACAGTTCAGAAAGCCTGATAGCATGCTGAGGAATCATCTGAAGACCAAATACTCCCAGGTAATAATAAATAACAATGGCATTTGTTAAGCGCTTACTATGTGCCAAGCGCTGTTCTAAGTGCTGGGGGAGATACAAGCTTATAAATTTGTCCCAGGTGGGGCTCCCCGTCTTAATCCTCATTTTACAGATGAGGTCACTGAGGCCCAGAGAAGTTAAGTGACTTGCCTAAAGTCACACAGCTGACGAGTGGCGGAGCAGGGATTAGAACCCATGACCTTTGGCTCCTTCACCCGTGCTCTTTCCATTGAGGCACAGTGATGGCTAATGGATAGAGCACAGACCAGATAGTTGGAAGTTTCTAATCCCAGGTCTGCCACGTTTCTGTTGTGTGACCTTGTGTAAATCACTTAACTCGTCTGAGCCCTTTGTTACCTCATGTAAAATGGAGATTAAAATGTGAGTCCCATGTGGGGCATGGACTGCATCCAACCTGATAAGGTTGTCTCTACCCCAGGATTTAATCCAGTGCCTGGAACAAAGTGTTTAAAATCCCATAAAAAAGGAACTAATTCAAGATTCAAGACATGTGTGAGTCTTCTTCATTTGCTCGGTGACTTTGCTTTATTATTTATTATTTCCCTGTGGTCGGGCTTCAGGGTACCGCTGCTCCAAGTTTTTTGGAGGAGTCCCTGCCTCTCCTTCCCCTGGCCTTCCACCCAACTGTATCCTGCTTCCCACCGTTATTCCCGCCGTTACCTCTCAATATCCTCTGTCCCCTTCGACAAATCGCTTGCCACCATTGCTGCCTGCCCAGAATCATCCTCTCTCTGCTAATCCCTGTTATTCCCCACAGTCAATGGAATCATTTCTGATCTGCAGCCCTTGGACATATTCTAAGTTTGGTACAAGGCTCTTCAGTTAAAGAGCTAAATCATTCCTGGATTAGCTGTTTATTGGAATGATCAGGAAGCCCACCGGATGATCCAATCACCCACCAAATATTCCCATCTGCTTTGACCTCCAATTTTGTTTTCAAATATTGAGAAACATCTTCCATTTCAGATTAGGTCAAAAACAATTGCCTTGGATAGGTGGGAGTGGAATATTTTTTGGAGAGAAGAAGTTGCTCTGAGCCACTGCAGACTCAGTCAGTATCTCAGAACTATGATTCCCTATGTTTTTGAAAGAGTTTTTTCTCCCAGTGTCAAAGTTTGGGAAAGGGTTGAATCCAAATGTCTCTGCAAAGGAAGCAGATCACTCTTAGTCATCTTCAAACAACGGGAAAACAAATTAAATTAACTTTAGTCTCCTGAAAGGTCTGAAATATCTAGTTCCCAGCTACCCCAAAAAAGCTAGACAGCCAGCTTTTTAAGCAGAAGTATTTTGCATGCAATAAAAACAATCAAAATAATGTGTCAACCTGCGATTTCTTCACAGTACTGCTCTAGGCCATTAATTCAATATATAGGAAATCAGTTTTTTCACATCTCAGGAATACTTGAGTTCAAAATGAAATGTTACTGTTGTAACAAATCAAGATCAGTGTTTTAAACTGCTACATAAAATCACCCCAAAACTAAACCACATTTTGAAACATCATAGCAGTACAACATAGTCACTTAACTTCTCTGAGCCTCAGTTACCTCATCTGTAAAATGGGGATTAAGACTGTGAGCCCCCGTGGGACAACCTGATCACCTTGTAACCTCCCCAGCGCTTAGAACAGTGCTTTGCACATAGTAAGCGCTTAATAAATGCCATCATTATTATTATTATTAACATGGTATAAATAGCTACAGAAAAATTATTTATTACCCCTAGGGAGAAGCTTTCCAAATCCAACAGCTTAGCAGCCCAACCTACACGGTAGTGTTAAAACACATCCCCTTTTCCTCTAGACTGTGAGCCCGTTGTTGGGTAGGGACCATCTCTTGCACTTCCCAAGCGCTTAGTATGGTGCTCAGCACACAGGAAGCGCTCAATAAATACGATTGAATGAATGGTACTCAGTGAACAACGCATATCACTAAAGAGCATTTCGAATCTGAGTTGGACGTTGTCGGACCACTGCTTTGGAAGACCATGCGAGATCCCTTTTCATTAATACTTTAAGTCATAATAACACACCAGTGATGCCCCAGAGTAACCCAGGAAGTACTTCAACAGCACATTTGGATTCTAAATATATTCATGACAGTGCTAGGGAAATCCCAAACTGCTTTTGCTTCAATACAAATTAAGGCTCCATTGTTACAGTAGGACTCGTAAAGAAATTGCAAGCTTTTCATTCTTAACAGTCCCTTTATGGCACAAGAGTTTATGACAGTTGGGAATAGTTAGGGTAAGGGACGCCCAAGTCTTATTTAGAACAAACCAGTGTATTAATTTCATTTTATGTTCATTGATACTCAGTTTTTGGTAATAAACTCTTATGCTCTACTATGTTGCTCCAATTCCCCAAATAGAAATGACCATAGATGCAATATTTCAGGCAATTTGTGGCTGTAAGATAGATGATTTATTAAGGTATTTTGAGCACTAGAAAAGAATACTAAAACAAATTCAGCCAAAATAGTGGGATTTAGGACTACTGTTGACAATCTACAATTAAATTCATGTTAGCTACCTCATAATAATGGCATATATTAAGTGCTTACTATGTGCAAAGCACTCTTCCAAGCACTGGGGTGGTTACAAGGTGATCAGGTTGTCCCACATGGGGCTCACAGTCTTAATCCCCATTTTACAGATGAGGTAACTGAGTCACAGAGAAGTGAAGTGACTTGCCCAAAGTCACACAGCTGACAAGTGGCAGAGTCGGGATTTGGACCCATGACCTCTGACTCCAAAGCCCGGGCTCTTTCCACTGAGCCACTTAGCTGAGAGGAAGTTAGGTGCTTTCACATGTATATATGTTTGTACATATTTATTACTCTATTTATTTATTTATTTTACTTGTACATATCTATTCTATTTATTTTATTTTGTTAGTATGTTTGGTTTTGTTCTCTGTCTCCCCCTCTTAGACTGTGAGCCCAATGTTGGGTAGGGACTGTCTCTATATGTTGCCAATTTGTACTTCCCAAGTGCTTAGTACAGTGCTCTGCACATAGTAAGCGCTCAATAAATATGATTGATTGATTGATTCAGAAGGGCTTTAGCTCCTAGACAACATTCCAGTTTGGGGAATCCCTAGTGACTTGTAGAAGCACAGGCAATTGTAATTCATTATGGACATAGTTTAAAATTTTGACCATTATGATTTGTGCTGTGGCTAGCAGAAATACCGTGCTTTCAGGGAATCAACATTTTAGGATCCGTATTTTTGTAAATTTCCACAGCTAATCAATTTGGGGCAACGAGTAGTTGGAGAACTGAAATCCTCATCCATTTCTCCTGAATCAGTCTGAACTGGTGCGCTCAGTAGTTTCTACTGATTGATTACCCCTCTAGATTGTAAGCTTGCTGTGGGCAGGGAACATGCCTACCAACTCTTTTATATTGTACTTTCCCAAGCACTTAGTATAGTGCTCTGCATACAGTAAGTGCTCAGTAAATATCATTGCTTGCTTACTAGCAATGCTACTAGCTTGGGAGTCAGAGGTCGTGGGTTCTAATCCAGGCTCTGCCTCTCATCTGCTGTGTGACACTGGGCAAGTCACTTCACTTCTCTGTGCCTCAGTTGCATCATCTGTAAAATGGGGATCAAGACTGTGAGCCCCAAGTGGGACAACCTAATAACCTTGTATCAATCCCAGTGCTTAGAACAGTGCTTGGCACAGAGTAAGCGCTTAACAAATACCAACATTATTAGTATTGTTATTTAAATGTATCCCCAAAGATGTTTCCCTTTTCCAAATGGTCTACTAAGTATTATTCCAAGTCATTCATTCATTCATTCAATCGTATTTATTGAGTGCTTACTGTGTGCAGAGCGCTTACAGTACTAAGTGCTTGGGAAGTACAAGTTGGCAACATATAGAGACAGTCCCTACCCAACAACGGGGAGACAGAAGACAAAACAAAACATATTAACAAAATAAAATAAATAGAATTGTAAATCTGTACAAGTAAAATAGAGTAATAAATCTGTACAAACACATATACAGGTGCTGTGGGGAGGGGAAGGAGGTAGGGCGGGGGGGGATGGGGAGTGGGAGAGGAAGGAGGGGGCTTGCAACCAATACGACTGTTTAGAGTCGTAATTAATAATTGTAATATTAATAGTAGTATTAGGTAATATTTTCTATGTTCTAAGCACTGTTCTAAACACTGGGGTAGATACAAGCTAATCAGGTCAGAGACAGTCTCTGTTCCACCCGGGGCTCACAGTCAAAAAGGGAAGGAGACCAGAAGTGGTAATACTAGTAGTAGTAGTAGTATTAGCGGTGGTAGTAATATATATTAAAATACAACATGGAAAAGTACACAAAATTAACACAAAATCTGTAGCAAGCCATGACTGCAGCCACCAGTCTTCCTGGGGGTTTTTGGAGGTCTCATGCTGTGGATATGGCAGGAGCAGCTTTTATCCCTGGCCCGGTGGGCACAGAGCATGCCAGGAGTAGGGAGCAAATATCAGATAATTGCTCTCCCCAATCAATCAATCAATCAATCAATTGTATTTATTGAGTGCTTACTGTTTACAGAGCACTGTACTAAGCGCTTGGGAAGTACAATTTGGCAACATATAGAGACAGTCCCTACCCAACAGTGGGCTCACAGTCTAAAAGACTTCCCCAACTTCAAAACCTTATTGAAGGCACGCCTCCCAAGACGTGTTCCCTGACTAAACCTTCCTCCCCTCTTTTTCCACTCCCTTCTTCTCCTTACGTGCTTCTTCACTCATTTTTCCTCCCATCCCCACAGCACATGATTATATCTTTATATATCTTTAATTTATTTAGATATCTATTTATTTATTTATATTAATGCCTGTCTCCCCCTCTAGACTGTGAGCTTGTTGTGGGCAGGAATGTGTCTACTAGTTGTTACATTGTATTCACCCAAGTGCTTAGTACAGTGCTTTGCACATAGAAAGTGCTCAATAAATACTATTGAATAAATTGAACGAATGAATGAAAATGTAGGGGAAGATGACAGTTCTCTCAGAGGGATCTTAACCCTCGTTTTTACTGAGGAAGAAACTTTTGATTTTACTACAATCTACCAAGCTAAAAAAAAATCTAGCTGTCCTGAGTGTTGCGGGAGTCTCCTCTGTTGTCATCCTGACATCACCCCTTTCCTCCCTGCTCTTAACTCTGACATTATTATCATTGTCTTACTGTATTTGTTAAGCACTTACTATGTGCCAAGTGTCTGTGATAAGCGCTAGGGTAGATACGAGTTAATCAGGCAGGTATAGTCCATGTCCCACATGAGACTCGCTGATTAAATAGGAGGAAGGAAAACATGTCTCCCCCTTCTAGACTGTGAGCCTGCTGTTGGGCAGGGACCGTCTCTATATGCTGCCAACTTGTACTTCCCAAGCGCTTAGTACAGTGCTCTGCACACAGTAAGCGCTCAATAAATATGATTGATTGATTGATGACGACGCAGCACGGAGTAGTGTTTTCAGCATGGGCCTACGAGTCAGAAGGACATAGGTTCTAATGACTTAGCCACTTGTCTGCTGTGTGACCTTCGGCAAGTCACTTCACTTCCCTGTGCCTCAGTTACCTCATTCCTAAAATGGCGATGAGAGTGTGAGCCCCACGGGGGACAGGGACTGCGTCCAATGCTATTTTCTTGTATCCACCCCAGTGTTTAGTACAGCGCCTGGCCCATAATAAGCACTTAACCAAGACCACAATTATTACTCTTATTATTACTGTTATTGGATCCTAATTTTGCCGTTGAGGAAACTGAGGCACAGAGAAGCTAAGTAACTTGCCCAAGGTCACAGGGAGCAGGGAAGTGGCAGAGCCAGCATTAAAACCAGTGCTTTATCCATTAGTCCATGCTGTTTCCGTTTGCTAGGGAGGTAGTCCTGGAGAAGGTGAGCCCTCACAGGAAGGAGAAAACAGCTGAACCTTGGCCTGCAGAGCAGCAGACTGGCTTTTATGTTCTCTGGCCCCTCCAGAACCTTAAGCAGACATTACTTGCGCTGCGAAAATATTTACAGGACGCCTAATGGAAATTCGGGCTTGCACATCACGTTTGTTGAATTTTGAGTGACCTCCCTAGGGTTTAAAGGTTGAAGAAGAATGAGGCACTGTTCTCCATTAAGAAGCTATTTAAAATATACACTTCATTATAATGCATCATGTACATGAATTAATACCATTCAACTTATTTAATATAGAAAGATAAATTATAGCTGCTCTGTTCTTGAGAAACATACCAACGCTGGTATATTGAATACGGAACTAAATTTTCTCCAGTAATTAATACTACTTTTATTAAGTCTATTAGAACTATTCCTGAAAATATGTTCCTTTTATGGGTGACTTTTGGATGCATCGACACCACTAATGAGATACACAAAGATATTTCTGGAACTTACACATGCCCCTCGAATGAGAAGCAAATTAGTAACTTCATATTCGAAGAAAATCCTGTAACTGACCTGATCAGTCAAAAACTGTAATGAACATATTCATCAACAGTTGCTATTTACAACTGATATTGCAAGTCACACACACACACACACACTATGCAGATGCCTCAAATTAAGACATATTTGCTAACATTCAAAGGTAGTTCCTACTATAGGTGTCAAGAACAGTGTGGGATTGAAGCAAGTAGCTTATGTTTAATAATGGTAGCTTATGTTTAATAATTAGAGAAGCAACGTGGCTCAGTGGAAAGAGCACAGGCCTTGGAGTCAGAGGTCAGGGGTTCATATCCCAGCTCTGCCAATTGTCAGCTGTGTGACTGTGGGCAAGTCACTTAACTTCTCTGGGCCTCAGTTACCTCATCTGTAAAATGGGGATTAAGATGGTGAGCCCCCCGTGGGACAACCTGATCATCTTGTAACTTCCCCAGCGCTTAGAACAGTGCTTTGCACATAGTAAGCACTTAATAAATGCCATTATTAATGGTCATGAGGTTAGTGATAAGGGGCAGCAGGTAGAATATCACTTCTAGCATAGAATTCTTCATTAATTACAACTCTTTCTCTGACTTTATCCCTCCGGTTCTCCTTCCAAGACTAGTATTTCAGAATCCTCTGACTCTCTGCCAACCCCTAACCCTCACCATCCCTCTGGCCTGGAACTCACTTCCCTCTCATATCCTATTGAACACATCTGTCCCCACTTTCAAAGCCCTACCAAAACGATACCTCTTCCAAAAGGCATTCCCTCACTGGGCCTACTATTCTCCCATTCTCCTTCCCTTCTACATTACCTATGCATTTGGATCAGTATCTCTTAAGAACTTGATACTCACCCTTCCCTTAGCTCCACCATACTTAAGTCTATACCTATGGGGGTGGTGAGGGGGAGGAAGAGAAATGTTAAAATAATTTATTGTATATATGTCCCTGTACTCTCCTCATTCCCCCATCAGTAATTTATTTTAATGTCTTCTTCATCTCTAGATTGGGCAGGGATTATATCTTTCAATTCTTCCGTATTGTACCCTCCCAAGAGCCCAGTACTGTACTAAGGACACAGTGAAGGCTCAATAAATAAAATTAATTGATTGAAACTATCAGCGTTCTGTCGATCAGTAAATCAATCAATGGCATTTATTGAGCACCTACTGGATAGAGAGCACTGTAATGAATTAAGTAGCAGGGACCATTGCAGTGGATGGGAAGGGGTTCACACGGGTAAAGGAGGAGGACAGAGCCAACATGGGAAAACTTGGGGGAAGAGTTGTCAGCACCGTTTTGAGGACCCTGCCCATGGAAGGAAACAGCTGTGGGGAGAAACCCTCTCAGGTCTTTCTTGAGAAAATGAAAAAAAAAAAACATATTCCCTGAAGTTGTTTTTCAAAAGGTGAAAGATTTTAGCAGTACCCTAAAGAGAAGTAGCATGAAACAAAAGTCAAGACAAGTGTGATTACAGTTTTCAAAAAACATTTCATTTGTTTTTCAAATGTAGTCATCAAAACTGCAGACATCTGACTACAGGTATAACAAAAATCTAAAAATGCTGGAATCATATGGCTTATGCCATGGTTTCAAGGGCTTCACAGCAGTTTAATCAATAAAGCAAAGCAAGCTGTGCACAGCTATAATAAAACATCTAAAGAATGATCCACAATTAAAAAGATTAGGGGAAAGCTTTCAATTTAGATAGCCCAATCTGTCACTCAATGTGATAAAGTTCAGCGAAAATGGAGTGAGAGATCTGTGGCTTTGAAACAAAATTAACCCTAACACTACCACTACATGACTGAAATATTGCCTTTTTTGATAACAATTCTTACAAGTTACCCATCAGAAGATGGGCTTTAGCTCACTTGGACATGTCCTTAGTCCTGTTTTCTAGAGTTTTCTGGTTGACCTAGGTGGAAGTCCATGCCCCACGCCTCTAGGCTTTTCCTGGAAAGACCTCAGCTTCTTCCCCCTCCCTGGACCCCCACCCCACCTCACCTCCACCTCCAACCATCTACTCTGACCTTATTCTGAATTGCAGTTGAATATGTGGAAAGATTACTACTACTACTACTATTGCTACTACTATAAATCATTGATTTTTATTGAGCATTTACTAGATAAGGAGCATGATTCTAAGTGCTTGGGAGAGTATAATAGAGCAGAGTTGGTAGATATGAGGAATCTGAAGTCTAGATGCAGAGATAAACATGACAGTTAATTTATGGATATGTACATTAGTGCTGTGAGTCTGAGAGTGGAGTGAATATCAAATGCTCAAAGGATACAGAGCTAAGTGCATGGGTGACAGAAGAGAGAGGGAAGACCTCTCTGAGGTGATGCAATTTTAGGAGGGCTTTGTAGATGGGAAGGGTGGTGATCTGCTGAATATGAAAGGGGAGGGAATTCCTGGCCAGATGTAGGATATGGGTGAGGAGTTGATGGCAAAGTAGATGGGATTGAGATACAGTGAGTAGGTGGGTTTTAGAGGAGTGAGGTCTGTCATTTGGGTTGTACTAGGAAATCGGCTAGGTAAGATAGGAGGAGACAAGGTGATTGAATGCTTTAAAGCCAATGGTAAGGAGTTTTTATGATGCTAAGGTGGATAGACAACTGCTGGAGGTTCCTGTAGAGTGGGAAGACAAGGAGTGAACATTTTTGTTTTAGAAAAATGACCCTGGCAGAAGAGCGGCTGGCCTGGCGTGGGGAGAGACAGGATTCAGGGAGGTCAGCTGATGCAGTAGTCAAGTCAGGAAAGGATAAGAGCTTGAATCAGCACAGCAGTAGTTTGGATGGGGAGGAAAGGACAGATTTTAGTGATGGTGTGAAGGTAGAACTAAAAGGATTTTGATAATAATAATAATAATAATAATGGCATTTGTTAAGCGCTTACTATGTGCACAGCACTGTTCTAAGCACTGGGGGGGGGGGATACAAGGTGATCAGGTTGTCCCACATGGGGCTCACAGTCATAATCCCCATTTTACAGATGAGGGAACTGAGGCTCAGAGAAGTTAAGTGACTTGCCCAAGGTCACACAGCAGACATGTGGCAGAATTGGGATTCGAACCCATGACCTCTGACTCCAAAGCCCATACTCTTTCCACTGAGCCACACTGCTTCTGTAGTAGTAGTAGTAGTAGTAGTAGTAGTAGTAGTAGTAGTAGTAGTGGTAGTAGTTGGAACGTGTGGGTTGAATGAGAGAGATTAATAATAATAATGATGTTGGTATTTGTTAAGTGCTTACTATGTGCCAAGCGCTGTTCTAAGCGCTGGGGTAGGTACAAGCTATTCAGGTTGTCCCACATAGGGCTCACAGTCTTCATCCCCATTTTATAGATGAGGTAACTGAGGCCCAGAGAAGAGAAATGACTCACCCAAGGTCACCCAGCTGACAAGTGGTGGAGCGGGAATTAGAACCCATGACCTCTGACACCCAAGCCCGGGCTCTTTCCACTGAACCACGCTGCTTCTCTACAGCACCTGTATATATGTATATATGTTTGTACATATTTATTACTCTATTTATTTATTTATTTATCTTACTTGTACATGTCTATTCTATTTATTTTATTTTGTTAGTATGTTTGGTTTTGTTCTCTGTCTCCCCCTTCTAGACTGTGAGCCCGCTGTTGGGTAGGGACCGTCTCTATGTGTTGCTGACTTGTACTTCCCAAGTGCTTAATACAGTGCTCTGCACACAGTAAGCACTCAATAAATATGATTGATTGATTGTGAGACAGTGAGGATGGTGGTCTTGTCTGCAGTGATGGGAAATAGGGGAGGACAGTTTTTAGTGTACATGTTAAGTTTGAGATGTCAGCAGGATGTCCTGCTGGCAGAAGGAAATGCAAGACTGCAGAAAAGAAGTCGGGGGTAGAGAGGGAGATTTAAGATTCATCCATTTAGAGATGGTCATTAAAGCCATGGGAACAATTAAGCACTCCAAAGGAATGGGTATAGATGGAGAATCAAAGGAGACCCAGAACTAAGCCTTGAGATACTCCATTGGAGTCGAAAGAGGCTGAGAAAGTGTAACTAAAGAGATAGGCGGAGAGCCAGTAGAAGAGACTCAGTGAAGCCAAGATTGGATAATGTTTCCAGAAAAAGAGGGTGATACACAGCAGTGAAGACAGTTGAGGGGTCAAAGAGGATTAGGATGGAGTAAAGGCCATTGGATTTGACAAGAAGGAGGTCATTGATGACCTTAGAGAGGGAAGTTTCTGTGGAGTGAATGGGACAGAGGTCAGTTTGCCGGGGGGGGGAGGGGGGGGGTGGCAAGGAGAGAATTAGAAGAAAGGAAGTCGAGGCAGCAGGTGTAGACATCTTGCTCAAGAAGTTTGGAGAGGAATGGTAGAAGGGAGATGGGGTGAATAACTGGAGGGAGCTGTGAGATCAAGGGAGGGTTTTTTTTAGAACAAGGGAGGCATGGGAATGTTTGAAATTAGTAGGGAAGAAGGCATTGGAAGTGAACAGTTGAAGATGGTGGTTAGGCTGGGAAGAAGAGAGGAGGCATCCTTACGCAGATGAGTCGCAAAAGTACCTTTCCAGCCCGGACACTCACCTCCTCTGCAGTCTCACATTTCCTCCTGCCTTCGGGGCATCTCTACTTAGATATCACTCTGATTCCTCAAACTTATCGTGTTCAAAACAGAACTCTTCATATTTCCACCAAATATATTTCCGCCATATTTCATATTTCCACCAAAACTCTGATCTCCCAACAGACTTTTCATTCATTCATTCAATTCATTCAATCATATTTATTGAGTGCTTACTGTGTGCAAAGCACTATACTAAGCGCTTGGAAAGTAAAATTCAGCAACAAAGACAATCCCTACTTACAACGGGCTCACAGTTTAGAAGAGGGGAGACAGACAACAAACCAAAATAAAGCAAATAAACAGGTAAACAGACTTTTCCACCACCATAGACAAGAACATGACTGTCCCTGTGACTTTGGGATTATCCTCTACTTAGAGAAGCAGTGTGGCTCAGTGGAAAAGAGCCCAGGCTTTGGAGTCAGAGGTCATGGATTCAAATCCCGGCTCTGCCAATTAATAATAATAATAATGATGGCATTTATTAAGTGCTTACTATGTGCAAAGCACTGTTCTAAGCACTGGGGAAGTTACAAGGTGATCAGGTTGTCCCTCAGGGGGCTCACAGTCTTAATCCCCATTTTCCAGATGAGGGAACTGAGGCACAGAGAAGTAAAGTGACTTGCCCAAAGTCACACAGCTGACAATTGGCAGAGCCGGGGTTTGAACCCATGACCTCTGACTCCAAAGCCCATGCTCTTTCCATTGAGCCATGCTGCTTCTCTATTGTCAGCTGTGTGACCTTGGGCAAGTCACTTAACTGCTCTGTGCTCAGTGACCTCATCTGTAAAATGGGGATGAAGACTATGAGCCCCACGTGGGACAACCTGATCACCTTGTATGCTTCCCAGCACTTAGAACAGTAAGTGCTTAATAAATGCCATCATTATTATTACTTATCTCTTTCATTCATCACACACATTTCATTTGTAGCTAAATCCTAGTGATTTTTTCTTCATGATATCTCTAGAATCTGAATCTTCTGAGAAGCAGTGTGGCCTAGTGGTTAGAGCATGGGCAGGGAAGCCATCCTGGCTCCACCTCTTGTCTGCTGTGTAACCTTGGGCAAGCCCATTGTTGGGTAGGAATCATCTGCATATGTTGCCAACTTGTACTTCCCAAGCGCTTGGTACAGTGCTCTGCACACAGTTAGCGCTCAATAAATACGATTGAAAGGAAAAAAGAAAAGTCACTTAACCTCTCTGTGCCTGTTTTCTCATCTGTAAAATGGGCATTAAGACTGTAAGCCCCATGTAGGATATGGACTGTGTCCAACCTGATTACTTTGAATCTATCCCAGTGCTTAGGATAGATTATACTGTAATCATGTAACAAATATCATTTCCAAAAAATCTTCCTCTTCATTTAAACTGCCCAAGAACTTATCATTTCCTGTCTCAACTACTACATCATCTTATTCTCTGACCTTTCTACCTCCAGCCTCTTCTATCTCCAGTCCACATTTCACTTTACTGCCCGTATCATTTTTATAAAAAATTGCTCTTTGCATAGCTCCTCACTCCTAGAAGCCTTCCAGTTGTCCAACTATCTCTTACCTTTGGCTCTCAGGTATTCCGGGCCTGAGAGTCAGAAGGTCATGGGTTCTAATCCCAGCTCCAGCACTTGTCTGCTGCGTGACCTTGGGCAAGTCACTTAACTTCTCTGTGCCTCAGTTTCCTCATCTGTAAAATGGGAATTCAATCCCTGTTCTCCCTTCTTAGACTGCGAGCCTGTGTTGGGCAGGGACTGAGTCTGATCTGATAATCCTGTATTACCCCTACACTTAATATGGTATTCGGCATATAGTGAGCTATTAACAAACATTACAATCACTATCGTTGTTATTATCATTAATAATCTGAATATCAGTATGCATCGTGGAATTGTTTCGAGAGCCTGAAACCCATTGTTAATCTCATTTGTTTTAGACATCGGAAAGCTCAAGCCATTTTGGTGGCAACTGCATTTCAGATTAACTGAAGGAAGGAAACCCTGCCCACACAGAAGTACAATAATCCAATCTGAGAGGTCATGAAAATGCTACCCTAATGAATCTAAGTTAATAATTACAACTAACAGTACCTCTGATAATGGAAGGAAGTGAATGCTTTGTAATTGACATTGCTTACATCTCTGTAGCTCTCAAATTCCATTAGTTATAAAATCTTCAGTGTCAAAACACTACTCAAGGTTTTATTACTACCCCAGTAAGAGAGTGTTAACATCTTGTAAGAATTAAAGTAGTGATATTCTGCCTAACTCTCAGAATAATGGTAAGCAACAAGTGTGTGTTGTTTTTTGTATACATGCTTACCCCCAGTTAGAAAAGGCCACAATACATACAATCCAGAGAAATCCCTTAGAATTATTCCTGATATTGCTCAGGACTAAACTCCTCCGGACATAACATAGAATTGCTGCAAGGAAGACAGTTCCCTCTCCAGCCCTCCTTACCTTCTCCCTATTCCTTCAGCATCTCTTTACAATCAGAGACTTGGGGAGTCCGTGT